>NC_139145.1:134188165-135388165 GCF_964270905.1 Leucopleurus acutus | reverse complement strand
ATGTTGCTGGAGCTGACAAGGTCTGGGACGGTTTTCAATGTTAAATGAAACTTAAAAGGCTTCTTTTTCTTTTGCAATTATTCATTTCTTGGGTTCAGTGAAACGTGTTGGGTCACAAAGAATGATCTTATTTTATTTTCCTTTTACCTCCAAAACATAGTGTTATAAAATAAAAGTTACAGAAAAAAAAATCTACTTCTAACAAAAAGGGGCATTTTAAAAAGAGCTACAAGTAGTTTTTTACATTAAAAAGAAACTCAATGTAGTAAATTACTGTATCTGAATATCTTATTTTTGCACCACATTTAAATCATTGGAGCCAGGAAAAGTAAATGCCAACGCTTGATTCAAAGAGATATTTATCACATTCTCTAAACTGATGGGAAGAATACACAGACACAATAGGGATTACAACTCTCTTTGATGAAGCCTCCCTGATTTGAACCTGTTTTTTCCTCTTTCATGGAACAAGAGACAATCTCCCTGAAATAAATATTTCCCCCTTTGAAAAATGATTCAAACAAAAGATAACTGGGCAAAATAAGGTGCCGAACACATAGTTAAGGTGGGAAATAATAAATAAATATAAACAGATAAAACACTAAGATTACATCTCTCTACCGTATTTTCTAAAGAAAAAATGTAATGAGCAGACAACCGCTTGTAATTTACAAGCTGAAGTCTTCCTTTGACAGCCCACGGATCAATTAAATCCTCTTCAAATTAGTTTTGATGTGTTAATGTGTGAGTTCCCCACCTCCCCAAGATTCCATGGACCATTACTGGGGTTTTATGCTGGCTTTCCTTTGAATTGTTTCTAGTGTTTTGTTGCATGTTAATACGAGGTCATTTAAAGCTATGTAAATACAGAGAAAAATAACTCTAAAGCAGATTATTCTCTACTTTGCTTTATTTTCTCTCACTACCTTATGTCTTCTAGCTAAGAAAAGATAGAAAATATTTGAGCCTTGCTTAGTTTTTCTCTTTGATAGCTGCATGTGTAATCTTTAGCAATACTTAGATTATCAAAATACAGCAGTGGCCATATCCCAATTTCCACAACCTGTTCAAAAACACCTAGATTCTCAAAATTGTTAACCTTAACCTGTCACAGATACTTAACTCTAATACAGAGTGACTAACAGGTAAAGAAAGAAAAATTTAAATTTATGACTGGGTAATTCCTTTCACATATGATGGGATCCAAAACAATACCTCAGTTTTATCTGACAGGGAATTACTGTCACGTTTGCCTCCCCAATGCTTCCTGTTGGGGGTGAGTGGTCTATTCTTCAGCATGACAAAGTCTGATTTCTGAATGGCTGGTAGTGTCAAAGGGCCATTAGTATGCTAAGCCTTTTAGTGGCATGGGATAGCTCCATCCTGCTTTCCTCAATTGTTGCAATTGGGCCACGTGACTAACTGATGATTTCAAGGCAAGCTTTGGAATCTTGCTGTCTTCCAGAAATTAATATTCCTTCTGGTAATATAATCTATTGACTCCTCTTGCCCAATTCTTTAATGCCTGAATGGAGGTACAGTCCTAGTGAAACTCCCGAGCAATGAGAAAAAAAGAAGACTCAGCAAATAAAATCTCTAGATTCGCTCATGATTAGATTTTAAGAGTTTAAAAAGACAAGTCTAATCTGTTTGGAAAACTGTTGACAGCTTTTATCATCTCCATTTAAAAAATTCTACAAATACTGGTGACAGAATTTGAAAGCGATTTTTCAAAACTGAATTAACTATAAAAATGTTTATAGATCTTATTTTATTTTGTTTAGTCAACTCTCTATTGCCCAGCACTGAAATTTCTTGAAAATATTCTTTTCATGCTTATTAACTGCCAACACCCACAGAGAGGATGGTAGAATAAACACAAAATAATCATCTGAAAATTAAACAGAGTGGACCAGATGATTTCTGATTCTATACTGACTAGCTACTTATTTTATTATGTCTTATGCTTACTCAACAGTTAGCCTGCAAACCAATAAGGAAGTTTATTGAAATACCACATTTAGCTCCAAAGAAGATTTGAAAGATGGTACGCTGTAGATTTGTCTTTCAATAGTTCCAGAGGAAGAGCTGAACGGGGGAGACTAGATAACAAAACTGATCAGTTTCTTGGCCTTGCAAGAATGAAATCTATGTAGTGCATGGTATTTGATTAGAGGGGCATTCCAAGAATATCAGCCACATACATATTCAAATGCAGAGAGAAAATAAACTGCCGAAGTCCAATGCACAACGTGTTTTAGATTATTGACCTATACATTATCCACAAATTTGCCTTTACTTCTAAAGGGTGAAAAACTGAAAACTATGAATATCTTGTCACTCTGAACTGGTATAGCAGAGACAGCCTGGCTTTTCAAAAAACTTTTTTTTTCCCCTAGGGCACAAAGCTAGGCCATACATCCCTGCCTCCCTTGCAGTTAGGTGTAATTATTTGACTGTGTTTCAGCTGTAGGATGTATTTAGCTAATAGGATGTGCTTCACTGCCAGGCCTGACCCATGAATATCTCCCACAAATGATCTTTTATACCCTTTCTCCACCTGCAGGCCTGACTCAGAGCATGGTGACGTTGAAAACTTACGATGAAGAGGGCAGACCCACAAGATAGAACTAGCCTCCATTCTAGAAACACTGCTTACAGGAAAACTCCACACCAATCAAGAATACTTTTATTGAACTTTACATGAGTTAGAAATAAATATATGAAGAAATATTTATTGTTTTCAATAAAGAAACAAGTATTGTTTTTTAAGCCATTGCACTTTTCATACTGGAAGTGGAGTACGGCTGAAAATGACAACTCCACATTTGTGACATTGGTTTAGTGGTTGAGCATCAAGCAGTAAGGAAACTGATATCGGAGGCTGGAAAGATAGAGAATCATAATGCCTAGAGGCAAAACATATGATAAAACTGTCTTCAATGATAGTTTAAAGTGTTACCGCTCCCCACATGTCAGGCCAGTACATCGAGAGATGAGTTGTTAGGGCAAGGAATAACAACTTTATTTGGAAAGACAGCAAACCAAAAAGAGGATGGACTCGTGCCACAAAGAAACATCTTGCCTGAGTTAGAATTCAGGCTTCTTTTATACTAAAAGGGAAGGTGTAAAGTCAAACATTTCCTGGTTCTGGTCTGCCTCTGGAGGGTATATGTTAATTTCTTCCTCCCTGTAGTCATTCACAGGTGGGTTTGGTCAAGATGTTTCCTGTGAAATAAACAAAGGTATTTTAGCTTAATGTTCATTACCTGGGAGGCAGGGTTCCCAGAGATGGGCCATTCAAGCTTATAGGCAACATCCATTTAGTGATTAACTTGTAATAGAATACAAAAAGTTCTTCCCTATTACAAGAGGAAGACCATATAACCTCTGAACCTGTAGCACTAGTGGAAGTGACTGGAAAAAGCAGGGATAACAGCTTTCAGCAAGCTATCACAAGAAACTGATGTACTCGGGGGAAAAAAATCACAGTTTCCAAACAGAGATGAAAGGGAATAAAGACAGTCCAGAAACTTAGTTCCTCGAAGGATTGGAAAAGTCAACTGCTTCCAAATCCTATGGAATAGGAAAAAAGACTGAAAAAAAAGTTTTCAGCAAAAAAGGGCTACACAGCAACTGTATGTTCCAGTTTTCCCAGGATAGTCATGTTTTATGCCTCTTGTTTCTGCCTAAATATTAATAGTATTATTATGACTCATTTTGGCAAAAATCAGATTACAGATGTAGCCTTCCTAACCAAAGTTCAGGTGCCCTGAAGGTAGCTGGCTAGATAAGAGAAAAAAAAGGCATTGCATTATGTAGTTATCTACTGCTGTGTAACAATCCCAAAATTAGTTGATTAAAACACAACCATTTACCTACGCATGATTGTGCAATTGTGAAATAGCTCAGAGGGATGGATGTATTATCTCTGCTCCACAAGGAACCAGGTTGGGTCACTCAGTAGCTGCATTTAACTGAAACAGTATTTATCATAAGAGGCAAGGAGGCAAAAAATAAATGAGGCTTGACAGTTATGTCTAGGAAGGACCCTTAGGTGTGGTTACTGACATATGGAACTAAAAATACATCAATCAGAAATCTACTATGATTTTGAAGGAATTGAACTATCAAACACAATTAAAAGCCCAAACTTGCAAGTTGAGAGCAAGCAGTAAAACTGGGCAGTTCCCAAGAAGGGCATACTTCAGATGTATCTATGGAGAATAGATTTTGGTGATCAGAAAAGCAGACTGGGGGGCTTCCCTGGTGGTACAGTGGTTGAGAATCGCCTGCCAATGCAGGGGACACGGGTTTGATCCCTGGTCCGGGTAGATCCCACATGCTGCGGAGCAACACAGCCCGTGTGCCACAACTACTGAGCCTGCAGTGTTGTAACTAGTGAAGCCGGCACGCCTAGAGCCCGTGCTCCACACAAGAGGAGCCACCGCAGTGAGAAGCCCGCACACCTCAACGAACAGTAGCCCCTGCTCGCACAACTAGAGAAAGCCCATGCGCAGCAATGAAGAACCCAACGCAGCAAATAAATAAATAAATAAAAAGGAAAAACATACAGGGAACTCTGGCAAATTTAAAAAAAAAAAAAGAAAAAGAAAAGCAGGCTGGGTTAGAGACATTTATGTGTTAACCAAAGTCCATTTCCTTTTCCTTCAGAGTACATAGATATGATACTATTCCCAGAATTCCCCTTGCAGTTAAGTGTAACTGTATGACTGAATTATGGTCAATGGAATGTGGGAAAAGTGCTGTATGCCACTTCCAAGTCTGATCCATTAAAAACTTTCCACATTATCTGCAGGGTATCTTTTCTCATCCACCTATTGAAGGCAAATTTCCCTACGGATCTTGAGAAGAGTGGAGCCTGGGTCCCTGGTCTGACTGGGAACACCTTATTTTACTGATATGTGAGAAATAAACTTTTATTTTGATGAGCTTCTGAGAACTTAGGGTTTATTTGTTAAAGCAGTCAGCATTATTTTAACTAACACAAGGAAATTAAATGTACCAGAGATAAATGCTATTTGATTCACAAATTACTATACAGTCAGCCTTATTTATGATCAAGAAAATGAATTGTATTTATTGTAAAAATATATTTTTAAGTTTTTATTTTATTTTATGGGTTCAGGAGGAAAATAAAGCCTATATTTCTTAGGGAAAAGTTGGGATATCTACCTGGCTCACACACTTTCCTTTAGAATTTGGCTCTTCTGAAGGGATGGGCATAGGCAGCCATCTCTAGTCCATGTAACATGGCCACCCAGTCCAGCTGATTGGCAGGGGTGGAGATCTGACCCAAGATGGACCAATCTGATTCTTCTTTCATAGGAATTTGGTAGTAGGAAAACACTAAGTAAGAATTGAGCATAACTGAATCATTTTAATGGTGGGATTGTAGTGTGAACTCTATAAACTTCTGTTGATTAATAAATAAAATATATGATGGGATGTCCAAGATTTGTTTTAAAATACTCCAGAAAAAAAAATTGAGTAGGACGTGTGTTCATGGGTTTTAATGTTTTTAAAATATCAGGGTAGTATAATAAATTCCCATGTAATCATTAGCCAGTTTCTACAATTATCAACATCTTGCCACTCTTGGTTCTATGTGCACACTTTTTAAAAGCAGTATATCTCTTGTATGGTTAAAAATTTAGATTCTGAAAGAGATCTTCAAGATGGCGGAGGAGTAAGATATGGAGATCACCTTCCTCTCCACAAATACATCAAAAATACATCTACATGTGGAACAACTCCTACAGAACACCTACTGAACGCTGACAGAAGATTTCAGACTTCCCAAAAGTCAAGAAACTCCCCACATACCTAGCCGTGTGGCTGACAGGGTCTTGGGTCAGGACAGAGTCCTGACAGCCGGGTGTCAGGCCTGAGCCTCTGAGGTGGGAGAGCCAAGTTCAGGACACTGGTCCACCAGACACCTCCCGGCCACATGTAATATTAGACGGTGAAAGCTCTCCCAGAGATCTCCATCTCAACGCATAGACCTAGCTCCACTCAATGACCAGCAAGCTACAGTGCTGGACACCCTATGCCAAACAACTAGCAAGACAGGAACACAACCCTACCCATTAGCAGAGAGGCTGCCTAAAATCATAATAAGTTCACAGACACCCCAAAACACATCAGTGGACGTGGTCCTGCCCACCAGAAAGACAAGATCCAGCCTCATCCACCAGAACACAAGCACCAGTCCCCTCTACCAGGAAGCCTACCCAACCCACTGAACCAACCTTACCCACTGGGGGCAGACACCAAAAACAACTACAAACCTGCAACCTTAGAAAAGGAGACCCCAGTAAGTTAAGCAAAATGAGAAGACAGAGAAAAATAGCACATGAAGGAGCAAAGTAAAAACGCACCAGAAAAAACACATGAAGAGGAAATAGGCAGGCTACCTCAAAAAGAATTCAGAATAACAATAGTAAAGATGATCCAAAATCTTGGAAATAGAATGGAGAAAATACAAGAAATTTAACAAGGACCTTGAAGAACTAAAGAGCAAACAAACAATGATGAACTACACAAAAAATGAAATTAAAAATTCTCTAGAAGGAATCAATAGCAGAATAACTGAGGCAGAAGAATGGATAAGTGACCTGGAAGACAAAATAGTGGAAATAACTACCACAGAGCAGAATAAAGAAAAAAGAATGAGAAGAATTGAGGACAGTCTCAGAGACCTCTGGGACAACATTAAATGCACCAACATTTGAATTATAGGGGTCCCAGAAGAAGAAGAGAAAAGAAAGGGACTGAGAAAATATTTGAAGAGATTATAGTTGAAAACCTCCCTAATACAGGAAAGGAAATAGTCAATCAAGTCCAGGAAGTGCAGAGAATCCCATACAGGATAAATCCAAGGAGAAACACACCTTAACATTTCCTTAAAAAACTAAATATAGAACTACCATATGACCCAGCAATCCCACTACTGGGCATATACCCTGAGAAAACCATAATTCAATAAGAGTCATGTACCACAGTGTTCACTGCAGCACTATTTACAATAGCCAGGACATGGAAGCAACCTAAGTGTCCATCAACAGATGCATGGATAAAGAAGATGTGGCACATATATACAATGGAACATTACTCAGCCATAAAAAGAAATGAAACCGAGTTATTTGTAGTGAGGTGGATGGACCTAGAGTTTGTCATATTGAGTGAAGTAAGCCAGAAAGAGAAAGACAAATACCGTATGCTAACACATATATATGGAATCTAAAAAAAAAAACTTGGTTCTGAAGAACCTGGTGACAGGACAGGAATAAAGACGCAGATGTAGAGAATGGACTTCAGGACACAGGGAGGGGGAGGGGTAAGCTAGGATGAAGTGAGAGAGTGGCATGGACATATATACACTACCAAATGTAAAATAGCTAGCTAGTGGGAAGCAGCCACATAGCACAGGGAGATCAGCTTGGTCCTTTGTATCCACCTGGAGGGGTGGGATAGGGAGGGTGTGAGGAAGATGCAAGAGGGAGGAGATATGGGGATATATGTATGCGTATAGCTGATTCACTTGGTTATATAGCAGCAACTAACACAACATTGTAAAGCAATTATACTCCAATAAAGATGTTAGGGGCTTCCCTGGTGGCGCAGTGGTTGGGAGTCCGCCTGCCGATGCAGGGGACACGGGTTCGTGCCCCGGTCCGAGAGGATCCCACGTGCCGCGGAGCGGCTGGGCCCGTGAACCATGGTCGCTGAGCCTGCGCGTCCGGAGCCTGTGCTCCGCAACGGGAGAGGCCACAGCAGTGAGAGGCCTGCGTACGGCAAAAAAAAAAAAAAAAAAAAAAAAAAAAGGTAAAGATGTTAAAAAAAAGGAATTTACATTCTGGGATGTGATGGACTAGGCTTCATATGTTGTTTTTGTCACTTTCTAGTAGTATCTAGGTTGTGCAAATTACTTTTTCCTCTGTAAAGTGCAATATTCTCACATGCAACAGAAAGAAAATGTAGTACTTCATAGGGCTGATTAAGATTAAATGAAACATGTAAAGCACTTAGCACATTATCCAGTACATAGTAGGTTTGTAAGATTTTACTTTTTAAGTTTTAATAGTGCCATAGCAGAAATTTGTACAAGGTAGAGTGGTGGCATAAAGAAAGACTGGTATCTACGCTTTGCATGGTGGGGGGAGGGGTGACTTCAAATGAAAAAAGAAACTAAGTTGGATCTTGAAGTTTGCACTAGACATTTCTAAAAGGATAAGATAGTATAAAGGGTATCCAAGAGAGAAAATTCACAGTAGTTTTGGATACATACAAAGATACAATGAATGCTTATAATATTTTTGGCTGCCCAGGCTGTAAATCTCCTTTGTATGTTTGGGAAATTACTACCTTCTGAATATTGATGAAAGGTGGAGACTGCCTTTCACCAAGAAATCTGAAAATAACACATAACCTTTCCCAGCCCTCTGTGCAGCTAGGATATAAGCATGTGACTCAGATTCAGGTATTCAGACACATTTGCCCTGGATTTTGGAGAGGAAGTCATGGATACCAAGAGCCCAGGGCAGTGGAGAATCCATTACGGAGACAGGTGGCAGTACTAATGGCAGTGATACCCAGTTTTCATGAACAGCAGTGGCCATGGTTCCAGCAGTGGGATCTAGTCTCCAGTGATATACAAAACAGCTGTGCATCTGTATCTATCATGGCCATGGTAGGGTCCTCAGCGAGCTAGTTTCTGCGGCATGTTTTTCTTTGGTCCTGCTTTCTGCCTAGTATCCTGTGCTACTGCCCCCTTTTAATTGAGTTCAGTTCTCCAGGCCTCCTGTGATTCTATCTGCTACCCTATATGTTTTCAACAATTTCCTCTTCCAAAGTCACAATAGGTTTCTGTTGCTTCCAACTAGGAATCCTGGTAGACAAGACCATAGAGCAGGGTAAGGGGGAGTGTGTGGTAGATGCGGGGTTTGGGATCTTGAAATTTTAGAAGTGTGGTATGCTGAACTATTTCCAGCTTCTCTTAGATTTCTTCCTTGACTTCCCTGCTCTGCCATTTCATAAGGAACAACCTCTCCCGGGTTCTCTTGACTTCGAGCTTCCAGGTGGGTTCAGTTAATGGGAGGTACTGGCAGACTGGAGGGCAAGTTGGATATTTATCTGCCTCCCCTCTCCAGCTTGGGGGGTGATGTCTGGCACTTTTTCCATCATTCTGTTCCAGTTCCCATTGGATTATCTATCCCTCCCTGGTCCCAGCTCCTACTCAGCCTCCCTTGCTATGGTTTCAAAGCCCATGGATCACCCCAGCTTTGGAGCTCTGGTCACACCACTTACTCCCTGTGGTCCTTAGCCCTAGGGGTGACAGCAGCTCCTGCTGATTCTGATATCTGAGTTGTCTCATAATCTCCCTTGTTTGGCTCCTCAGCAATTCCATCACCTGTGTAAACAATTCCCTGAATTAAATTTCCTCTGTTTGAAACAGTGGTTTCTGTTTTCCTGGCAGGACATTGACTGATATGTATGTCAAGGAAAGCCTCCTTGAAAGGTGACATTTGATCAAAGACTTATGAGAGGAGGGAGTTAGCCATGTTGATATGTGGCGGGGGGGGGGGGGGCGGGTAGTGAATTCCAGGCAGAAGGAACAATCAACGCAAAGGTCCTATGGTGAGAAAATGCCTGGTATGTTGAAGAAAAGAGCAGAGTGAAAGAGAATACTAGTAGGTGAGGTAGGAGAGGTAATGGAGCCCGATCATCTCTGATGGAGGATTTCGATCAAGGGCGTATCATGAATTGCCTGATATTTTAAAAGGACCATTGTGGCAACTGTGTTGAGAATATACTATAGGGGACAGAGACAAAAGGAAGTCATGCTCAAAGACTCTAGCAGCATTCTAGGCAAGAGCTGATGGTAGCTTGGACCTGTGAGCTAGCAATAGAGGTAGTGAGTATAGTTAGTATAGTTATACTTTGAAGGCAGAGCCAAAGGAATTTATTAGGATGAGAGAGAAAGAGAGGAGCGAAGAAGGACTGTAATGATGTTGCAATGTCTAGCTAGGGATATACAAAGCGACCAGAAGTCTTCTGGCATGGCAGTGAGAAGTTATCTGCCTGTGTTTCTCTAATAGCTACACAAATTTATTTTCCTTAGGTTCTTCTGGACCTCTTCCAATGTCAATGGACATTGAACAGTTGTTCAGCTGTTGTTGAATCTCATGTAGAGGGACTTTGTGGCCACTCTGTAGTATGGAATCATCTTTCAGAAAGATTCCAAGATGTTTCAGAACTAGTGTTCCAAAGAGAGAGAAGGGAGTTAAGGATAACTCCATAGTTTTTAGCTTGAACAACTAAAAGGATAAGGTTGCCATTAGTTAGGATGGGGAAGGCTATCAGATTTGCGGGGGAGATCAAGAATTCAGTTTTGGACATTTTTAGCTGGTGATATCTATTAAACACCTAAGTGAGAAAATCAAGTAAATAAGTGGAAATACAAATCTTTAATTCATGATAAAAGACTAAGCTGGAGCTAAAGGTTTGGGAGCTATTGGTAAATAGATGACATTTAAAAGCTATGGGACTGAATGAGGTTGTCAAGGGAGAAGAAGAGAAGACCGAGGATTGAGTCCTAGAACACCCCAAACATTAACAAGTTTGGGAGAGAAGGAGGAATCAGGAACTGGAGTCTGAGAAAGAGCATATAAATGAAGTGGAAGGAAAACCAGGACAGTATGGTGTCCTGGAAAGCAAGTGAAGCAAGTGTATTGAGAAATGAGAAATCAATTATGTCAAATGACATGAAGTCTGAGAATTGATAATTGGCCTTAGCAGCATGGAGGATATTGGTGATTTTGAAAGAACAGTTTTAGTGGAATCAAAGCATTGGGAGAATAGGAGAATTGCAGACAGTGTATAGAGACAACTATTTAGAAAATTGTTTCAGAGATGTGGCAATAGTTGGTGGGATAAATTGAGTCAAGATAAGTGTTGTTTTTGAAAATGGGAGAAATAACAACATGCTTGTGAACTGAGAAGGATGTTCCAGGATATAGTGAAATATTTATGGTGTAGAAGAGAAGAGACAGAATTACTGGGGCAATGTCCTCAGGTAGATGATTCAGGATGGATCTAGTGCACAAGTCGAGGATCACCTTTAGATAGGGGCAGGGATAGTTCATCTATGATAACCAAGGGAAGGCAGAGTATGTAGGTGCAGCTGCTGATAAGTGATATGTTGATGGATATCTGGAGAATGGCTCTTCTGACTAATGAAATTTCTCAGTGAAGCAGGAAAGTCACCAGCAAGAAGTGAGGATAGGAGAAGAGGTAACAGAGGTTTGAGGAGAAAGAATAAGGTGTAAAAGAGTAAATGGGTTAAGAATACATGAATATAGAACATAGGAAAGTTTAATATGATTGGCAAGTAATATTAAGAGCCAACTTGAGGTTTGTGATAAAGTGAGACAAATCAGTATAAGTTGGTGCTTTCCCCCAGTTGTGTTCAGTTGTGTGCAGGGGCAGGATAGAAAGACAGGTGAATTTAACTTAGGTGGCAGTTTTGCTGAGTATAAGAAATAGAGAGGGGCAAGGCAGTTGTGAGTGTAAGCAAGAAAATGGTCATAATAATTGGCCGTGGAACTTAATCTGGATAAGGGGGGAGAGCCACGATCAAGGGAGTGGTGATAGGATCAATGGATCGGCAGTTCTTATGGAATCAAAGGATGGTTGGAGTATCCAGGTTCCTTCCACCTCATTATTTGCTCACCATAGGGCTCTTGTTTCCATGGTCTGAGTCTTCACATTTGCATCTACATAGCAGGACGATAGAAGAAATAAAGAAAAAGGGGGAGGGCGGGGCAAAGAGGTACAACTACTATCTATGTTTAAAGGAGGTTACCCAGAAATTGTCACATGATACTTTTTTCTTACGTTTCTTTGGTCAGAACTTGTTACATGGTTATTCCTAGCAATAAAATAAAATCGTTATTCCAGAGACCAATAAATAATGGCTTCTATTACTAATGAAAAAGAGGAGGAAATAGGTTAGGCGATTACTATATTTCTTTGCTTCTAAAATTTGCATTTCCCCACATTTTACCTCTCTGACATCAGGATATATAATATAGTTGGTATTGTGTCATGGTTTAATTGTTGCATTTTTTTGTACTTAATAGTACAGAAAATAACAATACATTTTACAGTTGATGACATCCTATATTGGAGGAAAGATAGGAGTATTTTGCCAAGACAGAGAATACTGGATGGGACAGACAGATTTGCTCTAGGTGAAAGAAAGGGAAGAAATATAATTTGTTTGGTTTTCTTCATGTTAAGTTTGAGAATGACCCATAAACAGTTGAAAATTTAGGATTGGAACTCCAGATTGTGAAGGGACATGTGATCAAATTTATGTGGAAAAATTCCTCCAATTTTTTTGAATTTTGATTGTTTGTACACTTTGATTTCCAAAAATAATTTCAAGTGGTATTTCTTCACTATAGGTAGATATTATTTCATTTGTTGCCAAAGCCTCAGCAACCCTGCCAGATGTCATAATAATTTTATAAGATGATAAGGTATTAATTCAAGATTTTCAATTAAATTAGCAGTGAGAAATAAAATGTGATTTAAAATATTAGTTTGTAGCCAATAAATGATGGTGGAATTTTTTCATGTCTATAGTGATTGCATGTGAAACTTCTGATAGAAATGTCTGGTTTTAATTTAGTTTCTTCTGGATGCTTTATTGAAGACCCATGTGTAAAGGGAAAAAATTAAAACCAGACAACTTCAGATCCACTGTAAATTTCACATGGCCTCAGAAAGACTAAACTAAATGTTTCTTTTGGCCACCATGCTTGAAATGCAAGCATAAAGTAAAATCAATTCATATTTTAATACTCCTATTTGAAGTAATAAAACAGTATTTGGACCTAGATATTTATTAAGCCTAGTGGTAGAACCTATGGTTTGGGTGAAATTGTTAAAAAAATAAATGCACACAGCAAATTATTTGTGTTCCAAGCTCAGACCTATATCCTGTATTTGAAATGTGAGAAATAAGGAAATGAAAGGGGTTATTAAAATTCTTTTTTTAAATGCAAGCCTAATAAATCGTAGATTTATGGTTTCAGTTCTTTTGCCAGCAACACTGGGCCCCAACCCCTAACATCCCACGAAGGTCTTCAGGAAATGGCACTTGATCAAAGGTGAAATATTAGAAACCAATAAGATCTGTAGACCTGAGTGAAAAATCCCTTAAAAGCAATTTGTACAAGCTTTTTATGGACAAAAATAGCAAAAAGAAAAGGCTCTCTCCCCTGATTTTTGATATATATATATATTTCTTTTTTTTTGATATATTTTTTTAATTTATTATTTATTTATTAGATTTTTGATATTTTTAAAGTTCCAATTATTTTCATTCATTCACTCACTCATTCACTCATGTATTCTATGCTTTCTTTGGGTCCTACTGTGTGTCAGGAACTAGGCTAGGTACGGGCAAAATGATTAGCAAAAACAGATATGACCCTTGTCCTCAGAGAACTTACTTTACATTCTAGAGAAAGAGATGATTACATTGCATTAAAATCACAGCATGCAATCCAATCCAAAAATGGGCAGAAGACCTGAACAGACATTTCTCCAAAGAAGATATACAGATTGCCAACAAACACATGAAAGGATGCTCAACATCACTAACCATTAGAGAAATGCAAATCAAAACTACAATGAGGTATCACTTCACACCAGTCAGAATGGCCATCATCAAAAAGTCTACAAACAATAAATGTTGGAGTGGGTGTGGAGAAAAGGGAACCCTCTTGCACTGTTGGTGGGAATGTAAATTGATACAACCACTATGGAGAACAGTATGGAAGTTCCTTAAAAATCTAAAAATAGAACTACCATATGACACAGCAATCCCACTACTGGGCATATACCCTGAGAAAACCACAATTCAATAAGAGTCATGTACCACAATGTTCATTGCAGGTCTATTTACAATAGCCAGGACATGGAAGCAACCTAAGTGTCCATTGACAGATGAATGGATAAAGAAGATGTGGCACATATATACAATGGAATATTAGTCAGCCATAAAAAGGGACGAAATTGAGTTATTTGTAGTGAAGTGGATGGACATAGAGACTGTCATACAGAGTGAAGTAAGTCAGAAAGAGAAAAACAAATACTGTATGCTAACACAGATATACGTAAAAAAAGAAAAGGTTCTGAAGAACCTAGCGACAGGACAGGAATAAAGACGCAGATGTAGACAATGGACTTGAGGACACAGGGAGGGGGAAAGGTAAGCTGGGACGAAGTGAGAGAGTGGCATGGACATATATACACTACCAAATGTAAAATAGATAGCTAGTGGGAAGCAGCCACATAGCACAGGGAGATCAGCTCAGTGCTTTGTGTCCACCTAGAGGGGTGGGATAGGGAGAGTGGGAAGGAGACGCAAGAGGGAGGAGAAATGGGGATATATGTATATGTATAGCTGATTCACTTTGTTATAAAGCAGAAACTAACACACCATTGTAAAGCAATTATATTCCAGTAAAGATGTTTTAAAAATGCATTAGATAGAAAAGCATGGGAGGTGCTCTGAAGGAGAAAGATATGGTGCTAGGTGGGTCTATAAAAAGAGGAATTGACATGGTGACGGAAGTCAGAGAAGTAATTCTTGTGTAAGGGAATCAGTAACAATATTTTTGGTTGTAGGATATCTAACAGATGTAGGCTTAAACAATTAAGCCACTTTATTTCATATAACAAGAAGACTGGAGGTGTTTTGATCAGTGTTGATTCAGAAGCTCAACAATGCCATTAAAGCCCTAGGCTTGTTCCCTTTCTCTGTTCTTCCATCCTCTCTTGTTGACTAGGCTCTTATCTGTCTCCTTTTGCTGAGATTCCACAGCTCTAGGCATTATGTCCTCATTCAACTGCATCCAAATGCAGGATAAGAGACCTTTTCCATTGCGTGTCTCTTTTTTTCAGAAGCCTTTTTTTCCCAGAAGGAATTTCAGATCCCTTGGCCTTGGACATGTCCATGTGCTAGCTTCAAGTTGATGGGAAAGCAAGTATACAACATTTTTTAGTCTCTATAGTAGGAATCAGGCTCTATCATCAAGGAAGGGGGAGGTGGGAAATGCTTATAAGATACCTACATTTTCTACCACAGGGAGTGACTCTTAGGCTGTGATCTGAAGGGCAAGCAGGATGACTAGAGAAGAGGCAAGGAAGAGACCATTTGTGAAAGGCTCTGGGACATTACAGAAAGTCAGTCAGTGGGCTAGAGAAGAAGGAAGGTGGGAGACAGACCATGTGGAGCCTGTCAGATCAGGTGAAGGGATTTTGTCTTTATCCTGAGGACAATGGTAAGCCACTGGATTTATACAGGTGACATGACATGTGTTCACTTCCAGAGTGGATATAAATTGGAGGCCAGAATGAATGTGGTAACCCAGTAGGGGCCATTGCAGATCTCCAGGTGCAAGGGAGAGTAAAATTATATAGTTCACTAATTATTGTAAGCTAAGTAAAAATATCTTCATTTGATTAATTGCAGAAATAGAATAATTGTTCCCAGAAACAGTACTGTGAAGGTAAGAAAAAGTTTGTGACCATAAGTGGAAGGAGATTGACCTTATTTACTGGAGGATTTTCTCCCATATTTTATAATTCATATTTATCATAAGAAGTTCATAAAGTGCTGAAACTTACAAAAATGCTAAGGAGGAAAAATAAAGTGGGGAAGACATATAGAAAGCGTTGGGGTGGGGTGAAAAGTTTAGACAGGGTGCTCAGGAAGGACCTCACTGAGAAGGTGACATGTGAGCAAAAACGTGAAGAAGGGGAGAGAGAGAGATAGAAAGAGAGAGATAAGATTATTCCAGATACAGGGAACAGCATTCTAGCCACAGAGAACAGCAAGCACAAAGGCCTTGAGATAGAAGTGGGCCTGGTGTATTCTGAGAATATCAAGGAGACCAATGGGTCTAGAATGCAGTGAGTGAAGGGACAGCAGTAAGAAGTGAGGTCAGAGAGACTTCAGGGTTCCTAGTATACAGGGCTTTATATGTTATAATAAGGCCTTGGCTTTTACTCTAATTGAGATAAGAAGTCCCTGAAGGGTTCTGAACAGAAGAATGGCATGATCTGACTTTTGTTTCAATAGCTTTGATTGCTATGTGGAAGCAATTAGAAGCCTTGTGCAAGAATCCATGAAAGAGGTGATGGTGGCTTCGATCAGAGTATTAATAGTAGAGGAAGGAAAAATAGTCCAATTATGGATACATTTTAAAGATTGAGAGACTTCCCTGGTGGCACAGTGGTTAAGAATCTGCCTGCCAATATAGGGGACACGGGTTTGAGCCCTTAGTTGCCACGAAGCAGCTAAGCCCATGCACAACAAGTACTGAGCCTGCATGCCCTAGAGCCCGTACTCTGCAACAAGAGAAGCCACTGCGATGAGAAGCCTGTGCTCCACAACAAGAGTAGCCCCTGCTCGCCGCAGCTAGAGAAAGCCCAGGTGCAGCAGCGAAGACCCAATGCAGCCAAAAATAAATAAATAAATAAATAAATTAATTAATTAATTAATAAAAAAAGATTGAGCTGAAAGGTAAAAGAAAGAGAGGAATTAAGAATGCCTCCAATGTTACCACATGATCCAGCAATTCCACTTCTGGGCTATATCTGAAGCAAATGAAATCACTATATTGGAGAGATATCTGCACCCTCATATCTATTGCAGAATTATTTATAATAGCCATGACATGGAAGCAACCTAAGTGTTCACCAATGAATGAAAGGATAAAGAAAATGTGATACACACACACACATACACAATGGGATATTATTCAGCCATAAAAAGATAGAAAATTTTAAATTTATTGCCATTTGTGACAACATGGATGAAACTTGAGGGCATTATGCTATGTGAAATAAGTCAGACGGAGTAAGATAAATACTGTATGAAATCACTTATATGTGAAATCTAAAAAAAACAAGGGACTTTCCTGGTGGTTCAGTGGTTAAGACTCCACGTTCCCAACGCAGGGGGCAGGGGGCAGATCCCTGGTCAGGAACTAAGATCCCACACAGCACAGGAAAAAAAAAAAAAAAGATAAAAATAATAAAAAAAACAAAACAAAAAAACCGAACTCAGAAACAGAGTAGATAGGTGGTTTCCAGGGGCAAGGTGGGGCTGGTGAGAATGCGGGTGAGGGTGGGAATGGATGAAGGTATTCAAAGGGTACAAAGTAAACTTCCAGTTATAAAATGATTAAGTTCTGGGGATGTAATGTACAGCCTTGTGACCATAATGAATGATATTGTATTATATATTTGAAAGTTGCTAAGAGAGACCATCTTAAAAGTTCTCAGCACACACACATACACAAAGGTAACCGTGTGAAGTGATACACGTATTCACTATTGTGGTAACTGTTTTGCAATATATGTGTATATTGAATCGTCACAACGTATACCTTGAACTTATACAATGTTGTACGCCAGTCATGTCTCAATAAAGCCGGAGGATAAAAGTGACTCCAAAGATATTATGAATATCCAAGTCTGGAATATTAATAGCATGGGATCAATTTTTAGAAGCATCTGTTAAAGTCTTCCACAATTAGTACTCTCCCCAGAATATCATTTGGTAAATGAAGTAAAAGACATTGAGTTAAAAGCTATGTCAAACTATTGAGGAGTCAGATAAGGTTAGATAGTGAGTACTCGCTGGTAGTAAAACAAGTGTTTTAGGTTGCTATTTTGTGTAGCAATGATGAGCAGCTCAGGAGAATTCTGGTCATCATGCATGAGGTGCCAGCAAAAGTTACCATCAATTCATATTTTAATACTCCTATTGCAATAATAAGATGGCATTTGGACCTAGACATTCTATTAAGCTTAGTGGTAGTCTATAGTTTAGGTGAAATTGTTTTAAAGAAATGCACACAGCCAGTTATTTCTATTCCATTCTCAGACTTATATCCTGTATGTGAGGTCAGAAAGAACTCATGTATGGGCGGATGAGGGAATCCAGCAGCAGGTCAGTAAAACCAGAGATTCTATAGGAGTGTATTATTGGCAATGCTGGTTTTGGATCATGGGCTGAGTAAAAAGGCAAAAAAAGCAGACAGTGGGGTTTTGCTGAGGACTGCAAGCTCATAGAAGGAAAGGACTGGAGTAGGTGGTAGGTGGAGAGGTTGGCTTTCTATCAATAGGACTAGAAGCAGGACTATAGTAAGTTGTCCTTATGAACATTCGGACGGATCGCAAGTTTCTCCTTAAAGAAGAAAACATATTTATAAAAATTTAATCTAAAATCAAAGCCACCTTGGCCTTAAAATCCCCCCAAATAGAGAACCCAGAAATAGCCACACATAAGCTTGGCCAACTGATTTTTTGACAAAGGTACAAAAGCAATTCGATGAGAGAAGAACAGACTTTTCAACATATATTGCTGAAACAATTCGATATCCACAGGTAAAAAACTGAACTTTGACCTACAATTCACACCTTATTAACTAAAAACTTAACTCAAAAACGAACTCAGAGAGGATCATAGACTTAAATGTGAAAGGTGAAGCTAAAAAACCTTTAGAAAAAAACATAGGAGAAAATCTTCAGGACCTAGGGTTGGTGAACAGTACCTAGACAAGACACCAAAAGACACAATCCATACAAAAGAACAAGAAACAACGTGTTGGCATGGGTACGAAGAAAAGGGAATCTTTGTGCACTGCTGGTGGGAGTGTAAATTAGAAAGCCACGGAAAACAGCATGGAGGTTCCTCAAGAAACTAAAAATAGAACTACCATATGATCCAGCAATTCAACTTCTGGGTATTTATCCAAAGAAAATGCTAATTTGAAAAGATACATGCACCCCATGTTTACTGCAGCAAGATTTACAATAAGCAAGACATGAAAGCAACCTATGTGGCCATCCATAGATGAATGGATAAAGAAGATGTGGTCTATATATACACCGTGGAATATTACTCAGCCATAAACAATAATGAAATCTTGCCATTTGCAATAACATGGATGGACCTGGAGGGTATTATGCTAAGTGAAATAAGTCAGACAGAGAAAAACAAATACTATGTGATTTCATTTACATGTGTAATCTAAAATACAAAACAAATGCACAAACAAAACAAAACAAAAACAGACTCATAGATACAGAGAACAAACTGGTGCTTGCCAAAAGGGAGTGGGGAGGGGGAACAGACAAAATAGGTGAAGGGGATCAAGAGGTACAAACTTCCAGCTATAAAATAACTAAGTCAGGATATAATGTACACATAGGGAATTTGGTCAATAATATTCTAACAACTTTGTACAGCGACAGATGTTAAGAGGTCTTCTTGCTATAATCATTTCATAACGTACAAAAGTATCGAATTACTGTTACACACTTGAAACTAACATAATATTATATGTTAATTATAATGCAACAAAAATAAGTAAAACATGGAAGCAAAAGAAAGCATAATCCGTAAGTTTAAAAATGACTAAACTGGACTTCATCAACATTAAAAACATTTACTTAGCAACACACCCTGTAAAGAGGATGAAAAGACAAGCTACAGATAGGAAAAAATATTTGTGGACCACATATCTGATGAAAGACTCATATCTGGAGACAAAATGTAACAGTAAAAAACAAATAATGCAACTAGAAAATGGGCAAAATGATATATTTAACTGAATAGAATATTCATAAAGGTAAATAAGCACATGAAAAGATATTCAACATCATTAGCCATTAGAGGAATACAAATTAAGACCATGATGACATATCACTACACACCTATTATTTATGTTAGGTGAACTGAAATTAAAAATAGTGACAATACCAAATGCCGGCAGGGATACGGAGAAACTGGATCTCATACATTGCCGGTGGGGATGAAAACTGGTATAGCTTTTCTGGAAAACAGTTTAACAGTTTTCTTAAAAAACTAAATATACATTGCACTTTTGAGCATTTATCCCAGAGAAATGAAAATTTATGTCCACACAAAAACCTGTACATGATTGCTCATAGCAGTTTTATTTGTAATAGCCCCAAATGGGAAACAACCAAAATATTCTGCAACAGGTGGATGGTTAAACAAATTGTGGTAGTCCAGATATATATACTATTAGTTTTGTTTTTTGGCAGCATCTGGACTAATACACCATGGAACACTACTCAGCAATAAAAAGGGATGAACTATTGTTAAATGCAATAACTTGGATGGATCTCAATGGCATTATGCTGAGTGAAAGAAGCCAATTTCAAAAAGTCGTATACTGCAAGATTCCATTATATAACATTCTTGAAATACAAAATTATAAGAATGGAAACAGTAGTGGTGGCCAGGGATTGGGAGGTAGGTACTACTGTGAAAGAGTAGCACCAGGGAAAATTTTTGTGGTGATGGAATAGGTCTGTATCTCGATTGTGTTCGTGGTTTCACGAATTGACACATGTGATAGAATGACATAGGACCATATAAACACTTTATATATCAGTGTCGGTTTCCTAGCTTAGATACTGTACAGCAATTATATAAGATGTAATCAATGGGGGAAACTGGGTGAAAGGTACACAAGATCTCTCTGTACTGTTTTTGCAACTTCCTGTGAAATCTATTTCAAAATTAAAAGTTTAAAAGAAAATTCCCTCTGAGACATCTCTTCTTTCATCTTTCTGTGCATTTCCTCTTTTCCTGGACATGGCTTTCTCTCTCTTTGGTGCTAGGTGCTATGGTGCTCAATCTCTTTCTTTTCCCCTTTTCCCTATGTATTGAGTTTTCTTTTAATTGGCCTTAATGCAAAACCAAGGCATTCCCCATCCTCCTGATAATCCTATTCTTTTAATAAAGGTTATGTTTTAACTTGCTTAATTTTAAAAGCAGCAACGTTCTAACTCTTAAAAAAAAATCTTTTAAATAACAAACCCCACAAAGTAGTCTGCTTTTCATTTTATAGTCCACAGTTAATCATTGTTCTTAAGGTCAGTAGCCCACAATACAAACATGTTTCCAACAATTGCCTCAGAAGATAATTTTTGTTTTATATGTCTGGTATCTATGGATTATGATCACACATTCAGGATTTACTGGGAAAAGAGTGATATAAAATATTATGTTCCGTTAGTTTGTCATATAAATACACACGTCAAAAAATAATCCTTTGCCAGGCCATGTGTCTAGATTTTTCATTTGGAAACTATGATCATTATAACTATCAACTACAGAACACCAAACTGAATACAGCCCTTTCCTGAGGTCTTGCAAACTTAATCTGGCAACACTTTGGAAAAGTACTACTTAAGGTTCTCAAGAACCCAACGAGCCCTCTGGCTCTTCCAGTGGGCTCAGCCCTAAATATTGAGTCCTTTGAAAAAATTATGAGTTGCAGGTGTTTAAACTTTCAAGTGTTTTCTTTTGGTCTCTTCATTAACTGCTAAGTAACCAGTCCTTAACAACAAAAAAGGATTTTACTCTATGAGGACGATCTTTACACTTAATGCACTTCTGCATTTTTCTTCCGTCCACTTTCCTTCTTATCTCTTTCAACCAAACGTTTCACCTCTTTTCTAAACTCCATTATTTAACAAAACACCAAACAAGGATAAAATTAACCCAAAAAACCCACTCCATTGCATTGCGGTTCCATTGGCTTGAAAACGAAGGAAGTTTGTCCCTTGCGGTGATCCGTCCTAGTGTTTGCCTGCAGCAAGATGGCGGCGGTCTCAATGTCAGTGGCGCTGAGGCAAGCGTTGCGGGGGAGAAGGGCAGCGGCTGTAGCTGCCGTTTCCGTTTCCAAGGTTCCTACCAGGTAACACCATTGTGAGGCTTCTTCAAGCGTCTCGGGTCTCTCCACTTTTGGGGAGGTCTCTGCTGCTGGGTCCCGGAGAAGGCCTCGGGAAAACGTCCTCTGCTGACCCTTTCCACGGGAGAGGGCGGGCGGATTTGGGACTAGCTGCGACCTGGGGAAGCTTGGCCAAGCCAGCGGGGGCGTGAATGCGGGGAGGGGGGAGGAGGACCTCTGGTTTCTTGGAAACTTGGACTGCTGCTGTGAGGGGTCTGCGGAGTGGGGCTGTCTCCCGAGCTAAGAGCCGAACCCCCAGAGAGAGAGGGGGCGGAGTCTCACTCATTTTTCTCCCCACTTTCCGCACCCCTCCATTTTTTTACCTGTTTGCCCATCACTCCAGTCTTTACTGGAGGGTTAAATCACTCCCTCCCCTTCCACGGCTTTAGGTGATATTGATTGGGTTTCTGCACTGAAAGATTGTTTTATTTATCAGGCTGCTTGGGAGGAAAACTTGGTTGGAATTCAACGTTAGTAAAAATATCACTGCTAGTAGTACTGGAAAGTAATTTTTAAAGGACTGGTGGTAATGCCGGGAGTTTTCCCATCCAGAATTTTATTAAAGCCTCACAGTGATACAGTAATTCAGAGATTGTTGTCGTTCATTGTTTTGCCTTGAAGCATTTTTGTGATGGTGATTTCTTTTTCGACTTCGTTACTTAACCCTCCATTTCCCTATTTTTCTGAATTTTCCTGACTTTATTATAGTACTAACACAACAGCATGCGCGCGCCCGCGCGCGCACACACACATTCTAGCATTTTTGTCTGCGAAGAGTTATTTTGTTTCATTGCTATTTTCACAGCTTGTTAGTATAAATACTAACCAGGGCTTATGTTCAGTATCTTCTACATGAGTGCTTAGAACAGCGATGGAAAGACTGGATGGACAGATATGAAGGGGTGGGAGGAATGGGAGTGGTTAAAAATTGAAAAGAGGGTCTAGTGAAACGCTAATTAGTTTAGTGTTATATTAAACATAAAGGGAATACAGAGAGTTAGAACTAGAGTTAATTAGAAAGGATTTTTGGAGGTAAGTTTTATTAAGGTTTTAAATAGTGGATGATGGATGGGAAAGATGATGTCAGTGGCTTATGAAAAGTCTTGAAGGCAATAATAGAGCGATGTATACATAATATAGTGTCATTGAAAAATAAGAATTGTAAGATTGGGGAAAGGTAAGTTTGTACAACAGTTAACTGTTCTACACATGAGTATTTCTCTAAGGTAAGATGCTCCACTGGTTGACTTAGGTCTAGAATAGAGGTGACCAAGGTTAGTTCTTATTCTTCTAGATATTATGGGCATTAATTTTGCATTCCCTAGAAGTTCATGGTATTCCTAGAACTGAGAACAAATTTGAAGTGTCCCTGGCTAATCAAAACATGGATGTATGTCTAAGTCACAGCCATTTTGTTAGCAATTTATAGTTGTCGAAGTTAAGATACTAGATTTTGGAAACTTTGCTAATTAGTACTACTTATCCACATTTAAAGAGTTTCTGCTTGCAAATGTGTTAAAAGAGATTTGAAAATAAAATTTTAAATCATGTAAGATGACCTTTGTTTCAGACTTTAAAAAACTTAAAAGCCAAGGAAAACAAATTTTAAGCTCGAGTGAAATGATACATTTATTTGCGTTCTTTACCACCTTTTTTACCCGAAGAGCTTATGTTGTTCACTTCACCTTGAGAGAAATTTATGGCACTTCTCTCTTAGATATTATTTGCTTTTCGGCCTTAAGCACTCTCTTCACATTATGTTTTGAGACGAATGAGGATCTGAAAAGGTAGAGCGTGGAAAGAGAACCAATTAATGGGGACATCTGCATCTAAAATTCATTTTATTGCTTAGAAAATATTTGCAAATGATGTGACATTTCAGATCACTTCAGTGAAATGAGGGGGGATAGAATCAGTAAGGTCCTCGATAAAGGGAGTAGTGAACAAATATAAATACTGAAGAAAAGGAACTATCAGCAGAAGGAAAGAAGCAGTTAACTGCTACATTAACTTTTATGAATTTAACTTTAGTATATCTGTAAAAACCCAAAGAGCAAACCAGAAAAACCCAACAATGTGTACACATAAGGAAGAGGAAAAATTGTTTAAACAGTGTAGTTGATTCAGCTGATCTAGTTGCTGAGATCCTGCTTTAGAGTGAGTCTGTTTCCACATGTTTCTTACTTGCCTGGGCTGAAGAGAGGGGGGACAACCCCGGATATATGGCCTACATTTATTCTTACTTTCCCTGACTTTCCTAAGGGATTGTCCAGGCTAAGTTTAACTATTTAGGATATTAATCTAAAATCAGCTAAAATGGCACTCTATTTCAAAATAGCAATACTTGGGACTCAGGACATTTGATACAGTGTTTTTGTTTTTGTTTTCTTTAACCTATTCATGCATACTTATCTCACCTAGCCCTGTTCTATCACTTCTCAATTGGACTGAGTCTTGTGTTTACCTCAAATATAGCTCCTTAGGGTCTTCAGAGGGTGTTAATTAATACTGGTGGGGACTGAGTGTTTGGGACCTTTTTGTGAGGCCTATTTTGTGCTCCAGTCTCTGGCTGTATTTTGTTGCTATGTTTCCTTTTTCAGCGTTAGATAAGCCAGTATGAATATGAGTCTGTAGGAACCTTAAATGAGTAAGAGGCACTAAGTTTGATAAGAGTTCTGTGTGTATTACACCTTGCTAAGAAACTGTCTCAGCCCTAATTTGAAAAACATTTAGGACATTTAAAATCAGTAGGTTAGCTTCTGCTTCAGATAAGCTGGATAAACAAATTCCTCTGAAGGGCAGCTACTTTTTGCTGTCTGGAACATATCAAAGCCAAGTTTTGTGAGCTTTCAGTGTTTCTAATGTGTTTTCTAATAGGTTTCATTGTTTTGCTTATTTTCCTCATTAAAAAATACCCATAATTAGTTGGTCTGTTTTCATCAGTAGCAGACATCTTTGTTTATTTAAATATTTTAACACTAGTAAATATTAGAATAATGTCTTGGCACATAGTAAACCTTACCTAAATAAATGCTGATTTTATTATTGGTTTGAATAGCCTGAATATTTTTCTTTTCTTTAGTCTCAATGGTGGATATCGTGGTAGATGGTATTATTATTTATAATATTAATTTCCATTCCCTGTGACAGGATTATACATCACCACCCCATTGGCCAAGTGACTTGTTTTGACCAATGAATTTTTTTTTTCAAGGGGACCATCTCCTCTACCCGCCATATTTTTTTTAAAAAAATATTTATTTATTTATTTATGGCTGCATCGGGTCTTAGTTGTGGCACGGGGGATCTTTCATTGCGGCGCGTGGGCTCGCTCCTCTCTAGTTGTGATGCATGGGCTTCTCTCGAGTTGTGGTGCATGGGCTTCTCTCTGGTTGTGACGCACAGGCTCCAGAGGGCATGGGCTCTGTAGTTGTAGCGCATGGGCTCTCTAGTTGTGGCACGCGGGCTCAGTAGTTGCTGCACGTGGGATTAGTTGCCCCGTGGCATGTGGGATCTTAGTTCCGGACCAGGGATCGAACCCGTGTAATCTGCATTGGAAGGCAGATTCTTAACCACTGGATCACCAGGAAAGTCCCTTGACCAATGAAATGTTAACCAAGAATGTTGTACCATGTCAAGCAGAAGCTCCAGGAGCTATCCCATGTTTTGCCATGTCATTTTTTCCTCTGCTTCCCTGGTGGGGTCTTTTCTTTCAGCCTAGATCCTGGAATAAAGATAACATGGAGGAAAGCAGAAGCTGATTCTTATAGGTTATATAAAATGTAAAGTAACAGAAACAAACTTTGTTATAAGCCACAAAGTTGTTTGGATTGTTGGCTGCCTCAGCATAACAACCTATTCTGACTCTTCTACACACAAGTGAGCGTGCACACACACACTTGAAAATGAGCAGGTTATTTTTTAATAAGTTTATTTATTTATTTATTTCTGGCTGTGTTGAGTTTTCGTTGCTGCGTGCGGGCTTTTCTCTGGTTGTGGTGAGTGGAGGCTACTCTTCGTTGTGGTGCACGAGCTTCTCATTGTGGTGCCTTCTCTTGTTGTGGAGCACAGGCTCTAGGTGCACGGGCTTCAGTAGTTGTGGCATGTGGGCTCAGTGGTTGTGGCTCATGGGCTCTAGAGCTCAGGCTCAGTAGTTGTGACGCATGGGCTTAGTTGCTCTGCGGCATGTGGGATCTTCCTGGACCAGGGGTTGAACCTGTGTCCCCTGCATTGGCAGGTGGATTCTTAACCACTGTGCCACCAGGGAAGTCCCTAAATAGATTTTTTTTTGTACTCAAGCACTTCTTTGACAAGTGTCCTGATTCCTCTTTTGTTTTCAAATTTAAAACAGAGGTGGAAATGAATTTAATTTGAGAAAGGGTACTCACAGAACATGAGAGCTCTTTAGGAATAATAGTAACTAAATGTGATTATTAGACTTGCTGTGTGCAAGCTACTTTACATGAAGTTTTTAAAAGTTGATAATACATGGGACTTAATGAAGAAAGATGGGGCAAATTGATTCCTGTATAATACATTTTAGAGAGGTCTCTGGGTATGGGGTGAATGCAGAATAAGACCATTTCAAATGGAAAAGCTTCTAAAATATACCCTTTGGTGAACATTGAGAATCATTTTTATGATGTTTATTCTGAGTACAAATTAATAATGGCAGCTAACATTTATTTCTCACTGTGTATTAGCCACTGTGCCAAGGACGTTACCTTTGTTATCCCATTTCTTACAGTAATCCTACAACTCACATGTTTTTATTATCATTTTTCAGACAAAGAAACAGATTTTAAGTTTACATTACTAGGAAATGGTCTGACTTAGCAATTTAAAGGAATAGGTTGACTTTTGCAGAGAGAAATATTATGTCTGGTAATAGTAAATTAAAACCTCAGTGTCTTCCCTGTTTTCTTTATAGCAAGGTATATATATATATATATATATTTTATTTTGTGTTGGAGTATAGTTGTTTAACAATGTTCTATTAGTTTCAGGTGTATAGCAAAGTGATTCAGTTATACATATACATATATCTATTCTTTTTCAAATTCTTTTCCCATTTAGGTTATTACAGAATATTGGGCAGAGTTCCCTGTGCTATACAGTAGGTCCTTGTTGGTTATCTATTTTAAATATAGCAGTGTGTACATGTCAGTCCCAAAATCCCAGTCTGTCCCTCCCCTCAAGGTGTATCCTGTATTTAAAAGACTATCTGATGCTCTTTACTTTCATTCCATTGTTCCTTTTATACAGCTAGAGTCTCCAGTTGAGGAATTAGGAGATTTTGTGGTTATTTTTGTGGTAAGGATTTTTTCCCCTAAATTTTGTAATTATTTTTGATGAGAGACTTTGTATAGGTAACTTGATTATTATACTTTCTTACCCTTTTAAACAAAATACATGTAAGGTATGAATTAAACAAGGTATACTGAACATATTTTTCTTTTTCTTTACTCTAGTGATCATTAGGAAATAGAGTTACCCTATTCTGCTGCTTTTAAAAACTATCAAGTGTCTGCTGTGCTTTCTGAGTTCTTGTGTCTACTTTTTTTTTTTTTTTTTTTTTGCGGTATGCGGGCCTCTCACTGCCGTGGCCCCTCCCGTTGCGGAGCACAGGCTCCAGCGGCCACGGCCCACGGGCCCAGCTGCTCCGCGACACGCGGAATCCTCCCGGACCGGGGCACGAACCCGCGCCCCCCACATCGGCAGGCGGACTCCCAACCACTGCGCCACCAGGGAGGCCCATGTCTACTTTTTAATAGTGTTTTTGTATCCTTCCTTGACTGGTCTGCGGCCCTTTAGCAGTTCCACTGCCACTTTTCGTTTATCATGGATTTGAATACCAAGCAAGTAAAACCTGGTAGAATTTTGTGTAAAATGAAGTAGGCTTAATAAAGCTTTGATAATGGCTGAAATTTACTTTGTTGTGATTAAAGCCTTGAACTTATTTTTGCTGTACACGGGCCTCTCACTGTTCTGGCCTGTCCAGCTGCGGAGCACAGGCTCCGGACGCGCAGGCTCAGCGGCCATGGCTCACGGGCCCAGCCGCTCCGCGGCATGTGGGATCCTCCCGGACCGGGGCACGAACCCGTGTCCTCTGCATCAGCAGGTGGACTCTCAACCACTGCGCCACCAGGGAAGCCCAAAGCCTTGAACTTTTTAAAGGTTGACAGATAATACATATAATACATGAGCTCTTATTATAACTTTTCTTTTTTTCAGTTTGCAGTATCCAGAGACCCTGATGGAACCTTTGCAGTGATCAGATTCTTCATAACAACTTTCATCTAAATATTTGGATATTTTAGCAAACTATTCTAAGACTTTTGTCCTTTAAGTAATGGCATGAGAACAATTCAGAATTTCTGTTTCAAATTTTCTTTCTGTTTGTTACTGAGTATTTTAGTAGGTGTATACAACCTTAGAACTAGTTAGTTGCTAGTTAGAACTAGTTAGTTGCTAGTTAGAACCTTTAGAACTAGTTAGTTGCTCAAATGTGACCTTTCCTTCTTGTCTTTACTCACTAGACTTTAATTTTTCCTCTATGGGATCATGCTCCAGTTCAGTTGTTTTTAAAACCTTGCTGTGCATCAAAATCACTTGCTGTGTGCATAAATAATTCAGATGCCTTGGTCCCAGTATATATTGGTTCAGTAAATTTAGGTTGAGATCTAGCTCTATAGTGATTCTGAAGGGAGGCTAGGGCTGAAAACTACTGTTTTTGGTTTTTTTTGTTTAATAGTTTCCATGCTATGTCTTGAAGGACTTCAAAATGCATTTTGCCTTAGGCGTAGGAGATTTCCAGAAACAAATGCTTCTATTTTTGCATGTTTTCCTAATCTAAGTTTTGTTTTTCACCCATGTATTGTATAGAGGCTTTTTCTTGGAGAAACTTTCCTTTGAGGCAAAGCAGGCATTTTGATAATTTTGGAGAAAGCAGGCCATGTTACTCGCTCTCCAGAGACTCTTGTTCTTCCTTTTGGAAGGGCTCAGGTTTAATATAGCGCAGCTGTTGAACTCTGCCCTTCAGAGTTTTAAGAAGAAAGTGTTTTATCCTTTAAAATGGAAATGCCTTTTTTAGGGAGGTGGTCTTTGGCTGGATATAGTTCTCTAAGAAAGCTTTTCTAGAGTTCTTTTGTTTCAGTGATTTCTTAGAATTGTTTCAGATGTTGAGAGCACTGTCTCTGAGAGTAAAGATCTGGCTGCTTTTCTAATGTGTTTTGCTGTATCCTTAACAAAGCTAGATGAAGAGTTTATTTCTTTGTGTTTTCTAGGACTTAAAAATATGTTCTTTTCTTTATTCAGCCACTCCATACATAAGTAAATGGTCCTTGAATAGGGTTTACTAGACGAAAGATCCTGTTCTAGATGACTGTTCAGCAAGCCATATGCTTCTCCTAAAAATGTCAGTCTGTCTTGATGAGCTTTAAAGTGAATACAGATGTTTTGGCTCTTTTGAGGACTACCACCCTTTGTGTGGAAAGAGTACTTATTTTTCAAGAAATTTCTTCAATATACTTATAGAAGTTTGCATGAAATTTATATTTATAACTTTTGTCTTTTAAGTCTAATGAAATTAGATTTAATTAGACATGAGTAATTTGAATTTAATTGTAATATCCTTAGTACAAATGAGATTTGGAGAAATAAACTGGGTCTTAACGAGGCTTTTGTTAAGATTTTGAATTTATTTGGTCTTTTTAAAAATTTGGAACTTAGAGTGCTATTTAATATTTTTATGAAATGAAAGGTGATATTTTGGCAGGAAGGGATACCTTTTTAGATGTTTGGTGTCTTCTACTTTGGTAGGTTAACTGTAGAAGTTATAGTTCATATAATGTTTGAGGTAGAAGAAAACTCTTGGATCATCCTGTCTGACCCTTTGTTTAATGCAAGAATCTTCAGAACTTCCTGCTTCTTGATCATCTAGCAGTTGAGGAATATATGGTGAATTACTGGTGGCCCTAGAAAATCCTCTATATTTTTAGGCTCACTGGTAAATGAAGTTTCTCGTTAATATTATATGGAAAAATTCTAACTCTCGTGCACATGTCAGCTCTTCAGATAATTGAAGACATTTGTCATCGGTCATTCTCCTTCTGAGTCTGTGCTCCAGGCTTAGCATGTCTAGTTTATTTACCCCTAATTAATGACCAGATTTATTACCTCTTGGTACGCCTTAGGATGAATTTCATTTTTTTAGTATCTTTCTTTGAACTATATACTGTATTTTAAACTAACTGAGATGATCAGAAGTGGTAGTCTAGTGAATTTAAACCAAATTAAAGAAAAGCTATTGACTCTCAATATTGACTGTTGACTCTCAATATTGACTATTGACTCTCAATTGGATTTAACATTTTTTAATTTTTAAAATTATAAAGAAAAATCCACTATTTTCCTTTTGGTGAACAGTTTTTAGAATTTTAACAAACATATGGATTTGTGTAACCATCTCAATAATCAGTGTACAGAATACCAAAGGACTTCACCCCAAAGAGTCCCTCCTTACCCCTGTAATCTCTGGCAACAAATAATCTTTTCTTCATCTCCATAGTTTTGTAATTTTGAGACTGTAATATAAATGGAGCCATATGGTATACAACCTTGTGAAGATTGGTTTCTTTCACTTAGCATAATGCCTTTGAGATTCTTCTAAGTTGTGTGTATCAGTAGTTCATTCTCTTTATTGCTAAATCATATTCCATTGTTTGGATATACCACAGTTTATTTATCTGTTTACCCCTTGAAGAACATTTCAATTTTTTCCAGTTTTTTTTTTAAATTAATTAATTATTTTTGATTGCGTTGGGTTGGTTGCTGTGTGCGGGCTTTCTCTAGTTGCGGTGAGCAGGGGCTACTCTTCTTTGCGGTGCATGGGCCCCTCATTGTGGTGGCTTCTCCCGTTTTGGAGCACGGGCTCTAGGTGCGCGGGCTCTAGAATGCATACTCAGTAGTTGTGGCTCATGGGCTTAGTTGCTCTGTGGCATGTGGGATCTTCCTGGACCAGGGCTCGAACTTGTGTCCCCTGCATTGGCAGGCGGGTTCTTAACCACTGTGCCACCAGGGAAGCCCTTTTTCCAGTTTTTGACCGTGGTACATAGAGCCACTTTAAACATCTGTGTACAGGATTTTATGTAAACATGATTTCATTTCTCTAGAGTAGATACCCAGGAGGAAGATTTCTGGGCCGTAGGTAATATACTTCAACTTTATAAGGTACTGCAAAACTATTTTTCAGAGTAGTCATACCATTTTGCTTTTCCAGCAGCAATGTTTGGAAATTTAGTTGCTCTGCATCCTTATTAACATTGGTATTGTCAGTATTTTTAAATTTAGCCATTTTAATTGGTGTCTAATAATAATTCATTGTGTTTTTTATAACAACTTTATTGAGATATAATTACCATATAATTCATTCATATAAAATGTATGATTTGATGGTTTTTAGTATATTCACAGAGTTGTGCAACCATTCAAAGTCAATTTTAGAACATTTCCATCACTCCAAGAAAAAATCCTGTGCTCATTAGCTGTCACTCCCTGTTTCTCCCTTCCCCTAGCCCTAGGCAACCACCAATCTGCTTTCTGTCTTTTAGGTTTGCCTACTCTGGACATTTCATACAAAGAGAATCATATGTGATCTTTTGTGACTGGCTTCTCTTAATGTTTTCAAGGTTTAACCAAGTTGTAGCATGTATCAATACTTGATTCCTTTTTATTGATGAATAATGTTCTGTTGAATGGACATATCACACTTCATCCACAAGTTGATGGACAGTGGGTCTGTTTTCACCTTTCGGCTAGTATGAATAACATTCTGTGAACATTTGTGTACAAGTTTTTGTGTGACACAGGTTTTCACTCTTTTGGGTATATACGGAGGAGTTGAATTGCTGGACAATATGATAACTCTGTGTTTAGCCCTCTGAGTAACTGCCAGACTCTTTTCAAAGTGTCTGCACCATTTTACATTCCCACCAGCAGTGAATGAGGGTTCCATTGGCTTCACAATCTTGCCAACACTCGTTATTACCATCTTTATTATAACCATCCTAGTGAGTATGAAGTGGTATCTGGTGGTTTTGATTTGCATTTCCATCATGGATAACTCATGTGGTTTTAATATGTATTTCTCTAATGGCTAATAATATTGAGGTGAAGTGTTTGTTATGTCTTTTGCCAGTTTTTAAGTTGGGTTGTTTATTTTCTTATTGTTGAGCTTTGAGAGTTCTTAAAATATTCTGGATATAAGACCTTTGTTAGATATGTAGTTTGCAAATATTTTCTCCCCATCTGTAGCTTTTCTTTTCATTCTTTTAACAGTATCTTTCAGAGAGTAAGTTTTTAATATTGATAAAGTTCACCAGTTTTTTTCTCTTATGGATTGTACTTTTGTTGTCATATCAGAGAACTCTTTGCCTAACCCCAGGACATGAAGATTTTTTTCCTCTATTTTCTTCTTGAAGTTTTGAAATCTTTTTATTCAGATCTGTGATCCATATTGAGTGAATTTTTATATAAAGTGTGAGATTTAAGTTGAGCTTAATTTTTTTTTGCAAATGGACGTATATTTGTTCCAACCCCATTTATTGTAAAGACTATTCTTTTACCACTGAATTGCTTTTGGACCTTTGTCAGTAATCAGTTGACTATATATATATATATATATATTTTTTTTTTTTCCTTTTGCGGTACGTGGGCCTCTCACTGTTGTGGCCTCTCCCGTTGCGGAGCACAGGCTCCGGACGCACAGGCTCAGCGGCCATGGCTCACGGGCCCAGCCACTTCGCGGCATGTGGGATCTTCCCGGACCGGGGCACGAACCCGTGTCCCCTGCATCGGCAGGCAGACTCCCAACCACTGTGCCACCAGGGAAGCCCAATCAGTTGATTGTATTTGTCTGGGTCTGTTCCATTTATCTAAATCCATTTGCCAATACCACATAGCCTTGATTACTATAGCTTTATAGTTAATGTAATTGAGGAGTTGTGATTTTTCCAATTTCATACTTGTTTTTAAAAATTTTTTTAGCTATTCTAGTTCCTTGCCTTTTTGTCTAAATTTTAGAATTATTTTTATCCATATCTTTGAAAAATCCACCTGAGGTTTTGATTGGTGTTGTTTTAGATCTATAGATTAATTTGAGGAGAGTTGTCATTTTTACTATGCTGAACCTTCCAGTCCATATATATGGACGTCTCTTCATTTATTTATTGATTTCTTTCATCAGTGTTTTGTAGTTTTGAATCTGCAGATCCTGTATGTTCTGTTAGATTTATGCCTACGTATCTCAATTTGGGGGAGCTGTGGTAAATAGCCTTGTTTTTAAAATTTCAGTTTGTAATTGTACATTGCCATATATAGAAATAGGACTGATTTTTGTGTGTTTGACTTTGCAGGCAACCTTGCTATATTCATTTGTTAGTTCTTTATGTATTTTGTAGATTCTTGGGGATTTTTTAAGTAGGTAATCATGTAGTATGTGAATAGGGACAGTTTATTTATTCTGTCCAGTCTCTATACCTTTGTTTCTTTTTGGTTTCCAGAAGTGTTAAACAAGGGTGGTGACAGTAGACATTCTTGCCATTTACTGATCTTAAGGGAAAGCTTTCAGTTTTTCACCGTTAAATATAATGTTAGCTAAAGATTTTTTTGGTAGAAATGCCTTTTATCAGATTGAGGAAGTTTCTACTCCTAGATTGCTCATAGGTTTTAATCATGAATGGATGTTATATTTTATCTAATGCCTTTCTGTATCAGTTGATACATTATTATGGTTTTTCTTTTTTAGCCTGTCAGTATGTTGAATTATGTTGATTTTTCAAATAACTGAAGCAGCCTTGCATTCTCAGGATAAATCCCACTTGGTTGTGTTATTTAATTCTTTTTATATACTTCTGTGTCTGATTTGCTAATACTTTGTTGAGGATTTTTACATCTATATTTATGAAGGATATTGGTTGTAGTTTTCTTTTTTTGTTCTATTTTTGTTTTGATATCGGTATAATACTGGACTCAAAATGAGCTAGGAAGGACTTCTTCATCTTCTGTTTTCTTTTGAATTGCTTTAGTTCCATCCCACAAATTTTGATATGTTGTATTTTATTATCTTTGGGTTCAAAATATCTTATTTCCCTCCAGACTTCCTTTTTGATACATGGATTATTTAGAAGTGTTTTAATTTCCAAGAATTTGGAGATTTTTCCTCTCATCTTTCTGTTTCTGATTTCTAGTTTAATTCCATTATGTTCTGAAGACCCGATTCCATGGGGTTTCCCTTTTTAGTTTCCGTCTAGGAACTTGTGGCTCTTGCTACCTTGTTTTGTAGTGCAGTCCTACAGTTACGTTTGCATCAGGGGCTAAGGGATGGGAGGACAGAGAGAGAAAAAAACCAAAAAAGCAGTAGGTGTTGGTCCTACCTTCTTAAAATCACAACTTCAATGAATGGAGAAGAAGGTTTCCTTCCCTCTAGTTTTTGGCTCTTGCAGGTTTCCATGTATGGAAGCCATAGGATTGCCTACCATTTGGTGCACGAGAAAACAAAGAAAAGAGAAAAAAATGGGTGATTTCCCACTCAGACATTTCTGTTAGTTCCCCTTCTAGCTTCTTGGGACAGAATGCTTCTCCTTCAGAAGTGCTCATTTCTAGGTTTCCAGTTGTATTAAGTTCAGGCAAGGGCTACTGGAGGGAAAAAATATGGTAAACTCGTCTCTGGTTGACTGATACTTTGAATTCTGGTAATCTTCCCTGATCTGCTTGCTATTTACTTTTCAGTGTTCAAATAGCTTTTCCAAGCATCGTGTCCAGAATTTATGGTTGTATTCAGTGGGAGAGACAGGATAGAGTGTGCTTACTACATCTTACCAGGGCCAGCCAGCCTAGGATGAATTATTTAAAAGCTAAATTCTAATATTTCTTGCATTTTAGTACATCTGAATAGGTTTAAAAAATCTGAAAGGTGACCCCCCAAAAAGTTCTTCATAGAATCAGATTCTAAACCATTGATTCTCAACTGTGGTAGGAGGAAGAAACTTAGAAATGGGCCAGAGAAAGGGTTTAAAAGAAAATACATGTGCATTTGGTTGAAAATTATGACATTTAATAAAAGATGGAAATTTGTTGCCCATGTAAATGGGAAGAAAAATATATTGAGTCTCTGTTTTAGACCACCAACAAATAAATCTTAATTTCTTTGAGAGGATGTAGGAGTCAGACATTTATTTTGAGTAACTGATGGAAGTTTTGGTGACTTCCTTCTAGAGGTGTATACACTCAAATATATAAAATCAAGAGTTACATTTCCAGGGGATTCATGGATCCCAGGCTTTTGTAGCCCTTGCATAGAGAGCATTAGATCTTATACGACGTTTTGTTTATACTAGCTCTTGTGTTAGACCGTTCTCAGTTGCAAGTGACAGAAACCTAGAAACTCAAATGACTAACATAGACAAGAAGATGGAATTGGTTTATATTGGTATTATCAAGCAATGAAAAGGGCAAGGGTACTGCTAACTGGTCCCAGGGATCAGAGCTAGAAAGCTACTAGGTTCTCTCTCTAATTTGTCTCTGCCATTTGTCAGCTACTACTTCAGCTTGTTTTTTTTGATGTGGCAGATATCATAGCTGTTGGAACACAATAGTGTTCAGCTATTTAACACTGAAAAACTGAAGTTTTTTTCAGGCTTATATCTCATAGCTTTATCATGAGGGAGGGACTGAAAAACCCTTTCTTTGGTACCAAGCTTTAAAAATCTTGGGGGAGGGCTTCCCTGGTGGCGCAGTGGTTAAGAGCCCGCCTTCCAATGCAGGGGACACGGGTTCAAGCCCTGGTCCGGGAGGATCCCATATGCTGTGGAGCAGCTAAGCCCGTATGCCACAGCTACTAAGCCTGCGCTCTAGAGCCCGTGAGCCACAACTACTGACCCCGCATGCCACAACCACTGAAGCCCACACGCCTAGAGCCCGTGTGCTCCGCAACAAGAGAAGCCACCACAATGAGAAGCCCGCGCACCACAACGAAGAGTAGCCTCCCGCTTGCCGCAACTAGAGAAAGTCTGCACGCAGCAACGAAGACCCAATGCAGCCAAAAATAAATAAATAAAATAATTTATAAAAAAAAAAATCTTGGGGGAATACTCAGTTGAGTAAGATTAAACAGACTAAGGGTTTACTGTGATATAGTCATTGTTTGTAATTGTAGTTATGCTGTTGTATCATATGCATATAGGTTATAGAAACTCTGGAAGTTGGTTGTAATGAAAGCTGGGCCCCTTGAACAAAAATTAAGAACCAAGAATATTTTATTTATTCATTTATTTTTTATTTTTTGGCTGCGTTGGGTCTTCGTTGCTGTGCGCAGGCTTTCTGTAGTTGCTGCGAGAGGGGGCTACTCTTCGTTGCTGTGCGAGGGCTTCCCATTGAGATGGCTTCTCGTTGCAGAGCACAAGCTCTAGGCGTGTGGGCTCTAGATAGAGCACAGGCTCAGTAGTTGTGGCGCGTGGGCTTAGTTGCTCTGTGGCATGTGGGATCTTCCCGGACCAGGGATCGAACCCGTGTCCCCTGCATTGGCAGGCGAATTCTTAACCACTGTGCTACCAGGGAAGTCCCAAGAACCAGGAATATTTTATATTGCAATATCTTTAGGGAACAAATAATGTTTGTATATATTGTATAGACTGATCTCTTACCTGTTTCTTAACTCTGGGATTTTGCTTGCTAAGTTTGCTCACTCATTCAATAAATGCTTGTAGTTCTTTTCTAGTCTCCAAGACTGCAATTCTACACTTTAATAGGATGTATGCCTTTGGAACATCTGCTTTGAGGATGAATGTGTTAGGGTAAAAGTGTTCAATCCAAGGATAGGTGATCATTTCTTAGGATCTTGTGCGTGGGCTTTGTCTTAGATTGGCATTTCCCAAAGAAGAGTATGAGACCAAGACATGGGTGGTTTATTTGAGAGTTGACATAGGAACTAGAAGTGAGGAGCTCTGGAGTGAGACTGGGAAGGAAGGAAAAAGGGTGATAATTGAGATTGCTGCAGTGAGCAAGCAGTAGGAGGCTCAGTTCCACTGGAATCTCCTAAGCATACAGAATGCCTTTCAGTATTATCCATTTGAAAGCTGGAAGGCTTGAACATTTTTCTACTGGTTCTCATTTCCCTTTGGTTGGAGGTGTTAGCTCTTCTGTACTCTGAGCTATACTAGTGCTCCTGAAGACCCTCAGGCATAATGAGTTCACTTCAGGTGGGATACTGGATGATGACCCGAGTCTGAGCTTCTGTAGCTGTGGCTGAAAAGAAAAATGGGTCAAAGGAATGTAATGTGAGCACCAAAGGTATCGGTTATAGGCTTCCTTATAACTCAGGAGTCTCTGCAACCTTTTTTGGGGAGAGGGGAGTTGCTAATAAGAATTCTTTTAATTTATTTTTTAAAGTTTTTATTTTTTAACATTTTAATTAATTTATTTATTTTTGGCTATACTGGGTCTTCATTGCGGTGCATGGGCTTCTCTGGTTGCGGCTTGTGGGCTCAGTAGTTGTGGTGTGCAGACTTAGTTTCAGTATGTGGGATTTTAGTTCCCCGACCAGGGATCGAACCTGGGCCCCCTGCATTGGGAGTGCAGAGTCGTAACCACTGGACCACCAAGGATTGTCCTAAGAATTCTAATATCTATAATTTATTGAACACTTAGGCACTGTGGTAATTGCTTTATGTATGTTATTTCGTTTCATGAAAGTGAATGATCTCATTTTAGATGGTCTATTGATAATTATAGTTTAATCTATTCCTAGGGTTGTAAATAACTCATATTTATTAGAATTTGCTTTATTCACCAATATTCTGAAGGACATGACAAAGGATCAGGACACTGAGGTCTTACAACTCATTCAACTGTAAATAATAATAGAAGTTCTCTAGGGAAGAGAACAATTCCATGTTTAAAGAATTCATGATGGCATAATACTCCCGTATTGTGTACCAGTTGACCAGTGACTGTAACATCCCAGCAGACAAAGGTCAACCTACAGAGTTTTCTTTGAATTTGAGAATGTAACAGGTACTAGTGGCCAGTAACCTAGTTGATCTCATTCTCTGGGTGAGCATATATTTTCCTTTCACTGACACTGTCTAAATGATTTAATGGTAGTTATGAGAACTTTTTTCTACTGCTATCTTTTTTCTTTTTTTTGCGGTACGTGGGCCTCTCAGCGCTGTGGCCTCTCCCGCCACGGAGCACAGGCTCCAGACCCGTAGGCTTAGTGGCCATGGCTCACGGGCCCAGCTGCTCCGCGGCATGCGGGATCCTCCCGGACCGGGGCACGAACCCGCGTCCCCTGCATCGGCAGGCGGACTCAACCACTGCGCCACCAGGGAAACCCCTTTACTGCTATCTTTTAGGCTCTTGCTCCGGTCCCACTGTCTTCTCTGATTACCTTGGTGGTAGCCTTGTTGTCCATCTTATTAATGTGTTTCAGCATACCATGTTAGTGCATAGTTAGTAGTGGTATGGATACAATGTGCATCTGGGGTTATTTCACAAATTTCAGTTTTCTTTTCCTTTAGTTGAGACTTAAAACATTGGTATTCTGCTGCTGCTGAAGTTCATGGTTTAAGTACATCTTAGTTACTGCTTGTAAATGGCCCCTCTTTAGGGCTCAAGTTTTTATTTTGGTCCCCAATTTAATCTTTTGGTTTTGAGTTCAAACTGTTGATGTGGCCAACTCCCTTAAAATCTCTTTACTTAGTGTCCTTGACTCTAGCTTTGGGAAGAACTGCTTTCCAGAGATTTTCTTTTAACTCCCGATATTAGCCATGCTGCCAGGCTAATTCTTAGTTTCTTAGCTAATTAGCTTCTGGCTATTTCTGCCATTCTTAGCTTTTTCATACTTGAAATACTGTATTGGCGCCATCACATCAGTTAATACAGTAGTTAGGAGCACATGTTTGAGAGTCAACTACCGACATTTGAGTGCCACCTCTGACATTTCTTGCTCTGTGTCTACTTTGTGCCTGTTTTATGTTCTGTAAATTGGACATAATAATCTGTTTCATAAAGTATATAAAGTGCTTGGGGCAGTGTGCAGCATATGCTAAGGCCTAATAAATTGTAACAACAAAATTATCATCATCATTAACATCATCATTATTATTCTTTCTTTTGTGGCTTCTTTCTTTTAGTTTTTATTCCTTTCTTTCTTCCCTACCTCTTTTCCCCGCTCCTTTCATAAGTCTTACCTATATTCTAGTTCCTCTTCCTGGATTATTAGAGCATCTTAGATTTTGTCTGTTTATTTACAGTGTTTTATTCACTAGTATGTAAAAGATTTATCTGCACCTGGCTTTTTCCAGATCGTGACCTCCCATGCACTCCTCAGCTCAGTGTAATCTATTTTTGTATCCACCATTCCACTGAAATAGCTTTCATCAAGGTCGACAGTGAACCTGTTGCTAAATGAATAGACTCTTCTCAGTACTTATCTTACATGACCGTTGCAATCCAAAAGGATGACTTTCTCATTCTTGAAAGATTCTTCCTTTCACTTCTATTTTGGCTTTCCTCCTCAGTTCCCTTTGAATGCCCATCACCTTTTGTCCATTCCTTGAACTGCTAGTGTTTCTCAGAGTTTGATTTATAGTTCTTTACTTTTATAAAAGTGTTTTACATTATATATTTTATATACACATGAATGTATGTAACATATATTTATGTTAGGAAGCATAATGGCAAAATGAATTGACGTGGACTCACCATTCAGTTGAAGAACTACCAATACCTTTATTCTTTGCATACTCTCTGTGATAGGCTGAATGATACCCATTTGGCCTAAAATCTCCATGTCTTTTTTTTTTTAATATTTATTTAGGTTGCACTGGGTCTTAGTTGCAGCTTGCTTGGTCCTTAGTTGCGGCATGTGGCCTTCTTAGTTGCAGCTTGCTGGCTCCTTAGTTGCGGCACATGGGCTCCTTAGTTGTGGCAGGTGGGCTCCTTAGTTGTGGCATGCGAACTCTTAGTTGCGGCATGCATGTGGGATCTAGTTCCCTGACAAGTGATCGAACCCAGGCCCCCTGCATTGGGAGCGTGGAGTCTTAACCATTGTGCCACCAGGGAAGTCCCCAAAATGTCCACGTCTTAATCCCCAGAACATGTGAATATTACTATTACCTTGGATGCAAAAGTGACTTTCTAGGTATGATTAAATTGAGGCTCTTGAGATGGGAATTTATCCTATTGGGCCTGATGTAATCAAAATGGTTCACATAAGAAAGACACAGGAGGAGTCAGAGGAGAAGGAAATGTCACATGGAGGCAGAGACCAGAGTGATTTGACCACATGGTAAGGCAGCCTGTAAGAGCTGGAAAAGACAAGGAACAGATTCTCCCCTGGCACCTTCGGAAGGAACCAGCCTTGCTGACACATTGATATTAGCCCTGTGAGACTCATTTTGGACTTCTGACCTCCAAAACTGTAAGAGAGTAAATTTGTGTTGTTTTAATCCACCAACTTTGTGGTAATTTGTTACAGCAGCAATAGGAAACTAGTACACTCTTCCTGTATGTCATTATCTAATGTGACTTCAGTTACCATCTATTTATATGAAAGCTTAAATGTATATAGTTCATTGGCATCATATACACTGTTCACAGAAGAAAGTCAACCCATATACATGGAAGATAAGAGTAGAAAATGTTTTAAAAGCATTTAAAAATTCAAGTTGGATCTTTCATGTTCTACTTAGTGATCATTTAGTACTCAACCAAAGAAACAGCAGTTTGTCCCAGTGCTAGAGGACTGGCTTATTAAGAGATGGTATGTGGGTCTCCACTGTGAGGTGAAAGGGCTTCCTAACAAATTTCCAAAGATAATTTTTACTGTTTGCAGTTTTTGCCTAACACACTGACTTTAGGACCTACTTTCCATCTAAGATATGACTCTGCATCTTTTTCTTGAATTCTAGACCTTTAGAACTAACCACTTGGATTTTCCACAGGCATCTTAATCACAGCATATCTGAAACAATTTGATAATGATCATCTCTTCCACCACTTCATTCATTCTCCCTCTTAGTTACTGTCACCAACACCCAGCCAGTTATCTGAGCCAGAAACCTATGTATCATTCTTGTCTCCTCCCTCTCTTAGGCCTTCTATCAATGTCGTTCAATCCTAGTATTCATTTTCCTAACTCTCATTCAATTCCATCCTTACTGCAACTGCAGTTACTATCGTCCAGCCTCCTAACTGGTCTGCTTGCCATTGGTATTAATTTGTTCTCCATGTTGCCTGGAGGATAAAGTCCAAACTTCTCAACATGCCACAGAGGCCTTCATATTCCCTGCTCACATCTTCTGTTCATTTTTTGGCATTCATCCTCTCCTCAGTTCCCTTCTGGCCCAATCTCCAGCCATATACAAATTATATTTTGGTGTTTCTGAACTACTTGCTATCCCTGTCTCCTGGCATTTGTATGCTCTCTTACTCTCTCCTATGTGATTACGGTTCTGTCTGCTTAGACTGTTTCTTCTGCTTTCCCCTCTGTCCTTTCCTTCCCTTACTCCACCTCAACACCCTTTGCCCATTTAAGGTCTATTTATCCTTCAGGTGGCACTTTAACCATCACTTTCTCTAAGGAGCACTATTTGAATTCACAAGCTTAGGTTAAATACCAATTCTGTGTGGTCTTAGAGTGCCTTGTTCTTATGTCTTACCTCTTTCTAGTAATAGTTGTGCTTCATTATGATTGCCTATTTCCTTGTCTGTGTTTCCCAATAGTCTTAAGTTCTTTGAGAGAAGGAACTATTTTCTTCACCTTTTTGCTTTCACAGTATAACACAGAACTTAGATTCTCACTAAACATCTGTGGGCTCATTCGATTATGCAATAGTATAGAAAATTTAAAATATTTCATAGCAGCATCTCCTTAAGCAGGATAGCATTTTAGATTTTTGTTTTCGTTATGAAATAACTATTTGGGTTTTAAATGTAAGCATCATGGGCAATGATTTTATAGATTACTGGAAAAATGATGACTTTTTTTCATTTTATGATGTGTCCTTCTTCCTTATATTGAACAATAGTATTACATATTACAGACTTTATCTTTTTTTAATCCTTTTTTAAAAATTGAAATATAGTTATTTACAGTGTTTCAGATGTACAGCAGTGATTCAGTTATACATATATATCGATTCTTTTTCATTATATGTTATTACAAGGTAATGAATATAGTTGTCTGTGCTATACAGTAGGTCCTTGTTGTTTATCTGTTTTATATATAGTAGTATGTATCTGTTGATCCCAAATTCCTAATTTATCCCTCCCTCCCTTTCCCCTTTGGTAACCGTAAGTTTGGTTTCTATGTCTGTGAGTTTATTTCTGTTTTCTAAATAAGCTCATTTGTATCATTTTCTTAGATTCCACGTATAAGTGATGTCATATGGTATTTGTCTTTCTCTGTCTGAGTTACTCAGTATGATAATCTCTGGGTCCATCCATGTTGCTGCAAATGACATTATTTCATTCTTTTTTATGGCTGAGTAATATTCCATTGTGTATATGTGTGTGTGTGTGTGTGTGTGTGTGTGTGCGCGTGCGCGCACGCACGCCACATCTTCTTTATCCATTCATCAGTGGACTTTTAGGTTGATTCGTGTCTTGGCTATGGTAAATAATACTGTTACGAACATTGGGGTGCATTATCTTTTGGAATTAGCGTTTTCTTCAGATATATGCCCAGGAGTGGGCTTGCTGGATCGTATGGTAACGCTATTTTCAGTTTTTTAAGCAACCTCCATATTGTTTTCCATAATGGCTGTACCAATTTACATTCCCACGAACAGTGTAGGAGTAGGAGGGTTCCTTTTTCTTCACACCCTCTCCAGCATTTATTATTTTATAGACTTTTTAATGATGGCCATTCTGACTGGTGTGAGATGATACCACATTGTAGTTTTGATTTTGCATTTCTCTAATAACTAGTGATTTTGAGCATCATTTCCTGTGCCTGTTGGCCATCTGTATGTCTTCTTTGGAGAAATGTCTATTTAGGTCTTCTGCCCTTTTTTTTTTTTTTTTTTTTTTGCGGTACGCGGGCCTCTCACTGTTGTGGCCTCTCCCGTTTCGGAGCACAGGCTCCAGACGCGCAGGCTCAGTGGCCATGGCTCACGGGCCTAGCCGCTCCGTGGCATGTGGGATCTTCCCAGACCAGGGCACGAACCCGTGTCCCCTGCATCGGCAGGCGGACTCTCAAGCACTGCGCCACCAGGGAAGCCCCAAAATATTTTAAAGTTAAAACCTCTTTGGGAATTCCCTGGCTGTCCCATGGTTAGGACTCAGTGCTTTCACTACTGGGGGCCCGCCCAGGTTTGATCCCTGGTCGGCGAACTAAGATCCTGCAAGCCTTGGGCCAGGTATGGCATTGTGACTTTGTTAACACTATATTGCATGTTTGAAAGTTGCTAAGAGAGTAAAACTTAAAAGTTCTTATCGTAAGAAAAAGGATTTGTAACTATGGTGGCGGTGTTAACTCGACTTATTTCTGCTGATCATTTCACAGTATATGTAAATATCAAATCATTATGTTGTACATCTGGAACTAATACACTGTTCAATTTAAAAAATCTTTAGGTGAATATTTTTAAAAGATAGAATGTTATTATGAAAAGTCTATGGAAATTTCGTTCATGTCTCATTTGTTTTGTTTTTTAAATAGGTCTTTATTGGAGTGTAATTGCTTCACAATACTGTGTTAGTTTCTGTTGTATATTAAAGTGAATCAGCCATATGCATATATATGTCCCCATATCCTCTCCCTCTTGAGCCTCCCTCCCATCCTCCCTATCCCACCTCTCTAGGTCATCGCAAAGCACTGAGCTGATCTCCCTGTGCTACGCTGCTGCTTCCCACTAGCTAACTGTTTTACATTTAGTAGTGTATATATGTCGATGCTACTCTCACTTCACCCCAGCTTTCCTTTCCCACCCTGTGTCATCAAGTCTGTTCTGTATGTCTACATCTTTATTCCTGCCCTGGAACTAGGTTCATCAGTACCTTTTTTTTTTTTAGATTCCATATATATGCGTTAGAATACAGTATTTGTTTTTCTCTTTCTGACTTTCTTCACTCTGCGTGACAGTCTCTAGGTCCATCCACCTCACTACAAATAACCCAATTTCGTTTCTTTTTATGGCTGAGTAATATTCCACTGTATATATGTGCCACAGCTTCTTTATCCATTTATCTGTTGATGGACATTTAGGTTGGTTCCATGTCCTGGCTATTGTAAATAGTGCTGCAGTGAACACTGTGGTACATGACTTTTGGAATTATGGTTTTCTTAGGGTAAATGCCCAGTAGTGGGATTGCTGGGTAATATGGCAGTTCTATTTTTAGCTTTCTAAGGAACCTCCATAGTGTTTTCCATACTGACTGTATCAATTTACATCCCCACGAACAGTGAGGGAGGGTTCCTTTTTCACTACACCCTTTCCAGCATTTATTGTTTCTAGATTTTCTGATGATGGCCATTCTGACCGGTGTGAGGTGGTACCTCATTGTAGTTTTGATTTGCATTTCTCTAATGATTAGTGATGTTGAGCATCTTTTCATGTGTTTGTTGGCAATCTGTTTATCTTCTTTGGAGAAATATCTATTCAGGTCTTCTGCCCATTTTTGGATTGGCTTGTTTGTTTTTTTGATATTGAGCTGCATGAGCTGCTTGTAAATTTTGGAGATTAATCCTTTGTCAGTTGCTTCATTTTCAAATATTTTCTCCCATTCTGAGGATTGTCTTTTCGTCTTACATATGGTTTCCTTTGCTGTGCAAAAGCTTTCAAGTTTCATTAGGTCCCATTTGTTTACTTTTGTTTTTATTTCCATTTCTCTAGGAGGTGGGTAAAAAAGGATCTTGCTGTGACTTATGTAAAAGAGTGTTCTGCCTATGATTTCCTCTAAGAGTTTTATAGTGTCTGGCCTTGCATTTAGGTCTTTAATCCATTTTGAGTTTATTTCTGTGTATGGTGTTAGGGAATGTTCTAATTTCATTCTTTTACATGTAGCTGTCCAGTTTTCCCAGCACCACTTATTGAAGAGGGTGTCTTTTCTCCATTGTATATTCTTGCCTCCTTTCTCAAAGATAAGGTGATCATATGTGTGTGGGTTTATCTCTGGGCTTTCTATCCTGTTCCAGTGATCTATATTTCTGTTTTTGTGCCAGTACCATACTGTCTTGATTACTGTAGCTTTGTGGTATAGTTTGAAGTCGGGGAGCCTGATTCCTCCAACTCCATTTTTCTTTCTCAAGATTGTTTTTTAGTATTTGGGGCCTTTTGTGTTTCCATATGAATTGTAAAATTTTTCTAATTCTGTGAAGAACGCCATTGGTAGTTTGATAGGGATTACACTGAATCTCTAGATTGCTTTGGGTAGTATAGTCATTTTCACAATATTGATTCTTCCAATCCAATAACATGGTATATATCTCCATCTGTCTATGTCATCTTTGATTTTTTTTTTTCTTTTTTGCAGTATGCAGGCCTCTCACTGTTGTGGCCTCTCCCATTGTGGAGCACAGGCTCCGGATGCGCAAGCTCAGTGGCTATGGCTCACGGGCCCAGGCGCTCCGTGGCATGTGGGATCTTCCCTGACCGGGGCACGAACCCGTGTCCCCTGCACCGGCAGGTGGACTCTCAACCACACGCCACCAGGGAAGCCCATCTTTGATTTCTTTCATCAGTGTTTTATAGTTTTCTGAGTATAAGTCTTTCACCTCCTTATGCAGGTTTATTCCAAGGTATTTTATTCTTTTTGTTGTGATGGTAAATGGGATTGTTTCCTTAATTTCTCTTTCTCATTTTTGGTTGTTGGTGTGTAAGAACGCCAGAGATTTCTGTGCATTAATTTCGTATCCTGCAGTGTTACCAAATTCATTGGTTAGTTCTAGTAGTTTTCTGGTGGCATCTTTAGGATTTTCTATGTATAGTACCATGTCATTTGCAAACAGTGACAGTTTTACATCTTCTTTTCCAATTTGTATTCCTTTTATTTCTTTTTCTCCTCTGTTTGTCATGCTTAGGACTTCCAAAGCTATGTTGAATAACAGTGGGGAGAGTGGACATCTTTGTCTTTTTCCTGATCTTAGTGGAAATGCTTTCAGTTTTTCTCCATTGAGTATGATGTTTGCTGTGGGTTTGTTGTATATGGCCTTTATTATGTTGATGTAGGTCCCCTCTATGCCCATTTTCTGGAGAGTTTTTTATCATAAATGGGTGTTGAATTTTGTCAGAAGCCTTTTATGCATCTGTTTAGATGCTCATATTGGTTTTTTTTTGTTTTTTTTTTTTTGCGGTATGCGGGCCTCTCACTGTTGTGGCCTCTCCCGTTGCGGAGCACAGGCTCTGGACACGCAGGCTCAGCGGCCATGGCTCAAGGGCCTAGCCGCTCTGCGGCATGTGGGATCTTCCCAGACTGGGGCACGAACCTGCATCTCCTTAATGGGCAGGCGGACTCTCAACCACTGTGCCGCTAGAGAAGCCCGCTCATATGGTTTTTATTACTTAATTTGTTAATGTGGTGTATCACAATGATTGATTTGCGTACATTGAAAAATCCTTGCATACCTGGGATAAATTCCACTTGATCATGGTGTGTGATCCTTTTGATATGTTGTTGGATTCTGTTTGCTAGTATTTTGTTGAGGGTTTTTGCATCTATGTTCATTAGTGATATTGGTGTATAATTTTCTTTTTTTTGTGATATGTTTTGATGTCAGTGTGATGGTGGCTTAATAGAATGAATTTGGGAGTGTTTCTCCCTCTGCAATTTTTTGGAAGATTTTGACCAGGATCGGTGTTAGCTCTTCTCTAAATGTTTCATAGAATTTGCCTGTGAAGCCATCTGGTCCTGGACTTCTGTTTGTTGGAAGATTTTAAATTATGGTTTCAATTTCATTAGTGGAGTTTGTAGGCTGTTGGGTAGAGCTGGGTCTCGTTGCTGATATGAGGACCTCTGTGAGACCTCACTCTGATGAATATTCCCTGGGGTCTGAGATTCTCTGTTAGTCCAGTGGTTCTGACACGGAGCTTCCACCACAGGAGCCTCGGGCCAACCCCTGGCTCGTGAACTAAGATCCCGCAAGGTGTGTGGGGTGGGGAAAAAAAAATAGAGCGCAAAAACAAAGTAAAAAATAAAATTAGACTAGGCAACTAACAGATATGTTAGAAAGAATATAAAAATAAAAATATACGTGAATCAACAACTGGAAGGTACAACAGTACCACAGTAGTAAAAAAGAGGAGGTAGAAGCGAAAAAAAAAAAGGTGGGGGGAAGCCTTGGCTGTGGAGGGCGGGGCCTAAGCAAGGGCAAGGTTTGGGCAGTCGGTGAGGCCTATGCTTAGGACCCACAGGGCTGGAAAAGGCCCTGGGGGCTGTGAGGGGTGGGGCTTAGGCTCAAAGAACGGAAGGGGCCCAGGTACGCCCCCCACCCTTGGTCTCAGAGGGTGAGGGACCTCATCTTGTAGCCCAGCAGGTTTCCTGTGCTTGAGTGGTCGGGGCAAATGCCCTCCTCTCCTCTCCTGCTCCTCCGTCCTGGAGGGCCCCTCCCACCTGCCTCTCCTGAACTCCCCTCAGCCTCTTTTCTATGCCCCCAGGACCAATGCGGCCAGTGGGAGAGGGGACCTCCTTCCTGTGTCCCCAGGACCAATGTGGCCGCGTACCCTTGGAGGGCAGGGGACCAGCCTGGGAGTCAGCAGGCTCCCCGGCCCAAGTGGGCAGGGCAAACGCCCTCCACTCCTCTGCCACTCCTCCCGGATGGCTCCTCCCACCTGCCTCTCCTGAGCTGCCCGGCCTCCCTCCTGTGCCCCCAGGACCAATGTGGCTGGGGTGAGGGGGGCCTTGGAGGGCAGGGGACCGGCCTGCGAACTCAGCAGCCTCCCCAGGCTGCATGGGCAGGGCAAATGCTTGCACTCCTCTCCTGCTCCTCCCGGAGGGCCCCTCCCAGCTACCCATCCTGATCTCCCTGGCCTCGGGAGCCCCAATCCTGTCTGGCTTCCACTTCTCCTACCTGCCCTGTCCCCGCATGTTCTACCAGTTCACTTGGGGGTTCCTTCCATCTCCTTGGGCATCAGGGTCCCCCACCAGCAGCTGGCAGATGCCCTAGTTGTGGGGAGATGCTAACTTGGTGTCTTCCCACACCACCGTCTTGACTCCACCCCCATATCTCATTTTCTTATTGACTATATCAGTTTTGTGATTGAAATGAAATTGCATATACAGACCTGAAAATGCTTCTAGTGTAAAAGTCATAGACTTAAGCATTTAGTTAAGTAATTTATTTAGGGAAATCATTGAGAGTTCTAAGTACTCTGTTCGGGTCTAGTAGTCTATTATTTCATTGGATTTGGATAAATTAAGAAAAAATTTTCTTTTTTTGTTGAAGTATAATTGATTTGTTATATTAGTTTCAGCTGTGCAACATAGTAATTCAGTATTTTTATACATTACAAAATGATTAGTACAGTAAGTCTAGTTATCATCTGTCACCATACAAAGTTATTACAGTATTACTGACTATACCTCCTACACTGTACATTATATCCGTATGACTTACTTATTTTATAACTGGTCATTTGTACCTCTTAAATATTTCTTAGCTATTTGTCTCATCCTCCTCATCCCCTCCCCGCTAAGAACTACTGGTTTGTTCTCTGCATCTGTGGATCTGTTTCTGTTTTGTTATGTTTGTTCGTTTTGTTTTTTCAGATTCCACATATAAGTGAAATCATACAGTATTTGTCCTTCTCTGCCTGACTTATTTCACTAAGTATACTATCCGCTAGATTCATCTGTATTGTCTCAAATGGCAAGATTTCATTCTTGTTTATGGTTGAGTAATAGTCCATTGTTTATATACACTATATCTTCTTTATTCATTCATCTATGGATGGATACTTAGTTTGCTTCCTTGGCTATTGTAAATAGTGCTATGGTGAACATAGGGGTGCAAATATCTTTCTGAATTAGTTTTTGTTTTCTTCAGAAAAATACCCAGATGCAGAATTGCTGGACCATATGATAGTTCTGTTTTTAAATTTGTCAAGGGGAACTTCCATACTGTTTTCCATGGTGAGTGTACCAATTTACATTCCCGCTGATAGTGCACAAGTGTTGCCTTTTCTCAACATCCTCCCTAATGTTTGTTGTTATCTTTTTGATAATAGCTATTCTGAAATTTGTGAGGTGATATCTCATTGTGGTTTGATTTGCATTTCCCTGATGATTAGTGATACTGAGCATCTATTCATGTGTCTTTTGACCATCTGTGTATCTTTGGAAAAATGTCTGTTCAGGCCCTCTGTCCATCTTTTAATTGGGTTGTTTGTTTGATGTTGAGTTGTATGAGTTCTTTGTACATATTTGGATATTAACCTCTTATCAGATATTTTGTAAGCAAATATCTTCTCCCATTCAGTAGGTTGCCTTCTCATTTTGTTGACAGCATCGTTTGCTGTGCAAAAGCTTTTTAGTTTGATGTAATCTCATTTGTTTATTTTTGTTTTGCTTTTGTTTCCCTTGCCTATGGAGACATATCCAAAAAAAAAAAAATTACTAACACCAGTGTTAAACAGCGTACTGCCTATGTTTTCTTCTAGGATTTTTATGCTGTCTGGTCTTATTACATTTAACTCTTTAATCCATTTTGAGTTTATTTTTGTGTACAGTGTGAGAATGTAGTCTAGTTTGATTCTTTTGCATGTGGCTGTCCAGTTTTCCCAACATCATTTATTTAAGAGGCTGTCTTTCCTCCATTGTATATTCTTGCCTCCTTTTTTGTAGAATAATTTACCGAAGTGTTGGTTTCTTTCTGGGCTCTCTAGTCTGTTCCACTGATCTGTTTTTATGCCAGTACCATACTGTTTGATTACTGTAACTTTGTAATATAGTTTGAAATCAGGGAACATGATGCCTCCAACTTTGTTCTTTCTCAAGATTGTTTTGGCCAGTTGGGGTCTTTTGTGTTTCCCTATGAATTTTAGAATTATTTGTTCTAGTTTTGTGAAAAATGCCATTGGTATTTTGATAGAGGTCTCATTGAATCTGTATTAGATTGCCATGAGTAGTATGGTCATTGTAACAATATTAATTCTTCCAATCCATGAACACAGTATATCTTTTCATTTATTTGTGTCATCTTCAGTTTCTTTCATCACGGTCTTATAGTTTTTCAAGTATTGGTCTTTTACCTACTTGGTTAGATTTATTCCTAGGTATTTTATTCTTTTTGCCATAATTGTGAATGGAATTTTTATTTTTAATATCTCTTTCTGGTTGTTTTTAGTGTATAGAAACACAAGAGATTACTATATATTAACATTTTGTCCTGCATCTTTACTAAGTCATTTATTAGTTCTAATAGCTTTTTGGTGGCATCTTTAGGATTTTCAATTTATAGTATCATGTCATCGTTAAGCAGTGGCAGTTTTACATTTCCTTTCCAATTTGGATTCCTTTTATTTCTTTTTCTTGCCTGATTGATATGGCTAGGACTTACAGTACTATGTTGAATAAAAGTGGTGAGAGTTGGCATCCTTTTCTTGTTCCTGATCTTAGAGGAAATGCTTTCAACTTTTCACCGTTGAGTATGAGGTGGGCTGTAGGTTTGTTATATATGGCTTTTATTATGTTGAGGTATTTTCCCTCTACACCCACTTTGTTGAGAATTTTCTTTCCCCCCTGTACGCAGGCCTCTCACTGTTGTGACCTCTCCCGTTGCAGAGTACAGGCTTCGGATGCACAGGCTCAGCGGCCATGGCTCACGGGCCCAGCCACTCCGCAGCATGTGGGATCTTCCCGGACTAGGGCATGAACCCGCGTCCCCTGCATCGGCAGGTGGACTCTCAACCACTGCGCCACCAGGGAAGCCCCGAGAATTTTTATCATAAATGAATATTGATTTTGTCAAATGCTCTTTTCTGCAATTTTTCTTCTTCAGTTTGTTAATATGGTGTATCACGCTGATTGATTGGCAAATACTGAACTATTCTTGCATTCCTGGGATAAAGCCCACTTGGTCATGGTGTATGATACTTTTAATGTATCATTGAATTGTGGTTGCTGATATTTTGCTGAGGATTTTTTCTTTTATTTCATCAGTGATTTGGGCCTGTAGTTTCCTTTTTTGTGATGTCTTTGTTGGTTTTGATATTGGGGTGATGCTTGCCTCATAGAATGAGTTTGGGTGTATTCTTCCCTTTTCAATTACTGGAACAGTTTGAGAAGGACGGGTGTTAACTTTGCTTTAAATATCTAGTAGGATTCACTTGTGAAGCTGTCTGGTCATGGACTTTCATTCGTTGGGAGTTTTCTTTTACTTATTCAATTCCATCACTATTATTTGGTCTGTTCATATTTTCTGTTTTTCTCATTCAGTCTTGTAAGATTGTACGTTTCTTGGAATTTATTCATTTCTTCCAGTTTATTCATTTTATTGGAGCATAATTGTTCATAGTAATCTCTTATGATCCTTTTTAATTTCTTTGGTGTCAGTTGTAACTTTAATTTCTGGTTTTCTTTATTTGTGCCACCTCTTTTTTTTTTTTTTGATGAGTCTGGCTACAGCCTTATCAATTTTGCTTATCTTTCCAAAGAACCAGCTCTTAGTTTCATTGATCTTTTCTACTGGGCTTTCTTTTTTTTTGTCTTATTTCATTTATTTCTTCCCTGATTTTTATTGTATCTTTCCTTCTACTAACTTTGAGTTTTGTTTTTTCTGTTTTTTCTAGTTCATTTAGGTGTAAAGTTAGATTGTTTATTTGAGATTTTTCTTCTTTCCTGAGGTAGGCTTGTATTGCTATAAATTTCCCTCTTAGAATTGCTTTTACTGCATCCCATAGATTTTGGATCATTGTGTTTCCTTTTTCATATCTTCCTTGATTTCATCTTTGGTTTTTCCATGACCCTTTGGTTGTTTGGTATCCATGTGTTTTTGTTTTTTTTGCAGTTTTTTTCTTATAGTTTTCTGACCACAATCTCATAGCATTGTGGTCAGAAATGATACTTGATATGAGTTAAGTCTTCTTAAATTTATTGAGACTTGTTTTGTGGCCTAGTATGTGATCCATCCTGGTGAATGTTCCATGTGCACTTGACAAGAATGTGTATTCTGCTGCTTTTGGATGGAGTGTTCTATATGTATATCTGTATTAAGTCAATATGGTCTCACAAGTTGTTTAAGGCCAGTGTTCCTTTATTGATTTTCTATCTGGATGATATGTCCACTGATGTAAGTGGCATGTTAAAGGCCCCTACTATTTTTGCATTACTGTCAGTTTCTTTATGTTAATATTTGCTTTATGTATTTATGTGTACCTGTCTCAGGGGCATATATATTTGCAATTGTTTTTTTCCTTGTTGCATTGATTCCTTGATTGTTAATACAATGTCCTTCTTTGTCTGTTACAGTCTTTGTTTTAAAGTCTATTTTGTCTGATGCAAGTACTGATACCCCAGCTTTCTTTTCATTTTTGTTTACATAGAATACCTTTTCCATCTCCTTTTACGTCCTTTAACACTTATTATAAAGCCTGTTTGGCGGTGCTGAAGCCTTTAGCTTTCCTTGTCTGTCTTTGTCTCTCTTTCATATCTGAATGGCAGCTTTGCTGGGTAGAGTATTCTTGGTTGTAGGTTTTTTCCTTTCATCATTTTGAATGTGTCATGCTACTCCCTTCTAGCCTGCAAAGTTTGTGCTGAAAAGTCAGCTCATAGTCTTATGGGAATTCTGTTATACTTACCTAGTTGCTTTTGTCTTGCTGCTTTTAAAATTCTCTGTTTTTAGTTTTTGCCATTTAATTATAATGTGTCTTGGTGTGGATCTTTTTGGGTTCATCTTGTTTAGAACTTTTTGTGCTTCCTGGACCTGTATGTCTCTTCCCTTCCCCAGTTTAGAGAAATTTTTAGCTTTTATTTTTTCAAATAAATTCTCAGCCCCTTTCTCTCTTCCTGTTCTGGGACCTCTATACTGTGAGTGTTAGTATGCTTGATATTGAGGTCTCTTAAACTATCTTGGTTTTTTTTGTTTTTTTTTTGGCGGTACGCGGGCCTCTCACTGCTGTGGCCTCTCCCGTTGCGGAACACAGTCTCCGGATGCGCAGGCTCAGCGGCCATGGCTCACGGGCCCAGCCACTCCACGGCATGTGGGATCTTCCCGGACCGGGGCACGAACCCGTGTCCCCTGCATTGGCAGGCGGACTCCCAACCACTGCGCCACCAGGGAAGCCCCTACCTCGTTTTTTAAAAATTCTTTTTTCTGGTCAGCTTGGGTTAATTCTACTTCTCTTCCAGGTCCATGCTCTGTTCTTCTGTATCATTGTTGATTCCTTCTAGTTTATTTTTAATTTCAGTTATTGTATTCTTTGGCTCTGTTTGGTTTTCCTTTATATTTTCTATGTTTTTGTTAAATTTCTCACTTCATTCATTCTTCTCAGAAGTTTGTTGAGATCTTCATGATCATTACCTTGAACTCTTTATCAGGTAGATTGCTGATCTCTACCTCACTTAGTTGTTCTTCTGGGGTTTTGTTCTTGTTCCTTCGTTTGGAACATATTCCTCTTTCTCCTCATTTTGCCTAAATTTCTGTGTCTATTTCTATGTGTTAGATAGGTTGATTACATTTCCTGAGCTTGGAGAACTATGCGTATAGGTTACATCCTATGGGGCCCAGCAGCACACTCCACTCTGGTCACCAGACCTATAAGCTCTAACGCTGCCCCCTGTGTGGACTGCATGGGCCCTTCTGTTGTGGGACCAACTACTGGGGGTGCACTGGTAAGCAGGGCTAGCTCTCAACCTGGTTGGCTGTGAGGCCCTGCCTTTTGTGGTGGCTGCTGGCCTGCTTGTGGGCCGGGTCGGGTCCTGGTACAGCTGGCTGTACCACTAACTGGGGGCTTCCATGGTTGGTGCCAGCCTGCTGGTGGACAGGGCCAGGGACTAGGGTGGCTGGCTGTGAGGCCCAAGGCGACTTCAAGCTGGTACTGGCCCACTTGTGGGCCAGTAAGCCCCCAGCACTAGTCAGCTAGTGGGAGGACTCCAAAGTGTTACTTGACAACACCAGTGTCCTCATGGTAGGATGAGCTCCCCAAAATGGCTGCTGCCAGCCTCTGTGTCCCCAGGGGGAGTCTCAGTTGCCTAGCCTCTCTGGGAGGCTTTCCAAAATCAATAAGTAGGTCTGACCCAGGCTCCATTCAAACTACTGCCTCAGCAGTGGGACTTGGATGGTGCGAGATTTTATATGCGCCACTTAAGAGCAAAATCTCTGTTTCCTAGAGCCCTCTGGCTCTCTTGTACTCAAGCCCTCTTGGCCTTCACAGCCAGCTGTTCTCCTCTTCCTGGTGCAGGACCTTTGGGCTAATATATCTCATTTAATCTTCTCAGTATTTCTATGAGGTTATACCTCGGTTGACTAAAGGTAGACGATTACAAATTCTTAGGATAGGAATGATCTGCTGTCCAGTCAGGTTAGGTAGTAGGGTTCACTATGAAGAGATAGTTCACAGGCCTTATGATGAGAATCTTGGTTCACTAAAGATAAACAATAGCAGTAGTCTGATGGCAAGACTGGTCAAGTCAGGCAACAGTGGGAGATCCTAGGTGCAAATAGAGCTTTAGACCTTGAGTGTTGTTCTAAAAGTCTAGGCTACTGACCTTGCTAGATTTTAAACCTTGTTCAGTGGTGCACACGCAGTTTTTGTAGACAGTCATAAATTTCAAGTACCACCATTTCATCAAGGAAAAAAATTTCAGTCTTGATTTATGCCAATCAAAAAATTCCTTTGTGGGGCTTCCCTGGTGGCGAAGTGGTTGAGAGTCCGCCTGCTGACGCAGGGGACACGGGTTCGTGCCCCGGTCCGGGAAGATCCCACATGCCGCGGAGCGGCTGGGCCCGTGAGCTATGGCCGCTGAGCCTGCGCGTCCGGAGCCTGTGCTCCGCAACGGGAGAGGCCACAACAGTGAGAGGCCCGCGTACCGCAAAAAACAAAAAACTACATTTTTGGTCCTTTTTTTTTTTTTTTTTTGTGGTATGCAGGCCTCTTACTGTTGTGGCCTCTCCCGTTGCGGAGCACAGGCTCCTGATGCACAGGCTCAGTGGCCATGGCTCACGGGCCTAGCCGCTCCGTGGCATGTGGGTTTAACAGCTTCAATTTAGTCTTCTAAAAATTTGTAGAGATATGAATGATTGATACATAGAGAGTACTTCTACATACATACATGGAGAGACTTTCTCTAGGCAAAACTATAAATCTTTGGCTTTGACAAACTTTTGTTTGTATGTTTCTCTTTATTGGTAGTGTAAACCAGGGTTCAGCAGTTTCTTCACAAGGCATAGTCTTTTTTTTATTAATTGTAAAATATACATAACACAAAATTTACCATTTGCACCATTTTAAAGTGTAGTTTAGTGACATTAAGTACATTCATACTATTGTGAAACCGTCACCACCATATAGCCCTGGAACTTTTTGTCATCTTCCAAAACTGAAACTCTGTACTGGTTAAACAATAACTCGCCATTATCCTGTGTCACTAGCCCCTGGCACCCACCATTCTACTTTCTGTCTAAGAATTTGACTACTTTCGGTACTTCGTATGAATAGAAATCATGCACTGTTTGTCCTTCTCTGACTGGCTTATTTCACTTAACATTTCTTCAAGTTTCATCCCTGTTGTAGCATATGTCAGAGTTTTCTTGCTTTTCAAGGCTGAATAAAATTTCATTGTACATATATACCACATTGTTTTTAATCCATTTATCCACCAGTGGACAGTTGATTTTTTTCACTTTTTGGCTACCGTCAATAATGCTGCTATTAACATTTGGTGAACAAAAACCTCGTTGAGTCCCTGCTTTCAATTATTTTGGTTAAATAGCCAAAGTAGAATTGCCTGATGATATGGTAATTCTATTTTTAATTTTTTGAGGAATTGTCATACTGTTTTCCATAACACCTCCACCATTTTACATTCTAACTGGTTTCAATTTCTCCATATCCTTGCCAATACTTGCTCCTTTCTTCCTCTCTCCCTCCCTTGCTCCTTTTGCCATCCTAATGAGTAAGATGTAGTATCTCTTGGTTTTAATTTACATTTCCTTCATAATTAGCGATATTGAAGATCTTTTCATGTGCTTATTGGTCATTTGTATACCTCCTTTGGAGAGATGTCTATTTAAGTCCTTTGTTCATTTTTGAATTGAGTTGGTTGTTGTTTTGTTGTTGAGTTTAACTAGTTCTCTATATATTTTGCATATACCTCGTCACATAAGTGGTTTGCAAATATTTTCTCCAGACCATTTCTTTTCCTTACTAAATTACATTCCATTGTATGGTTCTACCACAGTTCACCAGTTTACTTATTGAAGATGACATCTTGGTGGTTCCCAGTTTTGGGCAATTATGAATAAAGCTGTGATAAACATTCCTGTGCAGATTTTGTGTGGACATATGATTTCAGTTCAGTTGGGTAAACCCTAGTAACACAGTTGCTGGATTGTATGTTGAGACTGTTTAGCTTGGTACGAAGCTGCCAAACTGTCTTCTAAAGTGGCTCTACATACCATTTTGCATTCCTACCAGCGTGAATGAGATGTCTTCTTGCTCCACATGCTTATCAGTATTTGGTGTCAGTTTTTTGGATTTTAGTTATTCTAATTACTATGTAGTGGCATCTCATTTTTGTCTTCATTTTCAATTCCCTGATGACATATAATGTTGAGGCACTTTCATATGCTTTTTTGCTATCTATATATCTTCTTTGGTGAGGTGTCTATTCAGGTCTTTTGCTCCCTTTTGATTGGGTTTTCTTATTGTTGGAATTTTAAGAGTTCTTTATATATTGTAAATAAAAGTTATTTATCAGATATGTGTTTTGCAAATGTTTTCTCCCACTCTGTGCTTGTCTTTTCTTTCCTTAAGGTGTTTTTCACGGCTTCCCTGGTGGTGCAGTGGTTAAGAATCTGCCTGCCAATGCAGGGGATACGGGTTCAAGCCCTGGTTCGGGAAGATCCCACATGCCGTGGAGCAACTAAGCCGGTGCGCCACAACTACTGAGCCTGTGCTCTAGAGCCAGTGAGCCACAACTACTGAGCCCACCTGCTGCAACTACTGAAGCCCGCCTGCCTAGAGCCCGTGCTCTGCAACAAGAGAAGCCACCGCAATGAGAAGCCCGCGCACCGCAACAAAGAGTGGCCCCCACTTACTGCAACTAGAGAAATCCCACATGTAGCAACGAAGACTTAATGCAGCCAAAAATAAATAAATAAGTAAATTTATTATTTTATTTTATTTTATTTTATTTTTTTACGGTACACGGATCTCTCACTTTTGTGGCCTCTCCTGTTGCGGAGCACAGGAGATGACTCTGCGCTCCGGATGCGCAGGCTCAGCAGCCCTGGCTCACGGGCCCAGCCGCTCCGCGGCATGTGGGATATTCCCGGACTGGGGCACAAACCCCTGTGCCCTGCATCGGCAGGCGGACTCTCAACCACTGTGCCACCAGGGAAGCCTGATCAGTGATCTTTGATTTACTATTGCAAAAAGATTATGATTTGCTGAAGGCTCAGATGATGGTTGCATTTTTTAGCAATAAAGTTATTTTAAAATAAAGGTATGTACTTTTTTAAAAAAAGATACAATGCTATTGCACACTTAATAGATCACAGTGTAGTATAAATATAACTGTTATATGCTCTGGGAAACCAAAACATTTGTGACTTGCTTTATTGCTATATTTGCTTTATTGCAGTAGTCTGGAACTGAACCTGTAATATCTCCGAGATATGCCTGTAGTTGTTTTTCAAAATTTTCTTGGTTATTTTTGTGAATTTTTTCTTCCTGATAAGGATCATCTAATTTTATAAAAATTCTGCTAGGTTGTTTATTATTATTATATTTAATTTGTAGATTAAAAACTGACATCTTTATGGTAAATTAGCTTCCAATTATTTATAAGACATGACAAAGTACAGCAACTCAATTCCTTCCTTTAAGGCGTTCCAAACCAGTAAAGTTATTCTTTAATGGCCAGTGTAGCTCAATGATTTGACCTTCCTAAATATGAACTTTTCACATATATTTGTTGTGTTTTGTAATATAATTATCATCACCATGACACCTATATCTCTTATTCTCTTTGTTTTAAGCTCATGTATATTTATTTTGATATCCTGTTGGTATAAACTTGGGTATATTTCTTTCTCCTTTACATTTTCCATCATGCCCTCCAGTTTCTTTGTTACCACCCTGTGAAACCTTGCCCACATTCTCCTCCTTATTACTCTTCAGTTCCATTCCAAAGTCTGGTATGTGAGCATAATTACTCTTATCCCTCTTGCACAAATCTCCTTAGTCTGTTGGATGACTCTCAAAGGATTACTTTAAGGTTTTGGCTTGAGCTGTGTCCAGAGGCACAACAGCTATAAGATCCTGCTACAAGTTCTACCTGGCTCAGAAGAAAGGGAAAATATCTATAAGCAGGATATTATAATTTTTACTGACTTGACCAGTTGAACATTTTAAGATAATATTAAGTACTTATGTAAAGATTAAAAATTATTGCAATAAATCTGATTTAGAATTAAATAACTAATTTGTGAATAGATTATAAACTGTCATCACTGTTATTTCCACTGCATTAACCAAATTTATAGGATCTTTGCCTTTCCTTTTACTCTACATATTTTCCCAGAATATTAAGATGGTCTCCTGACCTCCCATCTTTTTCCTTTTTAAAAAATTATTTATTTATTTATTTAGGCTGCATTGGGTCTTCATTGCTGCACACAGGCTTTCTCTAGTTGCGGCAGGTGGGGGCTACTCTTCGTTGCGGTGCGAGGGCTTCTCATTACAGTAGCTTCTCTCGTGGAGCACGGGCTCTAGGTGCATGGGCTTCAGTAGTTGTGGAACGTGGGCTCAGTAGTTGTGGCGCATGGCCTTAGCTGCTCAATGGCATGTGGGATCTTCCTGGACTAGGGCTCGAACTCGTGTCCCCTGCATTGGCAGGTGGATTCTTAACTGCTGTGCCACCAGGGAAGCCCTTGACCTCCCATTTTTATTTTTTCTGTTAACAATTCATTCTTTCTTGCTTCCATCTAGTGAGTACAGTATGATGAAGACAGTTTAAATTTTCTCTATAGATTCAAGATTTTGAAGAGCTTTAAGATCATCAACTTGAAGGTGACTGACCCAAATATCAACATATTTTCAGCCTGAGATAGTTATTGTGGCACAAAGTATATGGATATATTATTACCTTATTATTTCTGCTAGAACTTTTAGTAATATTTCCTTATGTTTTAGTATGGAACTGAACACTTTCTGATTTAATGTGAATTTGGGTTAATTCAGTTTGCGGTAAATTGACAACAGGCATAATTGGTTTTAGTCAAAAGGCTGAGGATTCATTGATTCATTAATAATTTTTATAGGATTAGGAATTTTACTTTGTCTATAAGTCCAGCAGATCATTTCTGGTCCGTAGAAGTTACTGGTTTAATTTTAATGTTTTTAAAACCATATTCAGTTATTTGTAAGGATGTTTTTGTTTATCTATAGTTGAACACAAAGTACCCCAATATTCATTTGCTTGAAACAGCAACAGTCATTTGTTTTACCCAGAAATCTGAAATTTGGGCAGGGCTTGGCAGGGAAGCTTATCTCTGCTGCAGGTGGTGTCTGCTGGGATGGCTCAACTTGGGCTAGAGGATCATGTCTAATAGCTCGCCCACTTGGCTAGCAAAGTGGTATTGGCTGTTGATTCCTCTTCACATGGGTTTTTGTGGGGCAGGCTGGACTTCCTCACAACATGGTGGCTGGGTTCCAAGAGAGAATATCCCAAGAAACAATGTTCTAAGAGACAAGAAGTGGAAACTGTTAGCTTTTTAAGGTCTGAGCCTGGAAATATGCATAGCCTCACTTCCATATTATATTGATCAAGGTGTCACAGGACTAGATTCTAGGAATAGGGAACATAGACCTCCAGCCCCTCATGGGAAGGAGGAGTGTCAAAGGAATTTGGAGCCATGTTTTCAAACTGCTACAATAATATGGGAGTTTTACTATTCTTAGTTGATAAAGTTAATTTGCTTCAGGAGGAGAATAGTGTTAGTACTTGGAGTCAGCAATATGATTCTTATTCAGATACTATTTTTACTGCAAATGATTTCTTTTTATCTTTTCACCATTAAGACTTTTTGAAGAGTATATTTTGAAGTATTAAAAAAGTATTTGTAAGACGTCTATGTAGAAAACCACAAAACTTTGATGAAAAAAAACAAAGAAGATCCTAATAAATATACATGGATAGGAAGATTCAATATTGTTAAAATGTCATTTCCTCCCGACTTGATGTATAGATTCAGCACAGTTCCAATCAAAACCCCAGCAAGCTACTTTGTGGATGTCAAGAAACTGATTATATACTGGAAGGCAAAAGACTCAAAATATTCAATATAATAGTGAAGAAGAATAACAAAGAGGACTGACACTAACTGACTTCAAGATTTAGTATACAGCTGCAATAATCAACACAGTGATCAGCAAATAAATCAATGGGTAGAATTGATAGTCCAGAAATAGACTAGTCAAAGATAGGTAACTGATCTTGGAGGAAGGAGCAAAGGCAATCCAGTGGAGAAAAGATAATCTTTTTAATAAGTGGAACTGGAACATAACCACATGCCAAAAAAAAAAAAGAATCTACACATTGACCTTACACCTTTCACGAAAATTAACTCAAAATGGATCATGGATCTAAATGTAAGAAGCAAAACTATCAAACTTCTAGAACGTAACATAAGAGAAAATCTAGGTACCTTGGTTTGGGGCTGAGTTTTTAGATACAACATCAAAAACACCATCCATGAAAGAAAAATATAGATGAGTTGGACTTCATTAAAATTAAAAGCTTCTGCTCTTTGAAAGACACTTTAAGAGAAAGAAAAGCACAGAGTTGGAGACAATATTTGCAAAACACATCTGATAAATAATTTTTATCTACAATATACAAAGAATTCAAAATTCAACAATAAGGGAAAAAAATTCAATTTAAAAATAGGCAAAAGATCTGAACAGATACCTCACCAAAGAAGATATGTAAATGGAAAATAAGCATATGAAAAGGTGCCTCAACATCATATGTCATTAGGGAATTGAAAATTAAAACAACAATGAGATGCCACTACACACCTATTAAAATAGGTAAAATCCAAGAAACTGACAACACCAAACACTTGTGAGAATGAAGAGAACAGGAAGACTCATTTATTGCTGGTGGGAATGCAAAATGGAACACCCACTTTGGGAGACAGTGTGGCAGTTTTTTACAAAGCTAAGCATAGTCTTAACATATAAGCCATGAGTTGAGTTCCTAGGTATTTACCCAAAGAGTTGCAAACTTATGTCCTCACAAAAACTGCACGTGAATATCTTTAGCAGAAACAACCCAAATGTTCATCATGAAATTAATGGATAAACAAATGTGTATATGCTTTTGAAAGTTGTAACTCCTTAGATTTTTAAAGAAAATCAGATTATGAGTTGAGTAGTTATTCCATAGCATTTTCATAGGGAATTATTAAAACAAACTAGAACTATAATCAGTTCCACTTATTAGAATCACATAGACTCTTCAGTAGAAAAAGAAGAGAGGAACAAGTCCTCATTTTACACATTTACAAAAGTGAAATCGAGATGCAGAGACGTTAAGTGATTTGCTCATAGATACAACAGTAAGTAGTAAAATTCAGAGTTAGAAATAAGATCTCTTAATATCCATTTCCAGGATACCTCATTGTCTTACAGGAAACTTATACAAAAAAACTAAATAGAATAAATTGTTTGTATACTCTAATAATAATTGATTAATAACAGTCACAGCCCTTTGGGCTCAGAATTAAGATTGACACTTAAGAAACTTGGAAATGTGAACAGACCAGTTAAAACAAATGGGTAGATAGCAAGGCAAGTTCATGAAGCAAACAAAATTTTTAAGTTTCTGAAAAATGGGTACTAGGGACTTCCCTGGTGGTCCAGTGGTAAAGAATCCACCTTCCAATGCAGGGGACATGGGTTTGATCCCTGGTCTGGGAATTAAGATCCCACATGCCACAGGGCAACTAAGCTCGTGCGCCACAACTACTGAGCTCGTGCGCCTCAATGAGAGAGCCCACGTGCTGCAAACTACAGAGCCCATGTGCCCTGGAGCCTGCACACTGCAACTAGAGAAGAGAAAACCTGCACACCACAACTAGAGAGAAGCCTGTGTGCCATAACGAAGAGCCTGTGTGTGGAGACAAAAGATCCCGCACTCTCAATGAAGATCCTGTGTGCTCCAACTAAGACCCAATGCAGCCAAAAAAAAAAAGGGGAACTAAATAGCAAGATAAAATTACCATTTATTTACTAATCATTACATATTAGTCATTTCTGTATGTACACTTAACTTCCTAGTATTATGATACATGGCCCAATAAAATATGATTATTAATATTTGTTGGCTGTTGCTAATAATGCTGCTATGAATATTACACATTATCTGTTTGAGTCCCTCCTTTCAGTTATTTTGGGTATATACCCATAAGTGGAATTGCTGGATCACATGTTAATTCTGTTTAGTTTTTTTAGGAATTGCCATACTGTTTTCCACAGCAACTGCATTTTACATTCCCACCAGCAATGCAGAAGGGTTCCAATTTCTCCATATTCCACCAATGCTTATTTTTTCCTAACCATCCTAATGGGTATGAAGTGATATCTCATTGTAGGTTTGACTTGCATTTCCCTAGTGATTAGTAATGTTGAGCATCTTTTCATGTGCTTATTGGTTATTTGTAGATCTTTAGATAAATGTGGCTTCAAATTCTTTTTCCATTTGTAATTGGGTTGTTTGTTTTTTTCTTGTTTGACTTCCTCCTTTGAAACTCATTATTCCTGTGTACCGATTTGTAGGAGCTCTTTTACTTTTTTTTTTTTAGCCCTGTTGCGCAGCTTGTGGGATAAAACCTGGGACCCCAGCCGTGAAAGCACTGAATCCTAACCACTGGACCGCCAGAGAATTCCCTACCTATTTTGGATATTGATCCTTTACTGTTTTGTGTTGTAAAGATTTCTTGTTTGTTACCTTATTATTATTATTATTTTTTTGTGTGGTACGTGGGCCTCTCACTATCGTGGCCTCTCCCGTTGCGGAGCATAGGCTCCGGATGCGCAGGCTCAGCGGCCATGGCTCACAGGCCCAGCCGCTCTGTGGCATGTGGGATCTTCCCGGACCGGGGCACGAACACGTGTCCCCTGCATCGGCAGGCGGACTCTCAACCACTGCGCCACCAGGGAAGCCCTACCTGTCTTATTCTTAATTTATAGTATTTTGGTTTAGAAGTTTTTTTGTAGTAGCTTCTGTCATTTTTTACTTTATGCTTTCTAGGTTTTATATTTTGTTTAGTAACGTTTTTGTACTCTAATATGACTAAAAATATTTTCTTTACTTCTTCCACTTCACTGTTGTGGTGTTCTTTACAGGCTAATAAACAAAAAGATATTTGCTATATAGTTCATATTTAATCTAAAATTAACTGTAGATTATATTTTGTAGGTATAATTAATTAAATGCTGTGTTTGTAATTGACTCTAGATCTCTGTTGCTACCTTAACTATCTAGAATTGGAGGAAAATTTTTCTCCACATCTGAGGTTTGTTTTTTAAGAATTGCTGTCTCTGTGTTTCAGGAGTAGCTACTTAGCACATGACTTAATATATATAACCCATATGCACATATATATACGTATACATATATACATTATGTGTTTTTTACTTAGGCAAATTTTTCTGAAATAAATTATATGTGAATATATTGTTTCAAATAATAAATAAGAATTTCTACTTATAATTTCTTTGCATTCTAGCCTATCTTTTTCTTACAAAAAATTTTTATTTTATTTTATTTTTAAAAATTATTTATTTATTTATTTATTTTTGGCTGTGTTAGGTCTTCGTTTCTGTGCGTGGGCTTTCTCCAGTTGCGGCGCACGGGCGGTGCGCGAGCCTCTCACTGTTGTGGCCTCTCCCATTGCGGAGCATAGGCTCTGGACGCGCAGGCTCAGTGGCCATGGCTCACAGGCCCAGCTGCTCCGCAGCATGTGGGATCTTCCCAGACCAGGGCTCGAACCCGTGTCCCCTGCATTGGCAGGCAGATTCCCAACCACTGCGCCACCAGGGAAGCCCTATTTTTATTTTTAACTCTTCTGGTAATATTATTTTACTTAACATCTTTTGTCTTTTATTGTGTTGCCTTTTACATACAGGCTGATAAAAATATAAGCATAATTTTTCATCTGTGTATTTGTTTATAATAGTTATCTGTTTACAGAAAATGACATACAGCTTCATTCTTGTGATTAGTTGGAGATCAATCTAAAATTATTAAAATATATCTACCATTAAAGTATATATACTTTAACATTTTAAAAAATTTACTTTGGGTTACAACTAATGTACAATAAGATTTTAACATACAATTTAAAAGAAAATTGTTTAAATCAGTCAAACCTACTGTATAATTTTAAATTACACAGTTCGTGGATTACAGAGTTTTAATCTAATTTCCACTATTTTGATCTAACACTTCTATTCATTAGAGGAATTAGGTACTTCCATTTTCTTGAAATATAGCTATATTTTCTTTTCCTTTTAAAATATTTATTTATTCGGCTGTGTCGGGTCTTAGTTGTGGCATGAGGGATCTTTCGTTGTGGTGTGTGGTCTCTGTGTGTGGCATGGGGGCTCTAGAGCACGCAGGCTCAGTAGTTGTGGTGCGTGGGCTCTCTAGTTGTGGTGTGTGAACTCAGTAGTTGTGGCCCACTGGCTCTAGAGCACGTGGGCTTATAGTTGTGGTGTGTGGGCTTAGTTGCCCTGCGGTATGTGGGATCTTAGTTCCCCGACCAGGGATCGAAGCCGCGTCCCCTGCATTGGAAGGCAGATTCTTACCCACTGGACCACAAGGGAAGTCCCTACATTTACTAATACTTCTAATATTTCAAGTTTTCCTGAGTTCCCTTATCATTGCCTCACTTTTTTCTTGCAATATATGGATTTATTTATAAATACTCAAAATGTTCTTATTGTCATATTATTGCTCTTAGTGATTTCCAGAGTAAATAGATTTTAAAAGGTACTTAATTATACTTCTTTAGTATTATAACAACTAGAACATATATTTTAACTGTTTGTATAAATAATTTAAAATAATATCCATGTAGGTGTATTTTGTGTGGATAGATTTCTGAGCAAGGTATTTATAGTGATAATGGATTGTATTAATTAGGGGAAATAATTGATATTTTTAAAAAATATATGTTCATGAAACAAAGCCTTTTGTATTATGAGTTATCTTTATGTTATTAGTAGGTAGATTTTCTATAAAACTGTGTACAATGTAGCTGTTGAAAGTTGAACATTTGGCATGAAGTTTTGCATGATTATTGCTGATTATATTGCATTAAATAAAAGAATTGAATACTCTATTCAGTTGGTTTGGAAACTCAAGTCAATTGTGTATACTAACTTACTTTCTAAAGAGAAATCTACATAGGATGGTTTAATATTTTGGAAAATTCTAAAATGCTAAATTGTCACAATCATCGATGGCTATTGCATTCATTAGTATAAACTACAGTGTGTACATGAAATAAAAAAAATCTGTTAGCTTTTCATAATTTCCTTGGGGTGAGAGTGGGACCATGCTAATACAAAGGAGTTAGATTCTGTGCTGATTTTATTTCTGACTTAATATTTCTATTTCAGCTATTCAGACTTTATTCAATTCTGTGAATGGGTCACAGGATTAAACTAATAACATTGGTTTAAATGATCATGCAAATCATTCCTATTTAAACTTTTGTTTTGAAATTAGAGTGAAGGAACTTTTTGTTACCATTATGTAATTAAATTCTACAACTTTTACTTTAGTCCATTAAGAATATGATGGAGATTTTTCTTTTTCTTTCTGATGCCATCATTTAGGAATCAGCATTCCAGAAGTGTTGATATAGCTTTGCATTTTTCTTCCTTGTAATGACAAACTAGCCAGTGTGCATTCATAGAGAGCAGAACAGTTCTTGTCACTGGCGGCCCTTCTATGACAGAGAGCCTATAGACTGCCATAAAGTACAGCCTGTTGTGAACTGTCAAGTGAGAGTCTGCCAGAAACTCAGCAGACAGAACTAATTGGGGAGAAAAAGGATTTTTGTGCCCTCTTCTATTTCTTTCTATTCTTTTTGTTTTATAAGACAGATACTGTTAAAGTAGCTGGTTTCTGTAAGATTTGTCTGCCTCTCTTTTCTCATTGCATGGATCACTTTTTAACTTAAAGTCTTTCACTGCAGGTCGCTGAGCACTTCCACATGGAGGTTGGCACAGGACCAAACTCGAGACATGCAACTCATAACGGTTGATGAAAAATTGGTAAGAATTCTCTACTATACACTGCTAGGATTCTGCCTTCAGGGTTATTTTTGTATAACAGATTTTTCAGATGGTGTTCTGGGTTCTTCTAGGAAAAGTGTATATAAATTTTAAGAAGAAATAATCATTACAAAAAGATAATTTGTGTTAAGCATTTTACACAAATATATACAAACATTAAAATTACAAAAGGCTTCCATTTTTGTGGCATTTATAAGTAGAAATCAATATTTTTATTTTTGTAATGAATATATTATTTTTAATTTTCTCAGTTACACTCCTGTTTAAGTTGTAAGAACTTACCAGTACTATCTAAAATTAAGTATATTGGGTTTTCTGGAGCCAATTATTGTAATTGTTACTGTGTGTATATATGTGTGTGTACACACACACATCCTATTTCTGCATTATGCATGAGAGATTACAACTAACAATACATGAGTAAGGTTCTTCTGTTAATCAGCAGCAGATAGAATTTTGGTCATCGTCACTTATAGAATTTTTCAGTGTGTGGTGTTACTTTAGATGCAACTTGTTATTTATACCTATATTGTACAATGGCATAAATTTTGTAAAGTTTCTAAGACTTCTAGTAAAAATGTGTAATCATATAAACATGCTTTTCATTTTATAGCTGGTTTACAATGATCAGATATACGGGTATGTTTCTTGACTACTCTCTTTCTAATTGTACATTCTTTTGTCACTTAATTTTCAACCTGTAAACATAATTTAAATAATGGGTCACACTTAAGTTTCTGTTTGCACCATTAAAGATATAAATAGATAAATAAACAGATAAGTACAGACAATTTGGAAGGCTGGTTATGCCTCAGACTGCTTGGTTTTGTCTTTAAATTATCTCTTAGATCTGCCTCCTGACCTTGCCATCATCCTAGTCAAGGCTACCATCATTTTTCACCTAGATTGCTGCCCTGTTTCTTAATTGATCTCAGTAGATACTTTAATCTTCCTCCAATTCACTTTCCACAGATAACCAGAATAGTCTTTTTAAAATGCTGGTTGTGTCATCCTTTTGTGTAAAATCCTTTGGTGTTTTTTACTGACCTGAGAGTAAACATTAAAATCCTATCATGGCCTTTGAGGTCTTGTGTGATTTAACTCCTATCTTTCTAAGTTTATCTTGTGCTTCTGCCTTTTACACTCTGTGCTTCAGCCACAGCAAGCCTGGAACTTGCTGTTCTTCTTTCCTGCTTCAGGGCATTCAGATTTCAGTTAATTATGCCCAGCTGCCTTTTACCAATTCCCTAGCTCTTCATCCAGGTACCATCTACCTGTTCATCAAGTGTTAATCAAATGTCACTTGCTGGGAGTTCCTTGATGGTCCAGTGGTTAGGACTCCATGCTTCCACTGCAGAGGGCCCAGGTTCGGTCCCTGGTTGGGGAACTAAGATCTTGCATGCCACGTGGCTCAGCCTAAAACCCCCCCAAAAAACCAAACAAAAAACCCAAATGTCACTTGCTTAGTCAAGTATAAGAGAAATGAGACAGGTGTGTGTGTGTGAGAGGAGGAGGATTTACACATGCCACATGTTCAGTAATTAATGAGGGTACTATTATTTTACCTTTTCCAATGACCATCTCTTTTAAGCCCCAAGAGATTACTTTCTTGTTCCAGTATTATGAGGTTTACTGTCTATAATAAAGTTTCACATTTTAGAGAGTTTGTTAGTAGCACTTGTAAGTTCTTTTCTTACTATTCAGTTTGCAAAATGAATAAGTCAGCCAGCAATCTATTGCTCTAAAAAGGTACTATGAAGCATACCAGAGAGGTATACAGACTGCTTTGAATTTTGTGTTTTTAATGATATCCCCTAAAATCAGTTGTATAGTTTTAATGAATTTTGTTGCCCTTTTTAGATTTTCCCTAGCTTTGTTATGTCTTCCTTGAAGTATAGTAGTCAAAATGTCAGTGTGATAGTCCAGTTGAAATCAGTTGAAGTCTTATGTATAATTATTCATAGTTCTTCTTTTTTTTTTTTTTTTTTTTTGCGGTACACGGGCCTCTCACTGCTGTGGCTTCTCCCATTGCGGAGCACAGGCTCTGGACGCGCAGGCCCAGCGGCCATGTCCCACGGGCCCAGCTGCTCCGCGGCACGCGGGATCCCCCTGGACCGGGGCACGAACCCGCGTTCCCTGCATCGGCAGGCGGACCCTCAACCACTGCGCCACCAGGGAAGCCCTATTCATAGTTCTTGAAGTGATACTTAATATGGATAACTGAAACCCATAGGTAATTTTCAAACCTAAGTTTTTGCCATTCAATTAGTTTTATATTAAAATGAAAGTATTAAGTAATCAGATAGGTAACATAGGGGTTATAGCCAGTAGGGGTTTCATGTCTTCTTGTTCCTACACACTGTTGGATGGAGAGTTTAATAAGTAGCATAACGACAAGACCAGGGGCTGAAGGGTACTTCCAGAAATATTGAGCAATTGGAGTTAATTATGCTTGCATTTTGAACAAAAAATGATTCTAAAAATGTATATATCAACATTAATGATAAAAATATTTCAAAATGTGAAGTAAATCCTCATGAGTGTTTTAAAAGGAGATGTGGAAACAGCATTTTAATGTCACTATTATATAAGGTAAACCTATTTGTTAACTTAGTATACCATTTTTATTAATTACTCAACACTACTGTTATAGACTACTGTTATATTTGTATCTGAAATTGGATAGAAGCTTGAATCTTAATTGGAAGGTAAGGGAACTAGCTATTATGATTTCTATTGAACACTGTTATATAATATATTTTTAAAATTAATACAGGTATGCCTATTAAAGCCCAGTGATTAAGCATATGGACTAAACTTAGTTGGGGACCAATTTCAGTGGTTATTCTAGTTTTAGAAAATGGATCTTAGGAATTTAAAACCAAAGGATAACTTTAGATGTTACCTAGTTATATTACTTCATCAGGTTGTTTTTCATCTAAAAAATTGTTTAACATTTTATTCAGGAGAATAATTCAGGGAATTCAGTTAGTAATAAACTAGATAAAAGCTGAACTGCTGGAGGGTGAGGGTTGAGAACATGAGGGAAGAAGACCTGTAAGTCTTCCCTAAGACATGCTCCTCTCGGGACTTCATAGAGTGAGAGTTGGAAGGATAATTTAATGTTCTGCCCTTTTTTTATTGGCCTGAACAACTGGTTCTTAAACTTCTGTTTTAAAAATTTCCAGCTGATTCTCATTTCTTTTGAGGCTGCTCTTTATGTTACTGATCAGTCATAATTATTAGAATGGTGTTTCTTATGTAGAAAAAAATAGTCTTTAAAACAAATGAAGGGGCTTCCCTGGTGGCGCAGTGGTTGAGAATCTGCCTGCCAATGCAGGGGACACGGGTTCGAGCCTTGGTCTGGGAAGATCCCACATGCCGTGGAGCAACTGGGCCTATGAGCCACAACTACTGAGTCTGCGCATCTGGAGCCTGTGCTCCGCAACAAGAGAGGACGCGATAGTGAGAGGCCCGTGGATCGCGATGAAGAGTGGCCCCTGCTCGCCGCAACTAGAGAAAGCCCTCGCACAGAAACGAAGACCCAACACAGCCAAAAATAAATAAATAAAAATTTTAAAAATATATCAAAAAAAAAAACAAATGAAGATGGAATAATTGTATATCCAAATGCAAAAAACCAAAAAATAACAAAAAACTTCATTCATACCTTGCACTATACTTAAGAATTAACTCAAAGCCCTAGATGTAAACTCATAGTCTGAAATATAAAACTGAAAATTGTAAAACTTGAAGAAGAAAATGTAGGAGAAAATCTTTGTAACTTTGGTTTGGATAAATAGTTTTTAGCTATAACACCACAGCATAATTTATTTTTAAAAAAATTATGAAGTTGGACTTCTTCACAAATAAAATTTTCTTTCAAATTGCTTTGAAAGACATTGTTAAAAGAATGAAAAGACAAGCCATAGGTTGGGAGAAAATATTTGACAAACATGTTATCTGATAAAGGAATTGTATCTGAAAATAAATCACTTATAACTAAATAATAAGATATTAACTTAAATAAAAATGAGCATACACTTTACCCAGAAGATACTCAGATGGGAAATAAACGCATGAAAAGATGCTTAACATCATTAGTGATTATGAAATTGCATATTAAAACTACAATGAGCTCCCACAACACACTTATTTGAATGGCTTAAAAAAACTGACCATACCAAATGCTAGCAAGGATGCAGAGCTACTAGAACTCTCATAGGAATGCAAAATGGTACAACTATTTTGGAAAATAGTGTGGCAGTTTTTTATAAACATATGCTTACCATATAATTCGGTAGTCTCACTTCTGAATATTTACCGAAGTGAAATGAAATCTATGTTTACACAAAATCCCGCATGTAAATGTTTTTAATAGCTTTATTAATAATTCCAGTAACTGGAAACACTCTGTCAGTGGATTTCTGCACACTGATTAGGAACAAACATGCTTCTTATTAGCATGCTTATTAGCATGCTTTATGCTAATAAGAAGCCAGACTCCAAGGCTACGTACATACTGTGTGATTTCATTCATTTGACATTTTAGAACAGGCAAAACTCTAGGAACAAAAAACTGATGAGTGGTTTTCAGGATTGGATGTGGGAGGAGGAATTAACTATAATGGGCATTAGAAAATTTTAGGGGGTGATGGAGGACTGTTCTATATCTTGATTGTTGTGTTGATTTTTTGGTCAAAACCGGTATTTTTTGTGATGCATTTGTTAGAAAAAACAGAACTGTACACTATAAAGGGTGGGTTTTACTGTTCATCAGTTTTTTTAAAGGGAAAAGGTTGTTTCTTAATTTGGTGCTAAGCTGTTTCTTTATAAATAATGTCCATTGGTTCAAGATCTGCCCTTGGGCTTCTCTGGTGGCACAGTGGTTAAGAATCTGCCTGCCAATGCGGGGTACACGGATTCGATCCCTGGCCTGGGAAGATCCCACATGCCGCCAAGCAACTAAGTCCGTGCTCCACAACTACTGAGCCTGCGCTCTAGAGCCCAAGAGCCACAACTACTGAGCCTGCATGCCACAACTACTGAGCCCACGCGCCTAGAGCCTGTGCTCCGCAACGAGAAGCCACTGCAGTGAGAGGCCTGTGCACCACAATGAAGAGTAGCCCCTGCTTACCACAACCAGAGAAAAGCCTGCACGCAGCAACAAAGACCCGATGCAGCCAAAAATAAAATAAAAATAAATAAATAAATTTATTAAAAAAAAAAGATCTGCCCTAATAATACATGGGGCATGCCATTTTCTACATGATAGCTTTCTGTATATTTGAAAACAGCTCTTTGGTCCTAAATCAGTGGTTTTCAAAGAGTGGTGGGGGGCCGAGGGAGCAAAATCCTTATAGAAGGTCCACAGAGTCAAACTATTTTCATAATTATTCAAAGACTTTATTTGCCCTTTTCAGTGTGTTGACTTTGACACATATGTTACAAAAGCAACTGTGGCAAAACTGTTAGCACCTTAGTGTAAATAAAGGCAGTGGCCCTAACTGTGCGACCTGTCATTGTATCCTTCACTTCCCTGCATTTGAGGTTTCTTAAAAAAGAATCTAGTTTCACTTAATGTCTTTGATGAAGCAGTGAAAATTATTAATTTTTAAAAATCTCAATTCTGCATGTACACCTTTTTTATGTTCCATGTAGCAAAACAGAAGTATGCGTAAAACTCTTCGGCATACCGAAGTACAGTTGTATCAAGGAAAATCTCGTATGGTTGAGTTGCCGTTGCAAACTGAACCTAGTCCTTTTCTTCATGGAACACCTTTTAGGTGAAAAAACAATAACAGATGACAGACACATTATGGTTATTCAGTATGCAGTACGTGGCAGACATCTTTTCAGAAATAAACCTGTCACTTACAGGAAGTGTTGCCCATGATAAACTTCAAGCTTTGGAGTGAAAATTAGAATTTTTGTAGAACTTGATTCTGCCACTGATCTGAATGAGCTCGACAACTTCCCAGTACTTAAGGACTGTTCTAATGGGACTGGTAGTGATATTAATGAATGTGACTTTTAAAATACTGTGTAATGAAATATGTTAACATTTGGAAGATCTGCATACTTCTGTGAACCAGTATTTTCCATAACTAACATATGATGGTTATAAAATCATGAATGGGTAAAACTTTCTTTTTCTTTTTTTTTTGTTAAATAAATTTATTTATTTATTTTGGCTGCGTAGGGTCTTCGTTGCTGTGCACGGGCTTTCTCTAGTTATGGCAGGCAGGGGCTACTCTTCGTGGCGGTGTGTGGGCTTCTCATTGTGGTGGCTTCTCGTTGTGGAGCACGGGCTCTAGGCTCGCGGAATTTAGCAGTTGTGGCACACGGGCTTCAGTAGCTGTGGCTTGCAGGCTCTAGAACGCAAGCTCAGTAGTTGTGGCGCACAGGCTTAGTCACTCTGTGGCATGTGGGATCTTCCTGAGCCAGGATCGAACCCATGTCCCCTGCATTGGCAGACGGATTCTTAACCACTGCGCCACCAGGGAAGTCCTGGTAAAATTTTCAATTAAAGTGCAAGAACCAACCATGGATTTAATGAGAGAATGAAAATATTAAGGTTATTAAAATATTGCTCCCTCCTCTAATTACATGTCTGTGCGGGGATGAGTTCTCTTCATATATAGTAAGCAAGACAACTTAGCCAACAGTTTGAATATAAGAACAGAAGTCAGAATTCAGCTGTCTTCTATTAAGCTAGACATTAGAGATTTCAAAAGTGCTACTCTTCTCAAATTTTTAGTTTTTGAAATATACTTTTATAATGTTATTTATATTAGTATATAATCGATTTATTATTATTTTAGACTAAGTTTATGTTTAAATTTCTCTTCATTTTAATTTCTTGTATGATAAATATCTATAGGTATATCTCATATAAGCAAAATCTCATTGGGGTTCCATAATATTTAAGAGTGTAAAGGAGTCTTGAGACCAAAATGTTTGAGAATCATTTTCCTAAGTCTTCTCTTTTCTGGCTTAAACATCCCCAGGGCTTTGGTTCATTTTACATGAGTTTCAGTTAATTCATCATCTTGATTACCTTCCAGTTTGACTGAATCCCTTTTAAAGTGTTGCCAGGATTTCTCATGATACTTCAGATGTATCGTGCAGGATATGGTGGGGATTATTACCTCTGTTCTCTTATTTTTTATTTATTTATTTTTTTTGCTGTATGCGGGCCTCTCACTGTTGTGGCCTCTCCCGTTGCGGAGCACAGGCTCCGGACACGCAGGCTCAGTGGCCATGGCTCACGGGCCCAGCCGCTCCGCGGCATGTGGGATCTTCCCAGACTGGGGCACGAACCCGCATCCCCTGCATTGGCAGGCGGACTCTCAACCACTGCGCCAGCAGGGAAGCCCCACCTCTGTTTTTTTTAATCTTAGCAGTCTAGTAAGGCAACTTAAAACTTAGGTCCTCATACTTCTTCTTACGTGGATTTCATGGAGAGCTAGAACCTCAGACCCTTTTTTATTTGTCCCGTCATGTTTCATTTCTTAAATCTTAAGTATATACTGCTTATTATTATTATTTAAAAAAATATTTATTTCTGGCTGCGTCAGGTCTTAGTTGTGGCACACAGGATCTTTCGTTGTGGCTCACGGCTCAGTAGTTGCGGCACGTGGGCTTAGTTGCCCTGCGGCGTGTGGGATCTTAGTTCCCCAGCCAAGGATCAAATCCGTGTCCCCTGCGTTGAAAGGTGGATTCTCAACCACTGGACCACCAGGGAACTCCCTATAATGCTTATTATTTTAAACTGTTATTAGATTAGCTCTAGGGGCATGTCACCAAGTAAACTTTAATTTTCTTTCTTTCTTTTTTTACTGTTATATCTGACAGGCAGAATTTAATATATATAACATAACAAATTAAAGGAATTTTTATAATGTTTTGTGGATGTCGATACCATACAAAGAAAAAACGTTTTATTCTGCGCATCAGTTGTATATTGACAACTTGCATCCTATCCTTTCTTTTAGGAATAGAATGTAGAGGGGTAAAGTCTGCTTAGCGTTTTCTAGTGTAAAGAATTCTATTCTGTCATTTTAGAACTATACCTAATGTTCACATTGTTAGAAAACAAATCTTCAGAGAATAAAATTGTAGTAATACCTGGATTACTGCTAATAATGAATTTTATGTCAGAGCACATGGCAAATTTTTAATCAGTCATTCTTAATATCTTCTCTCGTGTATAAATTGCTAACTATCCTTTTCATTTATTCTTGCAACTAATAAAATGTTAAATATCAAAAGAGGTGATGACAGTGTCTTAGAATAATCTTGTTGATTTATGTAGAAGCACAGTGTTTAAAAAAAATTTTGCGTGATGCAACTTTCATGGGTTGCACCATTATTATTTTCAAATATGTGATACTTCTACAGATAACAAGGAAAGCTAACGAATGGTTGTTTGCTAGGCCCTTGTTTTTTGTGGCAGGAGCTGCTGTGCTGTGGAGGTTGGGTGAAGAATGTCTTTGCCTTTGTGCTTATTAAGAGAGTAACTTTTTTTTCTTTATGCCACCCCACCCCAATCTCCTTTCAGTACATTTGATGAATACACAAGTCCAATGAACACATTGTCTTTTTATATTCACTTGTATTATACAAAAGAGAGAAGTTAAATTTTCAGTACTCTTTGAAGAGTGAGTAAAGGCTCCCCCACAAAGCAACTAAAGGATAACTTAGACCTGCATAGGTACATTTTTGATTTGCTTTTTAATCATTTGTATTAAGTGTTTTAAAAATACTAATTCCTGTTTTTCACAATTACCTTATATTAGCTATGAACTGCTATAGTTAATCTTTTAACATACAAAAATAAAAAACTACCCCGATAAAATAAGAATTGATTTCAGTTTATTAATAAAAATAATGTGAAAAAAGCCTTAATAGTTTGACATTAGTATATTACTTCCATAAAATTATGTTATATGCTATCTTTCCTTCATTCTTCATTTATTTATTCAGTAAATACTTACTGAGCACTTAAGTGTGCCAGGCACTATCCTTCAGTGTTTATATTGATACGTTCAGTGGTTTGTTTTCATTTAGGTACTTGGTTATTTTATCTAAAAACTATTAAGCACCACCTGTTTTGAATCTTATAAAGGTGTTACACTTAGTTATACATGCAATCTCAACATACAAGCATGTAAGAAAGGAAAATTTTTTTTAGCTATCTGTAAATCTCAAATCTGTGGCGTGGGGTGTGAATGATGGCTACGATTTCTAAACTTTTTTTTTTCTTTTGAAAAATTACATGATAGTACACACTATTAATGTAAAATCCTAATATTTTAGATGTTTTAAGTAGTCTGTATTAATATCTTTATTTAAAAATTAGGTGTGCATATAAAATAAATAGAGTCAGTGTTTTGAATATTGCCAATTTTTTGTTTGGCTGTTTGACAGTTACTTCCAAATAGCAATAACACAGCAGTTAAAGGTTTGTTACTTGTTGATACGTGCAATAATTAATTGCTACTTGATTAAGCACATGTTATTAACACATTCAGCCAACAAATATTCCTGTTTTAGAATGTCTGCAAGCAGCAAGTTATTTAATATAAATTTATTGTCACTTTAATAAGTTTTGAATTTTTTCATTGCTTGTATTACTGTAAGAAATTTTAAAAATGAATGATTTTTGCAAGTCTTTCAAAATAAATCCATATTTGCAGCACCAGTATTTGTTTTATGTTATTTTTGCCTCCTACAATACTAAAAGTTTATAGATGAAAACTTTTTATAAGTCTGGAAACTTGAATTAAAAAATTGGTCATTAAGAGGTGACCTGCACAAAAAGATAAACCTAAGTTAAAGGCTTATATTTGCTTTGACTGCTTGCTTTTTTTTTTTTTTTTTAAGGGGTCAGTTTTCTTTTGGTGAGATTACTTTCTTTTGGTGTATGGCAGCGCTATCTCTGCTAGATTATTGGAAGGAGTAGTGTCTGCGATTGGGGTTATACAGCCTTCTAGCATCTCAAGTGTCTGTTTTGTCTGGACTTTCCGCACGCAGCATTCTTGTGCAAAAATTTCAAGGCTTTAGTCTGGAGTACCGGGTCAAAGGATATGTCTCTTTGAAGGGTAGACAGGAGTTTTTTATGTTTTATTCACTAAGTAGTATTTCATTTTACATCAAAGAATAGTAGCCTTTGAGAACCTTCCATGGTGGCAGTTTAGCATGAAAGTTTTTTTTCTTTAAGACTTGCACTAAATATGGAATAATGTCTTTTCATGTTTTTTACTTTGCAGATGCTTATTTATATTCTTGTATTTAGATGAGACTATTAAAAAGAAAAGTGTTGACTAAATATAAATCTTAGTTTGCAATATAGTTTTAGGTTTTAAAAACAGCAATAGTTTTTTACAGTGTACTGCTCTCTGTTGGTTTTACGTTACCCACGAACTACTGAAGAAAATTGGTGAATAGCTTTTAAGATTGTAGCAATACTATTGCTTAAAATTCTAAGGAAGAAGTAATGACTAATGATTTTGGTAGTGTAAATTTTATAGTGAAATGGCCATTCTTTAATTGGCCTTTTTTCAAGTACTGGTGTGTGTGTGTGTGTGTGTGTGTGTGTGTGTGTGGAGGGTGGGAGGGCATTGATTTTGGAAAATATAAAAAATTCAAGTAATGAAAAACGTTAAGACTTAGTATAGCTAGAAATAAATGTGTTTCCTTCTGCACTTTTGGTATAGGTTAATCAGTAAATGTATTATGTACCAGTAGCATTAATCCCCATAGTAAGTGATTGCTTACATGTTTAGAAGATTATTAAATTGTATATAATATTCCTGTTACATGACATAATATACCTCAGCATTTGAACTTATATTAAAATAGCTTGTTTTATGTTTATGGGTAAAACATGCTCTTCAATTACTGAATTCTATTAAATTAATAGAATTAATCGATCATTTAAATAGAAATATTTGCACTCTTATTAATGACATGTCATTAGTTTTAAAACAACTTCAGTTAACTCTTACATTTAACACTGATTAAAACAAGTCAGATCAATTATTATATACAGTTATTTTAAATAAAATTATATTGGTAAATACAGAACTTTGTGTTCTAAAATATACTCCCAATTAAAATAAGTTATTTTCGCATACTGTCAAGCTATATAAAACTTGTACTAACTAAATACAGATGAAATGAATGTTATAATAGTTTTAATATGCAGACAGGAACCATTTAAACTTAAATAGAGAATGATCTTTCTTTATTAAAATTGTTTAAGGAACAAAAGATCTTTCCTCTGCAGTATTCAACCATCTCTATTATCTGTGATTCTTCAGCAATTAAAGCAGATTTATTTTCCTCTTTGTTCCTACTTGGAATACTTGAACAATGCTGGAGAATTGAACTGACTGGAATGTTTTATCTTTCAAAAGCTTTAAAGTTCTATGTACCAATTAGTAAAATACAGTAAAGGTTTAAACTGTTAATAGCCACAACATCTTTAATGCATAGATCTGTAGTATGCTAGCGCTGTATAACAGTTCTCTATTGTATGTCTCTTTTAAGGAGAGTAACTGTGTCAGTTCTTTTCTTGCTTTGCTACCTGCTGTGTATGGAAATTGTGTATAGTACTTGACACTTGCTTTCAAGAATTTAAAATACTTGCATGTTATTATGTAGGAGCTTTGGCCCTCAATAAAGTAGAATTGATAATATTTTACTTGTTTGGATTTTACATTAAGATTTTTTTGGCTATATTTTAGAGATTATACAATTTATATGTGAAAATACATTACCTTTTTTAAAAAATGAATTCAAAGTCATAAGCTGTATATTATGCTCTTAAAAATTGGTTGTCTAATTTTATTTATTTAACTGAATATAAACTAATCATCAAGGTTTATATCAGAGTATGTAGATATATGATGCTTTATTTTATACTGTGAGTGTAGGTGGGACTTTGTTGTTTGTTTCTTTGGTAGTAGAAAGAATATTTTGTTTTTAGAGTTATAGCTTTTTTTCATTGGCCAGCTTGCCAGATAATTTCAAAAATTAATTCCAAATACCCACATTAAATTTGTTAAAACCCTCATGTCCATCATCTTATAGTAAGTCCTTAATGAAGGCAGGAGTGAGAAGAAATGAAGAAAATAGGAGTAACATCTTGTAGTGACAATTATTTTTTCTCTTTATATCATGTATCTCTGGGAATAGAATTCGAGCAAAGGAAAGGAAAATGCAGACCTTGGAATTTGAGACTAGCAAACATCGAATCTGTTTCTGTCTTCAGACTTTTCTAATCTTATATGACTTAATCTGTGCTCTGATTTTACTCTTTAGGAGGCCACTTGAAAGCTTGTAAATATCATTCATGTTTTACAAGATGAGGAGGCTTAAAATGTAGGGTAGTGATATGGAAGCTTTACTGCTTGCAGTGTACTATGTGTCCACAAAACTCTCTCTTTATTAGGCATACTTTTCAAGATATGTGTGAATAGGCATTTTGTTCAGTTCCTGTTTCATGTTTAATATTTTATTTGTTTCAGCTTTGAGTTTATTGCATGTTAGTTAATGAGGGTCTTTTTAAATTTTAATGCTTCCAATAAAATAGGTATAAAAAATGATCTTGGCTTTCTCTAAGCAACATATAGGACACAAATTACCAAAACATTGGGCTGAGAATGCTAATTTAAATTCAAGAATTGAGGATCTGATTAGTGTACTGATTTGCATCTATTACAATGACTACTGAATATGTATTGTTATAATTAAAATCTATCAATTAAAAAGATTTTTAAGCCTAATTCAGTAGTTAGAAATTTGACATCCAAAAATTTAAAATAAGGTTCCTGTTTTAGTAAGCTTTATAATGTATAAAACATTCATACCATGGCCGGTATGGCATGTGCCTAGAGTGTTTGGAGACTAAAATTCCTCTAGGGCTGGGAGTTTTCAACTATGACAACCTGTAGCTGTTTGTGAAGATCCTTCAAGGGATTTTTTTTTTCTTACTCATCCTTTATTTATAATATAAAATCATATTGTACTTTTTCATTTGTTCATTCAATTATTTGAGCACCTGCTATGTACCATATCCTAGGCCCTGGGGATATAACAGTAAATAAGGAACAGCATCATTCCCCTTAGAGCTAATATCAATATTTTCATGTGTAAGCATATGCCAACTTTATTTCTGAATGATTAAAATACTTGCATAGATTGATGAATGTTATAGAAAAAAAAAGCAAGGTGACAGGATAGAGAATACCTGGGGGTTTGGGTAGAATAAGTGTTATTTATAGGGCAATCAAGGAAAGACACTTTGAGATGATATGAAATATGAACTAAGATTTGAATGAGGAGGAGCCAGCTGTGTGAGAAGCCAGCGTAAGAGCATACCAGGTAGAGGAAAAGGGTAAGGCCTTCAAGTGTTAACTAGCTGGTGATAGTAGTCAAAGAAGAGAAGGAAAGCTATGTGACATAGTGAGAAATGGGGAGAGTGATAGGAAGTGAGGTCAGAGAGGTAGGAAGGATCTGGATTAGGTAAGATTTTAGGTCCATGGTAACAAGTGTGAATATTATCCTAATTTTAATGGGAAGCCATTATAGGGTTTTAAGTAGGAAAGTGATTTGATCTGATTTACTGCTCAAAAAAGCTTGAGAATTACTTAGCTATTACAGTTAAAGGTTACTTCAAAGAAGCTTAAAGGAAGTGATTTGTTTGTTGCTATTTTTATTTACTCATATGCCTTTTTTGGACATTCATGAAATGTTGATAGTTTTCACAAAGTTTTCTACAAGCAATTGAATTTTTAACAACTACTTTTTAAAAAGGACCACAGTTTTTGTGCATTTTAGATTTTACATATGGTATAACAATTCACTGATTTGTCTATTAAAGAATCTTCTGAATTTGAAATTGCTTTTTTATAAAGGTCGTATTGTGACCTGGAGTAATAAATTCATCTTCTTCCTCTAATTTTCCACTCTCCATGGCCCTCCTACACTGACTCCCCTCCACCCACACCCCCAAAAGGGGCGGGGAAATAGTGGAGATTTGTCATCAGGGTGAAGAAAGATAAGAAATTGTCTGAGCTGCTGTCCACCAGATTAGGTGCTGACAAAGCCCCAGATATGTTTGTATTACCCACTGTTTGTATGGCTTTTTCCCTCTGTCTCTGTGACTCTCTGTTCCTCTTTTGCTGACTATGTAGCTGATAGTCATCTGTCTCTCTTTCTCTTTCTGGCTGCTTATGTTTCCTCCTACCCCCGTACTGTCCCCGCCTTTCAATGGCTATTTCTTTCTCCTCCTCTGCACTTTCCACCTCTGTCTCTGTCTGGCTTTGACTCTTTGGCCAGTTCTTTGGCTATCATTATTCTTTTCTTTTTTTCACTCTTATGTGTCTCTTCTGTTCCCCTTGTTGTTCTTCCTCTCTTGCTCTTCTTTCTCCACACTTATGTGCCTTTTGCCCTTTTTCTTCTTTCTTTGTTTCTTTTTCCCTCTCCTTCTTCCAAAATGATGGAAGAGCTACATCAGATATAGAGAGGAGAGACAAAGATGACTCTACCCTCTAACTGTATTTTTCTTTCATTGTCTTATTTCTCCCTTTGGGAATATACAGGACTTTTGAAGACGTTTACTAACTGTAAGAAGAAATACCATGACTTGTACATTATATTACTTGAAATTTTCAATCTAGTGAGAAACCTGGGTTACTAGAAAGACCATGGACTTATTTACAGATATAGCATTAGATCTTTAAATCCCTTCTTTTAGCCGTGTGACCTTGAGCATGTTGTTTAACCTCTGTGAATGTCCTCATAAAGTGAAAACACTTTTAGAGTTATTTTTTTTGTTTTAATTAATTAATTAATTTCTTTATTTTTGGCTGCATTGGGTCTTCGTTGCTGCTCATGGGCTTTCTTTAGTTGTGATGAGAGGGCGTTTCTCTTCGTTGTGGTGCACAGGCTTCTCATTGCAGTGACTTCTCTTGTTGTGGAGCATGGGCTCTAGGCACGCGGGCTTCAGTAGTTGTGGCTCACAGGCTCTAGAGCACAGGCTCAGTAGTTGTGGCACATGGGCTTAGCTGCTGCGTGGCATGTGGTGTCTTCCCGGACCAGGGCTCGAACCCGTGTTTCCTGCATTGGCAGGCAGATTCTTAACCACCACACCACCAGGGAACTCCTTAGAGTTGTTTCGAAAGTTAATTGAGAATACCTACATTAAACAATAGGAGAACACAACATCTTGTTTATTTCATCATTCAGTAAAAGTACCTCCCCACACTTTTTTTTTTCCTGTTTGGAGTTATTAGTCTGAAAAGAAAAGCAAACTGAAATTATAACCCTTATCCTTAATTGAATCTGAATTAGTTGAGAAGACTACTGTTCTAAGTCAATTTGCTATTCAGGTATTGAGTTTTTGGGGATCTTGGAGCAAAATATTGGTCTCAATTACAGTGGTCTTATATTAGTGAAGTGTGTTCATTTGTGTATGTCAGTGTATGTCGAGTTGGTATTTAATGATTTTTGTCATGTAACTTGCCTTTTCTTACAGCCTATGGCATTTTACTAAATAATCTGTGATATTACTATTTTTCTTTACATAGTTTCTGCCGATCAGTTGTGTAGATGTATTGCTGTATGATTATCATTCCCATGAGAAACTTCTTTAGTCATTTATAACCTATTTTTAACGGTGCGAATTTTAAACTGTATTACTCCAAAGAAGTTTTTGAAGGCATTATTCATGGTATTAAACTTCATATTTGGTCATTAAACTGTATGTAATTAAAATTTTTTTTGATTTTAATAAACATGTACATTGTAGAAACATTAACTTGGAAATATTAACATAAAAAAATTAAAATCACCTTTAATGTCATAGTCTTGGTGAATTTACTTCTTTTTTATATGAATATTTAAACACAGCCAACAGCCAACATACTTATATAAAACACAGATTATGCTTTATAGTTTGATGTCCTGTTTTTTTCACTTTATTTGCATTATGTTGTGAATATCTTTGTCTTTAAAATTATTCAAAAGAATGATTGTAAATGGATATATACTCTCCCATTATATGGCTATACCTAATAACTTCTCGTTATCCTGCAGTTTGTTTACAATTTTTTGCAATTATACACAATGTTAGAATGAATATCTCTATTCCTAAGTCTAATCTTTGATAACATCTTTATTTTAGGATTGATTCTTTGAAGTGGGATTACTAAATCAAAGGGCTTATTTAGTATTAATAGTTTAAATATTTTTGATACCTAAAGATAATTAATAACCTTCTTGAGAGGTTTTTACTAATGAGCTATATATAATTTTAGAGATATGGGTTTTCATGGGCTGTTTTTTTTTCTAGTATACATTATCCAGTTCTATAGATGCCTTTCAAACTTTGACACATGGGGTTTAACAAGTTCTGTACAATAGATAAATACTATACATCTAAGAATTAGAAAACAATAAAAATGCATAGTACTTAAATGATGTACCATTGAATTAGAAAGTACTTCAAAGCTTAATAAATCCTGAGGATCAGCATTATGAACTTAGCTATCACCGTACTATCAATTTGTGGGCATGCAGGTTGATAAATTTATATCATAAATAAATGTAAAATATTAGGCCACTGCATAGCAATTAGTACTACTGCTATTACCATTTTTTATAATGCATTGTAACAGGGTTTGTTATATAAAGAATGTATCTGAGAAATATTCTCCAGATCTTATGTGTCAGTCTATATTCTTTCTTGTTACAAAGCCTTCCAGAACAATGCAAGGTGATCATCCACTAATATATCTACAGTATTATCTTCATCATTTATTTGGTGAACTACATTATTTTTGATTTCTAATTTAATTTTCTTGTAGTGAACAACTCACTCTTTACGATTTCAATTTTGAAAATTTTTTAGACCTTTTATTTTTACGGCTCAGAATATGGTCTTTTTTGATTAATGTTTCATGTACATTTGGAAAGAATGCGTAGCTTTTTAGTTTTACGGTTTGGTGATCTATAAATTTCAGTTAAGTTTAGGTTGGTTAATAGCATTGTTCAAGTTTTCTTTATCCTTACTGATATTTTTGTCTTTGTCTTCTGTCAGTTACTGAGAGAGAAGTGTTAACATCTCAAAATATAATTTGTTTCTTCTGTTAGTTGGATCACTTTTTTGCTTCAGTGATTTTGAAGCTCTCCTATTATGTACATAAACATTGAAGATTGTTATGTGTTCTTGATGAAATGATGTTTTTTGTTTGTTTGTTTGTTTTTGCGGTATGCGGGCCTCTCACTGTTGTGGCCTCTCCCGTTGCGGAGCACAGGCTCCGGATGCGCAGGCTCAGCGGCCATGGCTTACGGGCCCAGCCGCCCCACGGCATGTGGGATCTTCCCAGACCGGGGCACGAACCCGTGTCCCCTGCATCGGCAGGCGGACTCTCAACCACTGTGCCACCAGGGAAGCCCTGAAATGATGTTTTTATCCTTATGTAACATCCCTCTTTATCCTGGTGCTAATCCTTGTTCTGAAGTCTACTCTGATGACATTAATATAGCTGCTTCCATTTTCTTATTCTTAGTTTTGCATGGTGCATCTTATTCCACCTTTTTACTTTTAACCTATTTGTGAGCTTATATTTAAAGTTTGTTTTTTTAATTTATTTTTTCTTTTCTAAATTAAAAAATATATATATATATATCCCCGTATCTCCTCCCTCCTGCATCTCCCTCCCATCCTCCCTATCCCACCCCTCTAGGTGGTCACAAAGCACTGAGCTGATCTCCCTGTGCCATGTGGCTGCTTCCCACTAGCTATCTATTTTACACTTGGTAGTGTATATATGTCCATGGTACTCTCACTTCGTCCCAGCTTACCCTTCCCATGCCCCGTGTCCTCAAGTCTGTTCTCTACATCTGTGTCTTTATTCCTGTTCTGCCCCTAGGTTCTTCAGAACCTTTTTTTTTTTTTTTCAGATTCCATATATATGTGTTAGCATACGGTATTTGTTTTTCTCTTTCTGACTTACTTCACTCTGTATGACAGACTCTAGGTCCATCCACTTCACTACATATAACTCAATTTCATTTCTTTTTATGGCTGAGTAATATTCCATTGTATATATGTGCCACATCTTCTTTATCCATTCATCTGTCAATGGACACTTAGGTTGCTTCCATGTCCTGGCTATTGTAAATAGAGCTGCAATGAACATTGTGGTACATGACTCTTATTGTTTTTTCTCAGGGTTTTCTCAGGGTATATGCCCAGTAGTGGGATTGCTGGGTCATATGGTAGTTCTATTTTTAGTTTCTTAAGGAACCTCCATACTGTTTTCCCTAGTGGTTGTATCAATTTACATTACCACCAACAGTGCAAGAGGGTTCCCTTTTTTCCACACCCTCTCCAGCATTTCTTGTTTGTAGATTTTTTGATGATGGCCATTCTGACTGGTGTGAGGTGATACGTCATTGTAATTTTGATTTGCATTTCTCTGATGATTAGTGATGTTGAGCATCCTTTCATGTGTTTGTTGGCAATCTGTATATCTTCTCTGGAGAAATGTCTATTTAGGTCTTCTGCCCATTTATGGATTGGGTTGTTTGTTTTTTGATATTGAGCTGCTTGAGTTGCTTGTAAATTTTGGAGATTAATCCTTTGTCAGTTGTTTCATTTGCAAATATTTTCTCCTACTGTGAGGGTTGTCTTTTCCTCTTGTTTATGTTTTCCTTTGCTGTGCAAAAGCTTTTGTTTCATTAGGTCCCATTTGTTTATTTTTGTTTTTATTTCCATTTCTCTAGGAGGTGGGTCAAAAAGGATCTTGCTGTGATTTATGTCAAAGAGTGTTCTGCCTATGTTTTCCTCTAAGAGTTTTATAGTTTCTGGCGTTACATTTAGGTCTTTAATCCAAGATAAAGTGAAGTTTGTACCTTGCACACATTTATGAGTTGAAAAAATGTGCCATTTTGCATTTTCATCTACTCATTTGAAGTATTTTATACTTAAATATCTGAACTCTTTGCACTAGCTGATGTCACTAGTGCCTTTATTTCAGGCTTGATGATGCATAGGTCTGATTGTAAAATCATGAAATGGGTAAAGGAGGGGGAAGCCCCCAAACTGCTATGGGGACCTTTTATAACCTCTATGCTGCGCCCACTTACTCTTCTGTGGTGTTTTGTTTATTGGTTTTGAATAATTTCAGCTTCTATATATTATGTGTATATATTTTTGTAAAATCTATTTTGGGAAAAAACATACAATGTGTGTTTCTCTTTTTTTTTTTTTTCTCTTTTTTTTTAAATTAATTTATGTTTTGGCTGCATTGGGTCTTCGTTGCTGTGCACAGGCTATCTCTAGTTGCGGTGAGTGGGGGCTACTCTTTGTTGTGGTCTGTGGGATTCTCATTGTGGTGGCTTCTCTTTGTTGTGGAGCACAGTCTCTAGGCACGCGGGCTTCAGTAGTTGTGGCATGCAGGCTCAGTAGTTGTGCCTCGCGGGCTGTAGAGCGCAGGCTCAGTAGTTGTGGCACATGGGCTTAGTTGCTCCGCGGCATGTGGGATCTTCCCAGACCAGGGCTCAACCCTGTGTCTCCTGCATTGGTAGGCAGATTCGTAACCACTGTGCCACCAGGGAAGTCCCTACAATGTGTCTTTCTTTTCAGATTTTTACCTTTATGAAAAAGAAAACACTTTAAATGTTCATCAGGACCTAATGGACTAGGCCAGAAATAGCATCATGTGGCTTTGCAGCTCTTTGTTCTTTTCATTTTATTTGTTTATCAGATATAAATAAATGCGAGAATTTTCTCCAGATTGTTTTTCTTCCTTCTCCAGCAGATATCCCCAGCAGTCAGTTAATTAGATAATAAGCCACTATAAAACACCTAAATTAACCAATCTACAATCTTTACAAGTTTTTTTTTTACTGTGTTTTTAGATGAATGTACAATGAGAAATTCAACATTAATAATTTTGGATTTTCTTATCACAAAAAATAAAATGAAGGACCTCAACCACAAGAAGTTTATCAACCAGTTTGAATCTAAAAAGTAATAAATGTATCTTCCATGAGACATGTATAAAAAGAACTTCTATAATCGTATAAATTCCTTTGATGTATTTTCCTCTGAAGATTATTAACTATGTGTTTGACAAGTGAAAAATAAATCTGTAATCAGTTGAAATTTGGGTTTATAAACATGTTATAATAGGGACTGTTTCACAAACACAATATGTAAAGCAGTATTAAAATCTGAGGAAACGGGTGTTCTGTATCTACTTTAATAAATGGTTATTCTTTTTTGCCAGTGTAAAAAACAAAAGCTCTTGCTTTTATTTCATCTAGTTTGACAGTCTCTGCCTTTTAATTCCCATTTGATTTCTTTTCTCCTCTTGCCTACCTTTCTCATCTTCATTTTGGATTGAGTACATTTTTGGAAACCCATTTTATATTCTCTGTTGATGTTTTAGCTGTATCTCTTTTTTTTTTAAGTGGTTGCTTTAGGGAATACAACATGCATTCTTAACTTTGTACAGTCTCCCATGAACTAATAATATATCACTTTACATGTAACGTAAGAATCTTGAATCAGTGCTTCCATCTGTCTCTCTAGTCCTTTGTGTTAATGTTGACAGATTTCACTTCCACATATTTTATAAACCTCATAGTAAATTATTAATATTGCTTTAGATAATCAGTTATCTTTTAAAGAAATTAAAGAAACAAGAAGAAAAATATTTTATATTTACTTAAAAATTTACCATTTCTGGTATTCTTCATTCCTCTTTATAGATACAGATTTCCATCTTGTGTCTCCTTCCTTCAGCCTGAAGAACTTCATTTAACATTGTTTGTAGTGCAGATCTATTGGGACAAAAACTCTTAGCTTTTGTTTATCTGGAAATGCCTTTATTTTGCCTCTGCTTTTGAAATACTTCGTCTTAGCTCAGGCTACCATAACAAAATACCATAGACTGAATGGATTAAACAGCAGAAATTAATTTTCTCATAGTTCTGGAGGCTAGATGTCCAACATCCAGGTGCCTGCGTGGTTGGTTTCTGGTTAGGAATGTCTCCCTGGCTTGTAGAGATGGCTGCCTTCTCACTGAATCTTTACATGGCAGGAAAGAGAGAGAAAGAGGATTCACCCTGGTGTCTCTTCTTTTTTTTTTTTTTTTTTTTTTTCGGTACGCGGGCCTCTCACTGTTGTGGCCTCTCCTGTTGCAGAGCACAGACTCCGGACACGCAGGCTCAGTGGCCATGGCTCACAGGCCCAGCCGCTCCACGGCATGTGGGATCTTCCCAGACCGGGGCACGAACCCGTGTCCCCTGCATCGGCAGGCGGACTCTCCACCACTGCGCCACCAGGGAAGCCCTGGTGTCTCTTCTTATAAAGGCACTAATCCCATCATAAGGACCCCACATCATGACCCATCTAACTGTAATTACCTTCCGAAGGCCTTGTCTCCAAATACCATGATATTTGTGGTTAAGGGTTCGGTGTATGAATTGAAGGGCAGGGGGACGTTGAATGTTATGGACATACAGTCCCTAACAACTTTTTCATTGGATATAGAATTCTAGATTGATGATTTTTATTTTAGCACTTTAAAGATGTCATTCCATTTTCTTAAAAAAAAAATTGTAGTGAATATACCTAACACAAAATTCACCATTTTAACCACTTTTAAGTGTACAATTCAGTGGCATTAAGCACATTCACAGTATTGTGCAACCATCACCATTATCCATTTCCAGAACGTTTTCATGACCCCAAACAGAAACTCCGAACCCATTAAATAATAACTCCCCATTACCTCCTCCTCCTAGTCCCTGGTAACCTTTATTATACCTTCCGTCTCTATGAATTTGCCAAATAATGTATGATATAAGCAGAATCGTACAATATTTGTCCTTTTGTGACTGGCTTATTTAGCATAATGTTTGCAAGGTTCATCCATGTTGTAGCATGTGTCAGAATTTCATTCCTTATTAAGGTTATGTTGTATATATGTGCCATATTTTGTTTATCCATTCATCCATTGATGGACATTTGGGTTGTTTCCATCTTTGCGTGTTGTGAATAATGCTGCTATATACCTGGATGTACAAATATCTGTTGTAGTCCCTGCTTTCAGTTCTTTGGGGTATATACGTGGAAGTGGAATTGTTTGGATTATATGGTAATTCTATGTTTAACATTTTGAAGAACTACCATACTGTTTTCCACAGTGGCTGTTCCATTTTCACATTCCCACCAGCAATACACAAGGGTTCCAATTTCTCTACATCCCCACTGGCACTTACTTTCCATGTTTTAGATAATAGCCATCCTAATGGGTATGAAATGGTATCTCATTGTGGTTTTGATTTGCATTTTCTTAATGACTAGTGATATTGAGCATTTTTTCATGCATTCATTGGCCATTTCCATATCTTCTTTGGAGAAATGTCTATTCAAGTACTTTGCACATTTTCTTGTTGAGTTGTAGGAGTTCTTTATATTGTTTGGATATTAATCCTTTATCAGATATATGTCCTTTGGTGAACAAAACTTAGGAGTTTTATAGTTTTAAGCTTTTACATTAGGTCTTTGGTCCATTTTGAGCTAACTTTTGTATATGGTATAAAGTAAAGGATCCAATTTTATTCTTTGGCATTTGGGGATGCAGTTTTTCCAGCACCATTTGTTGGCGCTTTCCCCATTGAAATGGTCTTGGCACATTCCCCCCCACCCTTTTTTTTTTTACTACGATAAATCCAGTTACTATCTGTTACCATACAGTTATAGTAGTATTATTGACTATATGGTGTACAATACATCCCCCTGACTTATTTATTTTATATTTGGAAGTTTGTAACTCTTAATCCCCTTCACCTATTTTGTCCACCTTCCAACCACTGCTCCCTCTGGTAACCACCAGTTTATTTCCTGTATCTATGAGTCTGTTTCTGTTTTGTTTTTTAGATTCTACACATAAATCATATAATATTTGTCTCTGTCTTATTTCACTTAGCATAATACCCTCTAGGTCCATCCATGTTGTTGCAAATGGCAAGATTTCATTCTTTTTTAGGGCCGAGTAATATCCCATTGTATTTATACATACATCTTCTTTATCCTTTCATCTATCAGTAGATGCTTAGGTTGTTTTTATATCTTGGCTATTGTAAATAATGCTGCAATGAACATAGGGGTGCATATATCTTTTAAATTGGAATTATTTTCTTTATTTCATTTTCATATTGTTCATTGTTAGTGTGTAGAAACACAACTGATATTTGTTGTGTGTTGATTTTTTTTTTAATCTGCCACTTTGCTGACTTGTTCATTAGCTCTAGCAGGTTTTGTGATTGTGTGTATAATCCTACAAATCTGTGAACAAAGATAATTTTCCTTCTTCCTTTCCAATTTGGATGCCTTAAATTTATTTTTCTTGCCTAATTGTTCCTCTTCAGAACTCTGCCTCACAAATGTTAGTAGCCCTGAACTCTAATCCCTACCTTCTCTGATCAGTGAGACTCCGGTGTTCTGCTTGGGCTCCATCGTGGTCTAGAATGTGCCTCCAGGCATAAAGCTGGGACATTTGTAGGACTACAACATGAATTTTCCTTCTTTCAGGGATGACAGTATGATGCTGTGTATTATCCAGTTGTCTAATATCTGAAAAAAGTTGCTTAACTCTCCCAGTTTTATAGTTTTACATGGCAACAGTGGTAGTCTGGTATGTGTTGCTCCATCATGGATCCCAATGGAAATCCATATACTACATTGTGACAATCGTTTACAATAATGGCTTTAATGAATCTTTAATTTTTTAAACCAGCCTTTAACAATTTGCTCTGTTATTGATGCTCTCAGTTCTTTCTGTAAAACATCCTTACTAACACACTACATACTATGGCTTAATTTAGGTTTCATTTTAGTATACTACCAGACTTCAGCTCTCAGTAATGAGTCATGTTTACCAAGACTCAGCTGTGCTTGTTTCCACACCTTTCTATGCCAGTTTTACTTGCCATTGTAATTACATAATTTAATTGGATAGTACAGTCTGAATGTTGCTATATGGGGGACAAAGAGTTCTTTATATGACAGTCTTTTTAATACTTTGAAAAGACAATAAAGGTGAATTTCTAACACGATCTTTGTCAAATTAGGTGGAGGTGAAACAATTATATTAAAGGTTGTGATGTAAAAGCAAATCTAGACAGATTTTGGACTCATGTTTCACAAGTGTCTTTCTATTCTCACTTCGCATTTAAAAAACCAAAACTATAAATTGTAGATATGCAGTTTCTTGGTAGTCTATGGAAGAAACAACACTTGGAATTCTTAGCACTGGACTTACACTCAAAGGAAAGGTACTGGCCCTATATCAGAAGAGTATTGAAAGAATGTACATGTATGCTTTTTAAGTTATAATACAGTGTTTAAAGTGTGGCTGTGTATGCGTGCATGTGTGTATTTACTTAATGATCCTCTGTTTTCACTAATATTTTCAGTTAACTGAACAACTATCAGTTCCTAAGTCAGAAAGGAGACTTCTATTGCATAGCTTAACTTCTCTTCTTATGCTAAATTAATGAGGGATTGTCTTATACATTTTGTGTCTCCTTGAAATCTAGTTTGACTTTCACAGCATTGCCTCTTGAGTATTGCTTTATTAAGCTAGAAACATTCAGCTTTAGATTCATTATTTTCAGCTTCCTTTCCAGATTTAACTAATTTCATTTATTGCTTAAACCATAACTTGATTTCCAGATGTTTATTTACCTTCTTTTCCTTTGCCCTGATGTTTATTCAACAGTTATTTCGTATTTAGTTCTCTGCTGTTGTGGCTTTTGTTCTCATAATTCTTAATTTATGTTGTGTGTAGGTCAACTTTTTAATTTATTACCATGGTATAAGGAAGACTATTTGATTAAGAAATAACAGATTGGATCTTTTAAAAATATAATATGCTATATAAGTTCCAAGTGTTTTGTGTCCAAAATTTTTTTTCCTTTATTTCAGCTTCTGAAAAAGCTATTATGTGACCTAATATAGCTACATGAGTTAGTGATTTAAAAATCAAAAAAATTCTGGAACATTGGATTAAAAAGCAAAAGGGGAGAGGGGTTTATGTATTAAAAAGTTGATCATTATTAATGTTATATCTTTCTCTTAAGTTTAAAAAATTATTAACTTAATAACTTTCAGAATGCTTCAGTGAAGCATACTGGTTTTCAATGAGGCAGTATTGACTGTTCATTTATTTATTAAGCTTTTTTTTTTTTAAGTAACTTTCAGTTGTTTCAAAGTTAGTAGAAAATGAAGATTCTTTCAAGTGTTTCCTTATAAAAATGAAGGAAGGCTTCCAATGGAAGACTTTTCCTGATTTGGGGGAAAAAGTTTATTTCTGTATAATCTTTTTTAAATTATAGAATTCCAGGGGCATTCCCTGGTTGCTTAGTGGTTAGGATTCCAGGCTTTCACTGCCGTGGGCCGGGTTCAATCCCTAGTTGGGAACTGAGATCCTGCAAGCCACGTGGCACAGCCAAAAAAAAAAAAAAAAAATTATAGCATTCTGTCTTAAAATAGTTGTTTAGTAGACTTGATTTGGCTATGCCATATGTCAAATCATGTACTATAACTATGTACAGTATTTCAGAATATGAAAATATTCACCATCCTTACACCATTACAAAAAGATTATACATCTCTCTGATGTTCCAGAGTTATATTTTGAACAGTTAATTAGATTTTAGGTGTTACCTTTTCCCACCTGTTTCTACTGGTATTAGCTCCTATAAAGTAATATCATTAGGATCAATTTTGAGGATAATGTTTTTACAAGTCAAAGATCAAACTCATCTCCTTTATAGTTTTGTATGGAAGAATACACAATAAATAAATTCAATCCAATTAATATATACCTGTTTCTCTGTGCCTTTAGAGCATAAATGGAAATTGGCCCACATGTGGTTGGCAATATAAAAATTTACTACCCCTTTGGAAAGCAATTTGATAACATCAGGAACCATGGAAATTATTATAACCTTTGATCCAGTTAGTATTACCCTCAGTGACTAACCTTAAAGAATTAGGCTACTGAGATTTTCATTGCAGTAATCTGTACTTTAAAAGAAATAATAACAAAACAATTTGATTTTTTAATAATGAATTGACTAAGAAATTGTGGCATATCAACTTCATAGATTGTCAATGAGGCCATTAAAACAAGAAATATGAAAACTGGGTAACTACATGGAGAAAAGAGTAAGTGATGTGATACTTAACAATAATGCAAAATTATTTTATTATTATTATAACTATACACAGTGGATATGTATATAGATAATTATTGGTAGGTAATATGCATAAGAAAAGCAGTTGCTAAGGTTTTAAACATATGGACATATTTTTTAAATTTTTATTTAATTTTTTTATAATGTTTTAACTGTATCTTCTTAAAATCATAAGTATCCTGAAAGAATCATCTTGTCTCCCTCTTTAGTCAGAAAAAGTATTTTCTGATACTTTTGCACCTTTAAAACCAAATGCAGTCTTTCTTTTATTTGACCCCCATGGCATTTATCACATTTTACTTCATATCCTGACTTAATCCTTCCAAACATTGCTATGAGGTAGGTTTTGTAGTGCTTTTTTTTTTTTTTTTTGGCCGAGCTGCAGGGCTTGCAGGTCTTAGTTTTTCCACCAGGGATTGAACCCGCACCCTCAGCAGTGAAAGCGTGGAGTCCTAAACACTGGACTGCCAGGGAATTCCTTGTAGTGCATTTTTTTAAAGGAGGAAACTGACAGAGTTTAAGCAACTTATCAATACCACATAGGTTGCAAACGGTGGAGCTTGGGTTCTTCGAGATTTATCTGAATCTTAACTAATACTGTATTTTACAGTAATGATTACTTAGTTATCCCCCCCTCCTTATGGGTACACAGATTATAAACTTTTAAAATTCAGGACTAAAGTCTTATTTTTATATTCTCTTCAGTCCCTGGCATAGATAACTTGGCATAGTACAATCTGTCCATTTGAATTGAAATGAACAAAGATAAATTATACCTTGTTCCTTTTGTTGTATTTTATTTACTAACTCATATTCTTCAAAGAAGATGGGAGTTTTTTTCATCTTAACAACAGCCTCCTGTTACTTGTTCACTCTGTCCTTTTTGAAAAGTCAAATAGTACTTTTCATGAGAATGGAGATCATGTCTATACTATTGAGCATTGTGTCCATTGTCTAATACATAGTAGACATTAAATATACATGGGACATCTCTTTATTGCCCAAGCACTTTACATACATTATTTAGTCCTCATTTTACTTTGTTTAATTGATCCTTATAGATGATGATTTAGGAGAAGTCTATTAATTTACCCAACGTAAGTTGCGATTCTAACCCAGTTTTGACCCAGCCCTTTGCTTTTAGCCGTTGCTCTACCCTATCCTGCTCAGAAGGATCTAGGAGTAATGAAAATGGTTTGAGATTGAGACACATGTCTCTAATTCTTAGGTTTTTGCTCTTTATATGATTAGCTGCATCATTTGCTTGATCCATTGTTAATATCTTAACAACATTCCATTTAAAACTGAACTTTTGGTTTCATGGTAACTTTGCCCGCTATGCAAGATATAATGGATATCATATTTCAACACTTGTTTCATTACCTGGTTAGACTCCTACATCAATATGTTGCTTTAACAAACAAACAAAAATTGGTTCGGCTGGCACACTTCTAATGTATTTTTACAGTTTTGATTGTATCTTGAATCGATGTGGCCACTAACTTTTTAGAAATGTTTAAAGTTCTTCCATGGTAAGTAAATACATATGGTTATGCTATCTGCCAACTCTTTGTTAATTTTCAAACTGTAAAATTTATTTTGTAAAATGTCCTTCATTACTTATGAGACCACTTAATGAGTTTCTTGTGTTAAGTTTCTGTAGGGCACTTGAAAGGAAGTTTTTATTACAGATCCAGGATTGTTTTCCTTTTAACATCTTTCATGGTTGAAGTAGAATATAAACACAATCATCAAATTTAGATCAGTTTTAGCCCTAAAATAAATTTAAACACATAATTGGTAACTAATAGCCTGCAATAGAACAAGTTTCTATGAGCAATATTTGTACTTAATGTTCCAATATGTACTCTATTAAAACTTTTCAACATTGATCCATAATAACATGCAATTTAGTCAACTTATTACCAAAAAGCCTGGTAAAAATTTTGGCTGTTCTGGGTGTACTGAGAGATCTATCAAAAATTCATCCAAAGTGGTGAAAACCTTTTTCATTAATTTCTCTTTATGACAAGTGTAAAGTATTAAGGTTAAGTGGGTGGGGCAACCGGAAGTAATTACTAAGGCCAGTGGCATTTTTGTGGTTTAATAAAGGCAGAAGCTAATTATTCAGTTTTTATTTAAGTGCAATGGTGCCAAAAAGGAGGTTCCTGCAGAGCAGCTGCACTCCTTCAGTGTTACCCTAATTTACCAAAGACACAACTGTCACAAACAAAACTTTTAAACTTGATATATAGCCACAAAAGTAAGGAGGCTTTTGTTTGGAATGCATGCAGAAGAACTCCTTTATACAAATCAACTGGCAGATGACGGACAATGATGAAAATTTGATTCTTTGAAGTCATAATAGTCATTGAAATGTGTGAAATTCTGGTATTGAAAAGAGAGCGGCCAGCAAGACTCTAAATCCTGGGTGGTTGCAAGAAGCTTGCTGGGAGGTTTTTCTGCATTTTGACACCAACTTCCCATTGCTTGTTCCCTGCTTCCTTTGTTTAAAAAAAAAAAAAAAGTTGAATTCACACAAGATAAATGGGGACAGTTGATAACCGAGTCATACAGTTTTTGTATGGAAAACTAATATTTTATAATGGAAATTGGTGTTTGAAAAAATAAAGTTCATTTACATATACTGGCATATACTTTCTTAATGATTTTTTAAATTCCTCTTCCATTTAACTAAACTAGACTTGTGAAATGGAAGGTCAGCTATCAGCTCTTCTAGAATTTAAATTGTGGAAGAGATGGTACTGAAAGAGTAGAACTTTGGAACTTATGATATGCTTCTTCTCAGTGGCAAATTTTTAAATTTGAATGCCCTTTAATCTGTGAATCATGATGAGCTAATTAGTTACTATTTCTTAAAATAGCTTATTGTACATAAGATTGTGTTTCCAAAACTTGATTGAGATAGTGACATTCTTTAATAATATAAATATAGGTTTCAGGCTTGACCCAACTGTTTAAAATTAAGTTTTAAAATTCAGTAAGTCTGTATATATTATCTATAGGGTTACTTGTTTTTTTAGAATTTATAGATAATAACTGGTGAGTCTTGAGGTTCTTCAGGTGCCAACTTGAAGGCTTCTTGTATCTTATGTGATTTAACTTTTTTGTAATCATAGAAAATTTATGAATTATTATTTATAAATTGCCTATTTTACCAATTAAATGAGAAATCTGTAAAAGGCAACATGGGCATCTTCAGAGCACTTCTATCTTTTGTAAATGGGTTTTTTAAATAATCACAGATGATCCATATTGCAATAGAGAAGTAGAAATCTAGAGAATATCATTAGTTCAATATAGTTTAAGTAGTTTGCAGATTATTTATTTATTTATTTTCAAAAGTTGAGTCACAGGTAGGTGAGTGACAACTTTGAGGAAAGCAAAGCATTGAAGACACAAGTAAAAAGTTCAACATAGTGCCTCATAGTTCTTTTCAAGTATTACATTGTTTTAATGGAATCTTGGAATGGGAGCTTTAGCCCATTGAAATGTCGCTTAAAGGACATGTTCTTCTGTCACTAGCTGAAGCTGTGTGGATGAAATGATAACAATAGAGTGTTGTGATGCATTTAAAAAGTGTGAGAAATCAGTTTGTCTAGACTGAGAGTGTGCCTAGAGGGACTAGGAATTTTAGAGCTTCTGTGCCCTTTAGGTGTCAAGTATGTGAGAGATGCCAAGCCTTTTTATTCTGTCTTTGGCAGCAGTTCAACTCGGCTGCAGTACCTTACATGTCTTCTGCAGGCAAAGACAGGGATTCTATGTCAGAACAACTTGGGCTTCAAAATTTGGAAACTCATTTGTTCAAATGCCAGCTTTATTGGGGGAAGATATCAGTAAATAATTGCCGTAATTTGAGGGGGCATGGAAGCACTGGCAGCTAGGAGCTCAGCAATATTTTGTAGCCACTGATTTTAAAGAGGTTTTCCATCGTTAAAAAATCATTCTATCCCTTTTTGCTTTGATAGTACAAATCAAGAGATACTCTTTCCATTTTATTAAAGCTTTATTGGTTTTCAAATTACTTTGGCATATGCACATAATATAGACATTTATTAAGAAAAAGTAAGTCTGTTTCCCATGATCTTATCTTTCTGAGGTAACTGGTATTAAGAGATTAATATATTTCCTTTTCTATAAGTCTTAATTAAAAGAATAGCTAACTTACAGCTCCAGTTTTTATGATCTCAGCTCAGAATGGAGGGGTTGCTATGGAGTTTGACAAGGATGCCTCACCCCATAATTTTGTAATACACTTATATTGTTTGTTTATACTTTGCTTCGACTATAACTGAAGAAATAGGACATATTAATATGAAGATATATAGTATTAAATAATAAGTTAATATGAAAGATTACAAATACTGTAGTGAATTCAAAGGGGGAAATAAACATTAAGGACTTTTCAGGAGCTGAGTCTCTTTCAAGCTCTTGAGTAGAAGAATATGCTTTAGAGAGTCATTAAATATAATAATACCTGAAATTACTTTTCTTTGAGGTTTAACTTGACAATTAGAAGTTACTAATTAAAAGTTATATTCATGTCTTTAAAAATTATGTACCAGTTGTACTTGTTTTGTTTTTATTTTATCCTATAAGCAAAGAAACTTTTAAAAAATGTAGGCATATACTAGATGTACTTTTTTGTGTAAATATTTGTATGGATCATTTCAATAGTTTCTCCAAACAGACAGGCTGTGACAAAGTAACCACACCTAATTATTGGTACAGGTGGAAAGGTATAGTTGCCAGCTAAAATAACTAAAGAATTTGTTCTTTAATCTGTGGGTAGAAAGCCTAGTCCAGTCAGAAATACATTTAGTTTTTTCACAGTACATACTGCAACTAAGTACTTACTTATACTAATTCTTTGGTCCAAAGCATTGATTAGAGTGGAACCACAAATAAACATTAGCCTTCATTAGAGGACATATTACAGTGAAATTAAAATTGACAAAATGGGCTATATTTTCTAGTTTTCACAAGTTTGGTATACTCATTTCCAGGTTAAACCTGTTGTTTTTAACCAGTTAAAATTTACCTTAGTAAGTGAACCATGATTTTAAAATGCTTCATTTATAAGAATAATATAGTTGACCCTACTATGTTCTTATGTTGATAAAGTATTTTACCATTACTAAATGGAAACTTAAATTCTGAATTACTTTGTTATTTTGCGTCCTGATTGCTATTATAAGTTGATAAATATATCTAATCTAGGGCATCAAAATTGTATACATTCATCAGTTGAGCATTTGTTACTGGATAGAAATAAAGAAAAAGAGTCAAGAAAGTTACCATTGTTTTCATCTCATGTTTCTGCAAAAATTGTGCAAATTTTTTGGCTCTGCTTTGCAGAATAGATTTGACATCTATCTGATATCATTTTCTCTTCAATAGGTTTCACCAAAGGGAGATAAATCAAAATGCTAGTTAAAGTTGTTAATTGATTTTAATTGTTTACAAACAGGGTCAGGCCTTCCTCTGAAGGGAATGCCTTGTTGTAAGCAATTTGACATAGAAACCATTGGTAATAGATTTTTCTATTTAAAATTTAGTCACTTTTTATATTTCATTATTTTTAATATCCCTTTACATTCTTTCTCTGCTAACTAATTAGCAGGTAATTACTTGCTTATGAAGTAACAGTCTATTGTATACAGGCTTTTCTACCAGCAAAATCTTCAGAAATTACCAGTGCTTTGTTGTACAGAAGGGACCTAATTTTTTTTTTATGAACCCTTCCCCACTGTACCCTAACACTCCCCCAGTATATCTTTTCCAAATATCAAAATAGCAGTTTACATGGTAAAATAACAAAGTAGTGAATTAAGTCAGAAAGCTTAAAAAAATTTATAAATAAGTACGAATAGAATTGCAAGATACAAAAAGCAACAAAAACACATTAGAGTGTATGTGGGCTGTTAGAAACACGTTTGCTTGTTTTTCTGTAGGATATTACTGCTTTAACTGGTATTCCAGAAGAGCATATCAAAACTAGAAAAGTCAGGATCTTTGTTCCTGCTCGCAATAACATGCAGTCTGGAGTAAACAACACGAAGAAATGGAAGATGGAGTTTGATACCAGAGAGAGATGGGAAAATCCTTTGATGGGTTGGGCATCAACGTGAGTACTTTGGTTTATTTGAATATTCTCAGCTCTGTTTTTCTGTGTAGATTTTCCTTTTAAATACACTGATTTTCAGACTCTTCTGTGTACAGAATGCTTTTTTTTTTTTTTTTAATTATTTTTGGCTGTGTTGGGTCCTCGTTGCTGCACGCAGGTTTTCTCTAGTTGCGGCGAGCGGGGTCTACTCTTCATTGTGGTGCGCATGCTGCTTATTGGGGTGGCTTCTCTTGCTGTGGAGCACGGGCTCTAGGTGCATGGGCTTCAGTAGTTGCAGCACGTGGGCTCAGTAGTTGTGGCTCATGGGCTCTAGAGCACAGGCTCAGTAGTTGTGGCGCATGGGCTTAGTTGCTCCGTGGCATGTGGGATCTTCCCGGACTAGGGCTTGAACCCGTGTCCGCTGCATTGGCAGGCAGATTCTTAACCACTGTGCCACCAGGAAAGTCCCCAGGATGCTTTATGACAATACCTTTTGAGATAATTTGTGTAGATATCACTATGGTCAATGATATAGATGTATATATTACATATATATAACATATATATAATGTTCATATAAGTGTGGCCCAGCAAAATAAACCATAAAAACAGTCTTTTTCAGAGTACTATTTATTGGATAAAAATGGCTGACATTGTGAGCACTCTTAGCATGGTCCCCAAGCTATATATATTAGTTTAAGATACACTGTATGAATAGTGTTAATAATTTAGTGACACTTTTACTTGTTTATAAAATAAAACTTATAAAGTATTTTTTTGTTATTTATAAGAAGAGATTAGATAAGTTTAGAAATTGACTATTTTGAGGGAAACTTGTAAGTTCCTGAGTGAGAACTTGTGATTAATAAGTTTACAGGCATTGGAATAAAGTAGTCATAAATTCTGTGGCACTAATGAAATCAGTGACCTGAATCTCTATGGTGGATAAGGCCCAAATGTTAAAGAGCAGGACTGCCTCTAGTTGAATGAAAGAAGCTGCTACTAGAGAAAATAGCTAGATATTCAAGAATATTATCTTTCTTACTGAGACTACTGGAACATTATATTTGTTCAGTCTCCAGTTGAAGGTAGTTATCAGTTTAAATTATGTCTCATTTTAGAAAAGTATGACACTTAACATCTTTTCCTGATGATGTACCTGGGAGAATTTTTGTTTAAAATATCTGCCATGTTGCAGTTTAAATAGAATTATATTTTATTTGGCAGAATGATACATAGGCACGGTTTTTCAGGTGTTTTGGTATCTTTAGATTTTATGTTTCATGTAATATATGGAGTGTTGTTGTAAATCACACACTCATAGAGACTAAAGAAATTTATAAGGAATAACTTCGTCTATGCCCAATGGTTGAAATGTTAAGATTACTCATTTTTAAATAAGTCACGTGATCGTTTAATGTGTTCATCTATACACAAGGTTCATCCATTGCACTGTCTATTGATGGCATCGGGTAGTTTTCATTTGGGGTTATTATACATAATACTAAAATGAAAATTATTGTACATATCTTTTGGTGAATGTATGACTTCATACTAATAATATGCTAATTAATCCCTGAAACATTAATTATCAGTTAATAAACCAATTTATATTAAGAAATATCAACAATCTATTAATTCTCCATCCCTTATGCTTATATAGTTAATGACAGACAGTTAAATTACTGATAGAAAACCTTGAACTTGTGGAAGATATATTTTATGCTTTATTAGGGTAGGTCTGTTGCAGTTTTACCCCTCTTCTTAATCCTGGAACATAATCTGGAAAAATAAAAAGGCATGGCCTTTCTGAGGTTTTGATGGAAAGCACAAGGTGTTTACTAACTCCTTCTAACTCTGTGGAACTCCAAACTCAGTCTCCACTGTAGCAAGTGGACAGCTGCTGAAATCTCTGTTGGGTTCTCTCAGCCTTCTCAGCTATTGTTTTAAAGCCTTGTCCATTCATGTGCAATTCAAAAGTTCTCTGTTCTGGAGATTCCTCCTTTTTACTGTTTTTGCTCCTAAATTTCCAGCTTCTCTGGGAATATACTAAATTCCATCTCCAGACTTCTTGTGCTTACAAGACTGGCTTTCTGCTTGAGTGCTTGATGCTCCTAGCTGTCTGAACTAGAGAGCACCTTTAGGGGAAAAATTGTATAAACTTGGATCAAGTCCACTGTGGTTCCAGTTTTTCAAAGTTTTTGAGTTGGACAGTGAATTTGGGAATTGAACTTAGGAAGATTGATCTGGCATATAGGGATCTTACGGGAGTCCCAGAATAGTAACCATTTTGTACAAGTTGTGAATCTTCACTTCAGTGAGTGCTATTTCCCATGTATTCTCTTCTGTGTATATCTCATATCTTTACACTCTCCAAATTACTTCCTGAACCTTCTTTTCTATATTTTTTATTCCATGTATCTAAACGATGTTTCACAGAATGAATGCTATACTTGGCTTAGAGATTCAAAATAAATATTTGTAGCAAAACAGTCTTTTAATAAACATGCTAATAGAAGTGACATTTCTGAAATTATATGGTTATTTTGTAAAGAGTCTATGTAGATTTGTAAACATTACCACTATCCTAGTTTGAAGAACTCAATTAGATGTCAGATCTTAGAGCATTATTTTTTTAAAGTGGCCGAAAGCTGAAAACAGTATTGTCAGTATGATGTATTCTAAAGAGTATTCTCCATAATGATGAAGGTTCATCAAGAAGAGTAGGTGTTGTTGCCATCTATTTGGGGCAGGGAGGCAGTAATGATATTAGTAGAAACTGTTGTACTCAGCAATTTTCTTGATACTAAATTTTTTGAATTGAGGTATAGTTGATGTACAATATTCTGTTAGTTTCAGGTGTACAGCATAGTGATTCAAAATTTTACAGCTTATACTCCCTTTAAAGTTATTATAAAATATTGGCTATTCCAGTGCTCTACAATATATCCTTTTTTAAAATTATGTATGTGTGTATGTAGGTATGTATTTATTTATTTATGGTGGTGCTAGGTCTTCGTACCTGTGAGGGTGCTTTCTCTAGTTGTGGTGAGTGGGGGCTATTCTTCCTTGCAGTGTGCAGGCTTCTCATTGCTGTGGCTTCTCTTGCTGCAGAGCACAGACTCTAGGCACGTGGGCTTCAGTAGTTGCAGCATGCAGGCTCAGTAGTTGCAGCGTGTGGGCTCTAGAGCTTGTGGGCTTCAGTAGTTGTGGTGCATGGGCTCAGTAGTTGCAGCTCGTGGGCTCTAGAGCACAGGCTCAGTAGTTGTGGTGCACAGGCTTAGTTGCTCTGCGGCCTGTGGGATCTTCCTGGACCAGGGATCCAACCCATGTCCCCTGTATTGGCAGGTGGATTCTTAACCACTGGACCACCAGGGAAGTCCCTACAATATATCCTTGCAGCTTATATATTTAGTACATAGTAGCTTGTACCTCTTACTCCTCTACCTCTATCTTACTCCCTCTTCCCTCTCCGCACTGGGAACCACTAGTTTGTTGTCTATGAGTCTGTTTCTGTTTTGTTATATTTATTCATTTGTTTTATTTTTTTAGATTCCACATATAAGGGATAACATAAATATGTATTTGTCTTTCTCTGATTTATTTCACTAAGCATAATACCCTCTGGGTCTATCCATGTTGTTGTAAACAGCAAAATTTCATTCTTTTTTTGTGGCTGAGTAGTATTCCATTGCATATGAATACCACATCATCTTTATCCATTCGTCTGTTGATGGACATTTAGGTTGCTTCCATATCTTGGCAACTGTAAATAATGCTGCTGTGGACTTTGGGGTGCATGTATCTTTTCATATTAGTGTTTTTGTTTTTTTCTGGATATATGCCCAGAAGTGGAATTGCTGGGTCATATGGTAGTTGTGTTTTTAGTTTTTTTAAAGAACCTCCATACTGTTTTCAATAGTGACTGCACCAATTTACAATCCCACCATCAGTGCACAAGGGTTCCCTTTTCTCCACATCCCTGCTAATGTTTGTTATTGTGGCCTTTTGATGACAGCCATTCTGACAGGTATGAGGTGATATCACACTGTGGTGTTGATTTACATTTCTGTAATAATTAGGAATATTTAACATCTTTTCATGTGGCTATTGGCCATCTATATGTATGTCTTTGGAAAAATATCTATTCAGGTCTTCTGTATATTTTTGATAGGTTGTTTGTTTTTTTGATATTGAGTTGTATGAGCTGTTTATTTTAGATATATCAGGCATATCATTTGCAAATATTTTCTTCTATTCAGTAGGTTATCTTTTCATTTTGTCAGTGTTTTTTTTTTACTTCTTTGCTGTGCAAAAGCTTTTTTTTTTTTTTTTTTGTGGTATGCGGGCCTCTCACTGTCATGGCCTCTCCCGTTGCAGAGCACAGGCTCTGGACGCGCAGGCTCAGCAGCCATGGCTCACGGGCCCAGCCGCTCCGCGGCATGTGGGATCCTCCCGGACCGGAGCACGAACCCGTGTCCCCTGCATCGGCAGGCGGACTCTCAACCACTGCGCCACCAGGGAAGCCCTGTGCAAAAGCTTTTAATCTGATTAGGTACCATTGGTTTACTTTTGCTTTTGTTTCCTTTGCCCTAGGAGACAGATCTAAAAGAGTATTGCTATGAATTATGTCAAAGAGTGTTCTGCCTATGTTTTCTGCTAGTTTTATGGCTCCTTGTCTTACATTCAGGTCTTTAATCTATTTTGAGTTTATTTTTATATATGGTGTGAGGAAATGTTCTAATCCCATTCTTTTACATGTAGCTGTCCAGTTTTCCTGGCACCATTTGTTGAAAAGACTGTTTTTTCTCCATTGTATACTCTTACCTCATTTGTCATAGATTGATTGGCCATTAGTGCATGGGGTTTATTTCAGGGTTCTGTAGTCTGTTCCATTGATCTATGTGTCTGTTTTTATGTCAGTACCATACTGTTTTGATTACTGTAGCTTTGTAGAAAAATCTGAAGTCAGAGAGCATGATACCTCCAGCTCTGTTCTTTCTCAAGATTGCTTTGGCTATTTAGGATCTTTTGTGTTTCCATACAGATTTTAGAATTATCTGTTCTAGTTTTGTGAAAATGCCATTGGTATTTTAATAGTGATTACATTGAGTCTGTACATTGCCTTGAGTAGTATGATCATTTTAACAATATTAATTCTTCCAGTCCATAAACATGGTATATCTTTCCATCTGTTTGTATCGTCTTCAGTTTCTTTCATCAGAGTCTTACAGTTTTTCAAGTCCAGGTTTTTTAACCTCTTTTGTTAGATTTATACCTAGGTATTTTATTCTTTTTGATGCAATGGTAAATGGGTTTTTTTCTTAATTTCCCTTTCTGATAATTAGTGTATAGAAATGCAACAGATTTCTGTATATTAATTTTGTATCCTGCAAGTTTACCAAATTCATTAATGAGCTCTTGTAGTTTTTTGGTGATGTCTTTAGGATTTTCTGTATATGGTATCATGTCATCTGCAAAACAGTGAAAGTTTTACTTCTTTTTTCACTTTGAATTCCTTTTATTCCTTCTTGTCTGATTGCTATAGCTAGGAGTTTCAGTACTATATTGAATACAGGTGGTGAGAGGGGGCATCCTTGACTTGTTGCTGATCTTAGAGGGAATACTTTCAGCTTTTCACCATTGACTGTAATGTTAGCTCTGGGCTTATCATATGTGGCCTTTACTATGTTGAGGTGTGTTCCCTCTGAACCCACTTTGTGGAGAGTTTTTAACATAAATGGATGTTGGATTTTATCAGAAGCTTTTTCTGCATCTATTGAGATGATCATATGGTTCTTATTCTTCAGTTTGTTAATGTGGTGTATCACATTGATTGATTTGCAGATATTAAATCATCCTTGCATCACTGGGAAAAATCCCATTTGATCATGGTAGATGAACCTTTTAATGTGTTGTTGAATTTGGTTTGCCAGTATTTTGTTGAAGATTTTTACATCTGTTCATCAGTGATATTGGCCTGTAGTTTCCTTTTTTGTGTGTGATATCTTTGTCTAGTTTTGGTATCAGGAAGATGCTGACCTTGTAGAATGAGTTCAGAAGTGCTCTTCCCTCTGCAATTTTTTGAAATAGTTTGACAAGGGTAAGTGTTAACTTCTTTAAATGTTTGGTAGAATTAAACTATGAAGCCATCTGGTCCTGGGCTTCCTTTTGTTGGGAGTTTTAAAATTACTGATTCAATTTCATCACTGGTAATTGGTCTGTTTATATTTTCTATATCTTTCTGGTTCAGTCTTAGGAGAGTGTACATTTCTAGGAATTTGTTTCTTCTAGATTGTCCATTTTATTGGCATATAGTTGTTCATAGTAATCTCTTATGATTCCTTGTGTTTCTCTGGTGCAGCCTGTAACTTCTCCTTTTTCATTTCTAATTTTGTTGATTTGGGCCCTCTTTGTTTCTTGCTGAGTCTGGCTAAAGGTTTATCAGTTCTGTTTATCTTTTCAAAGAATCAGCTCTTAGTTTTGTTGATCTTCTGTATTTTTTTTTAGTTTCTGTCATTTATTTCTGCTATCATCTTTATGATTTCTTTCCTCTACTAACATTGGGTTTTATTTGTTCTTTTTCTAGTTACTTTAGGTATAAGGTGAGGTTGTTGAGATTTTTCTTGTTTCCTGAGTTTGGCTTGTATCACCTTAAACTTACCTCTTGGAGTGGCTTTTGCTGCATCCTGTAGATTTTGGATCATTGTTGTTTAGTAGCATATTGTTTAACCTCCATGTGTTTGGTTTTTTGCAGCTTTTTTGTGTGTGTGTGTTACACGGGCCTCTCACTGTTGTGGCCTCTCCCGTTGCGGAGCACAGGCTCCGGATGCGCAGGCTCAGCGGCCATGGCTCACAGGCCTAGCCGCTCCGCGGCATGTGGGATCTTCCCAGACCGGGGCACAAACCCGTGTCCCCTGCATCGGCAGGGGGACTCTCAACCACTGCGCCACTAGGGAAGCCCTGCAGCTTTTTTCTTGTAGTTAATTTCTAGTCTTATAGTGTTTTGGTTGGAAAAGATGACTGATATGATTTCAGTTTTCTGAAGTTTACTGAGACTTGTTTTGTGGCCTAGCATGTGATCTATTCTGGAGAATGTTCCATGTGCACTTGAGAAGAATTTGTATTCTGTTGCTTGTGTTTGGAATGTTGTTGTGTGTGTGTGTGTGTGTGTATATATATATTTATATTTATACAAATGTATAACTTTTAAGGCCGTTTGTCTTGTCATTTAAGGCCAGTGTTTCCGTATTGATTTTCTGTCTGGATGATCTGTTCATTGATAGAAGGAGTGTTAAAGTCCCCTTCTATTATTGTGTTACTGTCAATTTCTTCCTTTATGTCTGTTAATTTTGCTTATGTATTTAGGTGCTCCTATGTTGGGTGCATATATATTTACAATTGTTATATTTCCTTCTTGGATTGATGCCTTGATCATTATGTAATGTCCTTCTCTGTCTCTTGTTGCAGTCTTTGTTTTAAACTCTGTTTTGTCGTTGTTGCTTTAATATAAGTATTGCTACCCCAGCTTTCTTTTCATTTCCATTTTCAAAGAGTACCTTTTTCCATCACCTTACTTTCACTGTGTCTTTAGGTCCAAAGTGAGTCTCCTGTAGGCAGCATATATATGAGGCTTGTTTTTATATCCATTCAGCTACTCTGTGTCTTTTGATTGGAGGGAGCATTTACATGTAAAGTAATTATTGATAGGTATATACTTTTTGCCATTTTGTTAATTGTTTTGGGTTGTTTCATAGTTTTTGTTCCTTTTTAGTTTGTTCTCTTCCCTTGGGATTTGATGACTATCTTTAGTGTTATATTTGGATTACTTTCTCTTTTTTGTGTATTATTATAGATTTTTGGTTTGTGGTTACCATTAGGTTTATATATAACAATTTATATGTTTGTGTGTGATTATTTTAAGTTGCTTTCTTAATTTCAAACTCATTATAACAACCCTGTATTTTTACTCCCTTCCCCCTAAGAATACAGTTTTTGACATCATATTTTACATCTTTGTTATATGTATCTTTTAACTGCTTATGAGGACATATATGATTTTACTACTTTTGACTTTTAATCTTCCAAGTAGCTTTCTACATGGTTGATTTACTACCTTTAACATTTCCTGTAAAGCTGATTTGGTGGTGCTAATCTCTTAGCTTTTGCTGGTCTGTAAAACTTTTGATTTCTCCACCAAATCTGAATGAAAGCCTTGCTGGGTAGAGTATTTTTGTTTGTAGGTTTTTTTACTTGTATTATTTAAAATATATTATGCCATTCCCTTCTGGCCTGCAGAGTTACCACTGAGAAGTCAGCTGGTAGCCTTGTAAGTAACTTGTTGCTTTTCCCTCTTAATTTTTAATATTCTCTATCTTTAATTTTTGCCATTTTAATTACAATGTGTCTTGCTCTGGTCCTCTTTGGGGTGATCTTATTTGGGACTTGCTGTGCTTCCTGGACCTGGATGTCTGTTTCTTTTTCCCAGGTTAGAGATTTCAACTATTATGTTTTCAAATATGTTCTCTACCCCTTTTTTTCTCCTTTCTTCTTCTGGGACCCCTATAATGCAAATGTTCGTATGCTTGATGTTGTCCCGGAGGTCTCTTAATCTGTCCTCATTTCTTTTTATTCTTTTCTTTTTTTTTTCTTTTTTTTTTTAGCTTTTTTTTTTTTTAGCTTCAGTGACTTCCACTACTCCTGACTTCCAGCTCACTTACTCATTCCTCTGCATAATCTGTTGATTCCTTCTAGTATACTTTTTCTTCAACTCTGTTTTGTTCTTCTTTATATCTTCTTTTTGTTAAACTTCTCAGTGTGTCATCCATTTTTATCCTGATTTTTTTGATCTTTACAATCATTACTTTTAACACTTTATTAGGTATCTCCACTTCACTTAGTTCTTCTGGTGTTTTATCTGGTTCCCTCGTTTGGAACTGATTTTCTTGTCTCATTTTGCCTGATTTGCCCTTTTTGTTTCTATGTATCTGGCAGGTTAGTTTTGTTTCCCAACATTCAAGAAGTGGCCTTTTGTAGATGTCCTATGTGTCCTAGCAGCACACTCCCCTCTTGTCACCAAAGCTATATGCGCTAAGGGTGCCGCTTGTGTGGGCTGAATGGGTCCTTCTGTTGTGGCAGGTTGACTACTGTGGGCAGTCAGATAGATGTGGCTGGCCCCTGGTCCAGTTGTTTGCTAGGCCTTACCTCGTGTGGAGGAGGCTGGCTGCAGAAACCCAGGGTGTCACAGGGCTAGTGCTGGCTCCCTAGTTGGCAGAGCTGGGTTCCTGGATCTAGTGTCAGCCTACTGGTCGGTGGGGTCATTTCCTGACATGGCTGGCTGTGGGTTCTGTGGTGTCCTAACACTAGTGCTGGCCTCATGGTGTGTAGCGCTGGACTCCAGGTCAGCTGGTTTAGTACTCCAAGATGTCTCAGTTCTGGTGTCAACCTCCTGGTGTGTTGGCTGGATCCTGGATAAAGCAGGCTGTGGGGCTGCAGTGGTCCTGGGATTGGGACCACCTGCTGGTGGACAGGGCCTGGTTCCGGGGCTAATTTCCTCCCACTGTTGCATGAAGCTAAGTCCTGTGGTCTCTTGCTGCAGGGTCCAGGGGTCCTAGAGCTGGTGTCAAACGAATGGTGAGTGGGGCCAAGGCCAAGGGGTTCTGGGGCTAGTCCCAGCTCACTGGTAGGCAGAGCTGGGTCCTGGGATCTCTGGCTACAGAATCCTGGGGGTTCCTGCTGAACTGCTGTTGTCCACTGCTGGGTGGTACCAGGACAGCTGAGGGAGGTGAGGGATTGTGAGGGATCCACGATCCACGGTGTCTCAGAGCTGGTGTTGTCCTGATGGTCCACAGAGCCAGGGCCTGTGGGGTCCCAGGGCTGGTACTGCCTGTTGGTGGGTAGGCTGGGTCCTCTATGGCAGGCTGAGGGTCTGCTGTGGTCCTGGGGTCTCTGGCTGCAGGGCCCTCTGGTGGAGAGGGCTGTGTCCCGGGGCCACTGTGGGCTCAGAAGTTCTTAAGGCAGCCTGCCTGCTGGTGGGTAGAGCTGTGTTCCCACCCTGTTAATTGCTTGGCCTGAGGCACCTCACGATTGGTGCCTACAGCCTTGTGGTTCCAGTGGTAATAAGCTATTGGGAGTGTTCCAGAATGGCACTTGCCACTGTCCTTGTGGTAGAATGAGCTCCCCAAAATGGCTGTTGCCAGTTTTCTACGTCCCCAGGCTACAGTTGCCTCCTGCCTCTTCTGGAGACTCTCAAAGATAAGCAGGTGAGTCTGACCCAGGCTGCCTTCAAATTACTCTTCTGCCCTGGGTCCCAAAGTATGTGAGATTTTGTGTGTACCTTTTAAGAGTTAGTCTCTACTTCCCCCAGCCCTCTGGGTCTCCTGAAAGTAAGGCCCATTGGCTAAAGCCAAACGTTCTGGGGGCTCGTCTTCCCAGTGCAGGATCCCTGGGCTTGGGAGCCCAATGTGGGGCTTAGACCCATTGCTTCTTGGGCAGAACCTCTACAATTGTAATTATCCTTCTCTTTGTGGGTAGCCCACCGTGGGTAGGGATCTCCCTCTCCCACCTGTCTCATTGTGGTTCCTTCTTTATATCTTTAGTTATAGAAGATCTTTTCCACTAGATTCCAGTTTTTCTCAATAGTTGCTGTGTAAACAGTTGTAATTTTGGTGTGTCTGTGAGAGAGGTGAGCTCAGGGTCTTCCTAGTCCACCATTTTGGCCATGTTCCTTCTCATTTTGATGAATTTGTAAGGTTTAAAGAAAAACCTAAGAGGATTCTCATTCTCCTCTAGTTTTTTTTTAAGTTTAATAAATGATTTTATTTGAGATTAAAGATTGCTGAATATCTCTACAATTTTAAATTTTTTAATTTGACAATACATGTTAGAAAAATCAAATTTAACACAGAAAAACATATTCAAACATTTAACAGTTTTAAAGAAATGATTTAAAATAAGTAATTTTCAGCCAGAGGTTAATGTTAAATCCTGGAAAAAAATTGTTTCTTACAGGGCTGATCCACTGTCCAACATGGTTCTAGCTTTCAGTACTAAAGACGACGCAATTGCCTTTGCAGAAAAAAATGGTAAGTTTGGTTTGTTTTTGTTTTGCTTTGACAAATAAAATCAAGATATGATTTTATGTTCTTAACCTTAATCAGATACTATATCCCTAACTGGCATTAAGTTGAATGAAATCTCTCAGTGTATCTAATCCAGTGGTTTTTAGATTTTTTTGTTTTTTACAACATGAGAACATACCCCTCCAAAAAAAAGATCTAAAAGTAAAATGCACATGTAACATATAAGTCAAACTGCTCTAAATTTGAAGTAGAGACAGGGAATAAAACTACTTGTCTAATTCCTATCTTGCTTATGAATTCCTCTGCAAAATCATTGACATTAGGTTTTTAAACTCCAGTTAAACATCTCATAAGGCAACCTATTCCAGTTTTGACATCTGGTTATTATTTTCTTACTTTGAGCCAAAATCTCATGTCTGTTACTTTACCTAATAGCTTTTCAATTATTTGAAAATAGTTATCATTATCATACTTCCTCTAAAATTTCATGTAAGCCTAAATGTCTACATTTGCCACTTTTATTGATATGTTGGGCCTAGTACCAAGCATAATCTCATGTCTACAATTATATTAATACAGCCTCAGAGTATATTATACCTCAAAACTACTGTAGCCACCTAAAACTATTGGCCTATGTTGGTCTTGCTTTCAACAAAAATACAGAATGTCTTTTTTTCTCATTTCCTGCTGTTAAGCCATGCAACACAGTAGTGAAAAGAGGCTTTGGAGGCAGACCATTCTGAATTCTAATCCTTATTATGCCACTTGAAGCTACATGATTTTGGATTAATTTCATCATGGACTTAATGTTTCTTCATTGTTGAAATAATGGTACTTATCTTAAGGTGTACTTATCCAGTACTTGATACATAATACACGTTTGGTAACTATTAGTCCTGTTCCTTACCTCCCTCTCCATCTGTTATTTCTGCTGTTTCTCTCGGATTTTAATGCAGTACTGTGCATTTGTATCTAATGCATTCTGTTGTCCTAGTTGGTCAAATCGAATTTGTATCTAATTTAGCTATCTATTTGAATGACATACTGTCCATTTAAGTATGTTATTACTATAAGGCAATATATAAGTGTAAAAGATTATTAGCATTATCTAACATTTGATATAAACGTGAAAGCACTGTAAAGGTTATTATTATCTGAAATATTTTCTTTTCATCCTAAGTTCATATTATATACCTTATGATTAAGAGTCTAAAGCCAAACTGCCTGGGTTTGAATCCATGTCGGATCGCTGTTTGACTCTGTACAGGAGGAAATGGAAGTACAATGGAAATTGTTGTGAGGATTGAATGGGTTAATTAAAGTGCTTAGAACATAGTTAAGTAAGTATGTAATAGTATATCAGTTTATTTACTTAGTAGTAGACTTTTGAAATTAAAAAAAAAAGATTTAAGTATAATTCCTTATTAATACTTTCTTGGCAATTTCCAAATTTCTGAATTACATATTTGTTCTCAAAGTGGTTATAGTCTTTAAAATATTATTATGATTTAACATTTACATTGCTCTTTTTTAAGTTAAACTGTAATATAGCTTATCAGCAACAGTTCTATTAATGTTTTTCATCTTTGCAGCCTACCGTATTTCATGTCTGACACTTCAAAAATGTCCGTACTGTGAGTTTAATGACAGGAAATCTAATTAAACTCTTATTGCTGACTAGTCTCTGAGTGGGCACAAGGACTGCCTGACTATAGTTGCCATGTGATTTGCAGGTGTGAACTAACCACTGCTGCTGTTAAAATCAAGTGCCTTTCCATTCTGATTTCTACCCCCAACACCAGAATGAAAATTGAGGACCATTATCAAAGTCAATAGACAGTAAAACTTGAAAAAGTTTAGAGGATATTACCTTATAAAACTGTAAGCTACCAGTGGACCAGGCGAGTTCCCTGGTGGTTGAGTGGTAGGATTTGGCACTTTCACTGCTGTGGCTCGGGTTCAGTCTCTGGTTGGGGAACTGAGATCCCACAAGCCATGTGGCACGGCCAAGATAAAATTAAAAAAACAAAAACAGAAAAACAGTGGATCAGGAATTCTAACCTACAATGTAGCAAGAGTTAGGTACATACTGGAAACAAAGCAACATAACACAAAACCTATATAATGGACACTTGCTATGTGGTGAAATTATTGACTTTCTAAAATGTTTTCCTCTACTCAAGAATTTGAAGCCACTTTCATCTCCTGGGGAAGTCCTCAATGATTATTCCTCATTCCTCATTTATTTAACATTTAGCATTATGTCTTTAAATAGATAAGTCCTGTTTCTGCAGCTGTCGTGGCAGCAAGTCTAAACAAACACCATTGAAATGGTACAGAATCATGGGGTGGAGGATCTTTTCCAAATTGCCCAGCATGCCATCTATTCTGATTTTGCTCTCTTGGGTAGGTGCATAGTGGTGGGGGGCATACAAACGGATGCCCGCTTCCCCTCCACACCAAACATCATTTTGTTGTAAGCTAGTGCTATTGAAGGTTACGTGAACCAGTGTTCTGGTAGGTTAAGGCTATAAAAAGAAATGGTTCAGAAGCACTAACATGAAAGACTATTGGATTAAGAGGCTAGAAACTAGGATTCTCATTCTGTAATTGCCCCACAGGAGAGCTTGAGCCAGTCATGTTTCACTATAGCCATTGATAAACATGTTTCTTCGTCTTTAAAATAAGTTGGATTGAGTAATGATAAAAAACTATAGACTTAAGGATGTCAAGCCCATGAACCAGCTCATATATATCTTTATTTCTTTACTGTCTAACCCAGTGCCTTATTCATCATATGCTCTAGAAGGAAACATTTGTTTTTGTTGATATAGATGATTCTGTGTTGATAGTAAAATCTGGCAATCCAGTTATGAGCATTAGTTTGCCTTTCAGTAGTGTCTAGAAATAGGAGGTTAGGGTAAAACTACCACACAAAAAAAGATAATTTGTACACGAAGGGAACGGTCCTGAAAATAAACAATCTACCTTTCATCTCCTCCTTCGTTTTCTCATTTCCCTTACTTTTAAATGGTTTTCTAAAAAAGTCATGACCATCATTTCCCTTGACACAAAAGATTGTACTGTAGAGAATCAGTACAATGAAGAACAAGATTTACAGATTCCGTTGCTTTCTAGAAAACATTTTTAATGCCTATATATCAGACTCAGTTAATGGGTATCATCATAACATAAAGCTAACATTCATAAACACCAAGTCATGAGCTAGTCACTATGCTAAGTGCTTTTCATTCTAATTTAAATTCTCACTACAACTCTATGAAGCAAGAACAGTTATTCTCATTTTACAGTTCAAGGAAGTTGAGGGTTTAGAGATATTACAACATTAACAAGGCCACATACTTATAAGGGGGTAAGTTTTATTTGAACACAGGTATGTTCATTCATGTAGTGTCTATGACCTCTTTTCAGCTATAATAGTAGAATTAAATAGTTGTAATAGAGACCTTATGGCTCCCAAAGTCTAAAAATATTTTCTACTTGGCCACTTACAGAAAATATTGCCTGACCCCTCATGTAAACAATTATATGTATTCCCTCAATACTGAGACCCTTTCTTCCCTGACATTTTTATAAATCCAAAATATTCTTTATTCAGACACTTCAAAAGGCCTGTGCTTAATAGATACACTTTTCTCAATTGATAAGTTAGTGCTTATATTGTGAAGAACTTGAATTATCACTCAAGTACTAACCTAACTTTATATTACTATGCCTCAGCTCTTCTTCCTGCCCTTATCCCCAAGCCTGCTTTAGTTTCTTCCTTCTATAACCTCTTCCTCATTCTGTTCCCTTTCTCTTCTTTTTTCCTGCCTGTGAGCTCCAACCTAGTCTTCAAAATACATTTTAAATGTTATCTCCTTCTTGATCCCTTTTCTTATTTCCCTTTCCCACCTCCATCTCCCACCTCCAAATAGATGTGCCCTCTCTTCCTTTTAACTTCCACAATGATTTGTTCCTTTCTTACAGCTCTTACAGTATGGTATTGTATTTTACTTCTTTTGTATTGCATTCAGTCATACATATGTTGAGTACCCTGTCATATGCCAGCAGTGGTGGCTAGGTTCTGGGGATCATTAGTTAATAAGGCATAGTCCTCTTACTCAAACTGTAATACTTTACCCTGCTTACTGAATTATAAGCACCTACCAGGGAAAACACCCAGTCTCATTCGTCTTCATCTTTTAATATGCTCAATAAAAATTGGTAAATTCAACATTATATTTAGTGATGTTATAAATTATTCTCCAGATCATGTTTTAAACTTTTCCTTAAATCACTTTAAATTAATTTGGCTACTTGTTGTATCTTTTAGAAGAACTGTTAATTCCCTCTAAGTAGAAACCTGAAGAAACAAAATTATAGTAGAATGATTAGCAATTTCTTATATTTTAGTGTGTTTGTAAAATGCAACCAGTAAACGTTTTTCTGTGAAGTTAATTTGCAGCTTATTCTTAGTTTAAGAGTTAGTACCCTAAAGTATATTCCAGTGTACTTAAGATGATTATTTCATAACTTTAGAGTTATTTCCAAGCTGTATGCTATTTGTTCTAAACTTTTCTTTTTAAAGGATACTGAGACCTAGAGAAGTTAATAAAACAAGACCAGTATCCATCACATAGCTCCCAGTTGATAGGGCCCAAGTTTCTAGGTTCCAAGTCCAGTGTTTCTTCTGATACTATGCTGCTGGTAGATCTTAAAAAATCAGTCATCTAGATGTGCACTGTCCAGTATGGTAGGCACACGTGGCTGTGTAGCACTTGAAATGTGTTTAGTTGGAATTGAGGTGTGCTGTTAAGTGTAAAATATACATTGGATTTCAGCGACTTAGTATAAAAAAGCATTAAATATCTAATTTTTATATTGATTACATATTAAAATGATAATATTTCACATATGTATTGGGCTAGGAAAAAAAATGATTAAAGGCTTACCTGTTTCTTTTTAGTCATTTTTTTAAATGTTGCTCCTAGATAATTTAAAATCATACGTATGGTTCACATTCTCTTTCTATTGGACAGCACTAATCTAGAATACTTCAAGCTATACAAGACATTCATTATACACATATTCTAGGTGAATATTAAAAAAAACAGGAAAACTTACCCAATTTTTAAAAGTTCACATTTTATTACTTAAGAAATGTGGGGAATTCCCTGGTAGTCCAGTGGTTAGAACTCAGCACTTTCACTGCCAAGGGCCTGGGTTCAGTCCCTGGTTGAGGAACTAAGATCCCACAAGTTGCGCTGCTTGACCAAAAAATAAAAATTTTTTAAAAAGAAATGCCGTTCTGTTCTTCAGACACTCTTACCCAATATCAATCAAGGATAAGTGTAAACTCTTACATTACATATAATAATAGTGAAATAAAATAGCTAAAAGAGACCTATATTACATCATAAAACCCATGTTAATCACCTATTTTCAATTTCTTAATCAAATAAGGCATTGTGTAAGTCCATCTTTTTACCTAAGAATGCCCTCAGCTCTAAGACTAAAAGTTTTCTTCTTCCTGCTATTGATAATTCCAGCAACTACCTCTCTGCTCCTCTTGTTTGCCTAGGTCTCCCTTCTCACCATTCCTCACTCCTGTGGAAGGCTGGTTCTGTGAACTGGGGATTGGGATAGAAGAAAAGACTGAATGCTTTCCCATGGCTTCTTTTCCCCCCTGCTTCCCACCTCTTACTTCTCCCTCCCCCAACATACACAAAGTAAATTACAAATGCCCCTATGTCTTTGGGTTTTAACTCCAGAGCCTCATCCTCCTCATCCTAAAGGTCCCACTTTGAAAGCAGCATATATTCCAGAGGAACTCTTCAAACTCTTTTCTTTTTACAAAGAAAGGTTATCTGAGGTTTCCTCTGAAATGTAGATGAAGCCTTATTTTAGTTCTTTGTGTACAGAAAATACCCACCTTTCTCACCCATGTGGCTTTTGTCTTTTCTTGTTTCATGTTGGAGTCAAAGGGTGGGGGAGGAGAAGGAAGCATCCTTGGGAGAGGAGGTAGAAGCTGTGGAAAATTTCCATAGCAAGCTAGCATCTACTACCATTTACATGCTAATGGGCCAGAATGGCTCCCCCCACCCCCATTTGAGCTGATGTGAAACTTTGTGAGTTTCCTCTGGTATGTCATTTTACCCCCTGTGTTTTTCTCATTGCTGTTAGCTGTAAAAACTCTTTGAAATTCTCAAAATAGAGGAGGGTTTCCTTCAGAAATAGGAAGACAGAGAATAAGCATTGAAACTGCTGTAGTGGTCTCTTGGGAAGGAAAACCCACCTCTGAAGTAATAGAAGGTGGAAGCAACTAAGGAAGCAGACAGGTTAGGCCCTGGATTCAGGAAAATAAAGAGATAATTGGAGTTGCAGCCCAGAACGTAGAATTACCCCAGAAGTGGACACCATCAGCGAGGTCTGGATTTCCGCCTAATTTAAACCTTGTAATGAGGGTCTCAACCTCACATCCATATATCTGTTATTAAAAAAACAACTTTCAAAAAAATAAAACGAACAAGAAAAGACTTTCAAAACAAAAGTAAGAATTATGACTCTCATATAGATATAAAATGCTTGTTAAAGGATTTATTTTACTCTGTAGGGGAGCAGAATTTGCCACCCCAAAATACGTTTCTTTGGCATATTATTTTAAGCTGATTATTTTCAAAGAAACTGCATACTTGGAGGAAAGTAGGAGTTACCCTTTTGTAATAAGCATTTACATTTATAAGGGAAATATCGATTTGTAAGGGTATCTCCCTGATGTACCTGAAAGAGGGGGATGACCTTATCTCCGGAAACTCTTATAAGTGGAGAAGGCAATGACTTAAATCTGCATAACAATCTCACCCCTGTTTACTGTTTTCTTCCTGGTGATCTCACAGAATTGACTTTCCCTATCCTCAGTGTTCTCTTTTGTCTTTAGCTGAGGATGGTATTTAAGGTGAGGGCTTTGGCAGTTTTTAATTACTTACTTCTGCTGGGTCTCTCCCATGTATATATGTTATGAAACTTTTGTTTGATTTTCTCCTGTTCATCTATCTCATGTCAATTTAATTCTTAGTCCTTAAATACGGTCTTCAGTTAAAGACCGGAGATATTTTGGGTGGGGAGTGAGTTATGGGAGGTTATCAGGCAAAGTATCATAAACAAGGGTATGGTTGTTATGCAGATTTAAGTTCAAGCCTCCTCCATTGGTAAGTTTCTAGAGTTTTAGTCATCCTTTCTCCTCCTGCTACAGAGAAGGAGACACCTTACAAATGGAAATTTCCCTTATAAATGTAAATGTCCCTCAGAAAAGGGCAATTTCTCTGTTTTCAGAGATTTCCTGTGTTTACTGTTTCTTAAAAATAACCAGCTCAAGATAATCCTTATTGCCAAAGAGGCATATTTTGGAATGGCATATTCTACTCCTCTTTACCACATAAGCTTTCTTAGTTTGCTCTGCTGAAAATTTCATAAGGAATCTCAAATTGGGTTTTTCAAACCGTTTTAAGACTAAGAAGCCAAGCCAATAACTTGCCACCAGATTTCTCCTGCAGTACCTGTTAAATTGGGTGAATTCCTCCCTTCTCAGGGTCCCCCAAATATCCTAAGGTTCCTTAATACCTTAGGGAACTTTGTAAGCCCTAGTGCTGTGGGACTCGAGGGACATTGTTCCAGCTAATGATTAAGAACTCTCCAGACAATAGGGGCTTCTTAGACAATGGGTGAATTTCCAGGATGTCCGGCCCCCTTCCGAGAAGGAGGGAGATAACAAAATGTAAAAAAGGTGTCTGTCAAAGACCAATCAGGCAGCTGGGGAGAAGGAGGGAGATAACAAAATGTAAGAAAGGTGTCTGTCAAAGACCAATCAGGCAGCTGGGGACAAGTTCCCTCTCTGGTCCGAGCCTAAGCCGGGACCAATCAGCAGGAGAACACAACCAAATCTATAATTTACATACGGGGAAGTGGGAACCTATAAAACTGACATATTCGCGCCCAAAAGGGTTCCTTCTTCGACCTCCTGCGTGAGGACCAAGGAATCCCGGTGCACCGGCCTTCAATAAACCTCTTGCGTTTTGCATCGACTTCCGACTCTTGTTGTTTCCTGGGCGAGTCGAAACTCCTAGGAGACCGCGCAGGTCTAACAGTGCCATGGAAGGACTTTGGAAGCATTGCCTCCATAAAGTCAACTTCAGTTCCTTACAAATGTCTGGTCATACCTGAGTAAATGAGCATCATTCTCAAATATGTCATTCCAGGTAAGGCCTTGGTTGCATAACCATTGTTTCTGTTAAATTGTAATGAGTTATAGATACCTCAAGAGGAGAGGGAAAGAACTTCCTATACGTCCAGAAAATAGAACGTTAAAACAATATCAAAAATATTCTCCCCCAAACCATAGAATTATCTCTCATCAATTTTTTCAGTCCTGTATAACTAATTCTTGTTTCACTGGATCATAAATGTATTTGCTTCTTAACTAGAGTTCTGGAAATTTTGACTGAGTCCACTGATACGGTCTTATAATTATTTAAGTGATGCCATCGGAAGCCTATACATATTCTTCACAGGGCTTTGAGACAGCCTTTCATTGTTGAAGATAAAGCTCTCTGCCTGTAGCTATTTGCAAGAACTGTCAGGGAAGCAGTAGAGTAAAATTTAACAATCTTTTCATAAATGATTAAAGACTTAAAATGGATGTAGTTAACATTACAGATAAATTTCAAAAGTGAAATAAATGATAGGAGTTAATAACAAGAATAATGCAATTTAAAGGCATTCCAAAAAGTGTTACAGGCAAAATATCTGTACACAATTAGGTAAGCCTGTTTTCAAAGAAGACAGTGACTGTTCATCTAATTTATGAAAATAGATGAACATACTCTTTGCAGAGAAAAAAATCTTAAGACAAAGTAATCCTGAGACATAATATACCATGACTATACCAAACATATAGTAAGAATATGTCAAAAAATATATCAAGTAAAAATATCCAATAAGTCTAGGGTAGGTCCTAAACATCTGTATATTAATAAAACTCCATAGATATGCGGTATGGATTCCTATTGACATATAGTGGCCTAGAAGATAAAAGATCTAAACTAAAGAAGTAAAGATGCAACCAAGTTAATGTTTTTAAAATTAACTGAAATTGTGACTGATAACCTATACCATTTTCTGATATCAGGCAAAGCAGCACCAGAGATCAGATAGATAAAACCTATCATAGACAGTGAGGGTATTGACAAATCTCTATACTTAGCATATAGCATACAATTTGTGAAATACTTACATTAATAACATTTTAGCCATACAGATTTAACCTCAGGATGCTTAAGCATCTCTTCTGACTTGACAGCTCTTCCAATGTAGCTCATCAATAGTAACATATCAAATAAATCTAATTGTTTCTAGCACTTCTCGTTTTACAAAGTTGGAAGCACACATCTTTGAGATTCCCCGGAGGGCCTGTGGAAGATCACAAAGATAGTTTTAGATGCAAAGATACGCTGAATATTTTACATTTAGGATTTGATTTCTGGGAGGCAAAAATAAAACATTTTCAATAGATTTGAACATTTAGGAAATAGAATCACATGTGCCTGAGAAACAGTATTTGACTGCTCATGTCAAAGTGACAATTAAACTTATAAACATAGAGGTTAGCATAACTGTGAAGAACCTGAGCTCTTACATAAGTCATCAAGTACTTAAAGTCAACATAAAGCATATAAAGTTATTCTGTTAAGCCACAGAATCTTTGCAATCTAGGCAGATTAGACAAAAAGAATAACCCTTCATTTTGTAGGTGAAAGCAATAAACAGTAAACTAATGAAACAAGCCCATCAAAATGGAGCAGACTTTGCAAGGATTTTAACACATATCATAGCTTTTCAGACTTATTTTCCAGACATACTGTAATCTAAGGCAAATAAAATTTACTTTTTCCAAATCTTACGTAACTTTCTGTACCCATTCAGGTTTTGTCCTTCATAATTCTCTTTCTCATTCTGGAACAGCCATTTTACTTTAGGACCTAACTATTCTCTTTTCCCCTTGGTAAACAAAAACACATCTCATAACCTTGCATACAAAGTTATACCCTTTGCCACCGTCACTCCCAGTGGAGTTTCATTTCTGTATATTAATTCTATGAAAGTTACTTTGATTTCATAGAGAAAATAGACATAAGTTGAAAACTCTTAAACACCAGCATTTTAGTAGACAAGCAAAGGTCATTAATACACGTAACACAACTTTCTACAACTGTGTGCATTTTTTATTAACATCTTTTTTGGAGTATAATTGCTTTACAGTGTTGTGTTAATTTCTGCTGTATAACAAAGTGAATCAGCTATATGCATACATATATCCCCATATCCCCTCCTTCTTGCATCTCTCTCCCACCCTCCCGATCCCACCCCTCTAGGTGGTCACAAAGCACCGAGCTGATCTCCCTGTGCTATGCGGCTGCTTCCCACTAGCTATCTGTTTTACGTTTGGTAGTGTATATATGTCCATGCCACTCTCTCACTTTGTCCCAGCTTACCCTTCCCCCTCCCCGTGTCCTCAAGTCCATTCTCTATGTCTGTATCTTTATTCCTGTCCTGCCCCTAGGTTAATCAGAACCATTTTTTTTTTAAGACTCCATATATATGTGTTAGCATACGGTATTTGTTTTTCTCTTTCTGACTTACTTCACTCTGTATGACAGACTCTAGGTCCATCCACCTCACCACAAATAACTCAATTTCATTTCTTTTTATGGCTGAGTAATATTCCATTTATATATGTGCCACATCTTCTTTATCTATGCATCTGTCGATGGACACTTAGGTTGCTTCCATATCCTGGCTATTGTAAATAGTGCTGCAGTGAACATTGTGGTACATGACTCTTTTGCAATTATGGTATTCTCAAGGTATATGCCCAGTAGTGGGATTGCTGGGTCATATGGTAGTTCTGTTTTTAGTTTTTTAAGGAACTTCCATACTGTTCTCCATAGTGGCTGTATCAAGTTAAATTCCCTCCAACAGTGCAAGAGGGTTCCCTTTTCTCCACACCCTCTCCAGCATTTATTGTTTGTAAATTTTTTGATGGCCATTCTGACTGGTGTGGGGTGATACCTCATTGTAGTTTTGATTTGCATTTCTCTAATGATTAGTGATGTTGAGCATCTTTTCATGTGTTTGTAACAAGCTGTATATCTTTGGGAAAATGTCTATTTAGGTCTTCTGCCCATTTTTGGATTGGGTTGTTTGTTTTGTTGATATTGAGCTACATGAGCTGCTTGTATATTTTGGAGATCAATCCTTTGTCAGTTGCTTCATTTGAAATATTTTCTCCCATTCTGAGGGTTGTCTTTTCATCTTGTTTATGGTTTCCTTTGCTGTGCAAAAGCTTTTAAGTTTCATTAGGTCCCAGTTGTTTATTTTTGTTTTTATTTCCATTTCTCTAGGAGGTGGGTGAAAAAGGATATTGCTGTGATTTATGTCATGAGTGTTCTGCCTGTGTTTTTTCTCTAAGAGTGTCTGGCCTTACATTTAGGTCTTTAATCCCTTTTGAGTTTATTTTTGTGTATGGTGTTACAAGTATTCTAACTTCATTCTTTTACATGTAGCTGTCCAGTTTTCCCAGCACCACTTATTGAAGAGGCTGTCTTTTCTCCATTGTATATTCTTGCCTCCTTTATCAGAGATAAGGTGCCCATATGCGCGTGGGTTTGTCTCTGGGCTTTCTATCCTGTTCCATTGATCTGTATTTCTGTTTTTGTGCCAGTACCATACTGTCTTGATTACTGTAGCTTTATAGTATAGTCTGAAGTCCGGAAGCCTGATTCCTCCAGCTCAATTTTTCTTTCTTAAGATTGTTTTGGCTATTCGGGGTCGGCTGTGTTTCCATACAAATTGTGAAATTTTTAGTTCTAGTTCTGTGAAAGATGCCATTGGTAGTTTGATAGGGATTGCACTGAATCTGTAGATTGCTTTAGGTAGTATATTTTCACAATATTAATTCCTCCAATACAAGATATAGTATATCTCTCTATCTGTATCATCTTTAATTTTTTTCATCAATACCATATAGTTTTCTGCATACAGGTGTTTTGTCTCCTTAGGTAGGTTTATTCCTAGGTATTTTATTCTTTTTGTTGTAATGGTAAATGGTAGTGTTTCCTTAATTTCTCATCATTAGTGTATAGGAATGCAAGAGATTTCTGTGGATTAATTTTGTATCCTGCTACTTTACGAAATTCACTGATTAGCTCTAGTAGTTTTCTGGTAGCATCTTTAGGATTCTCTATCTATAGTATCATATCATCTGCAAACAGTGACAGTTTTACTTTTTCTTTTCCGACTTAGATTCTTTTTGTTTCTTTTTCTTCTCTGATTGCTGTGGCTAATACTTCCAAAACTATGTTGAATAATAGCGGTGAGAGTGGGCAACCTTGTCTTGTTCCTGATCTTAGTGGGAATGGTTTCAGTTTTTCACCATTGAGAATGATGTTGGCTGTAGGTTTATCATATATGACCTTTATTATGTCAATATAGGTTCCCTGTATGCCTACTTTCAGAAGAGTTTTATCATAAATGGGTGTTGAATTTTGTCAAAAGCTTTTTCTCCATCCATGGAGATGATCATATGGTTTTTATACTCAATTTGTTAATATGGTGTATCACATTGATTTGCATATATTGAAGAATCCTTGCATTCCTGGAATAAACCCCACTTGATCATGGTGTATGATCCTTTTAATGTGCTGTTGGATTCTGTTTGCTAAGTATTTTGTTGAGCATTTTTTGCATCTATGTTCATCAGTGATATTGGCCTGTAGTTTTCTCTCTTTGTGACATCCTTGTCTGGTTTTGGTATCAGGATGATGGTGGCTTCGTAGGATGAGTTGGGGAGTGTTCCTCCCTCTGCTATATTTTGGAAGAGTTTGAGAAGGGTAGGTGTTAGCTCTTCTCTAAATGTTTGATAGAATTCGCCTGTGAAGCCATCTGGTCCTGGGCTTTTGTTTGTTGGAAGATTTTTAATCACAGTTTCAATTTCAGTGCTTATGATTGGTCTGTTTATATTTTCTATTTCTTCCTGGTTCTGTCTCGGAAGTTTGTGCTTTTCTAAGAATTTGTCCATTTCTTCCAGATTGTCCATTTTCTTGGCATATAGTCTCAGAAGGTTGCGCTCTTCTAAGAATTTGTCCATTTCTTCCACATTGTCCATTTTCTTGGCATATAGTTGCTTATAGTAATCTCTAATGATCCTTTGTATTTCTGCAGTGTCAGTTGTTACTTCTCCTTTTTCATTTGTAATTCTGTTGATTTGAGTCTTCTCCCTTTTTTCCTTGATGAATCTGGCCAATAGTTTATCAATTCTGGTTTTTTTTTTTACATCTTTATTGGAGTATAATTGCTTTACAATGATGTGTTAGCTTCTGCTTTATAACAAAGTGAATCAGTCATACATATACACATGTTCCCATATCTGCTCCCTCCTGGGTCTCCCTCCCTCCCACCCTCCCCATCCCACCCTCCCCAATCCCACCCCTCTAGGTGTTCACAAAGCACCGAGCTTATCTCCCTGTGCTATGCGTCTGCCTCCCACCAGCTATCCATTTTACCTTTGGTAGTGTATACATGTCATGCCACTCTCTTGCCCCGTCACAGCTTACCCCTCCCCCTCCCCCTCCCCACATCCCCAAGTCCATTCTCTAGTAGGTCTGCATCCCCATTCCGGTCTTACCCCTAGGTTCCTCATGACATTCTTTTTTTTCTTTCTTGAATTCCATATATATGTTTTAGCATATGGTATTTGTCTTTCTCTTTCTGACTTACTTCACTCTGTATGACAGACTCTAGGTCCATCCACCTCATTACAAATAGCTCAATTTCATTTCTTTTTATGGCTAATATTCCATTGTATATATGTGCCACATCTTATTTATCCATTCATCCTATGATGGACACTTAGGTTGTTTCCATCTCCAGGCTATTGTAAGTAGAGCTGCAATGCACATTTTGGTACATGACTCTTTTTGAATTACGGTTTTCTCAGGGTATATGCCCAGTAGTGGGACTGCTGGGTCATATGGTAGTTCTATTTGTAGTTTTTTAAGGAACCTCCATACTGTTCTCCATAGTGGCTGTACCAATTCACATTCCCACCAGCAGTGCAAGAGTGTTCCCTTTTCTCCACACCCTCTCCAGCATTTCTTGTTTGTAGATTTTTTGACGATGGCCATTCTGATTGGTGTGAGGTGATACCTCATTGTAGTTTTGATTTGCATTTCTCTAATGATTAATGATGTTGAGCATTCTTTCATGTGTTTGTTGGCAGTCTGTATATCTTCTTTGGAGAAACGTCTATTTAGGTCTTCTTCGGCCCATTTTTGGATTGGGTTGTTTGTTTTTTTGTTATTGAGCGGCATGAGCTGCTTGTAAATTTTGGAGATTAATGCTTTGTCAGTTGCTTCATTTGCAAATATCTTCTCCCATTGTGCAGGTTGTCCTTTGGTCTTGTTTACGGTTTCCTTTGCTGTGCAAAAGCTTTGAAGTTTCATTAGGTCCCATTTGTTTATTTTTGTTTTTAGTTCCATTTCTCTAGGAGGTGGGTCAAATAGAAACTTGCTGTGATTTATGTCATAGAGTGTTCTGCCTATGTTTTCCTCTAAGAGTTTGATAGTTTCTGGCCTTACATTTAGGTCTTTAATCCATTTTGAGCTTATTTTTGTGTATGGTGTTAGGTAGTGATGTAATCTCATACTTTTTCATGTAGCTGTCCAGTTTTCCCAGCACCACTTATTGAAGAGGCTGTCCTTTCTCCACTCTACATTCCTGCCTCCTTTATCAAAGACAAGGTGACCATATGTGCGTGGGTTTATCTCTGGGCTTACTATTGTGTTCCATTGATCTATCTTTCTGTTTTTGTGCCAGTACCATACTGTCTTGTTTGCTGTAGCTTTGTAGTATAGTCCGAAGTCAGGGAGCCTGTTTCCTCCAGCTCCGTTTTTCGTTCTCAAGATTGCTTTGGCTCTTCGGGGTCTTTTGTGTTTCCATACAAATTGTGAAATTTTTTGTTCTAGTTCTGTAAAAAATGCCAGTGGTATTTTGATAGGGATTTCACTGAATCTGTAGATTGCCTTGGGTAGTAGAGTCATTTTCACAGTGTTCACTTTTCCAATCCACGAACATGGTATATCTCTCCATCTATTTGTATCATCTTTAATTTCTTTCATCAGTGTCTTATAATTTTCTGCATACAGGCCTTTTGTCTCCTTAGGTAGGTTTATTCCTAGATATTTTATTCTGTTTGTTGCAATGGTAAATGGGAGTGTTTTCTTGATTTCACTTTCAGATTTTTCATCATTAGTGTATAGGAATGCCAGAGATTTCTGTGCATTAATTTTGTATCCTGCTACTTTACCAAATTCATTGATTATCTCTAGTAGTTTTCTGGGAGCATCTTTAGGATTCTCTATGTATAGTATCATGTCATCTGCAAACAGTGACAGCTTTACTTCTTCTTTTCCGATTTGGATTCCTTTTATTTCCTTTTCTTCTCTGATTGCTGTGGCTAAAACTTCCAAAACTATGTTGAATAAGAGTGGTGAGAGTGGCAACCTTGTCTTGTTCCTGATCTTAGTGGAAATGGTTTCAGTTTTTCACCATTGAGGACGATGTTGGCTGTGGGTTTGTCATATATGGCCTTTATTATGTTGAGGAAAGTTCCCACTGTGCCTACTTTCTGCAGGGTTTTAATCGTAAATTGGTGTTGAATTTTGTCGAAAGCTTTCTCTGCATCTATTGAGATGATCATATGGTTTTTCTCCTTCAATTTGTTAATATGGTGTATCACGTTGATTGATTTGCATGTATTCAAGAATCCTTGCATTCCTGGAATAAACCCCACTTGATCATGGTGTATGATCCTTTCAATGTGCTGTTGGATTCTGTTTGCTAGTATTTTGTTGAGCATTTTTGCATCTATGTTGATCAGTGATATTGGCCTGTAGTTTTCTTTCTTTGTGACATCCTTGTCTGGTTTTGGTATGAGGGTGATGGTGGCCTCGTAGGATGAGTTTGGGAGTGTTCCTCCCTCTGCTATATTTTGGAAGAGTTTGAGAAGGATAGGTGTTAGCTCTTCTCTAAATGTTTGATAGAATTCGCCTGTGAAGCCATCTGGTCCTGGGCTTTTGTTTGTTGGAAGATTTTTAATCACAGTTTCCATTTCAGTGCTTGTGATTGGTCTGTTTATATTTTCTATTTCTTTCTGATTCAGTCTTCGTAGGTTGTACATTTCTAAGAATTTGTCCATTTCTTCCAGGTTGTCCATTTTATTGGCATAGAGTTGCTTGTAGTAATCTCTCATGATCTTTTGTACTTCTGCAGTGTCAGTTGTTACTTCTCCTTTTTCATTTCTAATTCTGTTGATTTGAGTCTTTCCCTTTTTTTCTTGATGAGTCTGGCTAATGGTTTATCAATTTTTTTTATCTTCTCAAAGGACCAACTTTTAGTTTTATTGATCTTTGCTATCATTTCCTTCATTTCTTTTTCATTTATTTCTGATCTGATCTTTATGATTTCTTTTCCTTCTGCTAACTTTGGGGGTTTTCTGTTCTTCTTTCTCTAATTTATTTAGGTAAGGTTAGGTTGTTTATTTGAGATGTTTCTTGTTTCTTGATGTAGGATTATATTGCTATAAACTTCCCTGTTATAACTGCCATTGCTGCATCCGATAAGTTTTGGGTTATCGTATTTTCATTGTCATTTGTTTCTAGGTATATTTTGATTTCCTCTTTGATTTCCTCAGTGATCACTTGGTTATTTAGTAGTGTGTTGTTTAGCCTCCATGTGTTTGTATTTTTTACAGTGTTTATCTTGTATTCGATATCAAGTCTCATAGTGTTGTAGTCAGAAAAGATACTTGATTTCAAGTTTCTTAAATTTACCAAGGCTTGATTTGTGACCGAAGCTATGATCTATCCTGGAGAATGTTCCATGAGCACTTGAGAAGAAAGTGTATTCTGTTGTTTTTGTATGGAATGTCGTATAAATATCAGTTAAGTCCATCTTGTTTAATGTGTCATTTAAAGCTTGTGTTTCCTTATTTATTTTCATTTTGGATTATCTGTCCATTGGTGAAAGCAGGGTGTTGCAGTCCCGTAATATTGTGTTACTGTCTATTTCCCCTTTTACGGCTGTTAGCATTTGCCTTATGTATTGAGGTGCTCCTATGTTAGGTGCATAAATATTTACATTTGTTATATCTTCTTTTGGGATTGATCCCTTGATCATTATGTAGTGTCCTTCTTAGCCTCTTGTAATAGTCTTTAAAGTCTATTTTGTCTGATATGAGAATTGCTACTCTAGCTTTCTTTTGATTTCCATGTGCATGCAATATCTTTTTCCATCCCCTCACTTTCAGTCTGTATGTGTTCCTAGGTCTGAAGTGGGTCTCTTGTAGACAGCATATATACGGTCTTGTTTTGTATCCATTCAGCCAGTCTATGTCTTTTGGTTGGAGCATTTAATCCATTTACATTTAAGGTAATTATCCATATGTATGTTCCTATTACCATTTTCTTAATCGTTTTGCGTTTTTTATTGTAGGTCTTTTCTTTCTTTTGTGTTTCCTGCCTAGAGAAGTTCCTTTAGCATTTGTTGTAAAGCTGGTTTGGTGGTGCTGAATTCTCTTAACTTTTACTTATCTGTAAAGGTTTTAATTTCTCCATCGAATCTGAATGAGACCTTTGCTGCGTAGAGTATTCTTGGTTGTAGGTTTTTCCCTTTCATCAGTTTAAATATGTCCTGCGACTCCCTTCTGGCTTGCAGAGTTTCTGCTGAAAAATCAGTTGTTAACCTTATGGGGAGTCTCTTGTATGTCATTTGTTGTTTTTCCCTTACTGCTTTTAATATTTTTCTTTATTTAATTTTTGATAGTTTGATTAATATGTGTCTTGGTGTGTTTCTCCTTGGTTTTATACTGTATGGGACTGTCTGCACTTCCTGGACTTGATTGGCTATTTCCTTTCCCATATTAGGGAAGTTTTCAACTATAATCTCTTCAAATATTTTGTCAGTCCCTTTCTTTTTCTCTTCTTCTTCTTCTGGGAACCCTGCAATTCAAATGTTGGTGCTGTTTACTGCTGTCTCAGAGGTCTCTGAGATTGTGTTCAATTATTTTCATTCTTTCTTTTTCCTTTATTCTGCTCCCTGGCAGTTATTTCCAACATTTTATCTATCAGCTCACTTATCCGTTCTTCTGACTCACTTATTCTGTTATTGATTCCTTCTAGAGTATTCTTAATTTCTGTAATTGTGTTGTTCATCAACTGTTTGTTTGCTCTTTAGTTCTTTCAGATCCTTGTTAAATATTTCTTGTATTTTCTCCATTCTGTTTCTGAGATTTTGGATCATCTTTACTGTCATTAATCTGAATTCTTTTTCAAGTAGGTTGCCTATTTCGTCTTCATTTATTATTTGGTCTTGGAGGTTTTTACCTTGCTCATTCGTCTGTAACATATTTTTTTGTCATTTCAATTTTTTTGTTCGTTTTGATTGGTGGTGCTGTATTCTTCTCTTACTGGTTGTTTGGCCTGAGACATCCAGCACTGGAGTTTGCAGGTAGTTAGTTAGATAGAGCTGGTTCTTAGTGCTGAGATGAGGACCTCCAGGAGGCCTCACTCTGACTGATATTCCCTGGGGTCTGAGGTTCTCTGTTAGTCCAGTGGTTTCGACTCGGAGCTCCCACCAAAGGCGCTCAAGCCCTACGTCCGGCCTGGGAGCCAAGATCCCGCAAGCTTCGTGGCAAAATAAAAGAAACAGGAAGGAAGGAGGGAGGGAGGGAGGGAAACAAGGAGCAGTACAATATCAAAGAATAAAAAAGAAAATAAAATTAGAAAGATAAAAAATATATTAGGAAAAATAAAACTATAATTGAAACAACTGCCACAAGGTAAAATAAATCCAGAGCAGAAAAAAAGAAAACCACAAAAAAGCGGGGGGGGGGTGGGGGGTGTGGGGAACAAGCCAAAAGGAGAGATCATTAATAAAGTATAAAGAATAAAATAAAATTAGAAAAATAAAAGATTAGGAAAAATAAAGATATAGAAGAATGAACAACAATGAATCAACAAGGTATAACAGACCTCCAATCTAATAGAGAAAAAAGAAAAGAAAAGAAAAAATCCTTGGCTATGAGGGCGGAGCTTAGGCGGGGGTGGAACTTAGGCAGGGGCAGGGTTTAGGGTGGGACAGGGCCTAGGCTCAGTACCCACATAGCTGGGAAGGGCCCTGGGGGCATGGCCTAGGTGGGGCGATTTTTAAGCATGGGGCAGGGCCTCTGCTTAGGACCTGCTAGGAAGGGGAGAGGCAGTAAGTGGGAAGGAAGGGCCTCTGGATTGTGGAGTTCTGGAGTTAGGAGGTAAGGCCCTGGGTGAGGGTGTGTGGCTGGGGTTTACGCCCAGCGCATTGGAAGGGTTGTCCGAGTGTAGAGGTAGGGCCCTGGGTGGGGGTGTAGGGGTGTGCTTGGGCTCTGTGCAGCAGGAGGGAGGCTCTGAGGGCAGAGGATTAGGCCCAGGAGCCCAACAGGCTTCCTGATGCCTACGTGGCCAGGGAAAGCCCTGGCTGTGTTCCCTTCCATTACTTCGCACCCCGCCAGGGAAAGCCCTGGCTGTGTTCCCTTCCATTACTTCGCACCCCTCCCCCACCATCTCCCCCAGGGTCTCCCCCGTTGCCACTGGACCTCTAACTGTGGGTGGGTCTCACTGGGTGTAGGAACTCCTTCTCTCCCCCAGCCATCACTCAGGGGTGCCGGTCCCAGAGGTCCGGCCTTTACTTTTGTACCCCCTTACCTCCCTCCCATTCCCTCAGGACCCAGGCAGCTGGAGGGGGCCTAGGTGGGCAGAGAATTTGGCCCAGGATCTCAACAGGTTCCTGGGGATCCAGGTGGGCAGGGGAAATCTGGCCACGCTCCCTTTTGATCCTCTGCCCTCCTAACGGTTCACCAGTTTCCCCCTTCAGGCTGGGATCCCTTCCCCTCCCAAAGCCACCCCTCAGGGGTGCCAGTCCCATCCCCCCTCCACTTCTCCCAACCCTTCACTCCCCACGTCCTACCCAGTCGTTGGGGGTTCCTCCCGTCCCCTTAGGTGACCGTGTTCACCCACCGGTGCCTGGCAGGTGCCCTAGTTGTGAGGAGACGCAAATTCCACATCCTCCTAGTAAGCCATCTTCGTGTGCATTCCTTGCAGTCCAACTTATCCAGGTGGCAAAAATGAACGTGTCCATTAACAAACCAAAGATACAGCCTCCCTGTAGCATATAAAAGAAGCAGAAGTACATAAAATTAAATTTTTGCTTAGTAATCAATTGTTCAGTATTTTATTGTAGAAATTATCTAGGTATCTAATAAATATTCATTAATATCATTTAAGGTTTTAGGTTACCTAAAGATCCTGGAAATTAATTTTAAAGATGACATATTGCAAAACGTAATTAGTGTTGAAATAAAATTGTTAGAATAACTAATCATTGTAGATAAACACAAATTTACATTTTGCAGGATTGTAAAACATTGAAAAGAAGTAATGTTAGCTTATTTGATCAGAAAACTTGTATAAGTTTAGAAAGACTGTATTCAGGTAGAATAAAAATCTATGCTTGTGTTATATTTAACACTGATATATTAGAGAAAACATAGCTGTTTATTAAACAATTCAATTTGCCATTTGCCAAAATTTACCTATATTACCTGAATTTAAATTCTTAAATGTTTGTTAGGTCCTATAAGAATACTTTTTAAACCTAGCACATTCAAGGTATTAGAAATTCAGTTCCCTCATTTTAGGAATATTCCACTTATACAAGCATGTATTTTCTCTATACCCAGTCAGAACAGAGCCCCTTAATGATATTTTATAATCTAATTCATTAATTCCATCTGGAGGTAGAAAAACACTAGCCACACACATAATGAGAAGTAAAGGCATTTCTGAATTAATAGGTTATATAGACAGACACATAGTCACACAAAGAACTTATAATTTCAATTCTGAAATTTCAGCCATGGGTTAATAGTAAACATAGAATTTTAATATTCACTGGTCGACACTAAAGAGCTGTTCTCTACTCAGTGATTACAACTTCTTCATTTATTTGATCTCAAATAGGAAGGACTAACAAACCAGATTTTCTGTCTTTTCTCATCTGAGAATGGATTTCTAAAGGCATTAATCCATTTTGGTTGTTTTAAATTAATTTTTAAAAATGTTATTATAATTTTTTAAAATTTATTGTTGGCTGCGTTGGGTCTTTGTTGCTGTGTGTGGGCTTTCTCTAGTTGCAGTGAGTGGGGGCTACTCTTCGTTGTGGTGCGTGGGCTTCTCATTGTGGTGGCTTCTCTTGTTGCAGAGCATGGGCTCTAGGCACGTGGGCTTCAGTAGTTGCAGCACAAAGGCTCAGTAGTTGCGGTGCACAGGCTTAGTTGCTCCACGGCATGTGGGATCTTCCTAGACCAGGGATCAAACCCGTGTCCCCTGCATTGGCAGGCAGATTCTTAACCACAGAGCCACCAGGGAAGTCCCCATTAATCCATTTTAAGGGAATCATTAAATGATCAGACCTTTAAATCAGTTCCCCAGATTAGTAGAGAACAACATTGAAATTTGAAAAACGAGAATCAGCAAAGTTCTCTTACTTTCAGAAGCCAAAAAAAGATATGCCTGAGCTTAAAATAAGGTACACAACTTCTGGTGAAGAAATTTACTTGGTTTTGGTTGGTGAACCTATTGGGCATCTCAGTAGTACCTCCAAAATTGTTAAAAGAATATCCTGAAAAAGATGAGATTATGATTTAATATCGATATAAGTAAACATTTGTTGAAGAATTTATTTTACTCATGAAATAAGGGAGCCAGGCAGGCGTTATAACCAGTTCAAAGGAAAAGTCAGTACAGCACAAATTTATATAGAGTGGAAGAATGAGATGAATTGCAAATAGAAACAAAACTGGTTTTTCCAAGGCCTAGGGAGTCACCAGGCAGGACAGAATTTATATATCTATCAAGTACAGTTGATTCTCATTATTCATGGTACTTATGTTTTTTTCGTTTGTTTGTTTTTTGCGGTGTGCGGGCCTCTCACTGTTGTGGCCTCTCCCGTTGAGGAGCACAGGCTCCGGACGCGCAGGCTCAGCGGCCATGGCTCACGGGCCCAGCCGCTCCGCGGCATGTGGGATCTTCCTGGACCGGGGCACGAACCCGTGTCCCCTGCATCGGCAGGCGGACTCTCAACCACTGTGCCACCAGGGAAGCCCGGTAGTATTGTTTTATAAAGTCACCACAAACGCTAAATTAGTGAATACTGAAATATTGCTCCTAGGGCAAATGATTTCCTGTGAGACTCTGATCACAAAATTTTGTCAGCCAGTCAATACACCATCTTGTTTTTATGTGTGTTTCTGTTTAAAAGTACCTTATTTAATGTATTTTGTTGATTCATGAACATTGAACTCATGGCCAACAGCATTATGCCTGAATGACGCTTATCTAACACAACTTGGCACATCACAGCCTTCTTGCACTTAGAAACACTAAACAGCACTAAACCACTACCCTTGGGGGTCATTTTAAACAGTGAAATTACCAACAAGAAGTGCAAAAATGCAAAAAACGTGGCTGTGAATAGACTACAAAAAGGATACTTGTTTACAGTGTGAGAGCTGAAACAAGAAGGCAGAGCATTACCTCGTTTGATCTCAGCTGGAGCATGTGTGTTGGATGACTCAAAATTTTCATTGCTCTGTGCATGTCATGAATGACCATGGAAGCATCACAAGTATGCATTTTGGGTTTACAAATGAATTTTAGTGAGTAGGCGAATTTGAAAATACAGAATCTGCGAATAATGAAGATTATTTGTACATACAACGTTTGGAATTGCAAAGTAACTCAAAGAAGATTAACAGCTATGATCTGTTGTTCTATAAGCACTGCGTCGTCTCTACTGAAGCACCAATTTTTTTTTCTACATAATTCTTTCTTCCCAATCCCCAGTCCCAGTACTACTGACTGTCTTGTGGCTAGGGAAATGTTCCGTTTGGCTGCTAAGGAGAAAGACAGACAGACAGACGTGAATTCCTTAGATTCCCTGTTGGAAGTCTGAAATAATTTTTCTCATAGAGATAGTGTTATACATGGGGGCTTAGTGAGGTTCTAGTATATTTTGGGTTATATAGGATTCTGGAAATCTACAGGATTCTGGAGATCCCTACACACAGACCACACCCAGACCAATTATGTCAAAATCTGAGTGATTTTCTTTTCTTTTTTTTTTTTTTGCCGTACGCGGGACTCTTACTGCTGTGGCCTCTCCCGTTGCGGAGTGCAGGCTCCGGACGCGCAGGCTCAGCGGCCATGGCTCACGGGCCCAGCCGCTCCGCGGCATGTGGGATCTTCCTGGACCGGGGCACGAACCCGTCCCCTGCATCGGCAGGCGGACTCTCAACCACTGTGCCACCAGGGAAGCCCCTAAGTGATTTTTGAAAATCTATCTTTGTTGTATAGTTTCGTTCTCTAGAAAAATGTCTTGTAAATTTCTAATGACTGATTTTCAAATGTACTTTTGGAACACAAACCAGTTTGTTTTGTGGCAACTTCTGAATAATGTGGCTCCAAAATAATAATACTGTATAGCAAATATATTATTTGAACAGATAAAATTTAAGGGAGCATTAACTATCGTATCAAAGGTTTTTTTTTGGTCTTTGCAGCTGTGGCAGGTGTAGGGTGTTGCTAATCCATCTTACATAATTTTCATGGAAAGAACTGCTTTGCCAGTGTATCCAAAATACATTTCTCCTCTATAATATTTTCTAAAAGAAGATCTAAGATATTTTTAAATTATTCTGAACCTCTTCCTCTCCCCCAAAATATTAGATACGTGAGAATTTCAAATAGGGGTACTTTTTTTGGCCACATCACGCGGCATGCAGGATCTTATTTATTTCCCCGACTAGGGATCAAACCGGCGCTCCCTGCAGTGGAAGCGCAGAGGCTTAACCACTGGACCACCAGCGAAGTCCCAAGGTACTTTTGAGTGCCTGTAAAGCTACTTTTCTTCCTTCTCCCCTTCCTTCCTGAAATTATATTTTAAGTTTATGCTTTGCTTTTACCTAGGCGCATAGTATGGGTCCATGGCCTGGTGGGGAATCTTGAAACTTCCTAAGTATCAACATACCTCTCAAAGTCTTTGCTATTCTGATCCCATGCCTCTGTTAGCAGTGACTGCCAGATATGTCAGTTTGTGCCAAATTATGTGATCGTTCTTACTTTGTACACAAATGGACAGTAGGAAAAATCATTAAACCGTTCGCTTCCAAATATCAGAGTTTGCGATTAGGTTATTGGAGGAGAAAGACCTTTAACAGGACTTGAACCAAGGTTACTAGAGGTAACATATTTCACAAGCAGTAAAATCACTGATGAATGTTTCTCTGTATTTCTGCATTACTGAACCATAAATAAAACGGTTCTGTAAATTTAAATGAATGGGATTTTCTTTTGTCTCATACATGGAATTCATAAATTATTGGGGTCTCCTTTTGTTCAGAGGCTTTTCTGTTTTTGTTTTTTGGTAGTATTTGAAAAGGTTCCACCAGACATTCATATCATAGGACGTAGAATATACCAGCCACAATCTGGAGGTCAACAAAATAAATGGGCATATTTCTGAAGAAGAAATTGAGCATGGGATATCACAGATCACATTTTAAGTTTACTGGAGCATTTGCCAGAGGTATTTCTCTGATACTAGGGCTTAAAGTTCAAATATCTTTGTGAAAGCATTCCAGTGTGTGAAACAGCAAAGGGAGTCAGCTTCTCATCATTTGGGTGCTGTTGGTTGGATTTGTGGTTAATCCATGCCATATGGCTGCTCTCCTCAGTGGGAAGTGACGGCAGCCCTAGGAGCTTTACCCCATCCCTGGGCAGCTGCCTTAGACTCAGTTGCTTTGATCTTCTTCTGTTGCACAGCTGGGAGGAGCAAGGGCTGGTTTTCAGAACAACCAGAACAACAGAACAACACATGAAACCATTGTCATAGACTACACCTTGATTTTATACAAGCATTCTTCAGAGAGTGCAAGCGTTTTCACTTTCATAATCTCATTCAAAAACTCGTTTGAGTTATTTCTTTAAAAAAAATTTTCAGGTTGAAAAAGCAATTCCTGTGGAAATTTAAACATTTCACAAATAAGATTCCATTCTTAAAGGTCTATGTTTTATTTCCCACAGGTTATATTATCTTCTATCCTTCTAAGAACAAGTTTCAAATAGGAAGTAGAAAAGATGAGTACAATTCATGTAACATACTCATTAAGTACAAATGTTCAATGTCCTTTCAAGTGCTTTTACTCTTGTAGTTATCTTGTCTTTTTAGTTTAAGCTACAGCTTGCCCCAGTAGCCTTTATACTGCTACAATATTACAAAAATAATTTTAAAAGATTGTGGTATGAAGTTTTTAGTGGGACCAGTAAATTTGTTCATCCAGGCACTGGATATAAACACTTTGTAGAGGGATGCTTGGAAATGTGGTCAGATTCTTAACAGGGTTCCAGAAAAGGGCAAATTTTCATTGTAACATCAGTCCTACATAGTAGAAAACTGCTGAAAAATCCAAAGGGAGATTTTACGTAGACTCTGACTTGAGTTTCAGTCTATTGTGAATTGTCATTAGACTTCCTCATACCCTTCTTTGCTTTTACTTAATCAGAGAAACACAGTTGCTTGTGTCGCTTTGGGAACAGAGTTTTCCGTAGAAAAATCACTGGTGGCTGTGATAAAGTGGAAAGTAATAGCATAGAGACGGATGCCGTTAGCAAACGCAGGTTTCTTCCATGGGTGTTTCTGTTTGTTTCACAGGGTGCTTTGCCCATCCACATTCCAATCCCTATAATGATACTTCTATTTATTGTTGTTATCACTATCAACAGCAACTATAATCTGGCTCACAATTCCCAAGAGTCAGCTCACTCCTTAGTTACCAGGAGAAAACCCAAACCAGTTGTTCTTTTATGTGTACAAAACCCCAGTCTTCTCACATTGCAGTGACCCTGACAGCGTTTTCAGACTCCATGGACAGAACAGATAATAGAGCCATGTCTGCATTCTGAGGCAGTAAAAAAAAATCCTTTTCCTCCCTCGTGGTTGAAGGATTAACTGTAATTGAGAGTGATTATCAAGTATGTGTGTGTGTGTATAGTACCAATTACTAAATATTTCTGAGTGCTTTCTCATTTCTTCTTCAGTTCCTCTTAGTGTCTTTATTGGGCTGGAGAATGTGTGTAGGAAGGCAGAGGGGGAGGGAACGTAAGTCGTCTCACCCATCATTTGGCAAGAAAAAGATCACAGAGTCTTGGGTAACTTACCAGTAATCATTACAATAACCAGACATAGAATCCACACTAGAAACGATTTCCTTTCTTCGCAACTATGGGGGGACATATGGAGGACATAGCCTTACTTTCCAGGGATTCTTAAAACCGTCTTTTCAACTCATTCACAAAAATAAACAGAAAAAAAAGTTAGGAAATCACACAGGTTGAAAGGAGATGGGTGAAATAGATAAAAATTGCAGTTACAGGGAAATGCCATTTTATTATGAGGTGGTTAGGTGCACAGACTTAACCTGAATTAAAATCCAGGCTTTGCCACTTATTAGCCATGTGGCTTTAGGCTGCTTGTTTATGTTCTCTATTTTTCCTCATAATTAGATATAAAATCAGGGTATTTATAATGCCTACCTCATAAGCCAGGCAACCTATGAACTCAATTTTAAAACTCAGTGCAGGACCTAGAACACAGAATACCAGGCGCATTCCTGAATGGAGGCCTTTGTACTTGCGTTCTTTTTGCCTTCAAGCTCTCTTTCCAGACATCCACATGACTAACTCTCTGATGTCCTTTATGTCTTTGCTCAAATGTGATCTTCTCAGGGACGGAAGGTGCCCCTATCTGCCCTCTCTAAAATGTTTTCTCTTTAGTACTCATTAGTATATAATATATATTTTTAATTGTACGTTTTACTATATTAGCACGTAATATACTATGCATTTACTTATTAACTTCTCCTCCCCTACTGACTTGAAGAAGTTTGGAAATTTTTTGTTTACTGCTTTACCTCTGGTGTCTAAACAGTTCCTGACACAGAGAAGGCAATTGATAATCTTTGTTAAATGTATAACAAATGCTCAGTAAATATTATTGTTATACCTGCTTTACTGAATTGAGTATTTTATAATTATCAGCACCACTTGCTGATTAATGTAGGAAATGCTTGAGAAGTTTATAATGTTAAAATTATACTTAGTTCACAGTATTAATTTGCTTACCAAAACCCCTTCCTATAGTTAATAACTAGGCCAAATTATGCCTAACTAGATTCAAAGCATCATAAGTTCAAAATTAATGGGTTCCAATATGACAGATTTTATTCACATTAATACTTCATATAGAAGATAAGTTGCTAGGAAGTTGCAAATCAAACTTGAGGGAGAAATAATACCTTTACGTTTATCAAGTTCTTACTATAAACCACAAGAACCAATAGAGTATGGTTAAGGCACAGGCTCCAGAATCAGACTGTGTTCAAATACTGCTTCTGCCCTTTCCTAGCTGAGTGACCTTGTGCTAGTTACCTAACCATTCTGTGCCTCAGTTTCCTCAGTTATATAAAAGAATATTAATTCATATAAAGGTTTTAGAAAAATACCTTTCTCATAGAAGTTAATAAATGCCAGGACTTTACATGAATTAGCTTGTTTAAACCTCATGACAACCTATAAAGTAGGTACTGTTCTTATGCTCTTTAGTAAATTTTTTGAAATTCAAACAACCACTTGTTAATATACCAGTATTTGGGGTTCTGTGAAAGTAAGATGTATTTTAAACCATTTGTTTCATTTGCATTCCTCCTCCATTTCCTTATAGCAAATGGGCTTTCTTTGAAGATAGTGTTCTAGCAGTGGAGTTATTAATTATTTCCCCTTTTTGGGCACTGAAATAGGCATACTAGCAGTATACTTTGATGATTTGAGTTTCATAGGCTTCACTTTTACGGCAAAATCGAATTCTAAAAGGCTTGTTGCAACGTAAGCTTTGTGGTAGCAAATACTATACTCACCTAGAGGCACTAGAATTCATAACAACTCACAAGATCAAGAAGCTTACTTAATTAGGCTACAGTATTCAGTTTGGAAATTTTATATATGACTGCATGATTCAGCCATGAATCAAATGTTTCAAGATGAGTTATTTGAAGAAAGTTCTAGAAGAGAAGAATGACAAATTACAGAGACGGAAAATGGATCTAATGAAGAAAAGTGAGTTATATAGATAGGTTGCTTGGACTAGGGAATAAAAGTATGACAATTATATTTTCAAGGAGGAGTGTGTTTATTTGGTTTTTCTCCATGTCTTAGAAGAACTGAACTATACTTAAAGCAGAAGGTATAGACATATATAAATCCAGTTTTCAAAATTGTAAAACACTGAGAAGGGCTTTGGAGAGAAGGTATAAACTCTCAGAAGGGAATAGGCAGTTTAGACCAGTGGTACTCAAATTTCTATGCATAAAAATCTCCTGGGATCAATTAAGTACAGATTCCCAGGTCCCCACAAGAGATTCTGATCCAGTGGATCTCTGGTCAGGCCTAAGAATTTGCACTGTTATCAGATACTTCAATGGGAGTCTAATGTAGACAGCCCTTGAAACAAACGTTGAAAAACTTTTTGAGTTTAATCTGCCTGTCAAACTCCAGGGAGCTCAACCAAGTAATCTCTTATGGTCTCCTCTAACTCTGATTTATATAGTTAGTTCTGTACATGTTTCTCTGTATCACTTCAAGTGAGCTCCAAACTGTTATAAAGGCACCAGCTCTTCGAAAGCAGTGAGATGGGTTATATTGTTCAGTATTGCTCATTACAGCTAAAGAAATCACATATTAAACCACAAAGAGGAATGGAAATTTTTACATAATACATAACTAATGGATATTTGAACAAGTAATATTCAGCAAGGAGAAATTAAATCATGGCTTACACCTTTAAGATATGGTAAATCATCTTCAGGCAATACGTTAGACCCTCTCGTCACACAGGATTACAAGGGGACGCATTACTAAATATTTATATTTCAAATGTGTTGACACATACTCGTGATAAATGAACATTAAATTTATGAAAGTTAGCCTCTGCTCGCTGTGTTCTTCAGGTGTCCTCTTTAATTCTGTTCTTGTGTGTTTATTTTTGTTTTTGTTTTCTAGGATGGAGCTATGATGTTGAAGAGAGAAGGGTTCCGAAACCCAAGTCCAAGTCTTACGGCGCAAACTTTTCTTGGAACAAAAGAACAAGAGTATCCACAAAATAGGTTGGCACGGATTATATCTCTGCTTGTCTGTGAATAAAGTCAGCTGTTCAGTATTTATAGTCCGTGTATATTACACCTCAATCTCCTAATAAATTTGACCTTTAAACTACATTTTTGTGGTGTCATTTTAAATGTTTTTTGATGTCTAAAATTACACTTGTTATAATTTCCTTTATAGAGAGACATTTTCAGGTGATCATACCTCTAGGAAATTTCGGCACTTAATCTATTAAAAGGAGTACTTGAAATCTGCAATATTGAAGTTTTATACTTGCTTTTTATGACCATTCTTCAAGTTAATAATATTTATAAACTACCAGCCATCATTATCAAAATGCTGTCTTAGAAATTTTCCTTTTATCATAGGTAAAGAAATTCATGATTACCTTGCAATCTGATAAACCTAAACCCAAATCTCCTTATTGTTGAAATCCTCTTCTTTAATTAGAAATATTCTCTAAGTTTCTTTGAGCCTGAATGAATTGTGTTCCATACTAAATGCTGCCCACAAATCAACACTTCATGATTGTGAGGTCCAGGTAAAGATTTTATATTCTTGTGAATTAAAAGACTCAGAAAATAAAAACCAGTTCTTTGTTTGTTAGAGATGATTAGTATTCACTGTTATTTTTAGAAAATATAAATATATGCTTTTGTTATGTGCTAATCATTTAGGTCATACAGTATGAGTTACCAAACACACACTGACCATATCGTGTTTTCTCAAGACATTTTTTATATTGTGGCATGTAATACACAATTTAAACCTCTGGTTTTCAACGTTTTGATTTTCCCAGTTTTTTGCTTTTTATATTTAAAAACATATAACTCTTACCTCCCTAGCCAGACTGCAAATGACTAAAACTGTAAGTATTGAAATTTCTTTCTCAATGTCTTCAGCAAAGCCTCACTCGTGGGAAAGCACAATAAACAATGATTAGTTTGATTGTTTCAGTGATTCTGAATACAAACCAAACCTGGTCTGTCTCATTCTCTTCTAGTTTTCAGTTGATACGTCTTTGAAACTGTTAGTGGATATTTACTGGGACTCTATTCAATAGCTGTTCAAAAGTTGATGTTATTTACACTCATCTAAGAATTATACTGACCACTCAAGAGTTAATTTTAAATGGATTTTTTAAATTTTAGAACTCAGATTTTTTTTAATTTTATAAAACAATCTTGTTTTATCTTAAATATTGTTAAAATAATCTCCCATATATTCTCGAAAACTGAGGAACAGTTAATTAAAGTGGGTTTTTTGGAAGATAAATATTAAACCTACATGGGTAATGAAGATTAAATCACAAAATTAGAAAAAAATAGATTTTCAAATTGTGATTTAATTGATTGATTACCCATAGATGTAGACATGATTACGCCTGTGCTTTGGATCCTGGTTAGGGGTAGATCTAGGTTGAGGAAACTGAATGCTGGAATATATGGCAACTCTGGGAACCTAATGAGAAGCTCCAGTGTCTCTCCAGTTGTCAATTTAACAAGAATAAGTCCAGGAGATGTCATTATTTATTGTAGGAAGCTCATGATGATGATTTTGTGACCAAAGCCTGCCAACAATGGTATGTGATCATAATAATATATTATACTGTAATAGATTTTCTCCTAATCTAAAGATCACTGATTATATTTAAAAATTTTTTTCCTTTTCAGTGGGATTTTCCACAAATTTTTATTATAAAAAAAAAGGTTAAAAATTAACACTCATATACCCTTCACTTAAATTTACTAGTTAATATTTTGTCACATGTATTCTCCCTCCCTTCCTCCCCACAATCTTCATTTAAAAGTAAGGTGCAGGCATAATATCATCTCTAAATACTTAGGGAAATATCTCTTTAGAAAAAAGACATTATTCTATATTACCACAATATTGTCACAATTTTTAAAAATTTGACCGTTGATAGTTTAACAATTGTCCATATTCAGGCTCTGCCAGGTTGCCCCAATATTGTTCTTTACACTGATTTATTTCAGTCCAGGATCCAATCAATAATTATATATTAAATTTAGTCTCCTTGATCTTGAACAGTTCACCTGCTTTTTTGTTTCTTCCATGACATGGGGTGTTTTCAAAGAATTCAGGCTAGTCCTCAGAAAATGTTCCATAATTTAGCTTTCTCTCATTGTTTCGTCATGATGAGATTAAAGTTAAACATTCCTGGTAATAATCCAAGGAATGCTAAAACAATGGTGAAATTTTGTTGGGAAGCAGATTTATGCAATCTCAAAGTGTCAACCCATACATTATGTACTAACTAAAAGAGATAAAAGTACTTTATGATGGAGAAATCTGGCACGTATCACCTCAACCAAGTGATCAAACTTAATATCACCAATAATTAGTAATTTTTTGTTTTTCTCAAAGAATCAGTCCTGGAGGCACATAAAATCACTGTCCAATTATTGGTGATGTTAGTGTAATCACTTGGTTAAGGTGGTACACGCCAGAGTCTCCATCACAAAGTACTTTTATCTCTTAATTAGTACATAATCTATGGTTTGATACTTTGAGGTTGCATAAATCCTGTTTCCCAAGAAAACTTTACCAAACTGTGTAAGCATTTTTGGACTGTCCTTACCTGAATCAGGTATTACACCAGAGACTGCAAATGGTAATTTTCTAGTTCTGTCAATTCTCCATCTACTAGCTAGCCCCACTGGTTTGCTGTTGTTATTAATTACTGTTGTTGATTTATGGATTCTTTTTTATTTAGTATTCATTATTCTCATTATATTTAATGTCCCAGATTTCACCTTTGGGAGCTCCCTCAGGCTGGCTCCTCTGTCCCTTTTGGCATATCTTTACCCCCTTTTTTAACACTTCCTTGATTTCTGGAACAATATATTTTAGGTTTACTTTGTACATTCCCCCCTCAGACCTGGAATCAGTCATTTCTCCAAGGAGCCCTGTTTCCTTTTAGCGGAAAGTAATATTTAGAAATCAAGGTTAGGCTCTCACCCCTATGTTCATAGCAGCACTATTTACAATAGACAAGACATGAAACAACCTAAATGTCCATCAACAGATGAATGGATAAAGAAGATATGGTATATAAATACAATGGAATATTACTCAGCCATAAAAAGAAGAATGAAGTAATGCCATTTGTAGCAACATGGATGGACCTAGAGATTATCATACTATGCAAATTAAGTCAGAAAGAAAGACAAATACCATATATCACTTACATGTGGAATCTAAAATATGACACAAATGAACATATCTATGAAACAGAAAGAGATTCACAGAACTAGAGAACAGACTTTTGGTTGCCAAGGGGGAGGGGGGGTGGGGGAGGGAAGGATTGGGAGTTTGGGATTAGTAGATGCAAACTAGTATATATAGAATGGATAAACAACAAGGTCCTACTGAATGGCACAGGGAACTATATTCAGTATCCTGTAACTGAGTCACTTTGCTGTACAGCAAAAATTAACACAAATTTATAAATTATACTTCAATAAAAAAAAATTTAGGGTACTATATAGACCCATGAAAGTGGGCAGAGTTTACACACATGCTCATATTTTATATCTTGATAACCTCCAATTCCAGTCCAGTAGCTCAGAGTTCTTTCTCTGCATCTCCCTCCTCCTCTACTCTCCCTCACCCCCATTGAATATTTTATCACCCTTCTCTCACAGTGAGAATCCTGGTTCCTAACATCAGTGTATTACTCTTACTCTATCCTACAATACACACAAAATGGTTTTGAAATCACTAATACCACCAGTAACAAACTACAAGGTAAAGTTCAAGATTTCTTCACAATTCTTATTCAGAAAAAAGAAGAGATAGAGTCAGGGCACTGTTTCCCAAGTTCCTTGAATTAACTCTTTACATTATCTATTTTCATATACAGTTAGGTTCATTTGTTCCTTTGTATTCATGTATAGCATTTTTTCTTTCTTATTGATTTATTTTTTAAACATGTAAAATTTTAACCTGGTTCAAAAATCAAAATTGTACTAAAAAGTTGAAGGAGTCCCATTCTTACCTACCCTCTGTGGTAGCCAATTTTATTACTTTCTGATTTATCTTAGCTGTGTTTCATTTTGGAAATTAAGCAAATGTACATATTCATATTTCTCCTTTCTTACACAAAAGGAAGCATACTGTATGTACTCTTTTGTACCCTGCTGTGTTTCTTTCTTAGTATACCTTAGGACATACTCCATATCAGTTCTATACTTAAATTTGGTAGATCTTAGTGAATGTAAATTATACCTCAATAAAAGTTGATTTAAACATAAAGACAAACCTCAGTGTGATGTCAGAGCAGCACTTACAACATGCATGGTCCATGAGCATTTGATATGGCTTATAATGGTTAAACAGAAAAACAACTATATATAAAGTTTTTGATGACTGAGAAGATCAATGTGTTAAAATTCATAATATAATATAATATATATAATATAATCTAAAAGTCAGATTTTCCATTCCTGCAGCATTTGCACCATGACTAGGATGGTCCATGTGGAACAAGGCAAAGTGAAGACATATTGGAAGAAATACTACTCAAAATTGACATCTGCAAAAACCAAAAAATTAGATACTTCTCTAGTTTTCCATTATTGTGTAAAACAAAGCAAAACAAAATTCTTAACATGCCTTATTTGATGAAACATTCATTTCTGGTATTATTTGGTTTTCTGTTTATAAATCTATGTGTGGGAAGATGAATTCAGTTCTAGTTACAGTGAATGCAGGATGCCAATGAGCTATAAAAGACAGCTATCAAAGATTCACAGCCCACCATTGGAAATGTGGGTCTGGAGCTTAGCAGATGGGCCAAGAGCATTGGCTGGACTGTAACAATGATAGCTCTGGCAACGAATAGAGTAGTGAGTATAAAATTATGAAGAACAGAGAGGAGGGTCACAGACAATTCCTTAGGGAAGGTATTTTCAGTAAACAAAAAGGAAGAGGTGATAAATAAGGAATTGAGGAGGCCAACAAAGGATTTTTTAAATGAAAAGAACTGTCTCTAAGCTCAACAGCTACATACCTCCTTAGACGTTGCTATGTGCTTAGCACCAAAATTACTAGAATATCAGAAATGGAAATTGAATAAAATTAGATGCAATTTCATTAAGAAACTGTGGTTCTAGTAGTAAATAAAAGGTTGTTTAGTCTTTGTATTAGTTTCTTATGGTTTCTGTGACAAATTATCACAAATTTGTTGACTTAAAACAACACACATTAATTCTACAATTTTTGAGATCAGAAGATCAAAATCAGTTTCCCTGGGCCATAATTAAGGTGTGGTCAGGGCACTCCTTCCAGAGGATCTAGGAGAGAATCCATTTCCTTGCCTTTTCCAGATTCCAGAGCTACATTCCTTGCCTTGCTTGACTTGCAGCCCCTTCTTCATTTTCAAAACCAGTAACATTTTTTTTTCTTTTTGGTCGCGCCGTGCAGCATGTGAGATCTTGGTTCCCCGACCAGGAATCAAACCCACACCCCCAGCATTGGAAGTGCGTCGTCTTAACCACTGGACCACCAGGGAAGTCCGGCCAGTAACATCTTGCATTACGTATTACCTTCTTCCCCTCAGGTCAAATTTCCCTCTGCCTTTCTCTTATAAGGACACTAGTGATTACATTTAGGACTCACCCAGATAATCCAAAACATGGGATAATAAAGCCATGAAAAATATCCCAGAGCCACCTCCCTCTTTAAACTGTCAATCTGTCAAGTTTGTTTAGCAGTACACAGTTATTGGTATTTACAAGAAAGATTAGTTTAGAAGGGCCTTCAGAGATAATAGTAGATATAATTTAAAGTTGTGGAAGAGGGAGTCACTTATACAAGTTGACAAAAATCAGTCTTTTAATTACAATGAGGTTTCATAACTGTCTCTCCTTTTGAATGGTTCCCTAGAACAATCACATGCCCATTATGACCTATGATGAAGTTAGGCCTGCTTGAGCCAAGAAAAGTTTAAAATAAGTAAGTAAATAATTAAACTTATTGGATTTAATATCCCCTTTGGAAGAGAAACTAAAGCACAGTATTCTTTAGTACGACAACCCTTAGATCAAGTGTCAGATGTGCCACTTGTACTTGACCTCTCTAATACCTTAGTGTCCTTATCAAGTGTGACTGAATAAATAAACACCTAGTATATACTTAATAAATGTTGGGCACTCTGCTTCATGAAAATTCACATCATTCATTAAATATTATTTGTGGCCAGGCATATGGCTAAATTTATGTGTGCCTGCTAGGATCTCTAAGTAATTTTTTTAAACTTTAATCATAATGTGAGAAAGATAAAGCAGGATGCCTACAGATATAAATAGAACTTAGATAAAATAATGAACAGACAGACTTCCCTGGTGGCGCAGTGGTTAAGAATCTGCCTGCCATTGCAGGGGACATGGGTTCAATCCCTGGTCCGGGAAGACCCCACAGGCCACAGAGCAACTAAGCCTGTGTGCCACAACTACTGAGCCTGCACTCTGGTGCCCATGAGCCACAACTACTGAGTCTGCGTGCCACAACTACTGAAGCCCGCATGCCTAGAGCCTGTGCTCTGCAACAAGAGAAGCCACCGCAATGAGAAGCGCTCACGCTGCAACGAAGAGTAGCCCCCACTCGCCACAGCTAGAGAAAGCCCGTGCACAGCAACAAAGACACAATGCAGCCAAAAATAAATAAATTAATAAATTTTAAAAATATAATGAACAGTTTCTTTTAAAGTTGTACTTAAAATGGAGAATAAACAGAACTTAGCAGACTTGTGAATACTTGAACTAATGAATGGTTTTATGGGTAAGAAATAGAAACAATGCTTGTGAGTACAGAGTGATAAAGCATAGTTAATTTTGTTGTTAATATCTAACTCAAATTTACTCTTTAATGAATATCCATATCTAGAGAAAATCACCAACAGTAGATTACAATGTAATATCTGCTGACATTTTTCATTATGAACATACACGGCTTGATCCTTATCAGCAGCCCTGCCCTTGAACCACTGCTGTAAAACTCCTCACCAAATCCTCTCAGGTTGGGACACACAGTTTTTGAGGCACAAGCCCATGGTGTTCACCTTTGCCTTGCAAAGCAATAAAGCTATTCTTTTCTACTTCACCCAAAACTCTGTCTCCGAGATTCAATTTGGCATCGGTGTACAGAGGCCAAGTTTTGGGGATCAATATAGATTTACAGTTCTTAAAATGGAGGAAATATTTTGCACATGTAACAATCATATGATTTTTACAAAGGGATTTCCATGTGAGTCTAAAGTAATATATACCACAATTAAAGCATGCTTTAGTCTTTTAAAGGTGGCAATTCACCTAAGAGGACACAGTGCAGTGCACTTGGGAAATATAAATTATAAATTTGCAAGACGGGATGATTGATCTTTACATTAGAAAGAAGAAAATTGCTAACAATGAGAAGGAGATGAAGGATCATAGAGAACCATAAGATGAATAGGAATTAAGTATGTAACAGTGTGGAAGAACCCTGGGGAGTACCTAATGCAATTTCACTGTGTATTAAACAAAGGATAAATTGAGGTAAGTGAAGAATTGCTTCAGTTAAATTTCCAAAGGATCAAATACACATTGCATTTTGCTTTAGGTTATACCACTCAAAGAAATATATGGAGAGAATTCCAAAGAAGAAAACAACAATATCCAAATGCCAAAATGTAAATCGTATAAAAAAATAAGTCTTGGCACATGTCAACTACTGGGAGCCATTCAAAATAAAATAGGCTACTTGGACAACCACAAAGGTTTGACAGACAACAAAGAGCTAAGGCAAGGTTAAACAATGAGATTAATCTCCTACACAAGGCCACTTCCTTCAAGACTAGGAGAGGTGGCTATTTTATTTAATGCAAAGAAACCAACATAGAAAATGAAGCAACGGAGGATATGTTGCAAGCAAAAGAACAAAATTAAACCTTTGAAAAAGTCCTTAATGAAACAGAGATAAGTGATTTACCAGATAAAGAGTTCAAAATAACGGCCATAAAGATAAAGAGCAAACTTGGGAGAACAGATGAACACAGTGAGAACTTCTACAAAGAAATAGATAATATTAACAAGTGCCAATAGAAGTCACCAATATGAAAATACAATAACTGAACTGAAAATTACAGTAGAGGGGTTCAACAGCAGACTACATGAAACAAAAAGAAAGGATCAATGACCTCCAAGCCAGGGTAGAGGAATTCACCCAATCAATGCAGCAAAAAGAGAAAAAGAATTTTAAAAAGTAAAGACAGCTTAAGGGACTTATAGGACAACATCAAGCAAAATAGTATTTACATTATACGGGTCCTAGAAGGAGAAAATTGAGAGAAAAAGGCAGAAAGCTTATTTGAAAAAATAATGGCTAAAAATCGCCCTAACGTGGGGAAGAAAACAGACATCCAGATCCAGGAAGCCTGGAGAGTTACAAATAAGATGAACCCAGAGAGACATTAAAATTAAAATGTCAAAAGTTAAAGACAAAGAGAAAGCAGCAAGAGAATAACAATGCATTACATACAAGGGAACCCCCATAAGATTAGAAGCAGGTTTTTCAGCAGAAACTTTGCAAGCGAGAAGGGAGTGGCATGATATATTCATAGTGCTGAGAGGAAAACAAACAAAAATTTCCAACCAAGAATACTCTACTCAACAAAGTTGTCATTCAGAATTGAAAGAGGGTTAAAGAGTTTTCTAGACAAGAAAAAGCTAAGGGAGTTTATCACTACTAAATCGGCCTTAAAAGAAATGATAAAAGGACTTCTTTAAGCTGAAATAAAGGGTGCTAATTAGTAACAGGAAAAGATATATAAGTTTAAATCCCACTGGTAAAGGTAAATGTATAGTAAAGGAGGTGGATTAATCACTTATGAAGCTAGTATGAAAGTTAAAAGACAAAAGTAGTAAAAATAACTATAACTACAATAATTAAGGACTACAAAAGATAAAAAGATGTAAAATGTGACATCACAAATATATAAAATGAGAGAGGAATAGTAAAAATGTACAGATTTAGAATGTAATCAAACTTAAGTTGTTATCAACTTAAAATAGACTGTTACAAGTTATTATATATAGATCCTATGGTAACCACAAAGCAAAAACCCATAGGAGATGCACAAAAAGAGAAAGTAATCTAAGCATGCCACTTAAGAAAGTGATTAAACCATAAAGGAAGAGGCAACAGAAAAGAACAAAGTAAATACAAAACAGCGAGAAAATAAATAAAATGGCAATTAAGTTCATACCTGTCAATAATTACTTTCAATGTGAATGGAATAAACTCTCCAATCAAAAGACAGTGGCTGGGGCTTCCCTGCTGGTGCAGCAGTTAAGAATCCACCTGCCAGCACAGGGGACACAGGTTCGAGCCCTGGTCCGGGAAGGTCCCACATGCCGCGGAGCAACTAAGCCCATGCACCACAACTACTGAGCCTGCACTCTGGAGCCCATGCTCCGCAACAAGCGAAGTCACCACAATGAAGAGTAGCCCCCGCTCACCTCAACTAGAGAAAGCCCGCCTGCAGCAACAAAGACCCAACACAGCCAAAAATAAATAAATAAATAAATAAATAAATAAATACACAGTGGCTGAATGTAAAAAAAAAAAAAAAACCCAAAACAAACAAGAGTTAACCTAGCTTTAAATAAATGGGCTTGTATTTGAAAAAAGAAAAAGAACAAGACCCGTATATAGGTTTCCTACTGGAGACTCACTTCAGAGATAAGGACACACACAGACTGAATATGAAGGGATAGAAAAAGATACTCCATGCAAATGGAAACCAAAAGAAAGCTGAAATTGCTATACTTATATTAGACAAAATAGACTTTAAAATGAACACTGTAATAAGAGACAAGGGCATTTCATAATGATAAAGGGGTCAATTCAACAACAGGATATAACATTTGTAAATATTTGCACACCCAACATAGGAGCACCTAAATACATAAAGCAAGTATTAACAGATGTAAAGGAAAAAACAGACAGCAACACAATAATAGTAGGGGACTTTAATACCCCACTGACATCAATGGATAGATCATCCAGAGAGAAAAATCCATGAAAAAACATGTTGGCCTTAAACAACACGTTAGACCAGATGGATTTAACATTTCATGAAAAGGCAACAGAATATATATTCATCTCAAGTGCACATGGAATGCTCTTTGGGATAGGTCATATGTTAGGCCATAAAACAAGTTTTAATAAATTTAAGAAGATATCAGATACCTTTTCTGAACACAATGGTATGAAAATAGAAATTAATTACAAGAAAACTAGAAAATTCACAAATACGTAGAGATTAAACAACATTCTACTAAAAACAAATGGGTCAAAATGAAATCAAGTGAGAAATTTAAAAATACCTTAAGACAAGTGAAAATGGAAATATACCAAAACTTATGGGATGCAGCAAAAGCAGCTCTAAGAAGGAAGTTCATAGTGATAAATGTCTACATCAAGAAACAAGAAGGAGGGCTTCCCTGGTGGTGCAGTGGTTGAGAGTCCGCCTGCTGATGCAGGGGACACAGGTTCATGCCCTGGTCCAGGAAGATCCCACATGCTGCAGAGCGGCTGGGCCCGTGAGCCATGGCCGCTGAGCCTGTGCTCCACAACGGGAGAGGCCGCAACGGTGAGAGGCCCGCGTACCGCAAAACAAACAAACAAACAAACAAACAAGAAGGAATCTCAAAAAAGCCAACCTAACTTTATACCTCAAGGAACTAGAAGAAGAAAAAAAATGAATCCCATAGTTAGTAGAATGAAGAGAAATAACAAAGATCAGAATGGAAATGAATGAAATAGAGACCAAAAGCACAATAGAAAAGAACAACAAAACTAACAGCTGGTGTTTGAAAAGATAAAGAAGATTGACAAACCTTTAGCTAGACTCACCAACAAAAAGAGGGGACTCAAATAATAAAATTAGAAATAAAATGAGATGTTACAACTGATGCCACAGAAATGCAAAGGGTCATAAGAGACTACTATGAACAATTTTTTAAAGTTAATTTTTATTGGAGTATAGTTGATTTACAATGTTGTGTTAGTTTCTGCTGTGCAGCAAAGCGAGTCAGTTACACATATACATATATCCACTCTTTTTTAGACTTATTTCCCATATAGGTCATTACAGAGTATTGAGTAGAGTTTCCTGTGCTGTACAGTAGGTTCTTATTAGTTATCTATTTCACGTATAATAGTGTGTATATGTCAGTCTCAATCTCCCAATTTATCCCTCCCCCCATTCCCCTTTGGTAACCATAAGTTTGTTTTCTACAATTTATAAAACATTCCTGAAAGACAGAAAAATACACTTAAACAAATGAGAAGATATCCTTTGTTCTATGATAGGACATCTCAACGTCATGAAGATGTCCGTTTTACTTAATTTATACATTTAATGTAATCCCAGTATAAATTCCAATAAATTTGTATATGGATCTAGGTAATTTCATCCTAATGTTTGTATGTAAATACAAACACAAAAGAATAGCTAGGGGAACACTGAAAATAAAATAAAACAAAACTCTGAGTGGGGTCTACCCCTTCTAGATATTTAAATATATGAAGAAGTCTGTATTAAAACAATTTGGTACTGAACATGAATCAACATGACAATGGGATAGAATAAAAAGTCCAGAAATAGATCAACTACATATAGAAGTTTAGTGTATGATAAAGGTGATATCTCATATCAGTTGGGACAAAGATGATGTTTTTAATAAATGGTATTGGGACAACTGAAGAAAAGAAAACTATTCATTCCTCAAGCCGTACATAAGAATGAACTCCAAATGGATCAGAGATCTGGAAGGAAGGGAGGGAGGGAGGGAGGGAGGGAGGTAATAGTTCTAGAAGAAAACATGGGTGAATTTCTCTTTTTTCTCTCTTCAGTAGAAAGAAGGTTTTTAGCTATGATTCAATTCTTATTAATTATAACTCAAAATCCAGATGCAATACAAGAAATGTTTGATAAATTTGACTATATAAAAAATACAAATCTTTGGGATGATAAGAAACCATAAGCAGTGTTTAAGACAAATAAATTGGGAGAAGATATTTGCAAACATATCACAGTTAACAGCTACTCCCAACTATACTAAGGACTTTTAAGAATCGAAGGGGAAAAGGACTAAAAATCCTATGGAAAGATGTGCAAAAGTCATGAACAGACAATTCACAGAGACAAAAATGACCCTGAAACATATGTAAAAATGTAATTTCAAGCATAATAAGGGGAAATGCTAATAAAAAGCACCCTGTGATAGTTTGTTTCACCCATCTGATAGGCAAAAGCCAAAGCTTGCTAATTTACTTTGTTGAGGCTGTGGAGAAACAGGCACTCTTACACTGCTGAAGGGAATGTTAAATGGAACAACCCCTATGGGGAGGAATTCAGCAATTCTAACAAACTATATAAGTATTCATGGACCCAGTAATCACATTTCTGAAAATTTACCTTGAAGATATGCTGCAACAAATATAAAAATATATATGCCCAAGGTTATTAATCCCAGCCTTATTTGTAATTTTAAAATATTAGAAACTACATAATTATTAGAAACTATATAAATATCTAGGTATAGGAAATTGAATGAATGACATATGGAACATTCACACAATTGGGTATAATACAGCTTTTAAGGAGAGTGAAGAAGATTTGTATGAACTGATATGGAGTGATTTCTAGGAGATATTGTTTACTGAAACAATAAGTACAAAATAATATCTTTTATAATTAAGGCTGTGATTAATAACATATATGTATGTGTATATATATATTTCCATATACATGTATACACATACACACACATCCTTTTGTACAAAAAGGAGAGAAAACTGGAAAACAATGAAGTACTTTACCTACAAGGGGTAAATGGATACCATAACTATACTAAAAGGGAAAAAAAGAAAGAACTTATCTAAGTTACTTTGAACATAGTATTTGATGATATATACCCACATTCTTGGATGGGGTGGAATGGTGGGAACAAATTGCAAACAAACAGATCTTTTTTTGCTATGGTTGTTTTACATAGTGGTATGGGCAATGAAATTTTGAAACAAATTTGGATGTATTAGAATAGTGAGCACATGAACAAATATACTTATGTTGTTTTCACTGAAGAAAGGACATACAAATATAGAATGAGGAAAGGGAAGACATAACTTTGTGGGATGAATAGGAGATATCGATGCAAACATGATTTCTAAAATATGTATGTTCGTGCATGTATATGTATGTATACATATATGTGTGAATATTTACACTTAGCATCAAGATTTTGGTCTGTAATAACATTTCTTAATGAAATATACTAGGGCTTCTCAGAAAAATGACTGAGTCCAGCACTGGGACAGGGTAAGTACAAGATGAATCTAGAACATCTTGCTATCTCAGAAAGTGAGAAAACATTACAACCAAATGATGCCCAAAATACAGAATCCAGCTTGAAGGGACCCCCCACTGATCAAAACTGGACAAACTGAACAGAAAAATTACTAAGTACAGTAATAAAGTATAAACCATTAGGAAAAAGAATAGTAACTCATGAATCCATACTGATGATAAATATAGATAAATAATGGAGGAGAAGGAAGGGCTCTTGCTTATAGTAGAATGCCAAGTGCTGAGTGGTAAATTTGGAGAGAACGCTGCTGGAGTTGGAAGATCAGCAGTTTGCAACCATCATAGTCAAGATTTGACTAGGCAGTGGGACTTCTGAAATGTCTACATGAAAAGCTTGATAGATTGTCTCCTCAGAGAAACAGGGATAAAACTGGATAAGTACATAAATTAATTAATATTTTCTAAATGTCTCTGGAATTTGACCAAAGGGCATATAATCAATTAAGAAGAATTTGCTTAAGAAAATCTATGCATCTCTGTAAGAAATGTGGGAGTCTATGTCATTTCAGCCAGGGGATGCTCCCATTCTCTTCATCTCTATGTTTTAGAAATTCTACACTGTGAAGGTAGGGCAGCCCATAAGAACTGATAGCTCCCATCCTCCCTCACCAGCTCCCAATTTGGGACATAGATTCCACTTCAGGAAAGGATGGGGTAGCTTGGGAGGACCAGTGGCTCCTATCCGCACCCCCAGGGCTCTGGCCTTGTGTTGTGGAGGTTCTGCTCAGAGTGGGCATAGCGTGTCATGAGGACTGGTAGCTGCTTGGCCCTGCCTGAAGAGGCTTACTTTACTTGGAGATGAACATGGAAAAACCATATCCAGGAACACTGTCAAAAACAGTAGATATCAGTGCCAAACAATCACGGAAGGTTAGTGTCTCTGTACTACTAGTAATGGTAAACAAAATGGCATTACAGTTAAGTCCCCTACATACAAACCTCCAAGTTGCAAACGTTCAAAGATGCGAACATGCGTTTGCATGTCTAATCACATAAGTTAGTTCACATGTCTGGCGTACATTGTCACGTGCGTGCATCCCCTACATAGTGGTTGTGCTTTTGTGTACTTTACCGTACAGTACTGTATACAGTCCAGTAGTACAGTATCTTTATTTCAAGCCCAGGATGTCTGGAAGCAAGTGTAAAAGTAGCGGTGATGTAGCTGGTACTGCTAAGAAGCACCAAACGATAATGATAGAAACAAAAGTGAAAATAATTGAGAAAGTGAGCGACAAGAGGAAGAAGAAGTGACTGACGAACTGAAGAGATTCACAGAGCAGGAAATAGCAAGGGAATTTTCTTCATTTGAGGAGGCACCGTTAGTTTTCGAGGCACAGGACCCAAACATAGAACCGTACACGAAGGACTGCAGCCGCCATTCAAAATTCAATCCAGTGCTACCATGTCATCTATGACGAGAAAAAAAGAGCTACTACCCAGACATCATTGGATCATTTTTTCAAAAGGGTAGATAGAATTGAATCCAGCAAGGAACCAGAACCTATGCCATCAGCGTCAGGCATGAGTGAAATTGCAGCTTACCCTCCATCTCCTATTGCTAATGATCCTTCAGCTCTACCATCTCCCACCTCCTCTCCCTCCTCCTGTCAGTACCTCTTCTTGCCTGTTCACTCGATGCCAGCCCCTGTATGCCAGCTGTTGTACTGTACTACTGTACTTTTCAAGGTACTGTACTGTAAGAGTAACAATGTTTTATTTTCTGTGTTTGCTTTTTATGTATTATTTGTGTGAAAAGTGTTATAAACCTATTACAGGACAGTACTATATAGCCGATTGTGTTAGTTGGGTACCTAGGCTAACTTTGTTGGACTTATGAACAAATTGGACTAATGAATGTGCTATTGGAACAGAATTTGTTCATATGTGGGGGACCTACTGTATCAGAAATTTAAGAGGGAGATCCAGGGAAAGAGATAGCCAAAAAAAAAAGGCCTTGCCAAGCAAGGTCTTGCATCCCTGCAAGGCCTTGACCAGGCATCCCTGGTCATTTGAAAAGCTGTATATATGAGCAAGACTGCATCTAAGTAACAAGAGAAGTTGCTAGTTCCTGACTGAACATGGGGAAGACTTGTAACTGACTCCTGAACTTTGAAAGCATTCCCAACACTATACACAGATCCACCAACAAAAAGTGGAGGCATTAAAGGCTCAGGGGGCTTAAAACAACCTCTGATCAAAACAACCTCTGATCATTGGACGCTGAGCTATGCTGACTCAGGGGTGATGCCTAGGAAGCCTAAAAATAAAGAAGGAAAACAAACGAGTAGTGACATACATCAGAGACTGCACACTGCACAGGAAACAGACTTCACAAAGTTTGTTCAACAAAATCACTAAAGAAAGAAACAAAAAATGGCAACAAGCCTGGAGTGCGGACACAGAATAAGGACTGAGAGTTGCTATATTATCTGAAATATCCAGTTAAACAACAACAAAAATTATGAGACATGAAAAGAAACAGGGAAGTGTGCCCCACACACAGGGGAAAAAAATCAGTCAATAACATTACTTTTGGGTGCACCTCAAAGCAACTACCACAAATATGCTCCAAAAATAAAAGGAATCCATATTTAATCCATTAAATGAAAGTATAACAATGACTCACCAAATAGAGAATATTAATAGAGATAGAATCATTTTTTTAAAAATCAAGCAGAAATACTAGAATTAAAAAGTACAATAACTAAAATGAAAAACTCACTAGAGGGGCTCAAAACCAGATTTTAGCTGGCAGAAGAGATCAGGGAACGTGAAGATAGATTAATAGAGATTATCCAATTTGAAGAGCAGAAATTAAAAGAATGAAAAAAAATCAGAGATCTATGAGACACCATTAAGCATATCAATATATACATAATGGAAGTACCAGAAGAAGAGAAAGGAGCAATATTGGTTTACTATTGGTGCCACAACAAATTACCACAAACTTAGTGGCTTAAAACAACACAGACTTTTATTCATTCATTCATTCACTCACTCATTCACTGACTCACTATTTTATAATTCTGTAGGTTAGAGTCTAACATGGGTCTCAATGGGCTAATCAAGGTGTTGGCAGGGCTGCATTCCTTTCTGGAGACTCTAGGGGAAAATCTGTTTCCTTTCCTTTCCCAGCCTCTACGGATGCCCACATTTCTCAACTGATGGCCCCCATCCTCTTGAAAGCCAACAATATTGCATCTCTCTGATCATCTTTTGTAGTCACATCTCATTCCAACATTGACCTCAGCCAGGAAAGGTTCTTTTTAGCACTTGTTATTAGGTTGGGCCCATCTGAATAATCTAAAATAATCTCCTCATCTCAAGGTCTTTAATTTTGATCACATCGGCAAAGTCTCCTTTTCCATGTGAGGTAATATATTCATAGGTTCCACAGATTATGACATGGATGTCCGTGGGGTGGTAGTGGTTGGGGGGTGCATTATTTTACCTACCACAATAGCAGAGAAAAATACTCAAAATAATAATGCTGATCATCTCTCAAATTTGATTAAAAAACCAATCTAAACAACAAGAAGCTCAACAAAATCCAAGTAGGATAGAAAAGGTAAAAAACAAAACAAAATCAAACTTAGACACATCATAGGCCATTGTTGAAAGACAAAGAGAGACCATGAGAGCAAGAGACAGTACATCAGATACAAAGAGACCATAATAAGATTAACGCTGATTTCCTATTAAAAAAAAATAAAACAACTTATGGAGGCCATAATACAGTGGAATGACATATTTAATGTGCTGAGAGAAAAAAAAAATCCTACATACAGCAAAACCATCTTTCAAATATGAAAACAAAGATATTCCCTGATAAACAAAGACACAGAATCCATGGCTATCAGATGTGCTTTAAAAGAAATATTAGAGGAAGTAATGTCACAATGATGGGAGCATAGGTTATTCTTGATTTTGCTCCGCTTCACAGGGAAAACAACTAACAAATATTCATGGACAAGACACCACTGAGAAATCCTAGAACACAGGGGTGAGGCTGAAGCACCCCCTGAATCACAGAGAAAAAGATGGACAACATTAGAAAGCTAATAGGAGGGTTACATGCTGAGCACACTGCCCCTTTCCCAGGCTGGTGCAGAGCCATGCTGAGAGGTTTCCCCTCAACCTATGGTTCCTCCAGTGGGAAAAGAGAGTGTAGGGTTGACATCCAGCTCCCCTAGCACTGTGGATCACTTCTTGGGAGCCCTCACTCCAGTACTGTCTCATAAAGATCACAGGGGAATCTGTGGGTCTTGACCACTGGGAATCTGATGGTGATGGAGAAGTGGGGAGGGGCTTGTAACAAGCAGCACTTGGATCTTGGCAGATCAAGTTTCTACCTATAGCACCCAGGTAGTGGTCCCAGCCAGTGGCTTTGTTCATCTGTAGAACCAAGGCAGCGACACAGTCTGACCAGGGAACTCAGCAGGGTTCTGGTCTGCCTGATTTGGGTCCCCAAATGAAGAGATTTGCTAGCCCTGGAGCTTGGTCTGCTCCCACCCAGCCAGTGGAGCTAAGTCCCACCCAGCCAGTGGAGCTAAGTCATAACCAGCCAGTGGAGCTAAGTCATAACCAGCCAGTGGAGCTAAGTCATAACCCCGCTAACTGCTGGCTCCATCTGACTAGAAAGGCTGGCAAGAACACCTGGAAGCTACATAACCCAGTAACACTCAAGCAGAGAGTCTGGCAGGCAGAGCTGATTACCCGCAGAGCAAAGCCAGTGCTGGGCTTAGATGGTTCCCTTAATCCACCCAGGCAGGGAAGCTAATTCCTAGGCCTACACACTGCTGAGTGAAGCTCCTAGACCTGGCCAACCAGAAAGTCTGTCCAGAACAGCTGGAAAACTGTATAGCCCAGCAATGCTCAAGCAGGGAGTTCAGCAGGCAGAACTGATAGACTGCAGAGCCGAACCAGTGCCCTCGTTTGGCCAGATTACTTGGGGCATTGGTCAGCTTGAGTCAAGACCACAAACAAAAAACCTTTCTGACTTGGAGCTGTTTCCCCAGCTGTGCCAGGCTAGGAAACTAATGTGTAGCCCCACCCATTGCTGAATATAGTTTTCAGCTTGCTCAAGCAGGGAACCTAACCAGGGTACTTGGGAAGCTATGTAGCCCATCTAATAGCCCTGCTTACAGTGACACTTTAACAAGAGAACACAGCCCATGGATTTCCCTGTCTGCACAGCAAAACTGGTGGCCCTCTTTGGCCAGAGAACTCAGTGCACAGTTTTGCCTAATTTGGGGACCTGGGGCCTGTCCTGATATCCCATCAGGACAGAGAAGCTAATTCATAGTACTTCACTGCTGAATGTAGTACCCAGTCCTGACCATCTAGCAAGCCTGACCAAAGAACCCAGGCAACTGCAGAGACCATCCTACAGCCTTGCTTAGCCAATGAAATAAACCAGGAGTCCTATCTAACTGTTCTCAGCCAGTGGCACCTCCTTCCTAACCTCAGAGCTTGGGCAGTGATCTCACCCCAAAATAGACCCTGATAGCAAGCCCCCTCCTGCCAAGGACTTGACCAGCAGACACACCAGAAACGCAAACTGAACTGACTGGTGAAGAACTGTCTCTGCCAAAGGAAACCTATAAAGTCTGGAAGAGGAGACCCCCTCACTGAAATGTGAAATACAATGTAAGGAATTAAGGATCATGAAAAGATCTGGTAAACATCACACCACAAAAGAAATCAAATAAAGCTCCAATAACTGACCCTAAAGAAATGGAAATCTATGAACTGTAAGACAAAGAACTGAGAATAATCCTCTTGAAGAAGTTTAGTGAACTACAACAACACACAGACAACAAAATAAAATTAGGAAAACAATGCATGAACAAAATGAGTTCAAAAAGAAATAGAAACCATTAAAGCAAAAACAAACAAATCTCAGAGCTGGAAAATATGACGACTGAACCAAAGAATTCAATAAAGTGCTTCAAAATCAGACTCAGCCATGCAGAAGAAAGAATTAATGACCTAGAGAAAGGACATTGGAAATTATCCAGTCAGAGGACCACACAGAAAAAAGAATGAAAAAGAGTGAAGAAAGCCTGTAGGACTTACAGGACACAATCAAAAGAAATCATATCCACATTATGGGAATTCCAGAAGGAGAAGAGAAACAGAACAGGACAGAAAGTATACTTAAAGCAAAAATGGATGAAAATATCTCAAACCTGGGAAGAGAAATGGACACCAAGATCCATGAGGACCAAAGAATTCCAAATAAGTTCAACCCAAATAGGACTACATTGAGATACATTATAATTAAATTATCAAAAGTAAAAAAACAAAGGAAGAATTTTGAAAGCAGCAAAAGAGAGAAAATTAGTATAATAGGACGCCCATAAGACTATGGGTAGCTTTCTCAAGAGAAATGTTTCAGGCCATGAGAGAACAGGATGACATATTCAAGATATCGGGGCGGCGGGGGGGGGGGATGTCAACCAAGAATTCTGTTCTCAGCAAAGATGTCCTTTGGAAATAAAGACTTTCCAAAAAAACTAAAACTGAGGGAGTTCATCACCAGTAGACCTGCCTTACAAGAAATGCTAAAGGGTGTTGTGTGGAAGTAAAAGGACACTAATTAACATCATGAAAACATAAAAAGGTAGCATAAAACTCACTGGTAATGGTAAATATATAGTCAAAGTTAGATTCTATAATATAGTAATGGTGGTGCATAATTCACTTACAACTAAAGTTTAGAAGTTAAAAAGAAACATAACCATAAATACAAAAATCTGATATTAGTTACACAATATAAAAAATATGTAAACTCTAACATCAATAACCTAAAATGTGAGGGGGAGAAGTTAGTATAGTTTAGGAATCTTACTGAAGTCAAAGATTGTTATCAGTTTAAAATAGGGTGCTATAATTTTAAAATATTTTATGTAAACCTCATGATAATCATACAGGAAAAATCTGTAGTAATTACAGAAAAGAACATGATAAAGAATTCAAGCATAGTGATAGCAAAATATATCAAAACACAAAAAAAGTGATAGAAAGATAAGAAACAAGGAATAATGAATCTATAAAATGGCCATAAAACAATTATGAAATGGCAAAAGTAAGTCCCTACCTATCAATAATTACATTAAATATAAATGGATTAAATTCTCCAATCAAAGGACATAAAATGGCTGAATGGATTAAACAGAAAGATCTTATGATATGCTGCCTACAAGAGACTTACTTTAGCTTTAACAGTACAGTATTTTGAGACTGAGAGTGAAGGGATGGAAAAATATTTCAAGAAATAGTAACCTAAAAAAAGCAAGAGTCGCTATACTTAGACAAAATAGACTTTAAAAATGGCACAAAGGGACAAAGAAGGTCACTATATAATGATAAAGGGGTCATCTATCAAAAATATATGACAGTTTTAAATATTTATGTGTCCAACTTGGAGCATTTAAATATACATTTGGCCCTTGAACTACATAGGGGTTAGACCCGCCATGCAGTTGAAAATCCATGTACAATTTATAGATGGCCCTCCATATAAGTAGTTCCTCTGTATCCATGATTCCTCCATATCGACAGTTCCAAATCCATGTATTCAACCAACTGCAGATACTGTAGTACTGTAGTATTTACTATTGAAAAAAATCTGCGTGTAAATAGACCCTCGCAGTTCAAACCTATGTTGTTCAAGGGTCAGCTGTATAAAGCAAAAACTAACGTAGCTAAAAGGAGAAATAAACAGCAATACAATAATAGTTGGGGACTTTAATAACCCACTCTCAACAATGAATAGATCATCCAAAGAGATATGCAATCAATTAGGAAAAAGCAAGTATGAACACTATAGATTACATGGACCTAAAAGATATATACACACCTAAAGGATATATACAGAATATTCCATCCAACAACAGCAGAATACACATTCTTCTCAACTGCACAAGGAACATTTTCTAGGATAGACCATATGTCAAGCCACAAAACAAGTCTTAGTAAATTCAGGAAGATTGAAATCACACCAAGTATGTTCTCAGACCATAATGGTATGAAACAAGAAATCAATAATAAAATGAAAATGGGAACATTTAAGAATACATGGAAATTAAACAAGACTCTCCTGAACAAACAACAAATTTTTTTAAAAAATTAAAGGGGAATAAAAAAGTATCTTGAGACTAATGGAAATGGAAACACAACATACCAAAACTTTGGGGATGCAGCAAAAGCAGTTCTAAGAGGGAAGTCCATAGCAATAAATGCCTCCATTAAGGAACAAGAAAGATCTCAAATAAACAACCTAACTCTGGCTTGGGAACTAGAAGAATAAGAACAAACTGAACCCAAGGTTAGTAGAAGAAAGGAATTAATAAATTTTAGGGCAGAAATAAATGAAATAGAGAACAGGAAAACAATAGAAAATACTAACAAGACTAAGAGTTGGTTCTTTGAAAAGATAAAATTGACAAACTTTTAGCTAGGCTAACCAAGGGAAAAAGAGAGAGGACCCAAATCAACAAAATTATAAATGAAGAAGGAGGCATTACAACTGATACCACAGTTATACAAAAGAGGCAACTATGAACAACCATATGCCAACAAACTAGACAACCTGGAAGAAATGGAAAAATTCTTAGAAATATACAAGCTACCAAAACTAAATCAGGAAGAAATAGAAAATCTGGACAGGTCAATTATTAGTAAGGAGGTTGAATCAGTAATCAAAAATCTCCCAAGGGAAAAAAACCCAGGATCAGAACATTCCGTTGGTGAATTTTACAAAAGATTTAGAGAAGAATTAATGCCAATCCTTCTCAAACTCTTCCAAAAAATCAAAGAGGAGGGAAAACTCCCAAACTCATTTTATGAGGCCAGCATTACCCTGATACCAAAAGCCAGATAAGGATACTACTAGAAAAGAAAACTACAGGCCAATATCCCTCATGAATATAGGTGAACAAAATTCTCTATAAAATTCTAACAAACCAAATTCAGCAGCAGATTAAAAGGGTCATTCACCATGATCAAATGGAATTTATCCCTGGGATGCAAGGATGATTCAACATACACAAATCAATCAATGTGATACATCACATTAATACAATGAAAGAAAAAAATTATATGGTCACCCCAATAGACACAGAAAAAGCATTTGACAAAATTCAACGTTCGTTCATGATAAAACAAAAACCTCTTACCAAACTAGGAATGGAAGGAATATAACTCAACATAAATAAAGGCCACATGTGACAAGCCCACAGCTAACATCATACTCAATGGCGAAAGGTTGAAGTCATTTTCCTCTAAGATAAGGAACAAGAAAAGGGTTCCCTCTCTCATCACATTTAACATACTACTGGAAGTCTTAGCTAGAGTAATAAGCAAGAAAAAGAAAAGATATCAGAATTGAAAAGGAAATAGTAATATTGTCTCTATTTCCAGAGGACATGATCATATATATATAAAACCCTAAAGACACCACCAGAAAACTGTTAGGTCTAACAAATGAATTCAGTAAAGTTACAGGATACAAAATTAACATGCAAAAATTGTAGCATTTCTATATGCTAACAACAAATTATCTGAAAAAGAAGTAAAATTAACTCTTTTACAATAGCATCAAAAAAATAAAATACTTAGAAATAAATTTAACCAAGGAGGTGAAAGATCTGTACACTGAAAACTACAAGATGTTGATGAAATAAAGTAGATGAAAATAAATGGAAAGGTATCCTGTGTTCACGGACTGGAAGAATTAATATTATTAAAATGTTAATACTACCAAAAGTCATCTATAGATTCAATACAATCTCTATCAAGATTCCAATGGCATTTTTTACAGAAGTGGAAAAACAATCCTAAAATGTATATGGAATCACAAAAGACCCTCAATAGTCAAAGCAATCCTGAGAAAGAAAACAAAGAGGGAGGCATCACAGTTCCTGGTTTCATTCTAGCTGTATTATAAAGCTAGAGTAATCAAAACACTATGATACTGGCATAAAAACAGACAAACCAATGGAACAGAATTTAGAGACCAGAAATAAACCCAGGACTACATGGCCAACTAATATTTGACAAGGGATCCAAGAATATTCAGTGAAGAAAAAACAGTCTATTCAATAAATGGTGCTGGGAAAATTGGGTAGTTACGTATAAAAGAATAAAACTATACACTTGTCTTACACCACTCACAAAACCATAAACCATAAAACTCCCAGAAGAAAACATAGGGGAAAAGCTCCTTGACATAGGTCTTGGCAACAAATTTTTGGATATGATACCCAAAGCACAAGTGACAAAATCTAAAATAAACAAGTAGGACTATATCAAACTGAAAAGCTTCTGCACAGCAGAAATGACCAGAAAAATGAAAAGACGACCTAAGGAATGGGAAAAAAAAATATTTGTACACTATATGTCTGAAGGGTTAATATCCGAAATATATAAAGAACTCATACAACTCAATAGCAACAAAACAAACAACCACCCCCCCCCCCAAATAATCCAATTAAAAACTGGGCAAAGGCCCTGAATAGACATTTTCCCAAAGATATATGAATGGACAGTGAGTACATAAAAAGATGCCCAACATCACTGGACATGAGGGAAATGCAAATCAAAACCACAATGAGGTAACAACTCATGCTTGTTCGAATACTTAGCATCAAAAATGCATGAGATAAATTCTGGCAAGGATGTGGAGAAAAGCAAACCCTTGCGCACTGTTGGTGGGATTGTAATTGGTGCAGCCACTATGGAGAATAGTATGGAGGCTCCTCAAAACACTAAAAATAGAGTTTCCATATGATCCTCCAATCCCACTCCTGGGCATATATCCAGAGAAAACTCTAATTTGAAAAGATACATGCACCTCAATGTTCATAGCAGCACTATTTATAATAGCCAAGACATGGAAGCAACCTAAGTGTCCATAGATGGATGAATGGATAAAGAACTGGTGGGATATATACACAATGGAATATTATTCAGCCATAAACAGGGGGGAAATCCTGCCATTTGCGCCAAGGATTAACCTTGAGGGCATTATGCTAAGTGAAATGAGTCAGACAGAGAAAGACATATACCTTACGATCTCACTTAAATGTGGAATCTTAAAAAGAGAAAGACAAACAGACAAACCAAACTCATAGGAAGGAAGATCAGATTTTCTGGTTACCAGAGGCACGGTGTAGAGGGAATTGCTGAAGGTGGTCAAAAGGTACAAACTTCCAGTTATAAGATAAATAAGTACTATGGATGTAATATATAACATTATGACTATAGTTAACACTCCTATGTGATACACATGTAAATTGTTAAGAGAATTAATCCTGAGTCCTCATCACAAGGAAAAAAATTTTTTTTCCTCCTTTTTTGGTATCTATATGAGATGATGAATGTTAACTAAACTTACTGTGGTAATCATTTCACAATATGTGTAAGTCAAATCATTATGCTATATGCCTTACAGTTATATAGTGCCATATGTCAATTAAATCTCCATAAAACTGGAAAAACACCAGAAAACAAAACTAAACTCAATTCTGAAGTTAATAAACATTTTTTGCCTCAAATAAAAGAAACAAATATTAAATACAGTTCTCCAGGCTGAAAGGAAGTGACGCCAGATAGTAGTTCAAATCTACACAAAGTAACAAAGAGCACCAGTAAAGGTAATTTTGAAAGTAATTACAAAAAGCAGTATAATTTTTTTCTCCCTTTTTATCTTAACTGATTTTTAATATGAAGACAAAAATTATAAAATTGTATTTTTGGCATTGTATAAAGATGTAATATATATGACAAAATAGAACAAAGGAGGGGGCAAAGAATAAAATTACACTGGAGCAAGGAAATGACACTGGTCAGTAACTTGAATCTATGGAAAGAAGTGAGGAGTACCAGAATGATAAATAAGTATTTTGTAAGTAAAATATATGGCAGAGCCATAGAGCAACCATTAACAAAACGAGTTGGAATATGTTTTTTAAATGAATAAATGAATTAAAATGGTACACTAGAAAATAACCACATAATATAAAAGAAAGCAATAAAGGAGGGATAGAGGAACAAAAAGACATGACAACTACAGAAAACAAATAGCAAAATGGCATACATAAATCCAACTATGTCAATAATAGCATTAAATGTGAATGAGTTAGTAAAACAACTATATCCCAATTTTAAAAAATATGCGAATGAGTTAAACACTCCAAAGAAAAGGCAGAGATTATCAGACTGAATAAAAAAACAGGTTCCAACTATATGATGTTATAAAAGGCACACTTCAGCTTTAAAAATACATGCAGTTTGAAACCAAAGAAATGAAAAGAGAAATACCAAGTAAACAGTAGGTATAAGTGAACTGGATTGGCTATCCAACTCTCAGACAAAATAGACTTTAAGGTGAAAACTGTTACTAGAGAAAAAGAAAAACATTTTATAAAGGATCAATTAATTGGGAAGATATAACAACAAGTATATATTATTTGTCTGACAACAAAGATCTAAAATACATGAAGCAAAAGCTGACAGAATTGAAGGGAAAAATAGATAATTCAACAATATTTGGAGACTTCAATACTTTAATCTTGATAACGGGTAGAACAACAAGACAGAGAATTAGCAAAGATATAAAAGACTTGAACAACATTATCAACCAACCAGACCTAACTAACATCTTTATAACACTTTACCAACAACAATAGAATGCAAATTCTAGTCAAGTGCACATGGAATATCTTCCAAGACAGACCATATATTAGGCCATAAAACAAGACTCAGTTTAAAAGGATTGAAACCATACCAAGAATGTTCTTTGACCACAGTGGAATTAAGTTACAAATCAACAACACAAGAAAATTTGGGAAATCCACAAATATGTGGAAACTAAACAACACACATTTAAATAACCCATAGATCAAAAACAGAAATAACAAGGGAAATTAGAAAACATTTGGAGCTGAATAAAAATAAGAACACAGTGTGCCAAATGTATGGGATGCAGCTAACACAGAGTTCAGAGGGAAATTTATAGCTATAAATGCCTACATTACAAAAGTAGAAATATCTCAAATCAATAACCTAACTTTCTATATTAAGGAACTAAAAAAATGTGAAAAATGTTATAAAGGGTATTATTATCAATCTGATAGAACTGGAATACAGATAGATTAGGTAAAAATATTTTAATTAAGGTTAAATTTACGAATGTTGACATATGTACTATGGTAGTGAAAGAGAATATCCATATTTGTGGGGAATACAGATTGAACTACTTAGGAATGAAGGTTCAGAAACAATCAACCAATCTCTTTCTTCCTCCCTTGCCATCCCTTACACATACACAATCATATGCCTCTGTGTGTGTGTGTGTGTGTGTGTGTACAGGGAAGGAGGAAGTGATCAACCAAATGGGATAAAATGTTAATCAGTTGAATTTACATAATGAATATATGGATATCCTTTGTATTAATGTTATTCTTGCAGCTTCTGTGTAAGTTTAAAATTATTTAAAAATTTTTAAAAAGCAATAGAAAAGATCAATGAAACTAAAAGCTAGTTCTTTGAAAAGATAAATAAAACTGATAAACCTTTAACCAGAATCATTAAGAAAAAAAGGGAGAGGGCTAAAATCAATAAAATCAGATATGAAAAATGAAGTTATAACCAACATCACAGAAATGCAAAGGATCATAAGAGACTACTGCAAGCAACTATATGCTCATAAAATGGACAACCGAGAAGAAATGGACAAATTCTTAGAAAGGTACAATCTCCCAAGACTGAACCAGGAAGAAATAGAAAATATGAACAGAGCAATTACCAGTACTGAAATTGAAGCAGTAATTAAAAACTCCCAAAAAACAGAAGTCCAGGACCAGATGGCTTCACAGGTGAATAGTACCAAACATTTGGAGAAGAGCTAACGCTTGTCCTTCTGAAACTATTCCAAAAAACTGCACAGGAAAGAACAATTCCGAACTCATTCTATGAAGTCACAATCATCCTGATACCAAAACCAGACAAAGATATCACAAAAAAAGAAAATTACAGGCCAATATCACTGATGAACATAGACGCAAAAATCCTCAACAAAATACTAGCAAACAGAATCCAACAATACATTAAAAGGATTATACATCGTGAACAAGTGAGATTTATCCCAGGGATGCAAGTATTTTTCAGTATCCATAAATCAACCGACGTGATATACCACATTAACAAATTGAAGAATAAAAACCATATGATCATCTCAATAGATGCAGAAAATATCTTTTGATAAAATTCTATATCCATTTATGATTAAAAACTCTCCAGAAAGCAGGCATAGAGGGAACCTACCTCAACATAATAAAGGCCATATGTGACCAACCCACAGCTAACATGATACTCAATAGTGAAAGGCTGAAAGCATTTCCTCTAAGATCAGGGACAAGACAAGGTTGTCCACACTTGTCACTTTTATTCAACACAGTTTTGGAAGTCCGAGCCACAGCAATCAGAAAAACAAATAAAGGAATCCAAATTGGAAAGGAAAAAGTAAAACTGTCACTGTTTGCAGATGATACGGTACTGTACATAGAAAATCCTAACAACACTACCAGAAAACTACTAGAGCTCATTAATGAATTTGGTAAAGTTGAAGGATACAAGATTAATATACAGAAATCTGTTGCATTTCTATACACTAATAACAAAAGAAAATAGTCCCGTTTATCATCACATCAAAAAGAATAAAATACATAGGAATAAACCTACCTAAGGAGGCAAAAGACCTGTACTCCGAAAAGTATGAGACACTGCTGAAAGAAATTGAAGATGACACAAACAGGTGGAAAGACAAATATATGATATCTCTTACATGTAGAATGTAAAAAAATTACAAATGAACTTATTTACAAAACAGAAATAGACTCACATAGAAAACAAACTTATGGTTACCAAGAGGGAAAGGGAGTGGAGGGATAAATTGGGAATTTTGGATTAACAGATACATTCTACTATATATAAAATAGATAACCAACAACGACCTACTGTATAGCACAGGGCCTCACAGCCAAAAAAAAACAGAACATAAAACAGAAGCAATATTGCAACAAATTCAATAAAGACTTTAAAAATGGTCCATATCAAAAAAAAAAAATAAAAAGGAATATAAAAAGTAGCATATTTTTAATTAACTCTATAAAATTGTTAGAAATAATGGTAAAACTGAACTTTTGACCTTCAGTAAATATAATCTTATAAAATAAAACACTTAATAGGCAAAGAAAAAAAAAAGAAAAGATATGTATCCCCATGTTCACTGCAACATTATTCACAATAGCCAAGATATGGAAACACCCTAAGTATCCATCAATGGATGAATAAAGAAATTGCGACACACACACACACACACACACACACACACACACACACACAGACATAGAGGAATACTACTCAGCCATCAAAAAGCAAGAAATCTTGCCATTGACAACATGGTTGGATTTCAAGGGTGTTATGCTAAGTAAAATAAGTCAGAGAAAAACAAAAACTGTTATGATCTCTCTTATATATGGAAGCTGAAAACAAAAACAAACAAAACCCAAAGATACAGAAAAGAAATTGGTGGTTGCAAGAGGTTGGGGGAAAGGGGTAGAAGAAATGGATGAACTGTTTTTCTTTTTTTAGTTTAAATAAATTGAATAAAAATTTTAAAGATAAACCATAACTAAACTGACATTCTTTGAAGCATAATTAGACTAATTCCTTTGCCAATCATTCTTTCTTTTCTTGAAAAAAATGGAAGTTGCAGTACAAATTGATTTCATAATTTTCTTTTGCTTATCACTGTGAATCTGAGTCCATTTTTAGAGAATTTAGTCTAACAGATGATTTCTTTTCTATGTTATTTTTTGTAATTTTTTTTTTTTTTTTTTTTTTTTTTTTTTGCAGTTCGCGGGCCTCTTACTGTTGTGGCCTCTCCCGTTGCAGAGCACAGGCTCCAGACGCGCAGGCTCAGCGTCAATGGCTCACGGGCCCAGCCGCTCCGCGGCATGTGGGATCTTCCCGGACCGGGGCACGAACCCGTGTCCCCTGCATCGGCAGGCGGACTCTCAACCACTGTGCCACCAGGGAAGCCCTATTTTTTGTAATTTTAAGAATACATGCTTACTTTAAAAATGGAAAAGAAAATATATATAATTTTATTTACAGATGGTACAAAAACTGTTTTCCTGTGTTTAAAAAAATTGCTAATTGTGACAATGTTTGAATATGCTTCACTATATGGGAAATCTATTTTAACACTTTGTCAAACAGCAATTTCCCTCCATTGTTTTTGTACCATCAGTGCTAATAACAACACAGTGAAAAAGGCAAATAATATTTTTATTATGAAAAGAGTTTGACTTAATAGATTTCCTGAAAGGGTCTCAAAGAAACCACTTGTTTCCAGAACCACAAATTATAATGGTACTTGTTCTGTATCTACATAGGAAGCAGAATAAAATGTAATGAGCATAAAATTTATGTTATGTGTATTATGAATTATTAAGAAGTCCAGGTCAGTTTTCAAATAGACTGTCCACATTCTGGATTTGTGTCATTGCTTCCAAATGGTGATGTTTATTTCCTTCCTTGGTTTTTCATATTTCTTATAAACTGAGATTTGACCTTAGGTTGGGTAATATTCAGGTGCAACATTTTTAGCAAGAATACATCATGGTGGTACCACCATAAAGACTTTCACAAAAGAAGGGAAACATCTACTATACGTAGGATTACACAGATTTTCTTCTTCAGAATCTATACAGCCCAATCCTAGAGGTGGAAAGATATAAAAGAGTACCATAGCTCCATGGTCACCTGTTAGAAGTGGAAAACACCTTCACGATAGAAATCTAAGGTAATTGGCTTACCCAAAGTCATGCAATTGTTGAGAGGAATTTCATGAGCAGATTTGCCCAGCTGTGACCATTAAAAAAAAAAAAAGCAAAGAATCATTTTCAAAATCAGAGTTACTGTTTTTTTTTTTTAAATCACTACCCCACCCAAGTATCCTAAAAAATGGTAATTTGATGATTTTTCCACTTCACTAGGAAATATCTTTCAGTGATGGATAAATTGAGGAACGTCAAAGTTTTAAAATTTATTTATAGAGCATTTTAGTATCACTGCATGAAAGATTCTTTACCTATGTTGTGACTGCGGTTTGTTGTGACTGGGGTGTTCACAAGGTTCTGATTTAATGATCTTGGTTAAAATAAATATAAACCAAAACCAACAAAGTGACACATAGAAAGCAGGATCAAAGACTATGATGGCATTTCCTGGTAGTGTCAGTATAATTAAGATTCTATTAGTTTTCTCAGAGGTTAATAATTTCACAGTGAAAATATGCTCAGGGCTGAAACTTGGCATGCAAATATTTAGCCCAGAGCAATTCTTTTTAAGGAAAATCTAATTAAGTTAGTCAGTGAAGGAGACTTAAGAATGGCTGCTCTGAAACCACAGAAAGAATTTTTCCCATTTTAGAAGTCTTGTCATGTCTGGCAGTGGTGAGAAGGTAAGTGAGTTCTCTGGAATTTACTACTAAAAAGAAAAGAAAACTGTCATTTCAGTCTCCCCTTTCTATACCAATCCTCATTTCCTGATAGAATACAACCATTCACGAATAATACTTTTCACGATGAATTTGAAAGACTCCAGCAAATGTTAACTGGGACCTAGGTGGCAGAAGCATTAGATCGTGCTGTAAACATCTGACATTGGTGGCTACAAATAACTTAACTTGAGAATTGCATTTTTGTCACGTAAGTATCAAATGGAAAAGAAACACCGTCTCAATGAGACTGAAAAATTATCGAACGTTTCTGTGCCACTCGTAGTTTAGCTTAGCTTGTAGCTTCTACTTAGAGTTGTGACTTGAAGCTGAGTTATGCTGCTTTTGCAGAGTTTCAATTCTAGAACCAGTGATTTGCTTCCGTGGCCCCAGAGAATCATAGCCCAGTTTAGAATCACGAGGAGGGCAAACCTCTGGCCAGCAATCTTTCAATATCACAAGCAGAATTTCCTGGACTGTGGGGAAGGTGAGTGAGTGAGTTCATGGAAACTGTTTGTTTCATTCTAGAATTGTTGAATCTGGATTCACTCACAACAGACATATACTTTAAGTCCAAAGGGAGGTCGCCCCAGGCCCCTGCTTTGCTTAACTCTTCTTAGTAACCCATATAGGCTAAAATTAGTGGCAAAATAAGTTTAGCTTTCAGGAAAATAATAAAAATCCCTTTTCTGAAAAATTCAATTTGCTTTTATTTACACAATTTTATCAGCAGGTAGAATGACTTTCCCAGTTTTACAGAGGGAGAGATTCAAGCATAGAGACAATAGCTCTACAATAGCTCCAGGGGCAGCCATTCTCATCATAGGCTCTTTGTGACCGGGGGCCCCCTGCTGTTGTGCAGTGCACAGCCTGTGCAGCCCTACGCAGTGGCCCTGCACATCAGCAGACATACTCCCCTTCAGGAATGTCAACCAGGCAGACCCAGTCCCGCACAGGGCATCAGCCAGGGAGGGCCAGGGAAAATAAGCTCAGCTCTGATGAACTTATCCAGAATGTTGTAATCGGGATATATAGAAACAGTAATTTATGGAAAATATATAGAAATATATATAGAAATATTTATAGAAATGTATAGACGTTTTAATTTCACATACATATGTTTGTGTTTTACAGTCAAATATTGTTTTTACTTTTATTTCCAGTGCTTAAGCCTCTGAAAGATCATAATCTAGCCCTGGTGACGCCCTTTCATCTTCTCTTTTGTCAGCCTTCCCTTCTCTTTACCGCTTACCTACCTACCTACCTACTTTCTCCCCAAACTAACCTTATTCCAACCCCTCTCACCAGGAAAACAAAAAACATCTGCTCAGCCACTTTCCGGTCAATCTTGACAGTCCAAAATACCCCAGCCTGGGCTGGCTTCTGACAGTCCAGTCTGTTTCCTAAGCTAATAACTCACAGTGGAATCTCAGGCACTGGGGTAAGTGGAGCGGCGTGTTTAGGGGTTTAGGCAATTTGTTTAAGCAGATTTTAAAAACACTTCGCAAATCATGCCACACATCTGTCTCCTTATTAATGAATGTTGATGGAAAATCTAGTTTCTACTTATTACATAGAACTAGTTATCTGTGTTTATTTAGAACGTGTGTTCAAACTCACCCCCCGCCATAGGCGGTGTGTCACAAAGTAAAATAAAAGACCTTTCTCTGAGGAAAGGGTGGCCACCTCCAAGCTAGATTAGGTGATGTTGCATTGTGAACAAATTACAGAGGCAAGAGGCAGACCGTGTCATCGGACTGGTCAGTGCCCTGGAGAGCTGAAACACTCCAAAAGGTGAGAAATGTCATTTTTTTTCCAATTGGCTCAGGCCTTGGAGACCATTAGGTGTAACCCATCCGCCCTTGGAGTCAAGGATTATATCAGTTAGTCTTGTGAATTCTTGATCCAGGAGCATCTTGTAGGTGTCTCAGAAGCAATAAAGAGAACTATGACAGGGTTACTGAGAGTCAGCCCTCAAGGAGAAGCCGAGGCACAACCAGGGGGATCAGGAAGTAGAGTGCAAATGAGAAGGAAGAGAACGGCTGGGACAGACCGCAGCTCCCGCCACGGGGCACTAAGCAGCGCAGACAGCTGATAGGAAAAAGCAACCCCAAGCTGAAGACCATTCCTGATTAAGATGGAATCTTCCTGTTCTTTACAAAAAGGAGAGCATTTCCTCTTGCATGCAAATGTGGTGTTCCCACATGAAAGTACATCTACCCCACAGATAATTTACTAAGAACAAGTTATCGGCAAGTACTCAGTTCTAGCTACGCAGAACCAGCACCAAGTCCCATTCTGGTCTTAGAACAAAGAAAATAGAGTTTTTATTTTCCTGGCTATACTTAATGAAAAGCAAATCACATTCCCTGGGGCAGGGCTGGGGAGTGGGAATGGTTCAACTTTCTGAAGAATAGGCAACTGTTGACCTATGGTGAAAACAGTGCCTTAGCGGTAAACTGACTGGACAGAATCTAAATGCCTCCGATTTGGGGAGAGGAAATATAAATGTCTATACATATGTTAGGTCTGATGTCCATGACCAAGGACAAGTTAGAAATCGGGTTCTTGCTCAAAAAGTTGCTATTCAAATATATGCACTTAAAAGCAGCTTTCCTCACTGGTACACTGGAGCAGTCTCTAAATGAAGAAAAGAACACCCACCTGTTTTTATAAAATTTTAGGACTTCTCTAGTGGTGCAGTGGTTACGAATCCGCCTGCCAATGCAGGGGACATGGGTTCGAGCCCTGGTCTGGGAAGATCCCACATGCCGCGGAGCAACTAAGCCCGTGTGCCACAACTACTGAGCCTGTGCTCTAGAGCCCGCGAGCCACAACTACTGAAGCCCGTGTGCCTAGAGCCCGTGCTCTGCAACAAGGGAAGCCACCGCAACGAGAAGCCTGCGCACCGCAACTAGAGAAAGCCCATGCACAGCAACGAAGACCCAACACAGCCAAAAATAAATAAAATTAAATTAAAAAAATTTTTTAGGGCTTCCCTGGTGGTGCAGTGGTTGAGAGTCTGCCTGCTGATGCAGGGGACGTGGGTTCGTGCCCCAGTCCAAGAAGATCCCACATGCCGCGGAGTGGCTGGGCCCGTGAGCCATGGCCGCTGAGCCTGTGCGTCCGGAGCCTGTGCTCCGCAACAGGAGAGGCCACAACAGTGAGAGGCCCGTGTACCACCAAAAAAAAAAAAAAAAAAAAAAAAAAAAAATTTAAAATTTGTTAAACGATTCTCAGTGACTTATTATTTTAATTTCTACAAATGTTGAAAATTGTTTAAATTTATCATTTTAGAATAATACTTGCTCAGTGAAGAAGGCTTTCCATGTGATTTTTAAAATAGAGGAATAACTGAAGTGCTTTTAAGCATATCTGGATACGGTGTTGATACATTCTGTCACAAAAGCAAATCTGCAGTATGTATAGTTCAGGCTGATTGGTGGAGCAGTTCCTTTTCAGTGTTTACTTGCTTGAATTGTATTTTTCTTATTTAGGTTAAATGTTATACATTAATTGATACAATACTTTGAGATAAAAAGGAAAGGGGCTTGTATTAGTCAGCTAGGGTCCTATAACAAAATACCACAGACTGGGTGGCATGGAAGTAATTTATTTTCTATCAGTTCTAGAGGCTGGAAGTCCAAGATCAAGGTGACTGTGGGGTTGGTATCTGGTGAGATCTCTCTCCTTGGCTTGCAGATGGCTGCTTTCTCACCATGTCCTCACATGGCCTTTTCCCTGTGCATGGGCTCATGGTGTCTTTTTCTCTTCTTAAAAGGACATCAGTCCTGTTGCATCACAGCCCCATCCTTATGACCTCATCTTATCCATAATTATCTCCTTAAAGGCCGTATCTCCAAATGCAGTCACACTGAGAGTTAGAGCTTCAACATATGAATTTAGGGGGTGGGAACACAATTCAGTTCACAACAGAGCTACAATAACAAGAGTTATAGTTAGGTTTGAGGTGCTTATTAAATGCTTAAAGCCCTTCCTGCTATGTTTTTATGAAACTAAATCTTGATCTTATTTCCAATGTCTTAGAAATAGACTTAAACCAAAGAAAAAAGAATTACGTCTATTTTCCAGGGAAAAGAAAAGTTTCCTTAGTAATGGGAGAGGAAAATACCTGTGATGTTGAAAAGAATAAGTAGTGTTTATTCTCTCAAAGCCATAGTAATATTTTTGTGTTATTTCACGTGCCACATGTTCTCATCACCACAGGCTGCTACACACAGAAAGTTTTCTTGTTTTCTATTGTCCATGCACACTGCTAATTTAGACTGAATCTCACAAAGTAGACAGCTACACATGCTTCATTTAGCTCCCCAAAACATCCCATATGGATGGCCCAAATTAGGAAGCTATTGAATAAAAAGAGAGCTTAGTATCTAGTTGATAGGTGGCATGATTATTAATACATAAAAATTTCCAAATTATTTCCCCATAAACCTATTGTTTCCCAAGATTTTCTAAGCTGCCTTCTCTGTTGTGCCTAAACACTTATTGGGAAGAAGTGCTTAGAAAAAGGCATACGCTCTTTGAAGTTTCTTCTACTCTCATCTTCATCTTCAACCCCACCCATAAAGAGTATCCAACTTTGCTTAGAACTTTAAGGGCAGATGTGGCTTAAATAAGAACTTCAACTTCAACCCACTTCATTTATCTCCTCGATGGGCTTGCAGTGTTGCCCAGCCCTAGTTATCATGCTCTCATGAGTGCAGAACTTTCCCAGCTTTTCCCTGTCATCCCAGCACCTCATAAGTTTACAATCCAAGCAATAAAGAAAAGAAAAAAAAACCCAATCACACTAAGGACAAGTGGGAAAAATTTTAAGTGAGCAAGTAGATGGATGATGAACTACAGTATAGAGTGTCCGAGTTGGAAAGAATGTTAAAGATCATCTCTAATTTTCTCATTTTTATCAAAGAGAAAAAAAGCAAACACAAAAGCACATTAGGAATCTCCTCTGTGGAGATCATGGAGTGGAGCAATGACCACAGGGTATCATAGGAGCATAGAGTAGAGCAAGGGTGAGTTGGCTGAGAGAAGGGAGAAAAGCTATGGCCAGTCTAACAAGGCATAGACAGGGCACCAGGCAACAAAGCCCCATGGTTAAGATCATAAGCTCTGGCATCACACAGACCTGGATTTGAATACCAGCCGCCGTCGCTCAGTAGCTGTTTGACCCTGGAAAAGTTGTCTGTCCTCCCATTGACTCACTGTCTTCATCTGAAAAACAGGATAATAACAGTATGAATTAAGAGAATTTTTAATTCTCTGGTAGAATTTTTTTACATGGACTATGTATAGTGCTTAGACCAGGGCCTGGTCCATAATGCTCACTGAATATTAGTGACTTATTATGTCCCCTTTGAACAACCTAGAAATACTTCATAGAGATTTAGGAATTTCAGGAATACTTTGAATAATAGGTATGAGGAAAAGGTAAGACTCATACAAACTCAATTATGGGATTTTCAGTTTCCACAACATATGGATTGAGGTCATATAAACTCCTCTTCAACTATAAACATATAATCAAGCCAAAAAAAACCCCACAAAAAAACAGAAGACAAAAATATTAACTACATAGTTGAGTGAAGAGAAGCAAAGTAAATTCTGAGCCAGAAATGAAAGAGGAACTTAGCTAGAGAGTTGTTGGCCATGGCCGGGATGAGGAGGTGTTAATGCCCATGTGGGAACACCTGGGACCATGAACGTGCAAACGATAGAGGTCTAGAACTGAAACCCTTCAACCCTGCCTTCTCTGGCAAAGAATGATCAGAAGAGGTCTATCCACTAACCTAGAGAAGCAGCAAGAAATTTGTCCAAGGATCTAGGGGAGAGCTTCCATGAGAAGCTATTGTTAAAAGGAGTCCTGGAAACTGAAACTCCTGTTACAGCAATATTTCTACAACCTAGGCATGGTGAATTTCTACACACACACACACACACACACACACACACACACCCCACAGATCACTGATATGGATGTGCTCATAATGAAAAGCCAGGAGATAAGGTAATAATATCTTTAAAATGCTGACGAAATATATTAATCTAAAAATTCTGACTGAAGTGAAATGAATACACTTTCAGGCAAAGTATGAGAACAGTTTTCCAAAAGAACCACTAATGCATGTCTTTCTCTAAGAAGGAAATTGAACCAAGGAGGAAGGAGCAGGTAATAACGAGGAACAAATTTATAAACCTAAGTATATGTGAACAAGCATTGGTCGTTAAACACAAACAAACTGCAACAACAATTCCTTTCTCTCCTGCAGGAAGAAGTGTGTGGGGAAAAAAACAGGAGTGGATTTTGCTGGTCCTAGAGCCATAACTTATATTAGTTCCAATAAGAACATCACGTCTATCACTGGACAGGCAGTGCAGCCAAACTATAATAAAAGAAACTGCAAAAACATAATTTCAGGTGAACATAAACAGCTGAAGTAACCCAGAGGTCAACATTGTCCAGAGCAAGGAAGTTGGAGATGGACAACTAAAATACTTCAGGGTATCTGGCTTAGAAAAAAATTCTACCAGCACATATTTATACAACCATGTTAAGTGAAGACAATATGTCTGGAGCTCTTCACTGGAAAGAAAATGCTCATATACATCTGCTGTTTCATAGCATCATTTATTTCACTTAAGAACATCAAGAGAGTTCCATTTATATGTTTTCATCCCTTTAGAGAGGGGAAAAGGTATTCAGGTAGACTTGAAGCTCAGCGGGCAAATCCTTATGAGCTGGCACATTCCCATCGTTCGGTGAAGGTTACTCCATCCGTACTCCACACAACCCCACATCTTCTCTTTTACTTGACAGGCTGCCTCTTTGGAAGCGCCCAAGAACTTCATGTGGCTTTTTAGGAACGCAAAACCAACCCCGACCCTTACTGATGACCAAGGAAGTATATGGGGGGGGCCTTCTTTTTCCACCAGTCAAACTCCCTCTTGGGAGGGAGAGATCTCCCACAAAGAAGCACTGACAGTGCCAGCAACAGCTATGCCTCTTGATCCCCTCTATATGGACAAATTGCTTCCATTTCCTTATCTGTAAAATGGGGATAGCCAACGTACCTATCTCAGGGTTATTGTGTGGGTTAAATAAGAAAATTATCTCAATTATCACAGGGAGAAAGGTCCAGGCAGAGCGCCTGGCACATAAAGTGTTTAATATTTATTTAATGAGTAGATGAATGGATGAAGGGATGAACAAATTCACCTGCCTTCCTCTAGAAAGGCCATAAGTCCCTGTCATGCTCTCCCTAAAGCCTGGACCACTCTTAGAAATACGGGAGGGCTGAATATGTAGCTAGAGGATTCATTCAAGTTAGTGGGTAGCCAAGCGCCTACCCCTAGTCTAAAACCAAACTCCCAAATGTAGCTCATCCTGCAGGCTGTGCCGTAATTTGAGCCAGTTCCCAATTCAACAAAACCTTGCCTCCTTTGCTCCCTACTATGCCGGAGAACTTCCCTGACTTTTAACCCCAACTGGAATATAATACCTTTGGAGAAATGTCTAATTAATTTGCCTCCCTGGGAGTCATCTGGCACTATTAGATTGTTTAGGTCCCAATGTGCACACACAGGCAGCTCCGGATTGAAGGGGAGTTGGGAAGATTCTCTCAGTGGGAAACTGCATGACTTCTGCTTTAATGTGCTAAACCCCAGTCACCAATTTTAATCCCTTAAGTCGGGGGTAGGAGAGGATATGTTGTTTTTATAGAGTGTTGCCTTTCCCCACTAGGGTAAAGGATTTTAATACATTTCTTTCTTCATCTAGAGAAGTGGTCTGCTTTTCTCTATTAACCCAGGGTTGGCCCATTCAACCAATGTGGGCTTCCTGAGGGTAATCCCTCACCCCCAACCTCCCGAAAATGACAGTCAGGAACTTGCCCCCCAGCCACGCCCACGCCCCCAACTTTCTCAAGCCCTCCCTGGGTTAGACCCTGAGTAGTCCTGCCACTTTCTTGTTCTCTGACCAGACCACGTGTCCCCGCGTCCACCCAGGCTTCTGCTTCACCCCTCTCTCTTTCCCTTCAAACAGACCAGGCTGGACCTCAGAGCCGGGATGTGCACATCAAGAGCCCCATGTTGTAAATCAGAATTTGATCCAAACTTTTGTGTATGTGAGGTGAGGAGTGCTGGTGTCACCTCACCTGAAGCCTCACTTTGCAAGCGACAGGAACTGTTTTCAAAGGATACGAGGGAACTGACAAACACGTCAAGAACACTGGGCTCAGAGCAGGCAGGAGCATCAACTCGGTCCACCAAGACCCTCCTGCCACCCCCATGGAACTCAGAAAGTGGATGTTGGCGCTGTTGCTACCACCGTCACCAAATGGTGTCTCTCCTGCTTCTGCTTCTTTGTGACTCCGGTTTTCTGTTCAAAAGGTGGCATGATGCATCTGAGGAACCTACCCTAGGTCACATACCCAAACTCTAGCTGCAAAGAGGGCTAGCAAATGGGGTTTTCCAACCTTTAGGAAGCGAATTTCTCAAACATAGAAAGGTGGTTCATGTCCTACAATAGCCACAAAATGATAAACGGGGCTTCCCTGGTGGCGCAGTGGTTGAGAGTTCGCCTGCCGATGCAGGGGACACGGGTTTGTGCCCCGGTCCAGGAGGATCCCACATGCCGCGGAGCGGCTGGGCCCGTGAGCCATGGTCGCTGGGCCTGTGCGTCCGGAGCCTGTGCTCCACAACGGGAGAGGCCACAACAGTGAGAGGCCCGCGTACCGCAAAAAAAAAAAAAAAAAAAAAAAAAAAGACAAACATCAACGACATGTATCTCACCATCCCCAGTTCTGTTCCTCATTCCTGTCTTCTGCAAACAAGCACCACCAAAATGCCTTCTCTGCCTCTCACTTGCAGGAAGTCCTGGGATTACAGGCTCTGAACTACTCCAGCCCAGGATCTGTGACGTAGCTTCCCGTTTCCCCTCTAAAATTTTCCTTGTGCCAGTTTTGTAAAGAAAGGAATGTCATCACTCTCAGTTCATCCTGACAGACAGGCTAGGAAAGCTTAAGTTACCATCTTTCTTCTCTGCTGTCCACATTCCTTACCCTGAAGCTTAACACGTGCCTCAAACTGTCTGCTTCGTCGGTATCAGCTTCTTTGCTTTCTTAGTTCTATAATCACTGTTTTTGGAATATCTAGGGTCCAGGTTGCCAGGAGCCACAGGCTTGTAGGGCTAGTAAGAACATTCTGAGTCTGCAAACAACAGACTTTTGAAGAAAACATGTGCCTTTAGAGGACACTCACACAAGGCTCCCTGATGGCAAAGCACTTACAGACACTGAGAATTAAAAGGTCATCCATGGAGGGACATGCTCCTATCACCCTTCCTTGATGGTCACTAGCGAAGGGCTCTGTGTTGATGCCATCCCGCTGCCAACATTCGGTTCCCAAGCTTGCTCTCTTGTATCAGTCCACCCAGGTCCTGGAATGCAGCCAGCCTACCGACACTGAAAGGATGGATGCTCGCTGCAAAGAGATTGCTTGTCTGGCTGTGTGTGCCGGGGATGACAGCAGGACACCAGAACAGCGGCTGGAAGGGAGAGGAAGCAGGGCAGCTGCAAGCAGGGTGGTCAGAAGAACCGCCTCAGAGATGCCCTGAGATGCAACAAATGACAAAGCCCTACATCTTTCAACAGTTGAGCAGGCAGAGAAGCCTGTTGGGAAGCAAGCAGGAATAAGGGATTCCTTTCTGAACAGAAGTCTGGGTCAGGAAGTGAGTCAGAGAAGCAGAATTGCCAAAGGAGGTGAGGCCCATCATTGGCTGGCAGCAGTTCCAGGACTAAACCAAAGGCCCTCCCGTGTGTGGGCCTCCTGTGGAAGGTTGTCTGGGTCATCGAATGCACACAGGACGGGGTCATGCTGTCTTAGATTTTTTTTTGTGGGGGGGGGATTAAAGCAAAAGAAGTGGTTTCAACATGTTTCCATTTTCATCCAAATACTTCCTGTACATTCACTCCACTTACATGAGAGACAGCATGATGTCTATTGGTAAGGTCACTTCAAGCACTGGAACGAATATGTCAGTACCTGGGCATGATTTCGGAGCCCACGACCAAAATGATATCAAGCTACTTCACATAATTTTAAAATTCACCTACTTTCTGAAAGGATTTGAGATTGCTTAGGATAAACGCTTACGTGCAGTAAAACCAAAAACTATAAACACAGGAAAAAAACAAATAGCAAGTTTAAAGGGGAAAATATCATACCAAGAAGCTCTGGCCAAAAAAAAAAAAAGAAAAAGAAAAGAAAACAGTAATGAAGCCCAGATCTTGGTCTTGGATGTTAATGGGCTCAAATCTAAGGGAAAATCCAGTGGGTTACAGAATTCTTGCTAGCTAGAAGGAACACAGCAATCGGCTTATGAGAGTAGACAAACGCTTTCTACAATGCAATGTTCTGCAATGAACATTGTGGTGCATGACTCTTTTTGAATTATGGTTTTCTCAGGGTATAAGACCAGTAGTGAGATTGCTGGGTCAGAGGGTAGTTCTATTTTTACTTTTTTAAGAAACCTCCATACTGTTCTCCATAGGGGCTGTATCAATTTACTTTCCCACCAACAGTACAAGAGGGTTCCCTATTCTCCGCACCCTCTCCAGCATTTGTTGTTTGTAGATATTTTGATGGTGGCCATTCTGACCAGTGTAAGGTGATACCTCATTGTAGTTTTGATTTGCATTTCTCTAATGATTAGTGATGTTGAGCATCCTTTCATGTGTTTGTTGGCAATCTGTATATCTTCTTTGGAGAAATGTCTGTTTAGGTCTTCTGCCCATTTTTGCACTGGGTTGTTTGTTTTTTTGATATTGAGCTGCATGTGATGCTTGTATATTTTAGAGATTAATCCTTTGTCAGTTGCTTCGTTGGCAAATATTTTCTCCCAATCCGAGGGTTGTCCTTTCATCTGGTTTATAGTTTCCTTTGCTGTGCAAAAGCTTTTAAGTTTCATTAGGTCCCAGTTGTTTATTTTTGATTTTATTTCCATTTCTCTAGGAGGTGGGTCAAAAAGGATCTTGCTGTGATTTATGTCATGGAGTGTTCTGCCTGTTTTCCTCTAAGAGTTTGATAGTGTCTGGCCTTACATTTAGGTCTTTAATCCATTTTGGGTTTATTTTTATGTATGGTGTTAGAAAGTGTTCTTATTTCATTCTCTTACATGAAGCTGTCCAGTTTTCCCAGAACCACTTACTGAAGAGGCTGTCTTTTCTCCATTGTATATTCCTGCCTCTTTTCTCAAAGATAAGGTGACCATATGTGGGTGTGTTTATCTCTGGGCTTTCAATCCTGTTCCATTGAACTATATTTCTGTTTTTTTGTGCCAGTGCTATACTGTCTTGATTACTGTAGCTTTGTAGTATAGTCTGAAGTCAGGGAGCCTGATTCCTCCAGCTCCGTTTTTCTTTCTCAAGATTGCTTTGGCTCTTTGGGGTCTTTTGTGTTTCCATACAAATTGTGATGTTTTTTGTTCTAGTTCTGTGAAAAATGACATTGGTACTTTGAAAGAGATTACATTGAATCTGTAGATTGCTTTGGGTAGTCATTTCCTCAATGTTGATTCTTCCAATCCAAGACCATGGTATATCTCTCCATCTGTCTGTATCATCTTTGATTTCTTTCATCAGTGTCTTATAGTCTTCTGCAAACAGGTCTTTTGTCTCCTTAGATAGGTTTATTCCTAGGTATTTTATTCTTTTTGTTGCAATGGTAAATGGGAGTGTTTCCTTAATTTCCCTTTTAGATTTTTCATCATTAGTGTATAGGAATGCAAGAGATTTCTGTGCATCAATTTTGTATCCTGTTACTGTACCAAATTCATTGATTAGCTCCAGTGGTTTTCTGGTAGCATCTTTAGGATTCTCTATGTATAGTATCATGTCATCTGCAACGAGTGACAATTTTACTTCTTTTCTGATTTGGATTCCTTTTGTTCCTTTCTCTTCTCTGATTGCTGTGGCTTAAACTTCCAAAACTATGTTTAATAATAGTGGTGAGGCTGGACAATCTTGTTTTGTTCCTGATCTTAGTGGAAATGGTTTGTTTTTCACTATTGAGAATGATGTTGGCAGTGGGTTTGTCATATATGGCCTTTATTATGTTGAGGTAACTTCCCTCTGTGTCTACTTTCTGGAGGGTTTCTATCACAAATGGTTTTTATCACAAATGTTGAATTTTGTTGAAAGCTTTTTCTGCATCTATTGAGATGATCATATGGTTTTTATCCTTCAGTTTGTTCATATGGTTTATCACATTGATTGATTTGCATATATTGAAGAATCCTTGCATTCCTGGGATACACCCCACTTGATCATGGTGTATGATCCTTTTAATGTGCTGCTGGATTCTGTTAGTATTTTTACATCTATGTTCATCACTGATACTGACCTGAAGTTTTCTTTTTTTTGTGACAACTTTGTCTGGTTCTGGTATCAGGGTGATGGTGGCTTTGTAGAATGAGTTTGGGAATGTTCCTCCCTCTGCTATATTTTGGAAGAGTTGAGTAGCATAGGTGTTAGCTTTTCTCTAAATGTTTGATATAATTCACCTATGAGGCCATCTGGTCCTGGGTTTGTTTGTTGGAAGATATTTAATCACAGTCTCAATTTCAGTGCTTGTGATTGGTCTCTTTATGTTTTCTATATCTTCCTGGTTCAGTTTCGGAAGGTTGTGCTTTTCTAAGAATTTGTCCATTTCTTCCAGGTTGTCCAGTTTATTGGCATATAGTTGCTTGTAGTAATCTCTCATGATCGTTTGTATTAATGCAATGTCAGTTGTTACTTCTTCTTTTTCATTTCTAATTCTGCTGATTTGAGTCTTCTCCCATTTTTTTCTTAACGAGTCTGGCTAATGGTTTATCCATTTTGTTTATCTTCTCAAAGAACCAGCTTTTAGTTTTATACATCTTGGCTACTGTTTCCTTCATTTCTTTTTCATTTATTTCTGGTATGATCTTTATGATTTCTTTCCTTCTGTTAACTTTGGGGTTTTTTTGTTATCTTTCTATAATTGCTTTAGGTGTAAGTTAGGTTATTTGAAATATTTCTTGTTTCTTGAGGTGGGATTATATTGCTATAAAGTTCCCTCTTATAACGGCTTTTGCTGCATCCCATAGGTTTTGGGTCATCGTGTTTTCATTGTCATTTGTTTCTAGATATTTTTTGATTTCCTGTTTGATTTCTTCAGTGATCTCTTAGTTATTTAGTAGTGTATGGTTTAGCCTCCATGTGTTTGTATTTCTTACAGATTTTTTCCTGTAATTGATATCTAGTCTCACAGCACTGTAGTTGGAAAAGATACTTGACATGATTTCAATTTTCTTAAATTTACCAAGGCTTGATTTGTGACCCAAGATATGATATATCCTGGAGAATGTTCCATGAGCACTTGAGAAGAAAGTGTATTCTGTTGTTTTTGGATGGAATGTCCTATAAATATCAATTAAGTCCATCTTGTTTAATGAATATAAATATCAATTAATTCCACCTTGTTTAATGTATCATTTAAAGCTTGTGTTTCCTTATATATTTTCATTTTGGATGATCTGTCCATTGGTGAAAGTGGCATGTTAATGTCCCCTACTATAATTGTGTTACTGTCAATTTCCCTTTTTATGGCTCTTAGCATTTGCCTTATATATTGAGGTGCTCCTATGTTGGGAGCATAAATATTTACAATTGTTACATCTTCTTGTGGGATTGATCCCTTGATAGTCTTTATTTTAAAGTCTATTTTGTCTGATATGAGAATTGCTACTCCAGCTTTCTTTTGATTTACATTTGCATGGAATATCTTTTTCCATCCCCTCACTTTCAGTCTGTATGTGTCCCTAGGTCTGAAGTGGGTCTCTTGTAGACAGCATATAGATGGGGTTTTTTTTGTATCCATTCAGCCAGTCTATGTCTTTTGGAGCATTTAATCCATTTACATTTAAGGTAATTATCCATATGTATCTTCCTATTACCATTTTCTTAATTGTTTTGGGTTTGTTATTGTAGGTCTTTTCCTTCTCTTGCGTTTCCTGCCTAGAGAAGTTCCTTTAGCATTTGTTGTAAAGCTGGTTGGGTGGTGCTGAATTCTCTTAGCTCTTGCTTGTCTGTAAAGGTTTTAATTTCTCCACCAAATCTGAATGAGCTCCTTGCTGGGTAGAGTAATCTTGGTTGTAGGTTTTTCCTTTTCATCACTTTAAAGATGTCCTGCTTGCAGAGTTTCCACTGAGAAATCTGCTTGCAGAGTTTCCACTGAGAAATCTGCTGTTAACCTTATGGAGATTCCCTTGTATGTTATTTGTTGCTTTTCCCTTGCTGCTTTTAATATTTTCTTTGTATTTAATTTTTGATAGTTTGATTAATATGTGTCTTGGCATGTTTGTCCTTGGATTTATCCTGTATGTGACTCTCTGCACTTCCTGGACTTGATTGGCTATTTCCTTTCCCATATTAGGGAAGTTTTCAACTATAATCTCTTCAAATATTTTCTCAGTCCCTTTCTTTTTCTCTTCTTCTCGGCCCCCTATAACTCAAATGTTGGTGTGCTTAATGCTGTCCGAGAGGTCTCTGAGACTGTCCTCAATTCTTTTCATTCTTTTTTCTTTATTTTGCTCTGTGGCAGTTATTTCCACTATTTTATCTTCCAGGTCCGTTCTGTTGCCTTTGTTATTCTGCCATTGATTCCTTCTAGAGAATTTTAAATTTCATTTATTGTGTTGTTCATCATAGTTCGTTTGCTCTTTAGTTCTTCTAGGCCCTTGTTAAAAGCTTTCTGTATTTTCTCCATTCTATTTCCAAGATTTTGGATCATCTTTACTATCATTACTCTGAATTGTTTTTCAGGTAGACTGTCTATTTCCTCTTCATTTGTTTCGTCTGGTGGGTTTTTACCTTGCTCCTTCATCTGCTGTATTTCTCTGTCTTATTTTGCTTAACTTACTGTATTTGGGGTCTCCTTTCTGCTGGCTGCAGGTTTGTAGTTACCATTGTTTTTGGTGTCTTCCCCCAGTGGGTAAGGTTGGTTCAGTGGGTTGTGTAGACTTCCTGGTTGAGGGGACTGGTGCCTGTGTTATGGTGGATGAGGCTAGACCTTGTCTTTCTGATGGTCAGGTCCACATCTAGTGGTGTGTTTTGGGGTGTCTGTGAACTTATTGTTTTAGGCAGCCTTCTGCTAGTGGGTGGGGTTGTGCTCCTGTCTTGCTAGTTGTTTGGCATGGCGTGTCCAGCAATGTAGCTTGCTGGTCGTTGAGTAGAGCTTGGTCTTAGTGTTGAGATGGAGATCTCTGGGAGAGCTTTCACCATTTGATATTACATGGGGTCAGGAGGTCTCTGGCGGACCAATGTCCTGAACTCAGCTCTCCCACCTAAGAGGCTCAGGCCTGACACCCGGCTGGAGCACCAAGACCCTGCTAGTGTTGGAGGGTCTCCTGCAGAGGTGTGGGGTGGCTGTGGCTCACTGCGGGGACCTGATCGCCCAAATGAGAGTTTTCAGTGGTGGAGTGAGGTCCTTCATGGACACGTCACACTGGCATCCTTTGTCATAATACACATCATCAGTGCCAAGAGCCGTGCCAGCTACTGGTATTGGAGGGTCTCCTCCAGAGGCTGGGAGCAGCTGTGGCTCACGTGTGTGCTGGCTCTTCCGAGGTTCCCCCTTGAGGTCCTAATTCAGCCAGAAATGATGGCTCCTGTGCTCCCGAACAGGTTTTGCTTCCCTTCTCAGGAAAAGAAGTGAACTTCAGATACAGATTAGGGATGAAAAGACCCACCTTTGATATGAAGGTTCAGTGGTGCCAGAGGCTCCTCAACAAGGACTGGGAGTGATGGGGAAGATGGGAGTTAGCTCCAAGGGGCCACTTCATTCCAGGTCCTTGTTTTTGTTTCTCTCCCTTTTTGCTCAGTCTGTTGTTGTTAGAAAATGTCCACTGGAGGCACTTCCTGGCTGGTAGAGTCTGTTACTACTTATCACTTCAATGTTTTAGTGGAAGCACCACTGCAGTGGGGACCCAAGGGGCTCACAGGGAACAGGAGACGATGTCACTGCTCAGTCTCCGGCACCTGGAGTGCTCCAGGGAACTGCCAAGGGCCTGAAGTTTTTTAAAGCCTGATTCTGTAAAAGTGATTCTCTGGGAGAAATATAATCCAAGAATATAGTCTTCTGGTGATCTAGGTGCTTAATACAGGGATGGCGCTTGCAGACTCATAGGCAGCCTGTGTTTCAGATTGGGCCTCTCAAGCTGTTCACCACTCACAACCCCTTTTGTTAACTTTTCCAGATCCCAAGTGAGTCCGTTATTTTGAAAGATTTCTAAAAATTAAATAAATATACTTTTATTGAGTAATGGCCTAGGCAGCCTTATCACGAATGTTTCATTTCCAACACACTTTTTGGAATGTTGAAAATAGCCTTCATTGCCTTAAAGCATCTCTCAAAAATATCCGTTTCTCATCCTGATTTTTGGCAGAAGCCCTTTTGGCATATATGTAAATTTGAGGTACCTAACAAACACCTGAACGAACTTGGGTTCTTAATTGAAGATTCACGACTGCAGACACAGATGTGTAGGCTACAAAGGTGATGTTTCATGTGAGCCATGAAGAATCTAAGTTGTATAATTGCCCTCACAGAGGACACCAGACCTAGCCTCCAGCCTCCAGGGTGCTCAGAGCCTTTTATCTGGAAGCCTTGCCTAATCTGTTCCTGTTCCAACAAGTCATCAGTTGAAACTCTTGACTTGTATACGATAAATCATGGAAGTCAAAGCCTGGCCTGGAAGATGCTGAGGGCAGGGATGGTTTCCTAATGCCCCTAACACATTTTATTTTGAATGGCACTATTTATCTGATGAGCACATCAGGAAAGGTTAGTGCAAAATAACTCCACCCCTAGTAGAGATTCATTGAGTATTATCCAACCAGATGTTATTGCATGTTTCAATGTAATTAAAACTTAGGTGCTCTTCCTGACAATGATAGCCCTGTGACTACAACTAGGAGAAGGTGGAAAGGGTAGCTAGGTAGCGACACACACTTGAAATAACATAAAGAATGAAGACAGCAAATAAAATAAAGGATCAAGGTGACTCTGGATCTGGCAAAATGGGTCTCTACTCATGCAAGATAGACTATAGGAAGGGTGTAAGGTGTAATGAGAAAGAAAGAAAAATTAGAAAACTATCCCATTTACAATTGCTTCAAAAAGAGTGAAATACCTGAGAATTAGTTTAACCAAGGAGGTGAAAGACCTATACATTGAAAACGATGAGACACTGATGAAAGAACTTGAAGACACAAACAAATGGAAAGATATTCCATGCTTATGGGTTGGAATAATTAATATTGTTAAAGTGTCCATATTGTCCAAAGCAATCCACAGATTCAATGCAATCTCTTTCAACATTCCAATGGCATTTTTCACAGAACTAGAATGAACAATGCTAAAACTTGTATGGAATCACAAAAAACCCTGAAGAGCCAAAGCAATCTTGAGAAAGAAGAACTGGAATCTTCATGCTTCCTGATTTCAAACTATATTACAAGGCTATAGTAACCAAAACAGAATGGTATTGGCATAAAAACAAATAGGTCAATGACACAGAATAGAGGCCCTAGAAATAAACCCACACATATATAGACAATTAATTTACAACAAAGAAGCCAAGGATACACAATGAGGAAGAATAGGTATTAGGAAAATTGGATAGTCACATGCAAAAAAATGAAACTGGGCTACAGTATTACACCATGCATAAACATTAACCCAAAATGGATTAAAGACTTGAATGTAAGACCTGAAACCATAAGAACCCTAGAAGAAAATACAGGCGTTAAGCTCCTTGGCATCAGTCTTGGTGATGACTTTTTGGATCTGACACCAAAAGCAAAGTCAAGAAAAGTGAAAATAAACAAGTACAGCTACATCCAACTAAAAATGCTTCTGCACAGCAAAAGAAACCATCAACAAAATGAAAAGGCAGCCTGTCAAATGGAAGAAAATATTTGCAATCATATATCTGATAAGGGGTTAATATCCAAAAAATATAAAGAACATATACAACTCAATAGCAAAAAAAACAAAAAAACAAAAACAATCTGATTAAAAAATGGCCAGAGGGGACTTCCCTGGTGGTGCAGTGGTTAAGAATCTGCCTGCCAATGCAGGGGACATGAGTTTGATCCCTGGTCTGGGAAGATCCTACATGCTGCAGAGCAACTAAGCCCATGCGCCACAACTACCGAGTCTGTGCTCTAGAGCCCATGAGCCACAACTGTGGAGCCCTCATGCCACAACTACTGAAGCCTGTGTGCCTAGAGTCCATGCTCTGCAACAAGAGAAGCCACCACAATGAGAAGCACTTGCACCACAACGAAGAGTAGCTCCTGCTTGCCGCAGCTAGAGAAAGCCTGTGCGCGGCAATGAAGACCCAATGCAGCCAAATAAATAAATAAAATTTATGAAAAAATATAGCCAGAGGGTCTGAATAGACATCTTCCCAAAGAAGACAAACAGATGGCCAATAGGAACACAAAAGGTGCTCAACATCACTAATCATCAGGGAAATGCAAATCAAAACCACAATGAGATACCACCTCACACCTAGTAGAATGGCTATTATTGAAAGCACAGGAAGATGTGGAGAAAAGGGAACTCTCATGCACCATTGGTGGGAATGCGAATTGGTACAGCCACTGTGGAAAACAGTATGTAGCTACCTCAAAAAATTAAAAACAAAACCACTATATGATCCAGCAATTCCACTTCTGGGTATTTATCCAAAGAAAACAAAAACACTAACTCAAAAAGATATATGCACCCTTATGTTCACTGCAGCATTATTTACAATAGCCAAGATATATAGAAACAATCTAAGTGTCCATCAAGGATGAATGGATAAAGAAGATGTGGTATATACACAAAATGGAATATTATTTAGCCATAAAAAAGGAGATCGTGCCATTTGTGACAACATGGATGGACTTTGAGGGCATTACACTAAGTGAAGTAAGTCAGAGAGAGAGACAAATACTGTATCATCTCACTTATACATGGAATCTAAGAAAAAGAAGAACTGATAGATGCAGAGAACAGATTGGTGGTTGCCAGAGGCAGGAAGTGGGGGTGGGCAAAATAGGTGAAGGGGGTCAAAAGGTACAAACTTCCATTATAAAATAAATAAGTCCTGGGGATGTAATGGACAGCATGGAGGCTGTAGTTATTGTATACTATATTACATATTTGAAAGTTGCTAAGAGTTTATCTTAAAAGTTCTCATTACAAGAAAAAGAAGAAAAAAATGGTAACTATGTATGGTGATGGACATTAACTAGACTTAATGTGGAGATCATCTTGCAATATGTACAAATATCGAATCGTCATGTTGTACACCTGAAACGAACATGTTCTATGTCAATGATATTCAGTTGAAAAAAGGAAAGAAAGAACAATAAAACAAGATAGGATGGAGAGTAGGGAGTTAAGTTTCCAAAAAGTCCAGGTTCTTTACAATCATAGAAAGAGTTTTACACAAGTGATGCCAGGCTGCTGAATTTTCCACTTTATTTCCAAGCCTAAATTGCTTACAACTGTTTTCTCTTCCATGGTATAAAGTTAAATCATAAATTTGTGATTCACTGAGAAACCTATAACACTGATTTACTGACTTTAAATCCCCATGAGTCCAGACAATGTACAAATTCTATACTGAGTGATCAAGGAACAGTAATAAGAATTTCTTATCTTTTATAAAGTATAACTGCACTTCTTATGTTCAGTTATGGTTTTGCTCCAGAAGACTCTACGGAAAAGAAGGGAGGAGGTGCTAGAGTTCAAAGGTGAGAATTGTTCCCATCTGTCAACGAAAATCTACCTTTTGATGAAATGAAGACACAGTATGCTTTTTTTTTAAAAATTTACTTATTTAGGGCTTCCCTGGTGGCGCAGTGGTTGAGAGTCTGCCTGCCGATGCAGGGGACACGGGTTCGTGCCGCGGTCCGGGAAGATCCCACATGCCGCGGAGCGGCTGGGCCCGTGAGCCATGGCCGCTGAGCCTGCGCGTCCGGAGCCTGTGCTCCGAAATGGGAGAGGCCACAGCAGTGAGAGGCCCGCGTACTGCAAAAAAAAAACAAAAAAAAACACTTATTTATTCATTTATTTATTTATTTTTGGCTGTGTTGGGTCTTCGTTGCTGTGCGCAGGCTTTCTCTAGTTGTGGCGAGCGGGGGCGACTCTTTGTTGCGGTGCGCGGGCTTCTCATTGCAGTGGCTTCTCTTGTTGCGGAGCACGGGCTCGAGGTGCACAGGCTCAGTTGCTCCACAGCATGTGGGATCTTCCCGGACCAGGGCTCGAACCCATGTCCGCTGCATTGGCAGGTGGATACCTAACCACTGCACCACCAGGGAAGTCCCCACAGTGTGTTTTTACCTAGACCTAGTTAGTCCTAATAGCAGATTTAAAATACTACTAATAAAGAAACAGCAGCTAAACTGTCCATGACAGTAAGCTTCCAAGGCAAAGCATCGTATTCTTCCAGTTTTCATCCTAAGGGCCTGACAATGTTCATGGGGCCTGTGGTGGATGGTGTGCGGGAGACCCACACACCAATAGCTACTCTAAGGGCTCCAAGTCTGAGTGACACCTCAGCCTTTCCAGGTGGGCCCGTGACGAGGCAGGGGACTGTAGAAGGGAATAGCTGGGCTCTCTCTTTCCTCTGTATGGTTAGGACACAATTGTCCTCACTGCACAATGTGCGAGGGGGCCCTGGGCTGGGAGTTCTGCACAAGGCAGACTTCAGGCCCCGTAGCTGCCCCAGGGATGAGCGGCCAAGGAGTCCTCTCCAATTACTCTCTCCACAGTGCTCACCCAATGCATTCTGCGGGAGTGCAAGGATGTGCTGACAGTTTGGTTTTTTTTTAAGTATATATAATTTTTAATTTGTCAACCATTCCTCAATGAAGCTGGAAAATTTTTTTAATGTTTTAAAAAATTGGTAATAGAATATGCCATTTTCAGTCTGGGCTTACAATTCTGTGCAATGACTCTGTGGTCAGTTCCTCTTTTATTTTAGAATATATTTTGCATTTATATAATAAAACATAGAAGACAGTAAAAATAAGTGAGCATTGCTACAAGCAACAACAGAAATAAAACTCATGAGCAATATTCGCGCTGACAGTTTTAAAGGAAGCAGAAAGCACCTATCATGCTGGCCACCTGTGGCCGGAAGCCACCACCTTCCCAGACTCTCATGCAATTCATCACCAGTTCCCTATTCGTCATTAGTAGGTATATGCTTCCCCCCCGCTCCCACCCTGCCCCAGATGGCTGCTGGCAGCAAGGACTCAGCCTTGTTCCCGTGTGCGTGTGCGGGGATTAGAAGCAAGACCTCTGGATGACTTGCTTTAGGGCAACTTCCCAGGCAGCCCCTGGACACGTTTAAATAACTTTTGTAACATCAGAGAAGTCACCCTCAGAGTTCAGCAGGTGCTAAGGAGGGGTGGCGAGAAGCATGAGTTGCTGGCCCAGCTACCCAGGCCGGACCCTGGACGGACAGGGTGATTACGATCTTGAGTGCTGGCCCTTCCTTGAGAGGCTCTGATCACACAAAGCCTCTGTTTGTTAAATTCCTAGACAAAACACCTGCCCTCAGGGGCTTAAGTTCCCTTCATGGGAGTCCTTATCTTCTTCTTAACTGTAATATTAGAGGTTGGATCATGCTGGTGCTAGGAATTTGCATTCGATACAAATACCTCAGTGCTTTGTATACCAGATGCATTAGTTAGAACACGCACATAATAAATTTACACACTACTGAGCGCCAGCCCCATGCGTGGTCCTATGCTGGGCACTCTTCATTGGTGGGTGTTTCTTTGTCAAATTATTTAATCACAGTCAATTAGGACAAATGTATTTGCGGGCTACTGACAAAGGTAGTGTTCAATACACACGCTATTCTGCGTAGATATAATTACACCCATGGTTTGTTTCCTTGGAGGAGGTTAATATCCCTTTGAGATGAGATATTAATATACACAACAATGACACATCTGTTCTCTCCAGTTGCGGTGAGACTGATAACACAAGTCTACCTTAGCATAGTTTTATGCTCATTAACATTTTAACCTAATTAAGAAGTGCTATTAACTCTGGGTGACAGCCTGGTTGGCCAGGACTGATGAGGAGGGTGACTTCTCTGATGTAACAAAAGTTATTTAAACGTGTCCAGGGGCTGCGTGGGAAGTTGTCCTAAAGCCAGTCATCCAGAGGTCTTGCTTCTAATCCCCGCACACGGGAACAAGGCTGAGTCCTTGCTGCCAGCAGCCATCTGGGGCAGGGTGGGAGCCGGGGGAAGCATATACCTACTAATGGGAACAAGATAACCCATCCGGGGCATGAGCTACACTGCTCAAGAAAGGGGCTTTTGCGACCGAGACTGCGTGTGTGTTAAAACAACTGGGTTGGCCAAAACGGCCACGGAAAAACCCAAGCGAACTTTTTGGCCAACCCAATATACGAGCTGTGAAAGATCTCAGAGGAGGCCAGAGTTTCGTCTCTGAGGCAGATCAGTCTACACCTGCTGGCGTAAATCACCCCCAGCTGAAGGAGCCGGGCCCACAGCTTTCTCAGACACCTATTGCTGGGAGCACACTGGGGCTGACAGTGAGATAAACACCGCAGAAAAGGCTCTGTGATAACCTATGTGAGAAAGGAATCTGCAAAAGCATGAATATACATCTATGTATAACCGAATCACTTTGCTCTACACCTGAAGCTAACAACATTGTAAATCAACTATACTTCAATTTAAAAAAAAAAAGAAAAAAAAGACCCTGGCCCCCTGCAGCCAGCAGTTCTCAGAGTTCCATCTCCCAAGGAAAGGGCGGGTCTCTGGAAGCCAGAGGCAAGGCCCACCCCACCGTGCTCAGGGATCCCTTCCCGGGTCTGCGTCTCCTGCCTCGTGGCCTCTGCACAGCATCCAGCCCTCCCCAGCGGCCAGCTCTGGGAACCCCAAATCAGCTTGTGCTTCAGTGTGGTAGACGGTTCCCTTTGCTCCTTGCCAGTGGCCTCTTGCCCAGGTCATCACCTGCCTCCAAAGGGATGTGAAGTGTGGCGTGGGAAGGGAGCGTTACAGATCCAGACCTCACTTCCCTTTATTTCCACTGTCTTTCTTCTTCTTTCCTCTCATCTTTCCCCGCGTTCGGCCCCTCTGCTTCCTCTCTTCACCTTCCACGACCTTCGTGCCCAGTAGGCCAAGCCTCCGGACTACTGAGGGGACACCCATTTCCTCAGTCCTCCCGCAGTTGCCCAGAGCCCCATCTCCTCTGGGGACAGCACAGACCGGGTGTCACAGCCACACAGCTGCGCACACGGAAGGAAGAAGGACCCCACCATCGCTGCCAGATCCCCGCAGGGCTGGAGGCGATGGAGCTGGGGAGGATCCCTTCCCGACCCGGAAGAGAAAGCCCTAAGTCCTGAGAGACCAGTTCAGCAGCGAAGGGGTTACTCTTCTGGGTGCCGGGAGTCAGGGTGTAGAAAGTTGCCGGACACTCTTTCCAGCTTGTCTGATGGAGATGCGACCTGGCACCACTGAAAAGCTTCCAGCTTAATGGAGAAAAGGAGAAATCTGACAGCTTTTCCGCTGGCTTCAGTCCTCCCGGGTGGGCCGACTGGTCTTGAATGTCACTAGCTACTTAATCTTGTGTATCTGAAACCGACTGGCATGTTTGAGGAGCCCTGCTTGCTCTGTGTAGACATCAATTGGAGAGGCAGATAAAAAGCAACTGCATTGAATTTCTCCTTTAAGCCTTCCACCGGGAACTTTGTGGCTGCAAAATCATCAGTGGCTGGTCCCACCACACCCAGGGCGGCTATGACTTCCCCGGCCAGGCTGCCCTGTTCTGTTCTGCTCAGTGCAGACATGCACCACCTTCACGCTCTTCATGATGTTTTTCCTACATGGTCTTGCTTACTAATCGTAAACCATGGGTGCCTGCTTGATCTGATGGCCAAGCTGATGGATCTCCAGAGACATAGTTCTATCAGCAGACATGTACACAGGGAAAAGCAAGGGAGCGGATAATCCCTAAAGGCACCAAATAACCTGCTTACATGTCCCAAACAAATAGGGCTTAACTGTTGTTCTAGAGCTAAAGTCTCTAGCCAGGAAAAGAGATTTAAGATCAAATGATGCTTTCTACTTCCTGTTTTGTCAAACTGAACACATGAGAAAAAACAAAAAGCCATTTCAGGTTAAGTGCAAGCATCAAAGGAGAATGAATAAGTAAAACGACTGAAGAGGTTACAATAGGTTGGCTTCTTATATTTAAAAGATAGGAATGTTTTTGTGGTTACTGTGTGAAATAACTGTGTCTGGTCTGGTTGGGTCTGGTGCAAGAAGCCTCTGATGAGACTTACACACATTAAACTCTAAACATAATGGTTTATGAGGAGCTTGTCGTAAACGTAAACAATAGCTCCAATCAGAACTGGGCTTCTGTTGGTGTTATTTCAGATATTTGCCCTTACCCTTTCATCACGTTCTGAGTTTTCTAAACCCATGAGCGTGGCTGAGTGTATCGTCAAGAGTAAGTGATGAATAGCCCAGGGTTGACTGAAGCCAACAGACTATATATTAACTGTCCTCAGCCTGGCATCTGGGAACAAATGAAACTCCCATGTCTGACATTTGCCACATTACAAGCACACACAGGTCTATGCAGAGTGTCTTCCCTGCGATGTGCATTTGGCTAGGGTGAAAGGTCTCTTTAAAGCAGAACATTTTCCAATAAACATACACAAAACTCATCATAAACTAGACTAATTCTTCTGTCCGCCTGAGGAAGATGGAAGACATAAACTGAGCCCAACACCACAGCAATGTGTCACAGTGCTCCATTATGCCTTTGAAATATCACCAGATATCTGGCTATTTTTAAGTTACCAGCTTCTCCTCTCTGGCCAAGGGTGTCTGCTTAAAAAAACGTTACAGGAAGTTACAGATGAGACCTAAAATGGAAAGTGAAGTGGAAAATGTCTTCAGTGTGCCAAAGCAACCTCATTTCAGCAATCATTTCAAGGATGAGGTTGCATTTTATTTGTTTCTTTCTCTTTTAAAGACACAGCCTCACGTAGTGTCAAAGCATAAGGCGAAAGCTGACTGAAACGATCCTGGGATTGAAGGCCAGTCTGTGTGCCAAGGGAGGAGATGGGAAACCAGTGTTTCCTTGTCCTTTCCAAGAATGGCTGTGCTCTCAGGGGACTGGGATGTAGTTGGCCAGAGAGGACAGAAGGGTATTGGGTGCAAGTTTCAAGAATATCAGGAAGTAAAAAGGAAGGAAGGAAATTCATGTATAAACACAAGGAACTGAAATGAGAGACGACTAGACAGAAAAGGTCATTTTTCTGGAGATTGGCGGTGGACGTTTTTCAACCCTCTTGTCTGAGATCTCTGAAACAATGTCTTCTCTCTTCTGGGGGGAGGGTGGAAGCAGGTGTGCAGCTATGGACAAGAACAAGGTGAGCCTACAGAACAGGAAACCCAAGTTCTAAGGCACCTTTTGAACGAAAGGTGAAGGTCCCCACACTCATGAAGAGTCAAGACATCCAAATGGAAAACACACTGAAGTCACTCCGTGGCAGTAATTGCTGGCAGACTTTGAGAGGTTTCTCCACAGCAGTGTTTTTGCCACATCGTTTTATTGTCAATTGGCCCTACAGGTAGCAAATACAAAAGTAGTTTCAATTATGAGATCCCCCAGAACCTTCTCAAGAGAATGAATCAGGAATCTTGAGACAAGTCTGAGAAATAAATATGATGGGACATATAACTGAGAAGAGATGGCTTCAAAATGTGTGCTTGGTGGCCTAAAAGGCTCTTCGTTCCCCAACATGACGTCATCTGGTAGGCTGAAAAAAGGCTCATGGAAAAGGCTCCCCTGCCTGTAAATACCTTACCAGCTGGCCTACTTGGGTGCTTCGAAGTTAAGGTTCTGTGTTATCCAGAGTCCTCATGCAAACACAAATAACCCTCAAAAGGGCGCCACATATATGTACTGATTCAACAAATAATTCTTAGCATCCACTGAGTGCCAGATACTGTACTGGGGATACAGCAATGATCATAACAAACATGGTTCCTGCCCTCATGGATCTTGAAACTTAGTGAGGGTGTCAGAATTGCACTAGGAATTAAAGTCTGAAGAATATTTGACAAGGGGCACTACTGGGTGCAGTGGGAGTTTGGGCCAGACCTTCAGAGAAGGTCTCCCTGGATACAGCTGAGTGATGATGCTAGCGATGTTCCAGGAAGAAGGAACAGAAGACCTGGAGGGAGGGAAGAGCATATCATGCACGAGGAACTGAAAGAAGACAAAATTCCTAGAACGCAGAAAGCAAGGGAAGAGTGGTGAGGCACAGAGGAGTGGAAGGGTAGCAAGGCCTTGAGGGTACTGGTAGAAAGTTGGTCTCTATTGGAAGAGAATGGGAAGCCACTGAAGGACTTTAAAAGGAGAGGGAGATGTTCATATTTGTACTTCAGGAAGACCCACTGTGACTGCTTTGTGAAGACAACGTTGGACTGAGTGACAGAGGATCTCCAAGAAACGGGTAGGAAGCTGTTGCAAAAGTCCACATGGGACACAATGGAAGACTGGACCAAAGCGGTGGTGGTGAGACTGGAGAGAAGCCAGCATATCCTAACACCTGTAGACAAATTTACAGTGGAGATATTTAGGGCCCTGAGACAGGGCAGAGGCAGAAAGAGGGTTCTGTGAGGACCACATTCTATCCTTAGAAGATGGGGCTTGGCAAATCCATCTGAGACAGGTCTGACCAGCAGGGGCAGTGGAAGGGGAGGAGGGTAATTAGGAAGAAATGAACTGTACATAACTCTGGCCAACTTCGTAATTTTGCCTGGAATTAGTTCTAGGTATTTGCTTCAGAAAATCCGTACGTAAAAGTTCTTCTAGTTATGCAATGAGAAATTTAGTTACAGTAGAAAAGAATTCTGCAAAGCCTTCCTTTAAAAGGAGATCTTGTATATAGTTCAAATATAAAATGACTTGTGAATTTTAATTTACATGTACCCATTCAGAAACCTACTGATTACATAGCTCCAGAGTAGTTGTACATATGTATAAAAGTCAAATCTCTGTATATGACACCATATGTATATGGAATATATGGAATATATACATTCCATTCCTTCTCTTAACTCCTGCAGCTAGTAGGCTTCTTTCTACTACATCTCTACTTCTGGGTGTACCAACTGAGCTGTAGGCTTACTAAGAGTCCATTTTTAGACTAGTTCTATGTCTTGTCCTTGTTATTGTAATAATATTATGCAAGTGAAATATCAGAGCAAGATGAGAGTTGTTTCAATGAAAATCAGGTTGGAAGCTTGGAAGTCTTTAACAAAAGTAGGTCTGTAAAGAAAAAATTGCTTGGGAATTCCCTGGTGGTCCAGTGGTTAGGACTTGGCGCTTTCACTGCCAGGGTTTGATCCCTGACTGGGGAACTAGGATCCTGCAAGCTGAGTGGTGGGGAGAGGAAAAAAAAAAACCTAGAACTATATTCTGTACTCGGATTCCAGAGCAACTACCTTCAAGTTTTGGTCTGTTTCAATAAAACAAAAATTGTAGGTGATACATTATGGGTGCAGCTAATGCAAGAAGAATGGTTGGGAACCCTGATCAGAAGACACATGTTCAACTGAATACCTGTTTTGAGTTGTAACCTATGAAAACACGATTTTAAATGTCATAAATAGTTGAATAGCAGCAATTTCATATCCTTATGTCAACTAAAGATAATCAATATAATGTCAAAGAGATGTCCTGAACCCATTTTAAAAAGTTATATGATTAGCCCTCATCCTAACTATTGGATTAGAAGTCTTCCTGCGTGGTATCAAAAGCCCTGATTGGAGGAAGCTACACTCCCAATGCAGATTAATGGGTTACGAGGGCAGTGTGGGGGAACCAAGAAGATCATCACAATCCCGACTTGTCCAGAAAAGAGATCATTTCTCAGGCATGCTTGATAAGATCTCACCAGTAACAAGCAAGGAAGAGTTGGAAACTCTTACCAGAACCCTCTGTATATCATTTATAGCCTATTATATAAACATACTGTACATGTTTAAGTTTACTATATAGTAAACTGCACATAGGTCTTATTTCATACACTGTTTAGTCATTCTCATTTAATCCTTTTGTATCTTCACAAAGTCCTGAAAGAAAGAATCTCTGCAGCTGTTGTTAGTGATGGTGGTGTGTTCCCAGTGAGCGTACTCGATGATTGCAGTTACACTATACTTGGAGTAGGTTCCCAGGAGAGCTGTCTCCTTATGGAATACTGATTTAACAGGGCCTATTTTGGTCAGAGTAACATGTACACAGGAAGGACAGCCCATTCATTGCAAAGGAGCTGTATCCTTTACCGTGTATCGTGTAATTGCATTTATATGAATACACACAAATACATAACATCAGAGAGCAGATTCGTGGCTGCCAGGGACTAGGGGATGAGGAGAAAGGGAGTGACTGTTGAAGTGTATGGAGTTTATTTTTGGGGTAATTAAAATGTTCTGGAATTAGTGGTGATGGCTCAAAACCTTGTAAATGTATTAAATTATCCATGGAATTATATGCTTTAAATATGTGAATTATATTGCACGTTTATTATATCTTAAAAAGCCAATCAACGTAATCTACCACACCAACCGTCTAAAGAAGAAGAATCATATTATCCTATCAGTTGATGCAGAAAAAGCAAATCACAAAATCCAGTACCCATTCGTGATAAAAACTCTCAGAAAACAAAGAATAGAGGGGAACTTCCTCATCTTGACAAAATCTACAAAAAACCTTTTAGCTAACATTATAATTAATGATAAAAGATTGAATACTTTTCCCCTAAAATCAGGAACAAGGCAAAGATGTCCACTCTTACCACTCTTATTTGACATGGCACTAGGAATTTTAACCGGAGGAGTAAAGCAAGAAGAGAGAAAAGATATACAGATTGGAAAGCAAATATTTACTTACATGGAATTATCAAATATAAACAAAAAGTAGAATGCAATCTCAGTACGAAGTTTCAAGTTTCAAAATAAAAGGAGAAAAATCAGCAGAATTGATCTCCAAATGATATGGAACTGATTCTAAAACGCTCAATATAAAAGAGTAGTTATCACAAAGAAATACAGTCAAGAAAAGCAACATAGAGGCACCGAAAAGTTGAGAAAGGTAGAAAAAATTTTACATCTCAATTCTGCAATTATACCTTCAATGATCACATACTCCGTGTGGGCCACTTGTCTATCTACTGATCCCTTTGTCCACATTTTGTGTGTGTGGGTATGCTCACACACGTGTGTGCATGAACCCTGGGACACATAGGGAGCCTGCCAGATGCCAAGACTAATGAGACTCTCATATAATCAATTGTTTACACATTTCATACAACAGTAATCCCTTCCTGACGGCTTCAACTAGTTGTTGAAGTCTGGAGGAGACAGCCTTTGCAAGAAATGTGGATGAAATTATATGTCATGGGTAATTTTACTTATTGAATATTTTCTTGGTTGTGAGTTTAGAAAAGACAACAAGAAAACACAAATGAATGTTTCGGGAAGCCCCTACAGTGCTAGGCAGTGACTGATGGCAAGAGGCCATTGGCGGGTTTGCATTTGCAAATGCCCAAAGCCCCCCCCCGCCCCGCCGAGTGGAGCTTGGGTCTAGCTGAGGGTTGGCCCCCACTAGGGAGCTGGCGTGGGTGTAAATCAGATGCATACCATTGCTCATTCTTCAGGCTGTTTTGTCAGAAGTTTGCATTTAATTTGTGGGTATCTTTTTCTTTTTCCAAAGCAGAGTTTAGACCATAGAGGGAACTGACAGCTCCAGGATGCACTGCTGAGTTGTGACCTCCTCTGGGGCCTGTTCCCCTGCTTTAAGTATTTTCATGGATAATTCTCATTATGTTCAAGACATCACCCACGTGTGTTTCCCTTGCCTCAGGAAGGGTTCGGACCCAGTTGCTTATTATCACTAATGAAAACAGGTTCTTTGCAGATTTCCCATGGTCAAAAAACTATAATAGAAAACTATTATGAAGAAGTGGCTAAAAGCCCAGGCTTTGAATTTCAATCTGGCTTTGAATCCTTACCTTCCTTTACTTTTCTTTTTATCACCAGATCACACAAGATAATTTATTACGTCTGTTGGTTACATCTGTCTTCCTCGGTTAGAATATAAGCTCCAGGAGGGCAGGCATCCGTCTGTTTTGTTTAATGATGTATCTCAAGTACCCAGAACAGTGCCAGGCCCTTCAAAGGCACTCAATAGATGTATGTCGAGTGAGTATAGAGAATCTAGTATTTTCCATGGTTTCTATTTTCCCCCCTAGGGTTTCACCTGGGGTGTGTTGAATCAGGTGGTTGATGGGGAGCAGATGCTGGTGTTAACCAGCATCTAAATATTCTCTTTTCTCTCCATCCTCTCCCTACTTCTTCACCTGCCCTGAGAGGGGTTTTACCCTCTTTTGTGTAAACCAAACACCTGTACTTCAGTCAGCGTGCATTCTTCCCTAGTCCAAGTTTGATGAATGCCACATGATCAGTTCTCTCCCTTTGCTCTCGATATAAAAAGCTAGATTTTGGAATGCCCGCAGAAATTGTCCCAACAAAGGCTGCCTCTTGAGAATCAAACAGCAGAAGCACTTTGGCTTTTACACTACTATCTCTTCTGTAGACTTAAGAACTCTATTTTGAAACTCAGCACTGAGCAGTGACTCCTTTGTCTTGAACTATCTCTGCCCTCCCCCTGAACAGGATAAAAAGGTAATCACTGTTGCCCAGAAAGCAGTGACCTCTCAGGGCTGGCATCGCTCCCTACCATATCCACTTCCATAACTGACCAGCCGGCCTCTGAGGGACCCTTCTTTGTTTTGCCTTGTAGAGCCTACACGTAATTACCTGGGGACCCTTTTTGCCTCTTTGGATGCCTTTACATACACGTCTTTGCTTGCTGCGTGATATGCTGACTCCACTCTTCATGTCTAGGTGGGCCATCTCCACCTGGAGGCTCAAAAAACCAACCCCATCACCAGAAGTGCTGCCACCCTCACGTTCAGATCCTGATACCTAATCCTGTTTCCTACCTGATCTTCAGTTAGCTGTTATTCATCAACCAAGATTCACCTGGGAAGGCTAGTTTACTCTTATCCCATTTGCAACTCATAAATCACCCTGAAAAGCGTAGTATATGGAGGAATGCATGTAGAGGTAGTTAGAACTGCAACTAGAGGGTCTGAAACCACCAGATTCCTTTATAGTAGCGATGAAATTTTTAAACACACTGAGACCAATTTGAAGGAAGTTTGTCCGAGAGCAAAAGAAAAGAAGTAATTTTCCCCAAAGAGAGCTTCCTCTTGCAAGTAAAGTTGCTGCTGACAGTACAGGGCACAGAGTGCCACGGCGGACCTGGGGTGGGGTGGGGGCTTCTCCGCCAGCCCCCTGAGTGCCTCCCCCCACCTACTTGTCCTTCCCCTCCTTCCCACGCCACTGTGCGGAGAGCTGGGAGGACAGGTCTGTGGGAACCCAGACCACAGGCGCCAGTGGACGAGGAGGGAGTCCCCAACAGATTGTGGCTTTAGAAACCTGGGAGGAATTATTCTATTCCCAGGGCTTAAATCCACCTCAAAAGATTCCTCAGTCCCCCCACAAGAGAGTTAAGATTCGGCAGTGTACACCTCGCAGAGTTTAGGGAAAGGGACAGCTTGCTGGAGGACTCGGTTGTCTGGCCCCCAGGGGAAAACAGATGCTCAGACACGGGACTGTTTGCCATTTAAAGAATTCAATCGACTCACCGCACTTTGCGTCCTTGCGCCCTTGGCAACCTTCTGATCAGAGTTGGCTTTCTCGTGTTTAGTTTTTTGGCTGCAATTAGTAAAAGACTCGACTGAAACTGGCTTCCATAATAAGGGTATTATTTTCTCAAAGGAGGAGCAGTCTGAGGAGTGGCAGGTGCAGGGTCGGTTAATCTAGTGGCTCCACACCGTCAGCAAGGATACCAGATTCTTTTCGTAATTCTGTCCTGCCGTCCTCGGGGTGTTGGCTCTGGTCCTCTAGCCCATCTCCTTATGGTTAAAAGATGGTGGCAACAGCCCTATCCCCAACATCCTCACACAACAAAACGTGAAGACCACAGCGAGACCGACCTAGCTGTGTGAAAAAGAAAACTTACTCAAGCCCCGCCCCACGCTTCTCAAAAACCTTTCCTTTGTATCTTATTGGCTACCGTTGTTACCATGCCCTTTTCTAAACCAATAGGCAAAGGGAATGGGTTCACCATGATCGACTTAAACTAATCAAGACTGAGAGTGGGCCCAGCTTTGTTAAAGCACAGGGCCACACGTGAACATATTAGACGTCTATTTACAAGAGAAACCTGGGGCATGGCTGTTGCATGCCCAATACAATCAGAAGTTTCTGCCACGCCACGAACATTTCCTGCAGGGAAAGATGCATTGATAAAGAATTCAATGGTCTGGTCCCTCTGGCAGTTATCTGTCCTGTTTTTTAAAAAATGATAGTCTTGCTTACTTAAATATTTTTATTCCTCTTCAGAAACAACAACAACAAAAAGTTGCTAGAAGGAAGAGGTGACCTATTAAACTTCAGAGTGTTGGTGACTTAACGAATCTGCTTCTGAATCGTGTGGATGGAGAGATGACTGACAATCCCGAGGGCTGTGTGAGTGGACAGGAGAAATGGAAGAGCACCAGAGAGCTTAGTCAGTTAAAGGTTCAGCAAATCCCCATTAAGGGCTCTTGATGGGACAGGCGCTGCGCCAAGCAGGATACCAAGGGGATCGTCTCTGCCCCCTGGGAATCCACCGTCAGCCTCCTGACTTTGCCTGGAGACACTGTCGTGAGCTGTAGACTCAGCCGGTCGTCAGGGAATCCAACCAAGGCTGTCCAGATGGTCTCGGCTTCTGGCTGCCGAGACACTGAGCATGGCCAGTCTGCCACCAGCGGAGCCAGAGACAGAAGGTAGTCTCATACCTGTCCCTTTAGCTGACCAGGCCCTGGGGGGGTGCTCGTACCTTGTTTCAATCCCTGGGTCCGTGGTTCTTGTCAGCAGACAAGGCCAGCAGTGCCTGACCTGTTCTACAACTATGGGTTGGGTCCAAATCTCTGCTCTCCAACAAAGCACTGGTAGCATTTCTTTGGGATAATCTCCGTATAAGAAAGCCCTAAAAGAGGGCAAGAAATAAGCTGGGTAAGAGATTGAAGGGGAGTGGGCAGAGATCCAGGAAGGAGTGAGCGCTGTTTTATGTGAGAAAGCACAGGATTGGGAGTGGGGCGTGAAATGAAAAGGCTTGCACTGGTCTCCCTTGTAAGGCAACGGTAACATATGAAGAATGAATTCCAAGACCTCAAACCCTTTGAGAAGAAATGTGCTGACGTCATGAGTTCTTACTTAATAGACATTTTGGGCCTTGTGGGTACATTAGATTCAGCAGACAGGGTAGGATTTTGTTATTGGCACTATGGTTAAAAGTAATTTGAATAAATCAAATAGTAAAGGGAAAAATAAAGCAAATTTCCAGAAAAAAATAACCACATCTGTTATTAATGCCCGGTGGGTGAATTATTTCAGTGATTTACTGCTGCCCGTATAGATGTAGATATTTACCCATGCAATGATAAGTAATAGCATTGTCCAAAGAAATTTACCTCTGCAGATGTAAACAATGGGAATTTACCAAGGCTTCCAGTAAGTCACAAATCACCATTCCTCCATATTCTTTTTTTTTTTTTTTTTTTTTTGCGGTATGGGGGCCTCTCACTGTTGTGGCCTCTCCAGTTGCTGAGCACAGACTCTGGACGCGCAGGCTCAGCGGCCATGGCTCACGGGCCCAGCCGCTCCGCGGCATGTGGGATCTTCCCGGACTGCGGCACGAACCCGTGTCCCCTGCATCGGCAGGCGGACTCTCAACCACTGCGCCACCAGGGAAGCCCCATACTCTTTCTTGATAAAGAAAATGAACCAGACAAAGATTCTATCACACAAACCAATAATTATACCAGTTCTTGTGGGAACTGCTATTGTCCTTTTTAACAAGCTAAAGAGTTTATGCAGTTGGGATGAAGTTATTATGTACCCTATGAATATGTTTTAATATGTCTATGAAATGAGACCTCCAACCAAGAGAAGGTTCAAAGACTAAAGAGAACCACTTCTACTCCAAGAAAATTTCAGAGTTAAATTTAAAAATCATAGAGGGTGAAGATTTGGAATGAAACACCTAACAACAATTTCCATTTAAAATGATGGAGACAAGACCATAAATTCCTTGATATATTCCACCTTTCCTGGGTCTACGATCTGAAACAACTGCCGATCATAGTAGACTCCCACCCCACAGATCATGTGTGGTCTAATGATGCCAATGATGGTATTAGGGCCTCTGAATTTCCCAAGCTTCTGAAAAGATCGAAGCCTGTCAGGATCCCTAAATCCAGGATGGTTTTATGTGAACGTGACGCAAGATGTGACTATGTTGTCATGATAGGATTTAAAAATAGGCTGTTGCAAAAAAAAATAGGCTGTTGGCTGTGACTGGAGATGGGAGGCAATGGTATTAAGATGCAGGGGTGGAAGACGTGTGATGTGAAAAGTGGTGTGAGCTCTGTGAGGGCAGGGACGTGTTTGGTCTAGCTCACGACGGTATTTTCAGCGTCTAGAGCTGTGCTTGGCACACAGTAGGCGCTAGATATCTGTTGAAGAATGAAAGAATGACTGGTGCACAGTCACTGCCTGGCCGGCTCGGCCATCCTGCATCCCCTGTGCCTTCTCTTTGTAGCCTGCGACGCTCTTTTTACCCAGGGCGGGTGGTCACCTCGCCTTTCCCACGTGTCTCCTTCCTATTTACCTTCTCGTCTAGCCGATTTATGGGGTGGCTCAGCAAATGTTTTGACTCCAATTGGGAACACAAGCTCTTGGTGCCGTCGTTGTCACCCGGCCCAGACTCCCAAAACAAGCCTGGTGTTGAAGGAAATGTCAACGGAAAGGTTTCGGTTGCACCCCCTGGCAGATTTCACAGGGCTTACAAAACACTTAGTGCGTCTGGAGATTGAATCTGAGCTTCTTCATCGCCTTTCCAGAGAAACTTCTCCTGGCCCCCCTCAGAGCCATTTCCACCTGCAGTGGCCCTAAAACTCTCCAAGCCAGCAGCTCCCTACTTCCTAAAACAAAGCAAAACAAAACAAAACAAAATGAAAGTGGGAAATTAAGATGATGTTTAAAATGGAGTTACTCTGTTCTGGAACTGGAGGACGAGAAAACCAGACTCAATTCCTTTATCTGTAACACGAAAAACCAGACTCAATTCCTTTATCTGTAGATTTGTGGTGTTCCACTGGTACAGTCTGCCCTACAGTGTGTTGTACTTTGCACATAGAAAAAAAATTTTTTAACATGAATTAGTTGCCAACACTTAAAAATCAAGAGAGATAATGTTAAAATCTACATTTCATCTTTTCCTGAAAAATTGGAAGATCTGGCAACGTGGTACCTACATTTTCACAGAGCAATTGCAGCTGGGGTCAAGTTGGCACTGCGGCAGAACGGCAGCTGGAGCTGAGTCACAGATTCCCTCCTTAGTGAGGCTGTGTGCTCTTCCCCTCAGTCCTTACTACTCCCTATCGTCTCCTACCTTGTTTAGAGTCTTCAAGGCCTGTATGATCTCTTGGGGTAACAGACCTCCCTGACTCTTTCACCTTTCTTTCTGGCACCTGTAGGGAGATGAGGATCTCTGAATTAAGTGACTAAGATCTCTTCTAACTCTCTGACTCTTTGGCTGTTTTAACAAGTCACAGCTGAGAATTTGCATGGTTTGTTCCCTCTATCAATGATACTCAAACATTAAAGTGCCCACAAACGCCCTGAGGACCTTACTAAGATGCAGATTCTGTTCCCGCAGGCCTGGGGTGGGGCCTGAGATGCTGTGTTTCCAACAAGCTTCCAGTCTGTAGATGCCACACTTTTGCAGCAAGGCCCCAACTTGCCTCCAAATTCCCTTCCATTAGATTAGTGGGGATTAGAATCAGCTGGCATGGGTTTTAAACCTACACCAGTGCTGGGTCTGCATACCCAGAAATCATGATTTAATTGGTCTTGGGGGGGCCCTGGGTCTGTGATTTGTTTTGCTCTTTTTATTGTTCCAGATTATTCCAATGTGCCTCCAGGGTTGAGAGCTACTGTACTAAATAGCGTTAGTATCATTTTTTTTTTTTTTAGATTCCACATATAAGCGATATCATATGATATTTGTCTTTCTCTGTCTGGCTTACTTAGTATGATAATCTCTAGGTCCATCCATGTTGCTGCAAATGGCATTGCATTCTTTTTATGGCTGAATAATGTACTAAGTAGCATTAATTCACGATATCAAACTTCCGTTTCTAGGCTGAAGCTTAGCTTTAACAAGGATGTTAAATCTGTGTTACTTTCCAAAGATGGATAGCAGTGGTCACTGGAAGGATCAGAGTGTGCAGAGGGCGTCCCTTGGTACCTCAGTTGAGCCCGACTTTCCCACCCTTCTAAGTCCCTTCAAGCTGCCAGTGCTCAGATTTCTGTCAATTTTCTATCTGCTTTGAGTCCCCAGAAGCCAAACCTCATTACATCCCCATGCCTTGACTCACTTGCCCAGGTTTCTCAGCTCTGGAGTGATCACTTTCTAACCTTTCCGTGCATCCCCCGCGTGTCTGTCTGCGGGGCCTCCTCAGGTTGGACACACCATGTCAAGTTTATTCCCTTCCACCCACATCCCTTCTTCAGTGAAGCTACTTGTCCTGAAGAGGTGAAATCAGGTGTGACCTTAGTGAGACAATATGAACCTGCTCCCAGGCTGGGTCCAGCTGTCCCCCTCCTCTGCTCTGTCATCAGCTCACTTCCTTTAATGTATGTCAGAGCTGCTGCTTCTTTCCTAGATGGGGAAAGAAGAGAGCAAGACAACTTGGCTCAGTTGGCGAGTTTGCTCCCATCCACTAAAAGTTTATATCCAAAATCCTCCATCTCTCAGCCAGAATGCTAGAATTCATAAGCCTATGAATTCATAAGAAAAGGTTAAATGAATGAATAAAAAAGTAAATAAATACTTGCAGTCAAAACGATGACCACAATTTCAATGCATACCCTTCCAGAAAGTCCAATACATGTTGATTGAGCATCACCAAAAGCTGGGACTAGATACTGGACACAAAGTGGTGAGTAAGCTGGTGTGGTCCTTGCTCTCCCCCAGCACGCATCCTTTAGTATACCAGAGCCTTTGCACCGAGAGTCAGCATTGGGCGGAGTGGAGCTGACCAACAGGGTTCAACACACAGGTCAGTGACAATCAAGGGAGAGCACGGAGCTGACATATCCATGACTGCCTCTGGGCTCCTTGGTCCAGAGTGATGCTATATGGGTAGATGGTGGGGACATAGGATAGTGGTGGTACCAGTTACTGTTATCCCAATATAGTTGAAACACCATCAGACTAGGAATTGTAAGATCTGTGCTCTAAGGCTGGCTTCACTAATCCCTAGTCCTCTGTACTTGGGCAATCACTTTTTGTTTTCTGGAAGCACTATTCAATATAGACTTACTTCCTCATTTTAGTAGAGCACATTCTTTTCTAGAAGCTTCCCGAGAAAGGCTGCAGGGTGGTGAATTTTTTGAGTCTTTGAAAACAGCATTCATCTATCTTCATCCCAAGAACAAATAAATCTGAGTATGAAAGACTGGCAGGGAGAATTGAAAATGGTGAGGCCAAGAATCAAACCTAAATAGTTGTAAACGTATAATTGGATATGTGTCAACAATAATTCATAACAATTCTTAAGCTGCTGTAGAGCTGAGACTGGTGTCTCATTTAAAATGAAACACAGATATTACAACAGAGAGGGACGGGAACTCAGAGGAAACAAAAAATGGGCAGAGAATTGTAGGATGAAAGTTATGCCCCCTCCACATTATAAGGGATGCTTCCTTTCTGCTCAGTTTCCAATGTTACGTCTGGCACATTCTGATATCATTCTCACTCCCATTGTGATATTGCATGTGGCCTGTTTTTGCCCTCCAGCAGTCTTAGGATGTCTTCTTTAGCCCTGCTGTTCTGAAATTTCACTGTGATTGCCCTAGTGTGGATTCTTTTTCATTTACTGTATGAGCCCTTTAATCTGGAGCCTTGTGTCTTTCATTTCTGGGAACATTTCTTACTTTATGTCTTTGGATATTTTATCCTCATGTTTTCTACATTAAAAAAAAATTTTCTGGAACTCCTATTAGTTATAAATCAAATTTCCAGAACTTGTTATCCTTTTCTATTTTCCACATCTCCTTTTGAGTCTACTTTCTGGGAGCTTTCATTAATTTTATTCATTCTTTCTATTGAGATTTTCATTTCAGCTATCCTTTTTTAATTTCCAGGAGCTTTCCCTATTTTTATAACACCCTATTATACTCAGAATATTTTCTTTTATCTTCTATGAAAACGAATCACAGCACTTAAGAATTTATATATTAGTTTTCTTTTGCTCCCTGATTTTTGTTCCATCCAAGTTCCTTCTCTGTCATTGTTCTTCTCTCCCATTGTAATAACTGTGTTTCCTTTTAAGGATTTCAGAATTGTTCATAATTATTGTTGACATTAGGTACACACTTACAGTTTTTTAGGATTAACTCTTTGCCATTTCAATTCTCCCTGCCAGTCTTCTATACTATGATTTACTTTGTTCCTCGGATATTAATTTTGATTCATCATTTAGTCAGCCAGAGTCCCTCTTCAAAGAACTTTCTCAAGCTGCAATACATAGGAAGTATATTTTTGGAATCTGTCTATGTCTAGAAATGCATTTCTGTTGTTTTCACCCATGAAAAACAATATGAGTACAGTATTCCTAGTTTATACATTTTCACTTCAAAATCTTGTAAACACAGCACCATTGTTTCTCTGGCATTTTCAGTTGCAGAAGCAAGTTGAAATCTTGTCTGCTTTTGTTCATTTGTGGGTATGTTTTTCTGGCTAGCTGCATGCACATTTATCCACTTATCCTTGAAATTCAGGGTTTTGAGAGAATATTTTTTTAGAATACTTTTTGGCTGAACCAAGGGGCCTTTTCCATCTGCAAATTCAGGACATTTTTCTTCTCTGAAAAGTTTTCTTTTTCATCATGATTTGGATTATCACTTCTGTTCTAGCTCCTCTAATTTCTTTTTCAGGAAATCTGTGGTTCTTAGATTGGTTCTCTTTCCTCCCAATAATAATACCTTCTTATTCACGTCTTTGTCTCCATTTTTCTTCTTCTTTTCTTTTTTTTTGTCTTTATCTTCTGGAGGAGTCACTGATTTGAATTCTACCCTGTCAGGTCCGCTATTTACAGCTCTGGTGTAGATTTTAATTGTGCTATTGCAAGTAGTGCTTTCTGGCAGGGCTTTTTAAAAAAACCACTCCCAGCTCCCTTTTCTTCTCAGCATTTTTGTTTTATGTTGTTGTGTGTGATATGGTGGTGGCGACTTGTGAGCCCCTCGCTTCAGAACGGACTCATCTATAACTTTCTGATCTTATTTCATTAAGGTCATGTTTATTGAGGATGTTAACCATTTTCTAAAAATGTATTCTTACAGTAAGTCATTTCTAAATATTATTATGCAGTCCCTCTAAATCATTAGCTCTTAAGGTATCAGAATTATCTGGGGGAACTTGTGGAGCTGGCTTCTGGCTCCATCCTGAGAGATTTAGCAGGCTATGCTGGTCCAGGCTGTGTCCAGACTCAAGTGGGTCCTTTGGCCTGTGACCAGAAAGGAGACAGATATGCACCGCATACAGCGCAATTCCTGGTCACTCATAGGTGTTTGTCATGTTGGCTTTCCTGGAAAGAGGTGTAAATTTTTTGCCTACTTCCAAGGCCTTAATCTCTGACACGTTGAACCAATTAAATACATTAATAACTCTGTTCCCCTGCAAGCATGCTACCCGAGCTTTTTTCTCTTCTCGACTACAGTGCTGTAGTGAGGGACCTAAATCAGCAACGCTCAGCAATGCTCCAGCATCAGTCCCCAGCGGGCCCTACCTGAATGAACGCAGGTCACCGTGGGGAGGGAGCCCACATCTATGAAAGGAACGTGGGTTCCATGCTCCGCAGGGGGCAGGCGACTTGTGCCTATGAACAAAGAGGACCAGGGAGGGAGAGGACAAGCACAGGATGTTCCTCTTCTCTCTCAGGTGTGGAGCTGCTTTATGTCACAAAAAGGAGCACAGGTTGCGCATGGATACGTTGCTGGATCATTTCCCTTCCACTTGGGATCCATCGGCCATAGTCAAAGTCTGTTTCAGCTTCCAGCAGTAGGCTTTGTTTTGTTTGCTTGTTGAATAAGAAGAATCTTCTTCTGTGCATCTTCATCCTCGCTTGATCCTTCACAGATATGTTTGTCAACTTGGACGCTTAGAGAGGCAATTGCTACTGGCTAGAGAGTGTATCTGACAGGAACCAAACATTTTCTCATGAACAATCTGAAATGGGATGTAGGATGCTTTGGAAAGGGGGAGAAACTGAAGGTAAGGAATTCAACTCGTTTTACCCAATTGTTCCCACGACTGTGCTCCAATATATGCACCTGGTTTCCGCCCAGTCCTTTTGCTTGTCTTTTCCTTTCTCTTTGTATCTTACAGTGGACCTTTCCCTTCTTCCTCCTCTCCCCTTTCCATTCAGATTTGCCTGGGAGAATTTCATGCTCGACTTTCTCTAGTCCTAGGACCTTGGGGTCCTTCAGAGGGCTCTGTCCTGGCCCCAGTGAGCTTGCCTATATCAGCCTTGGCAGGAGTGCCTTTCCGGGGTTGATGCTCCTACTGAGGCTTTCTATCAATTTCCTTTCGACCCACACCCTTTTCCAATTACCTCCAAGCCGCCTTCTCTCCTCCCTGCTTATGTTACTTGCCTTATTGTGTAGATCCATTATAACTGTCCTATTTCCACAATGATACTGCCCACTCCTTTGGCCGGGGGACTCAATCTTCCATTGCCTCTGTAATTTCTCAGTCTCTTGTGTGGGTCCCACACACGGAGGCCCCTCAAACGGAGAGGATTGCACGTTTCCTTTTGCATACACACATCCGAGTACAATGACAGAATTTTTTCCCCTGTAGTTTCTCTCTGTTTCATAATCGCTTCTCATTTCCCTCCCCCATTAACTTCACTTCCACAAGGCTTTGAATAGAGTTTGGGTCCTTGAAGTCAGAGACAGTCTGTTCTCCTCCACCCATATCCACTACCTTGTAACTCTCTGCAGGTCATTTATCATCGGTGAGCCATGGGCTCCAGGGTGTCTTGCAAGGGGGAAAATTAGAGTGGCTTTCCCACAGGGCTTGTGATTGCTGCTGCTAATAACAAGCTCCCGTTGTGCTCCTATCCCTGCTGAGCTGTCAGAGCTCCTTGTCAGTGATGTTTTTCAATATGCCCCCACCCCTGGGCCATTCGATTACACATTGACTGAGACGTCATCCTGCCCTGACAACAGGTGGGCACAGCTCTTCAAAGAGGAGGTCCCTGGGCCTGACATGAGTCACAAGGAACATTGTTCACAGGGTGTCTGAGAGCTCCAGAGGCCAGCCATACCTCCTCTGAGCATGCTGGTTCAAAGGGTGGGCCTGGAAGGGACCTCCCAAATGACACAGGCAAAGCCTTTGTGTGTGAGTGTGTGTGTGTGTGTGTGTGTGTGTGTCACGGGGGGGTGGGCGGTGACAGCCCAGGGTTCAGCTCCCACTTACATTCTCTGCGCAGAACTGAACCCTTTCCAAACTCTCCCGCTGGTTCTAGTATTGCGGCTCCTTCCCAAATGTTGTGTACTTAGGCTTTATCCTAGAGCTGCGCAGTGATGCCCAACTCCTTCCAGTAATAGCACTGGCTTTTCCATTGCAGATTCCAAATGAATCATATATGGTCTTATTTCTGAAATTGACATCAATTGATGTTAGGCCTGGGATTTATATAACAGCTAAGATGTTTATGGGCACCATCCCAGCATAGCTTTCTTCTCTCAGGCCACAGAGTCCTCTCCAGTGAGGGCTGGGTTGCAATGCTAGGTCTCTACAGCTGGCTGGAGCCTCGCTCAGTTTCTAGATTTCCAAATCGGAGTCTTAGTACAGTGCCTGGTACAAAGTATGTGCTCAATAAATATTTGTATCATAAAGGAATACATAAGCCCCATGAGGGATCCTGATGGGAAATTCTTATTTTCTAATTTCAGCATGAAGTGTATGGAAAAAGTGGTTCTCTCCTCCAGATAGCAAGGGATAAAAACGGCCAGTTTCCTCATTCTCAAGTGTGACTTGGGCTGGGATGTGAAGAGAGTTCCAACTTGCTCAGCAGTCTTGTTAATTTGACTCTTTCCCTTGTAGTCTCCTTTGGTGCCACCTCCAATTGGTGGTTCCTGGAAGTTCCCAGGAATGGCATCCATTGAGGGTGGCAATTACCAGTTGGCTGCCCTGGGAATGGCAGCCACTGCTGTAAACTCCCCAGTGTCTCTTATGTCCCTGGAGATGCTCCATGCTACTTCGTCAGCACCGTTCCTACAGAGCAGTGCAAAGCTGGAGCACTGCTCTTTGAGCATCTTCCATGCGTTGCTGGTCCAAGTCCTCTACTGCCTTGCTACTCAAAGTGTGGTCCATGAGTCAGCAGCATTGGAATCACTTGGGAGCTTGTTAGAAAGGGAGGATCTTGGACCACACCCCAGACCTACTAAAACAGATTCTGGATTTTAACTAGATTCCAGGTGCTTCCTCTGCACATTTAAGTTTAAGAACCATTTCCCCACTACAATTCTGATTCAGTAGGTCTAGATCAAGGGTGGGGTCTAAGATTCTGCATTTTTGAACAAGGTCCCAGGTAATGATGATGCAGTTCATCCAGGGGCCACCCTTTGAGTAGCAAAGCTTTAGATTCAACAGGGAAGAGTGAGTGTATAATGCCCACCCCTGCCCATCACCTGTGGTTGTTCCAAAGGCAGAGCACAGACTACCGGTGCTCCCTTAGACTAGAACACCCTTTCCCAGCCGCAGCTGCACACTGGAATCATCTGGGAAGTTTTGGACAATACATGCCCAGAATGTCTGATTTGAATAATATGGGAAGAGACTCAAGAATTGAGATCGCTTAGAAGTTCCCTAGGTGATTCTAATGGATCAAGAACTACTGGCTGTGGATGAGCTCCTATAATGAATGAGAGGGCTCCCTGTGCCTACTTTCCACCAAATTCTCTTCCTTCTCCTGCAGGTCTGATCTGGAAGACTTTAGTTAAATTCCAAATTCCACTTCGAGGACCTTCTCAGGAACCTCTAGTAATGACTCGAGGGTGCACTGACTGAGGATTCTTCTTCACAACCTTTGCCATGAGCAAATCCTGAAAACATTCTTTCAAAAAGTTCAAGAGGGGTGCTGGTCCCGCCTATCGAGGTTTTTCTGCTTCCCTCTTTGATTGGAATTCCCTAGGAGAAAAACGTGAGCTGGCTTTCCTATATCCTTCTGTGGCCCTTCTTCAGTCCCCACGCTTGTCCTCAACTCCTTTCCCACATCACTTCATGGCCTTTTAGGTGCTCCTGGTCTCTTCAGGGAATTCCTGTAGGAGTCCCCTGGCTCCCATCCTTTTCACTCCTGAGGGCAGTGCTGGAGTTTGGGAGTGACCATTAATCACCTCCCTTCTTTTCCATGCCAAGCTCCAAGGCAATTGAGACAGACACAAAAAGGAGGCCCAGAGCTGGAGACAAGACCGTCCGCCCTATTGCTCGTAAATCTTGTCTAGACTGGTGAGCACAGCTAGGAGGAGGCCCCAGTGGGCTCCTAAGACTCCTCCCACCACCCTGCCTGACATTTGCCACCCGGAACTGCAGGCCTCACCTCTGTGAAGGGAAGTCTGGCCCCAGGAATCTTCTGGAGAACAGAGAAAGCTTGGGTCTTGAAGAGGCTTTTCAAGATGGTGAGAGAGGAAGGGATTGCAGTACACGTGTCCTGTTCTCCATCCCAGATCAGCAATCAGAGAAGGGGGAGGAGAAGAGAGAAGGTCTCTTCCCAACATGCAAAATGTCCTCCTTTGGGGCCAAGATGGGAACTGCAGGAGAGACTGCCCCCCGGCAGCGGCCTGGTGCCCAGAGTTCCTCAGAGGTAACTCCCAGGGCTGCCAATCCTCACTGGCCTTCGGGAAAAGCCAGCACTCAAACAACCAGCCAGCCAAGCTCCCTCACTGCTGTGGTTCTTTTCTCTGCCCAGGATTCCAGCGGAGCCAGAGTCCCTCATGAAGTCGCCCGGATTGTCCCATCGGTCCATTCTGACAGGGTTCCACCAGATGTGACGGGCTTGGGGAGAGCTCTGCTGGTTCCCATTTGCAGTAGAAATGTGGAGCATTTTAAAAGAAATATCTTCCCCTCACTCTCACTCACGCTCAGCCGGCAGCATTCTGTGTGGGCCAATGGGGACTTGAAGCTGCTCTAACTGAAAGAAGGGATGCTCAGTGCCAAGCAGTTTTCCATTAAAATGGTTTTAAAAATAATGGGAGAAAAGACAATAATGACCAGAGAAGGGACAGGTTTTTAAGAAGTCAGTGGAGAAGACTGCCGAGACTAATTCCAGAGAAACAACGTGAATCAGAGGCCCTCTTTGCTCTCCTGACTGGAAATGTGGCCGAGGGGATGGGGGGAGGGAGGGCTGGGTGTTCACAGTAGAATCACTGCTGACATTTAGCCAAGACCCAGCTGATTGCTCATGATTGTTTTACTCTTTTCACATTTACTCATCTAAGCTGGGGATGTCTCCCAGGCATCACAGATATAATTAGACTTGGGTTTCTGTCTCTCTCAGACTTGGGCTCCTCTTTGGAAAATGAGCCAAAGTATAGTGACCTCTCTGGTTTTTAAAATATTTAATGATTTCTTAGAAGCATCCATAAAGTCAATAGGTGTAAGTTTCGTAAGAATTCATTTTCTCAAAATGAAAACTAAAAAGTGCAAAGTCAGTACGATGAATGGTGCAGAAAAATGGAGGTTGGATAACTGTTGTGTATAATTGATTATAGGAGACAGCACTGTTTTCATTATCAAGCAGACCTAGAGCCCCTTTAAGGTCATTGATCCGGTTACAAGTGGTCAGGGATGTAGTAAAAGGAGTGAGACCTTCCCAATCCATTGCTGTAAACAGGCCCTATGTTAGGGCTTATGTGTTTGTTTTCCTTTCTTGTATCCCTCTGAACAAAAATACTTAAATTGTAAGCGGGGACTTTTCACAGCACATATCTTGCATCGTATGTTTAAAAGCTGTGGAAAAATCATTTTTGGCAGAAGCTGTGTAGCCTTAGACAGGCTGTGCCCTGGTGTGTGTCCTTCAGGAGAGGGATGGTTTTCCAAGAGATTTCCCATATGGCGCATCCCATCAGTCCACCGACTCATTTTGGATTCGGCATTGGGGTCTGGACCAGAAGGGTACAGAGCATGCAGGTGGCCTTGCTGATGGGGGCTCACTGCTCCCCACTGTGGGGGCACCCCACCTGCCCACAAACTTGTAGAGATGGCTATTTCCCAAACATAGAAGACCTCTCATGCTTGCCCCTCTGAAAACTGGACACTCAGCAGTTCACCTCGGTTATCTGTCTAAGACTTTAAACTTTCTCTTAAGGTATGTCACTAAGTTTCACATCAGTCTCTTCACTTGTAAAGACTTTCCCAAATGTGTTTGAGAGGTGATAAAACTAGGAGGATCTCACATACAAACTGAATGGGCTTCATCTGTGTCCTCACGAATCTCAGCACCAGAGGGTTGAAAGGACCCTAAAGGTCAACCGGAACAAAGCCCAGAACACACATGGTCCTGCAACCCATTCTTGAACAAGTCTGAAATTGCCCAACTTCGCTGAGAATCATTCAAAGCGCTGATGCAAATTGGGGGATGGGGGCAGAGTCTCTTGGTTAATTAGCAATACTAAAAAAAAAAGTCGAATTTCCCTTGATCCGAGAAAATAATATTCAAATTCTTATCAGAGCAGAAATCTGTTTTTGTCTTCCATGAATGACATTTGGGCCTGAAGCCAGGAAATGCACCATATAAGTCCTGGTTTATAAACACCTGGATGTATCTGAAACACACACATGGACACAGAGAAGGGAGGTGGGATGAGGGGGAGGGGAAGAGACGTCTTTCCCATGAATCCCACTGGGTTTTCTTCAGGACCCAAGCTTCTAAGCTGTAGGTCTATGAAGTTGTATGGTGTAATTTCAAGAACTTATCAGGGTTGGGCTGGTATGCATGTATGTGTTTCCCTAATCCTGTTTGATTTTGCTAATATATATAATGATATTCTTAGGCTCCTGCCCTCAGCTGTGTCCACTGCTGGGGTTCTATGTCCACAGTTAGGGCAGCCTAACCAAACCCACATGCATAAGGACTGTGGACCCTCCTGGGTGTGTAAAGAGGACAAGTATCCGGAGGGGCTAGCCTCTGTCAGAGAATCTTAGGTGTCAAAAGGGAGGGATATAGGGCCATCTACGTTTATTGCATGGTCTGCCCACGTTGGACTCAGGTCTCAGTTCTGGTGAGAATAGGCTGGTATTAAACACTGAAAGAGATCTATGGGTGGGCATCGCTTGTTTTGCCTCCTTGGGACAGGATTCCCATCCTTCTAGTAGGATTCTGGTAGGGGTTGCCAACCACAGATCCTCACCCTTGGCCACGGTGATTGGTCCAGTGATGGGCATGTGGCCCAACCATAGTCAAAGGCTCTTTCCCAGGATCTTCCCAACCAGACCTCTCTGCGGTTGTGATGATTTGAGGAAATAAGCCCAGAGCTGACGACAGTGTCTAAGTTTCCAACCTCATGGGGACAAATCTGAGGAGTTAAAGTTAACACATCAAAAGGAGTAGAGTCAAGACGTGGCAAGAGAAGGAATGAGTTCCCTGATGTTTGGGGTTCTGAATGTAGTGGCTGCTGAGGCAAACTCTACCCCCTGCCCTTTCCCTAGTTTGATTATGTCAGTCAAACCCCCCCCCCCACTCCCTTTGGTTAAGTTAGGTCAAATTGGGTTTCTCTGTCACTCTATAAAATGTTGGGGACACAAACTGCACTGTTTGGAAGCTTCTCTAACAGAGGATTCACAAAGGCCTCCTTGCCTTGGAGCGTTGTAAAGCCTGTGCTTTAGGGAACAGGTAGGACACATGATTTATCATACAAACCAGGACACTTTAAAGAATAAATGGGAGTGCTATTAACAGTGACACCAGGGCAATGGCCATAAGCTAGGAATTTATGGGCATCCCAGTGAAGGATCCATTCTGGTGCGTGTGCTTTGGTCACATGCCCGGCAGACAGCAGCAGAGACCACGTGCTTGATGGAGAACTGAGGTGCCTAGGAAGCAGTGGGGGGCACAGCTGGAGTGGACCCTTCCTAAGCTCAGATGGACACTCAGGAAAACCCTTGGTGGCACTTGTGCAAGTTTGAGGTCCTATATTTTTTTGGTGCTGTGAACATGACTCCTATTTGTGTCCATAGCTGATGAGACCAGGGGACCTTCAGACTACAAACAGGAAAACCAGAAAATCTGGACAGCTTGTTTTTGAACAGGGACTGACTGCTCAGGATGTGCACCATGCTCCTCGCTCTGAGAAAGTAGGTCTCATGCCCGGGGTGAGCCCCAGCAGCTGCATTCGTAGCGTGTGACCCTGTCCTTTTCTGTAGTTCATTAGGCCACCGTAGACTCTGATTCAAGTTGGACCAGTCAGGCTTTCCCTCCCCAGAACTGGGGCTAATTAATAGCTAGTTGGTCTTTATGTGTTTGGGAGGATAACATGGCGATCGGAAGCGGTGGGGCAGCCATACTGCAATGTGGCTGGAGAACCAGAGAAAGCTGGTCTGCAGTGGGAGAGAAAAGGAGAAGCAGATGTTCAGAGGGCAGCAGAAATGAGAGGCAGAGTTTGTTCCAGGGTTGCCGACAAGCTTCTCAGACCTCAGTTCCTCAGGTTGGGCTACATTCCTGCCCTCGGGCTCCATGAGACACCCCTTATCCTTAAGCCACAACCCCTACATTGTGCTTCAGCTAGTTCAAATTGATTTCTACTTCTTTCATCCAACAGTGTCTTAACTAATACCAGGAAATTTCTTTTTGATGACTTAAGAGCTCATATAATCCCTCATCAGTTTATGGCTCAAACAATTCTCTCTCAGTAACTTACCTCCAAATCCAAATATTGATTTGTTCCTTCTCTAGTTGAAGCAGCACATTAAAGGAAAATACAAAACAGAACAAAACAACAGAAAACAATAATGGAAACATGGTCCCCATACTCTGAAGGCACATGGGATCCACATGGACTTGATTAGGACCAGAGACAAACAGGTAAACATTTGGGGATGCCTCCTTCCCATACACTATTTCACAACATGGTACCAGCATGTAAAATTGAGATGTCAAACAAGCTGTGGCTCACTTGCTCACTCAGTTTTTCCTAAGGTGGACAAGTGCTGAGACACAAAGCTTCGTGAAATTCTGCCTGAAATATACACAGAGCTGATACTGGGGAAAATTTGGGAAATAAATGAAATTTGTTACTGTTTCCCCAACTCTGCTTTCTGTGTTTTTCTCCCATTCTTGCCTCCTCCACGTCCCCCAGAAGAAAGCCATCTGACAAACTATAGTAAAGTGTTAGTGACAATTTGTTACACCTATTAAGCATATTTGCATTTTAAAAAAAGTCTAGTGAGGGCAATACGAAACCAAAGAAATGATTCTTTTGCTCCAATGCAAACTGGTACAGGAGCTATTTCAGGGGTTTCTTCTCTACTTACGTATAAAGACTGCAGTGACCTTAATAAATTAGGTGAATACAAAATAGAGTGACAAAATTTGGAACCCTTTTTTAGTCATCATTCTTAAGGAATGTTACCTTTCACTTCCTTTTTGGAGCCCAAAATTTCAAGTTTGAAGCTGGAAATGGAAAAAAATGATTGGAATGGGAACCATAGGCTGGAGTGGCCAGGAACACTTGATGCCTCTGTGTGTGCATGCGTGTGCATGTGTGCATGCGTGCATGCATGTGTGTGTGTGTGTGTGTGTGTGTGTGTGTGTGTGTTAGGGTTGGGTAAAGGACGGTCCTACAGCTTCCCTTCCCTTCCTCCCTCTTCTGCAGCATTAAGGAGATGGGATCCCCTTGCAGAAGATCAGAGCTCTTCAGCCTGGGTGGGCGGCCAAACCGCCATCCCTCCTCCACTACCAGCCTGACTAGCAGAAGTGATCAAACTGCACTTAATGAGCCACCACCCCACAGGGAAGAAAGCCTGCCCGGCTTTAACATAAGCATAAGGATGGGGAGCCGGGATCAGTCCTAGGAGAATGACAGTGGCTGTCTAGAGAGCAGGGCAACCTTGGCCTTCACGTCTGGGCACGCGGGAGATGCCAAAAAGGTCTATGAGGGTGGAAGGTGGTTGAGCTGAGGGAGTGCATCTGCCTGTTGATGTCAAGAACCGAGTGGGGCATCAGACACTGAAAATGAAAAGTCCGCATTCTTCTTTGACTTGGAACTGGGGCAAGGGCCAGCCTGCTGCTTGTTCTTTGCCCAGTGGAATTGATTTGGAGGGAAAAGAACATTCTACAACTTATGGACATAGGTGGTTGGTATGGAAAGGATGTAAGGTGGTTGTATGGAAAGGAGTGCATGCAAGGGCAGGAGGAGCCTGACGTCTTTGATCCGGCAATCCCACTTTCAGGTATACATCTGAAAGAATTGCAAGTAGGATCTCAAAGAGATATTTGCACCCCCATGTTCACTGCAGCATTACTCACAATGGCCAAAAGGTGGAAGCACCTGAGATGTCCATTGACAGCTGAATGGATAAGCAAATGGAATATTATTAAGCCCTGAAAAAGGAGGAAATCCTGTCACATGCTGCATCTATAAAGTTTGAGGACATTCTAATAAGTAAAATAAACTACTCACCAAAAGACAAATATTGTATGTTTCCACTTATGTAAGATATCTAAAGTTGGTAAACTCAGAGGGAGTGGAATGATGGCTGCCAGGGTCTGGGGGAAGGGGAAATGGAGAGCTGTTCAATGAGGAGAGTTTCAGTTTTGCAAGACAAAAATGTCCTAGAAGTCTGGTACACACAATGTGAATACAGTTAACACTACTGAACTGTACAACGAAACATGGTTAAGATGGTAAATTGTGTGCAATGTGTGTTTTTTTTCTTTTAACCACAACTGGAAAAAAAAAAACCCAGACAGGTGGTCCATGAGGAGCAAGGAGAGTTTCCTTTGTCCGTGGGGAGAGCTGCAGTGGGACCACCAGAAGTAGTCTTCCCCCGGAGCGTAGAAGGGGAAAGCATCAGCAGGTGTCTACGTGATGTGAGAGAATTGATACGTTTAGCAAAACCAAGGCTGACTCGGGCTGTTTCAGTTTCAGGAGCAGCCCCAGCAGGCGCCCCATTCTTGGGCCTCCTCCTTCACTCACAGGGAAGTAAACAGAGATGGGAGGGTCCCTGTTCTGGGAAAAAGCTAATCAAATGATCCAACTGCTCCTCCTTTGCAACCCCGGGAGAGGTACCAGGAAATACAGTTTTGGCCGAGAGAGGGACGGCCATGAATAAGGGAGGCTGTCACAGACAGCTGCCCCCGCCTCCCAGCCCCATCCAGACCTTAGCCTTCGCACGCCGACCCAGCGTAGGTATCAGCCAGGGGGCTGGAGTTAGACCCAGGCTCAGGGAACACGTGTTGTTCATCCAGCCTTCCGCCTCTGCATTTTGGAAGAGAAACTGTCTTCCATCCCCGTTCCATTATTCAGTGTTTGGGAAAGGACCCAGAGTCAGCGAGGAGGCAGGGAGATGGGAATCTCTGTGAATGTGGGTTGCGGCATTCAGAGAACAGTTATGGAGCTTGTAAATGCAAAACTCCACGAATAGTTTCCTGAGGAATTCCCAAGGGACACTCTTGGCTGAGATGGGAGGGAGGGGTAGGGGCTGCAGAGAGATACCCTTCTCCCTCGCTGGGAAGCAATGTTCCTGTTACCTGATTGCGATCTTTGGTAATGAACCATTTCAGAACAACTGAAGTCACTGGAGTCACTGATAATTACATAAATTTTCTCTTTTCACTTAAAACTCTTAAGTCTCCATCCACAAAGGCCCATTTTTAGTAACATGTTGAATCCTGCCAACATCCTGGGGCTGATTTTGTCTTTACACTTCTAGGAATTTCCAAGGACACGGGCGTTCAGGCTGCCAAGACGGATGCGAACGTGTGTGACCAGCAAGGAGCTTCTGAGGTCTGAAGATTGCGAAGGTCAAGGGTCAACTTCTCCTAAGTCCAAAGAGCGAGTCACCCTCTGTTGGGCCCTTTCCCCTGAGTTCTTCTCCTCCAACCTCTTGAAAACAAGATCCCCATTTCACCTCGGCCACAAGGTGATCCAGTGCCAGGAGTGTTTTCAGTCACTCTAACCGGTCCCCAGGGCGACAGCAGCGCAATGTCCAAAAAGGCAAGCGTTTGGAACTCTGAAACCTCCAGGGACGGCACCGGGACTCTGATGATGTGGTTTATGGAGTTTTATTTTTAAAAATCTGACATACTTACATTGAAAGATGCTGTGGAAAAATCACTGGATTTACCCCAACTCCTCTGCTATTTATTGCCTTGGATGGCACAAAGTTTATATCAGAACACAGCCATAAGGGGAAGAGGCTTTGGAACAACTAAAACACAAGTAAATCTGTATTTAACCCTTTGTACGGTGTAAGCAATGACTCTTGCATACTGCTTGCAAAATACTGAGACAAGATTAAAAAACATGAGGAATTTTATGGACTGAATTGAGGCTCCACTTATGTTTCGTAGACAACAGGGTCTCTAATAGCCAAGCCCTGCTCTTTGTTGTACCCCAGGTCTTAAGATGCAGACCTTTCTTTCCCTCCTGTGGCTAAGGGCCCGCCATGCAGAGGCTTGGGTAGTCTTCCTTTTAACTCCTACTCTCTGCAGGAAGCCAGCCCAGGGAGGCAGGTTGCACTAAGCCTTGTTTGACCCTGGCTGACTTTACTGTGGGCTTGTGTTCCAGGACCTCAATACCTGCAGCTCTTAAACTGCCATCTCAGATCCATTACAGCTTGTGGGTGAACCTAATAAAACTACTCGAAAATCAAGACAGTTGACCACCGCAGGACAAAATCTGGCAGCCACTTCACAGGCAAGATTCTGCAATTAGAACTTTTCTTCCCACGGACCACAGGTGGACACCTGGCTAGCACTTCCAAGGCTCTTCTGAGAGGTTTGCAGAGCTCCCAAGGCCAGTGGATCATGGCTCAGTCAATGGTATCAGATGTGAAGTTGCTCTTCCGGCCATGGGTCCATCTGTAGTTAAACAAGATAGGCTGACTGTGCAATAATTTGCTCAATTTTGCACATCTATGTTTAAGGATGCAACAAGAAATCTGCTTTCAGATCTCTGGGGAGCATTCAAATCAAAGACAGCAGAGATCATAAGTCCTTGAAAAAGCCATCTGGGAACTTTTGTGTGCTGACAAGTTTGCTCTTGAAGCTCACACAAACACTTGCAAGATGACAAGCAGATACCATGGACTTCTGGGTAAATTCTGCACCAAATTGTGGCCTAACGAGAAGCCACAAGTTCTCCAAGGTCATATATCACCCACCCAAAGCAAAAACTGTACCCATCCCCCAACCACACGGTCAATGGCTTTCATGAAAAATATTACTGACACCTCCCTGACGTTGGTCCAGTGATGTGCTGGTTAACAAAGAAGTAAACTAGGCAACAATTACAAAAATAGTCACCATTGGTTATGTACTGTGCATGTATGATTTTGCTGAGCTTTTAGCATACGCTATGCAATTGATCAAAATAATTTCATGAGGCAGGTATTGATATTTCCACCTTATAGACAAGAAACAACTTGTCCCAAGACATAAAGCTTTGAAGAGGCATAGCCCAGATTTGAAAGCAGGTAGGTCAGGCATGTCTACAATACTGCGCCTAAGAAAACCCAACGATTCTAAAGGAATATGATTCATCATTGAAAGCTAAACTCTGTTGGTTGTTTTTAATGTCCTTTTCAGCAGTAGTGGCAAACTTCTATTCCTCCATTACATCCCAATCGGACCTCCTCTTCTGTGTGAAGACCTCCCTACCTTCTCTAGGCTCACGTGCATGTCCTTGTCTGAATATCCCCAAGACATTTTATGCAGAACTTCAGGGTCAAAATAATCTTATTTTCATTGTAATTATTTGTATACTTGGTCCATCTCCTGTTGAAAACTGAGAATTTCTTGGGGGCAAGATCCATGTGACATAGTTAACCCTCAATAACTGTTGCTGATGGATGGACAAACAGCTCAGATCCCTAAGAAGTATCATTTTTCAATAGTGTCAAAAGTATTAGATTGAACCATTTGAAATTTAGCAATTTTTTCTAGGTCAAAAAAGAGTCAACTGTAGGCACTATTGTATAGTTCAACCTAATAATCTATTACACTGGGTGTGATTATGAAGAAATGTGGTTGGTTTTCAAACAGATGTACTAAAATTCACACACCGAATGCTTGGAAAGCCTATTGTCACACTTTATTGAGAATCTCATTTATTTTTGTAGTTCTGAAATATTTAGTCCTGCATATTTACTCAAAATCATCCAGTCTTGAGAAGTTCTTTCATTACACAAGGGCTTTGTCACCAGATGTCTGGTATGCTTAGGAGGGCAGTATTATATCATGGTTAAGAATGACATTCTAGGTGTCATCTTAGGCAAGTGAACGTCTCTGCTCCTTCCTAATCTGCAAGAGCAAAATCATAATAGTATCAGCCCCATATGGTTGTTGTAGGAACTAAATGAGGTAATGCTTAGAACAATGTTCAGGACATATTCAGAGCTCAGTGAGTATTTGCTGTTATTATAACTACTATAGGATTGGTCTATGTGGAAGGCACATGTGTTGGAATAGCAATAGAGTGCATGAGTAGCCAGTAATCAAAATTAAATAAATGAGTAAAATGATCACAACAAAGACTGTATTTCTACCTAGATATTTCCCTGGTAGAGTATGTAAATCAGGAAATTTTCCTATAGAAAATAAATTAAGAGTGCACACATTTTGCAGTGTTTTGGGTATGTGTTTGGCCTTGTCATTTATTGCTTGTCATTTGTTCCTCCATCAGCACTTAGATTCCTGCTGGTGTCCTTTACAGCACCACAACTCTTATTGTACAACTCCAAGTCCAGCTGTGGGATTTGAAAATAATCAAGCTGGCGTCACCAATTCACTTCTTCCTTTCTTTCCCCTCAAAGTCCCTTTCTTTCAAACAGTTTTGAAATTCCATTACTAAATTTCCTCTTGCCTTTTAAATATATTACACATTATGTTACGTATTTGTGGTTGAAGATAATCACATGGATCCACTTGTTTTAAATTAAATCAGTTTAAGCTACAAAACTCTCCAAGTGTCCTGGTAAAGGCCTGCTCTGCACGCAATATGGGCAGAGCCTGGTGCCAAATAATTAGGAACTAATTTGTCAGAATTGTAATGTGCTCTTAACTTTTGCACACTATCTATCTAAATTCCTATCTAGAGATAAAGCTCAGATTCCTGGAAGTTCAACACAACCCAGTAGCAAGGGGTATATTAAAGTTAATGGGACCACTTCTAAGGTATAACCAGATACAGGACCCTTTCTTTATGTTCCGTGTTGAGGAGTGCCCAATTCCTAAACCAACTGCAAGTTTGGGGACAGTTAAAGAAAGAAATTAGGTCCAGTGTATCCTCTATTGCAAGTCATGAAAAGAAGGAGAAAGGACAAGCTCTATAGAGATATAAGACAGGAACCAGGGCTTCCCTGGTGGCGCAGTGGTTGAGAGTCCGCCTGCCGAGGCAGGGGACACGGGTTCTTGCCCCGGTCCGGGAGGATCCCACGTGCCGCGGAGCGGCTGGGTCCATGAGCCATGGCCGCTGAGCCTGCGCGTCCGGAGCCTGTGCTCTGCAACGGGAGAGGCCACAACGGTGAGAGGCCCGCGTACCGCAAAAAAAACAAAAACCCCAAAAAACACTGGAATCAATTATCAGGAGCAGAGTAGAAACAGCAGCCTAAAAACAACCCCTGCCCCAACTTTATTCAAGCTCAGGTGAAAACAAAGTGTATATTTACATGTTTACATGCATAGTCACATTTTGTGTAAATGTATATAACTTTCTGTAATGCAGAGAGTTGTTCAAATCCAGTATTTGAAGTTTAATTTTTAAAAAATGCTTCATGTAGGTATTCAGGTTGAAGAATGGGTGGTAGGTATGTGGTGACTGTTATGTCACTTTCTGGGTTTTTTAAAAAAAAATCATATTTCAAATACTTAAGAATTAAAAAAATTTAAGATAGGCAAAAATAAACACATGAACCCAAACGTGTGAAACGAGTGCTATCAGTTTGGCAGAACTCACCTGCCAAGGGTATGACACAGGAAAAGATGGAAACGCAGACTATTATGCTGTTACCTTTACATGATGAATAGTTACCAAGCCTACTGCCTGTAAGTCTATAAAAATGCAAGAAGTACAGCATTATCCACAAAACTGTGAAAGTCTTTCCCAGACACTTTCAAGACCTGAAGTGTTTGCTTTATCCTGCAAAAGAAGCCCTGGTAAAAGCCACAATTAGCTTCCAAGAAGAGGAATATGAGTTTAAGGAAACATCTCTCTGTTCTCGTGGCAGCGGCCTTAGAGGGAAATACATTTGTCAGCCACGTTTTGCACTGTTTGGGGCCCCTCAGCTTCCTCCAAAGCTTTCGTGCCCTTGGGATCCTCCTCCCTGTCCACACACCCACATTATCGCTCTCATCCGTCCAAGTCCACAAAAGCTCTGTGAGGAAAACAGATTCTAGGTTAGAAGAGGGAGCGTTACTCAGAAACCTAAGGTTTATCTGGTAATGATTGCAGTAAAATGGTAGGAGGAGGAACACGGACATCAGGGGCTCTGAGGGGAGTCGTTAGGTTGGGGTCTCTGGGCCTTCAGCCAGTGATTTCTTTGGGCTTGGGCTGCTCAGATCAGGGTTCTTTCTCTCTAAATTGTTCCTATGCTGCTGCTTCGTTCAGAAATAAAATCTAGAGGATTGCTTATAAACACTGAAAATCAAAACGTTTGCATGGGAAAAGAAAATACCATGAGCACAGTAAAAAGACAAGTGTTATTCTGGGAAAAAATTGCAATTTAAACTACAGGCAAAAATTTCAATATTTTAATACAAAAAAGTTTCTAAAAACAGGAGAAAATATTCAACTACTTTATAGATAAATAGGCTAGAGATATGAACAGAGTGTTCATAAAGAAAGGTGTACAAATGGCCCTTAGCCACATAAAAAGTTGCTTAAACTCACTCATAATAAAATAAATGCAAATTAAAAATCTATAGAGTTACTATTCCTTATCTACCAGAATGGCAAAACAAAAACAAAAACAAAACCAACTTTGTTGGTGAAGCTGTGCATAGTCATTCTTTTTTGGTAACAAAATGTGGGAATTCCCTGGTGGTCCAGTGTTTGGGACTCTGTGCTGTCACTGCCGAGGGCCCAGGTTTGGTCCCCAGTTGGGGAACTAAGATCCCACAAGCCGCACAGTGCGGGGGAAAAAGAAAAGCAAAATGGTTCAAGCTCGAAGGAAAGGAATTTGGCAATATCTAGCAAAGTTCACACATGTTTACTCTTTGACTCATCAATCTTACTTCTGAGAATCTATACCATACATGGAGAGGCATATGAAAAGATATATTACTAGAGTAATTCAGTGCCATGTGAGTTGTAATAGCAAAGGACTGAAAACAATTCAGATGTCTATCAATAAGGAGCTGGTTGAAAAATCATTGGTATATCCACTCAGTGGACTACTATAAAGGTATAAAATATAATAAGAACACACACAAAATATATATACACATATTTTTGTATAGTAAAAAATGAACTACTATTCCAAAAAATTAGAAGGAACACTTTTCAACTCATTCTATGCTATGAAAACCATACAAAGACATAAGAAAAGAACACTGCAGACAAGTATCTCTTATGAATATAGACACAAAAATCCTCAACAAGTAGTAGCAAACCAACCCAACAACATATAAAAAGAATTATTCACCATGACCAAGTGGAATTTAACCCAGGAATGCAAGGTTGGCTTAACATCTGAAAACCAATTAACGTAATATACCATATCAACAGAATATAAAACACACAAAAAACATATTACCATCTCAATAGACGTAGAAAAGCATTTGACAAAATCCAACACTATTTCATGATAAAAACATTCAACAAACTAGAAACAGAAGGAAACTTCCTCAACCTGATAAAGAGCATCTATGAAAAACCTGCAGCTAGCATCATACTTAATAGTGAAGGAATGAAGGTTTTTCCCCTAAAATGAGGAACAAGACAAGGATGTCTTCTCTTGCCACTTTCATTCAACATTGTACTGGAGATTCTAGCCAGGGCAATTAGGTAAGAAACAAACAAAAGTCATCCACATTGGAAAGGAACAATGAAAACTATCTCCATTCACAGATGGCATGATCTTATACCTAGAAAATCCTAAGGAATCTACTAAAAAATTATTAGAACGAATAAATGAGTTCAACAAACTTGCAAAATACAAGATCAACATGCAAAAATGCAAGGATAAAAATGTCTAAATGATTACTTCTTTTCTTTTCTTTCTCCTTTTCTTTTGGCCTTGCGGCATGTGGGATTTTAGTTCCCTGACCAGGGTTTGAACCCGCAACCCCCGCACTGGAAGTGCGGCATCTTAACCACTGGACCACCTGGGAAGTCCCTAAATGATTACTTCTGAAGGAGGAGGAGACAAGGTAGAAAGAACAGGCACAGCGGTAGATTTCTTCGATTATACTTTGCATTGTAGATGAGACAACCCGAAGCTCTGAAAATATTCTACATATTTATAAAAACAAAATTTAATTTAAAAAGACGGCTCTTAAGCACTGAAAATAAATGGGTACAAATGAACCTAACTGTGCACCACGTTGGTGGCATAACTACACATAGAAAAACTGTTTCACATGACATTAACATGCAATAAATTCACTATCCATCCTGAGTGGAATGTACTCTGAGGACAAAAAAAATTGCAAGAATAATTTTAAAAATCATAAACTGTTTTCAGTGATCACATTGTTGGTGGCAGTGTTAGTTTTATTTTGAGACAGCTGTGTGTGTATTATGGGATAAAGTAAAAGAGTAATGTGTCATTGAAAACGAGGACTTTCCCATGGGAAAAAGGAGTAGTAGGTGATAGTTTGATGGGGATAAATCTTGGAGTCTGGAAATTGGATTGGAAGTGAGAGTTATAAATTTATAATGTGTTTTATTTTTAACATTATAAAAGCATTTCCAATTTCTGTCCTTTAAAGAGGCCTAGAAGTAATGACTAACTCAGTAAAAATGCACACTCCTAGTGCTCAGATTGTAGTCCTTAAACATCATTTCCAACTTATACGAGTGAGAGCTGATTCTGGGCCTGCAATGGGAAATGTAAAAAAAATGAGTCTGCAACATTTTGTCTTACCAGAAAGCAATAAAGTTATCAAAGACTATTGGTGTTGTTGGGTGTTGAATTTTGTCCCCCAAAAGATATGTTCAAAGCCTAACCTCTGGTACCTGTGAATATGACTTTATTTGGAAATAGGATCTTTGCAGATGTAATCAAGTTAAAATGAGGTGATACTGGAATAGGGTGACCCCTAATCCAATGACTGGTATCTGTATAAAAGTGGGAAGTTTAGACATAGCTACAGACAGGGAGAGAACACTATGTGATGGCGGAGGCAGAGACTGGAGGGATACTTCTGCAAATCAAGGGAAAGCAAGGATTGCTGGCAAGTGCCCGCAGCCAGGAAAGAGGCATGGAGCAGATTTTCCCCTCAGAATAAACCAATCCTGCTAACATCTTGATTTCAGACTCCTAACCTTCAGAACTATAGTATAAGTTTCTGTTGTTTTAAGCCACGCAGTGTGTGATATTTTGTTATAGCAGCCGTAGGAAACAATACAAGGGCTTTGTCAGAAAGACTCAGAAGCCAACTTGAAAGGGGTGCCATTGGTCAAATATGGGCCCATTTGAGCATCCACAATGATAATAGATCCAACAAAGTAAGACAAATAAACATGTTTAAATCCATAAAATCACACTGAAATTTGGAAAATTAAAAAACTTAACTGCATAACTTGGGAAGCTGTTAGAGAACTAACTCAATATTTTGATAATATATAGGCGAAATCAAGCATTCATTCTGCCTCTCCTATACAAACTATATCACTGGTTAACCAACAAGTATGTGAGGGGAGTTTTCTCCTTATGGAAGTATTCTAGCTAATATGTGGTAGAAGATCACCATTTTGATACTCCTAATGCATGAATGGGTCCAGACAACACTCATCAATGGCTACCAATGAAAAGAGAGACAATCACGAGCTTTTAGATGGAAACATACAGCACTATGATGTGCTCTTAGAGAAAAAATGCTAATCTGATCGAATCTCTAGATCCAACCACAATTTGAAGACAATACAAGAAACAAATAAAGTTTTTTTTTAAAAAAAATAGTATGGGGATGCAATCAACAAAATGAAGGACAAAATCCTACAAGAAAAATGATTCGATCTCTTAAACAAATAAATTACAAGAAAAAACAAAAGCAAGACAGTCAGGAAACCCCTAGATTAAAAGACGCTTTAGAGACAGCAACTAATTGTAGTTCATGGAATTTAATTTGAATTCTGCTTATAATAAAAAAAAAAAACTGAAGAAAAAATATTTATGAGATAGTTGGAGAAATTGACTGGATATAAAGGAATTATTAATAATTTCTTTTAGGTGTGACAATTTATGTCTTAAGAAAATCCTTATCTTTTAGAGGCAGGTATCAAAATATTTATAGATCAAAAGATAGATCTGGGATCTGCTCTAAACTAATTCAGCAGGGTGGGGGGATAGGGTCGGGAGATAGATAAAGTTAGATTGGTCATGACTTTATAATAGTTGAAGATGAAGTCATGGGAGTTTATTATACGTTTCTTTCTACTTTTGAATGTTTTTAATGCTAAAAGGTTAAGGGGAAAAAACTTTACTGAAAGAGCAAGGGCTTCCAACCCCTAAAAACTCATAATTCAAAATGTTATCAAAGACCAGCTGAAAAGGCCCAGCAGACAGTGAAGCCCTGATCACCTCCTCCCGGTTTCTCCTTTTCTCCCTGTGAGAGTCCTGCCCTAACTCACAGGGCTGCAGGGAGAGTAAGTAAATGTTGAAAGCATGTCAAATACAAAGTGCTAAGTGTTTAACAATAGTTGTTGGAAGGCAGTTCTCTTTATCTTTTTTGCTGAGTTCAGGCTCAGGGCCACATCACTTCTTCAGACTTCTGTATTTATTGCCATTGCCCAGGGCCTTTAGACACAAAGATAGATCCAGACCACTGACTGCCAGGCCCTTAGTCTGATATCTAGACCACCCACCCACTTCCCATGGCAACTTCCAGTTCAGAAAAATATTTATGGGAAGGCACCTGCTCCCAGGGTTAAAAAAAAGAGAAAACCCCAGTGGTTGAACCGAAATCATTTTCTCCCATTCCAGTTTTAAACCACTGTCCCACGTGTTGAGGGCAGAATGAGTTGAGTCATGAACGAAGAGTTACAAATCCCACAAAATAATCACATTTCATCACAGGAGGGACTTGGTTGGTAACAGACTCATCATTGCCAGAATACTTTGAAATAATGAATCACTAATGGAACAAACACCTATGGAGTTAGACCTTGTAGCTGCCAAAGCAATAATTACAATTAATATGCTCACAACACATGCAAGTCAATGGACCCCTTATTAGTGATGTCATGGGCAAGCTTGCTGGTAGCAGTTTTCATTGAGAATTAGTATAATTAGCAATAATCACAATTAAATTTGGGATCCCTGTGGACCCTCTACACGGTTTCTGACTCAGATTATGCAAGCCTATAATGTAACTTCATGTCAAGTATGATCACACCCATTTCACAGCTAATAAAATAGGTTTGGAGTTTTCTCAACATCCAGCAGGTTAATCAAGAATACCCAGAGGGGTGTCCTTCATCTGCCAGCCCACCTGAGGATTTTGCTCTTGATAGCATCTGTGACCTGGAATTTCAAAATTTATTGAAACACAAATCTTTAAATAGCAAAGCTGTGCTAATTTAAAAGGTATATATAAAATGTTCTTATTCAGGGCCTTTAAGAAACAATTCCAAGCTTTCTAACAGGGCCGTGGTCTTCATTCTATGACTTATGCCTTTTTATTCCTGAGTTAGATTTTCAATGGTTGTATTCTGGGCAACATAGTTACACATCAAATAATAAATGTTTCCTTCAAAAATTAACTAGAAATGGATCACAGATCTAAATGCTAGAGCTAACATTATAAACTTTCTAGAAGAAAATATAGGAGAAAAATCCTTATGACCGTGGGTCAGGCAAATGTTTCTTGAATAAGTAAAAGAAAGCATGGGTTTGAAAAGAAAATATTGATAAACTGGACTTCATCAAAATTTAAAAATTCTGTTCTTTAAAACATACTGTTGAGAAAATGAAAAGATAAGCCAGAGACTGGAAGAAAATATTTGTAAAACATAGTTGATAAAGGGTATATCTGGAATATATATGTATTCCAGAGACTGTCTCTGTCTCTGTCTCTCTCTTATGTGTGTATACATACATATATATATTACACATACATACATATATATATCATACGTACATACAAATATACACATATATACTCAATAATAAGAAAAACCCAATGTTTACAAAATAGGTAAAAGAATTGGACGTTTTACCAATGAGGACATTCCCATGGCAAATAAGCACAATAAGAGATGCTTAATGTTTGTTGGAAGAGAAATGCAAATTTAAACCACAATGAGATACCACAACATACCCACTGGAATAGCTAAATTAAATTAAAAAGACTGATAATACCAGGTTCTGGCAAGGATGCAGAGCAACTAGAAATCTAGTTTGCTGGTAGGAATGCCAAAATGATACTGCTACTTTGGAAAACAGATAAGCAGTTTCTTATAAAGTTAAACACACACTCACCGTACAACCCAGCAATCCTACTCCTGGGCATTTATCCAAGAAAAACATGTGTCCACATAACCTGTATGCTAATATTTATAGCAAAGACCTATTCATGAATGCTTCTATCACCCTTGTTAATAGCTCCAAACTGGAAATGCCTAAATACCCGTCAACTAGTGAATCGATAAACTGTGGTACATCCACACAATTGTATATATTACTGATATATACAACAATATGGATGAATTTTGCAGTATGTTAAGTGAAAGGTGGCAGACACAAAAGCCTACATTTTGTTTGATTCAATTTAGGTGACATTCCGGAAAAGGTGACACTATAGGGACAGAAATCAGATCAGCGGTTGCCAGAAGGAGCTAGGGGTAGGGCAAGAAATGAACTGTAAAGGGGCACAAAGGAACCCTCTGTGGTGAAGGCAATGTCCTAGATCTTGACTGTGGCGGCAGTTGCATAACTATATGCATTTACAAAACTCACTGAACTGTACACTTGAAAGAGTGAATATTAAAATACGTAAATTATACCTCAATAAACCTAACCAATAAAAAGCATTCACTGAGCAACGAATGCAGTGTGCTATGTAGGGCAGTACAGAAAAGTCAATAAATTACAGATGCAACCTTTGTGCTCTGAGGGATTTATTTTTTTTGGTAGAAGAACAAAATTTTTTTTTTTTAATTTAATTTTTTTGACTGCTCCACGCCACATGTGGGATCTTAGTTCCCCCACCAGGAACTGAACCCACGACCCCTGCAGTGGAAGCACGGAGTCCTAACCAGTGGACCGCCAGGGAATTCCCCAAAAGTAATGTTTAAAAGAGAGTCAACATTTCTCTTAAGGCTAGAACGTGGAAGGCCCTGGATTTTTAATGAAGGACTTGAGCCTCACAGACAATAAGTCTCCACCGAAGGACTGAAGCAGGGAGGGGATGCGTGGAAGTATCGCTTTCAGGAAGTTAAACTGGCGATAATTTAAGGGATGAGTTAGAAGAGAAGGCAATGAGTTGGAAGAGAAGGCAGGAAAAGAGTTTTAAAATTCCTGGATCCTTGTGAGTAAGGGGAGCTGGAATTAGAATGGTGGCTGTGGGGCTGGGAGAGAAGGGATGGACTCAGAGACAAGGCTGGCTTCACGGGCACGTGAACTCTGTGGTCACACAAGTCTCGACAAGCTGATGGGTCCTGCACTTGGTTTGTGCTTGGCCATCACTGTCTTGAAATTTCTAATAATTTTATATTTGAACTTGTGTTTCATAAGTGAAGTCCAATGGGACAATGGACCACAGGCATGAGTGGAGGACGTATGCATATATATGCAATCTTTAGTAGTTTTTAATTTTTTTTTTGCGGTACGCGGGCCTCTCACTGCTGGGGCCTCTCCCGTTGCGGAGCACAGGCTCCGGACGCGCAGGCTCAGCGGCCATGGCTCACGGGCCCAGCCGCTCCGCGGCATGTGGGATCTTCCCGGACCGGGGCACGAACACGTGTCCCCTGCATCGGCAGGCGGACTCTCAACCACTGCACCACCAGGGAAGCCCTATGCAATCTTTGTCCACTGCCCTTGCTACCATGTGCATAGAACATTCAAGATGCGTCATGAGCACAGAATTCCAGGAGGACCAAAATGCATGGGAGTCCAGTGAGAGGCAAACGGAATACACGTGAAGTGTGTTACTTCTGTAACTGAGTAAGTGGAGGCACTAGCAACCCAAGAGGCCAGGCCTCCTGTGGAAACTGGGTTAGAACGAGATGGAAGGAAATCACGTCTAAGAAACATGACCAAGGAATTTTATCATATCCTTTCTTACCCGTGTTACTCCCCTGTATTAGCCAACATCTTATGCTGAAAACGATGACATAGAAGGACAGAGAAAGGTAGGGCAACCCATAGTTTTGTCTCCTTTACTCATCCATGTCCTTCTTTAATAGTCTTTTAAAATCCTTTACTCATCAGTGAGATGAAAGCAGAGTGTTGGTAGAATGTGTGCATATCAAAAAGTGAAATAAAAACAGGTGAATTAGTTTTGTGTAGTTTCCATGGTTCTGGTGAGAATGAAATGTGAGTGTACGGGTGAGCTATGGAAATTGAAGTGTAATTTTGGTGATTCCACATACAAGTTAAATGCTCCCATATTTGCATTTAAAACTGGCATTGCACAGTATAAAATTCATGGTCATATTTTAATTTGTAACTTTTCTTTACTTAGTATGACAGAAAATAGCAAAAACAAAAAAACGCAACAACCAAAAAACCCAAAAAATAACCCCTATAACAATTTGAGAGTTCACAGAAGAAAGGGAAATCTTCATATTTTAGTACCATTAACAGCACTGCATTTTGAGCAAAGAGGCCTGGATTTTCCTTTTGCACTGGGCTGCATAAATTACGTAGCCAGCCCTGACCAGAGGACATAATGTACAAAGAACCAGCAGGATTTTATGACTCCATAAGAAGCAAGTTAGTGGTCAGATAGTATCTCCTCCTACACTTCCAGACCACAGCGTCATCACATCAGGCGACAGCATAACCAAAGCCTCTGTGCAGAAATAAAGAGGCTCATTTTTACTGTACGCTCTTCTTTTTTAATTGTGGTAAAATACACATAACATAAAATTTACCTTCTTCTTCTTTTTTTTTTTTTTTGCGGTACGCAGGCCTCTCACTGTTGTGGCCTCTCCCGTTGCAGAGCACAGGCTCCGGACGCGCAGGCTCAGCGGCCATGGCTCACGGGCCCAGCTGCTACGCGGCATGTGGGATCTTCCCGGACCGGGGCACGAACCCATGTCCCCTGCATCGGCAGGTGGACTCTCAACCACTGTGCCACCAGGGAAGCCCTTCTTAACTATTTTTAAGTGTGCAGTTCGGTAGTGTTAAGTATATTCACATTGTTGTGCAACCAACCTCCTGAACGTTTGCATCTTGCAAAACTGAAACTCTGCATCCATCACACAATAACTCTCACTCCCCCTTGCCCACCAGTCCTTGGCAACCACTGTTCTACTTCCTGTCTCTGTGACTTTACTCTAGATACGTCATATGAGTGGAATCTTGCATATTTGTCTTTTTGTGACTGGCTTATTTCACTGAACATAACATCCTCAATGTTCATCCATGTTGTATCAGGCGACAAGATTTCCTTATGTTTTAAGGCTGAATACTATTCCTTTGTGCGTGTATACCATATTTTGTTTTTCCACTCATCTGTCAATGGACAGTTGGGTTGTTTCCACCTAAAGAAGCTCATTTTAATTGCAATCAAAACTTGCCTCAATTGCTTTTGACCTTTTTGCTTAATCCATCCATCTACCCACCGATTCTTTGACTTATTCCACAAAGGATTTAAGGTGATTCCCAGACAATTCCAATTAAAGAAAAGAAAAGAGAGAGATTTAGGACAAATGGAAAATGTGGGTGACAAAATAGTAAAGCAGGTCCCACTGGAAATCTGGATGACAAAATTTTCGAAAATCTATGCACTCACAATGTGGCTAGATTGACCTGGAACCACCGATTCTCACCCAGGGCTTTTCTAACTTTTTTGTGTCCTGGCACATATAGAAAACAATCATATTTGCATGGCCTACAGGGGTAAAGTGATGAGGCTGCTCTCCATCAAAGGGGGCTGGCCCCAGATCACACACCATCCCCATACCCTGAGGACTGAGGGAACCTGCCTCTCAGGCCTCAGTGTGACCTGCTACTGGCAGGCCAGTGGCTGCCACACACTGCATGAGAAGCTCTGCCTACTTACCCCCTTACGGGGGCCGTGCTATAACACAAGCTTCATATTTCAATTGTTTGTGAATGACCCAAATTACAATTTCTATCTCCAGCAAAGAAACTGTGAAGCAATGGAAAACACTAGGGCTTTGGAGTTAGAACAAATGGAGTTGTTTCTCTTCCTGTCACTAGTTCTGTGACTGGACAAGTTACTTAATCTCTCTGTGCCTCAGTTTACTTGTCTATTAATAAGACTAAAAATACCTGCCGGATAGGAATGCATCATAACTAGAGGTAATGCTTTTGCAGCACATAATACTCAAAAGACCCTCATTTGGCGCCCCCCAAATACTTGTATTAATAGTAATAGAAGTACTAAACTAGATACCGTTCTACCTAGTGAAGCAGTTCAACAGAACTTTCAGTTATTTCCTTCCTTCACTCATTGATTCATTTCTATGGAAAAATATTTATCGAGTACTTACCTTGTGCCAAACACTACCAGGTTCTGGGCACGCACTTGGTAAGCCGAAGTGCAGTAGACTTCTAATCAGAATACTTGTCTTCTGGCCCAGGCTGTGTAACAAAGTGTCTGTGTGGTTTTGGCTGAATCACTGCAACCTCCTGGGTCATTGTATTAGTCAGCCCTCACTAAGTTATGCTATAAACCAAACAAACCTAATAGCTCACAGACTTAGTCAAACATTTGTTTCTCACTCATGTAGACTGGTGGCAACTCTGCTTCATTCCAAAATCCAGACTGAAGGTGCAGCCAGGAGAGGCTCTCCTCATGGGTGGGGGGGGACTGAAATAAGAGGACCCCAGCCAAGCCAGGCAATTGCATCTAACATTTCTGCTCTAAAGCAAATGCCACATCCACCCACATTCCATTGGCCAACACAGGTCACGTGGCCAAGCCCACAGGCAATGGGGTGGGGTGAGGGTTGGAAGGAAACAAGTAACGATGAGCCAAGAACATAATCTCTCACTGTCAGCTTTCTAATTTATAAAATGAAGATGTTAGGCTAGAGTTCTCTGTTTCCTTCCAACTCTATATTCGGTAATTCTATGATTTAAGGGAGAGAAGTATAACTATGAACTGTCATTACCTGATAGAAGGGTCTGGAAGCCATGCTGCCAGAGCACCACGTTAAACACGAGATGCTTTGGACAAGGACCTCTATGATCTGGTAAGCCCAGTCACTCCTCTGCAGGGAAACACAAGGATAAAAGTAATTTTACTACACCTGCCTCTGAAACTGTTTTCCCACTTGGACCCTTTAGGTCTTTATGAACTTTACCCAGTCACAGCTTTCAAAGATGTGAAGTGCATGGACCCCTTGACATTCCCTAAGTAAAATAATATTAAGATTGTAATGCACTTTCGGGGAGGAGATTGTCACTTAAAAAAAAACCCAACTCTGAAAAAAAAACCCCAAAACTCTTTAGTGAATCTTTTAAAAAGGTACAAAGTTGTTTTCAACAACTGACCTTCCATAATCAATTGCTTGCAAATATAGATTTTAATTTGCTGTCAACCTTGGAAAAGGACTGGGACAAGATAACCTTCCTCAAATAAGTTAATCACTAGACCTATGAAATTCTGTGTTAAGCCTGTTGTCAGCCTCCAAATGTAACTTCTAAATGTCCGGGCTCCTACGGGCTCATTAATTACCAGCCTCATGTACTATGTACCAACTAGAAGAAAAAAATGATTTCCACTGTACAGTTACGAATGGCCATAAATACTGAGACCTATGATGTGGCAAGTATCATGCTGTGGTTTTACATTTGTGGTCTTTGCCCTTGTCATATCTCTGCAAGGTATTACCTCAATTTTCCAGATGAGCAAGCCAAGGTTCCTGGAGGTTCAATAACTTGCTTAAATACTTCAAAACAAAGCATATTTTAAACCGGTGCTACTGTGATGCCAAAGTTCAGTGCATCCTGCTGAAGAAGAAAACCAGAAAGTTCTTTTACTACCTCTGCCAGGAAGATAGAAGGCTAAACAGCTCTTTCTCTTCTTTGTATTTCCAATCATTGCTTTCCTCCCTGGAGGATGAGAGCTATTATATTCTGAAATTTCTATATGCAGGTTGTGAGAAGATGAACTGTATCTGAGAGTAAGGGACATAGGTGCCTTGCTTTGTGTGCTGGGGATGAAAGTTTGGAGAAACAGGTTAACTGTAACCCTTTTCCTACATATATGGACATCAGGCCTGGTAAAAGAACAGCCTACAGATCTCCTTGGCATAAGTTTTATTTTGACTCCCCTGGGGCTGCTGGCTACACATTCAGTGGGCTGGAATGAGAGCCCCAGACCCCGGTTCTGAGTGTTCATATACGCTAATTATACGGTCTCCTTGAGGTGGGAATAAACTGAGGGCTAACAGAAGAAAATGGCTTTTCCTTCTGGCTAATAGATGAGAAGAGTCGCCCCATCACATCAAAGGTACCCATGTTCATCCGCCTATAGTGGACTGTGGCCATTCATCTGCAATGTCACCGACAAGGCAGCCCATCCAGCCACATCTGGAAAAGTTAAGTGAGCTGCAGAGCTGACACGTGTTGGGGAATGCTTTCAGCACGGCATATTGACAACAGGCTAACACAGTTTTCTTCCCCCTATTTGCATCAAGCCTAGTAAGTTATTGGAAAGTTAAAGCTTCCGGGTTTAGGTAAGTTGATGAAAACACATCCAGACAGATATGTACTAAGGCCATCAGCAATTCTTTGAAAAGTAAGATGTGACAGGCCCAGGAGGGTTAATGAGCTCCATAAAAAGGGTGACCAGTCCAGGGGAAACTAGGGGGATCCATGAAGGGTTCAGCATGTGTACCCTAAGAAGACAGATGCTTTTGGTACCCCTAACGCACACCACACAACTCTTTATCTCTTTACCAGAGTCTGATAACCGTCTGAAGAACAGAGCATGTGATCTGTCTGAATGATAGCACAGCCACCCTAGGGATTGATGAGTAGCTTTTCTGACGGCCCGGAATGGTTTCAGTTTTCTACGTCTAAATTCCCAACAAGCCCCTCAAATCAGGAGCCGTGTCTTTGGATTTCATTTGCTTATTTTTGTAGCACTGACAGCCTTGTGCATGATGCCACGTGGAAGGCACTCTGTAGCAAATCCTTCTTGTTCTAGTTCGGACGAGATATGACAACTCGGTACAGGGACAAGAGAAGTAGAATGCTAATCCTGTGATTACTCTAATCATTCTCTTCGACAAGCTCCTCAGCTAAGGAGAAGATACTCTGTGATTCAAAAGCCTTCTCGAATGTTGTTTTCACTCACCATCCATCCATAGGTGCTTTCTATTGGAACACTGATTTTCAGAAAAGTATCTTTGCTCCATGCAGCCCCAAACTTCATAGCATCCCTTTCCTGGTATAGCCTCATGAGAATCTGAGGAAAGAAATGGAGGTATGTGGCTGGGGAAGAGAGCAAAAGAAATTCCTGTGCTTTGCTACAAAAGCTTTGGATGGCGTGTAGCTGCATGGTGCATTTGGTTCGTGTACAGGTCCCCCTTAAATAAGATCCTTCTCAGCCTCTGATTTCCCCATTCTCTTCCCGATGTTCTGTGCCTCCCGTCAGGAAAGAGTCATTTGAAGAAACTTTGCCATGGCCTACCTCAGCCCCATGGGAACTGGTGAGGCCACTTTCAGAGGTGAAAACTCAATTTAGGGATTGGCTCTTTGCACCAATTCAAGAAAGGGAGGTGTGGTGAGAAGCCTGGGAAGGCAAGACCTTCCCTTCTGCACCCATGGAGAGAAGATTCTTTTTAGAAAAGCTCTATCTGATCGACTTTCTTTTTCTAGAGAACTGTAGGGAATCACAGCTACCTGATGGGAGCAACAATTGTCCGGAGGCTCAGCGAGGCTCACAGGAGTAGAAAGTGGCAAAACTAGAATTCAAGTCCAGATCTCCTAACCTGGTTCTCCAGTAGCTGCACATTGCTCTGCACACCTAACAGGCTGTGTGGGTACCCTGGGGCCATATTGTGCAGTACAGATGGATGAGATTGTGGAGGTCTGAGCAGTTCCCTTTTTATTACTATTTTAAAATTTAATCTAAGGGTAAGATTTTATTTGAAGAAAGACTTTCACAGTGAAAGAAAGTCTGTCTTGTCTACACCATGTTATCTCCAGTTTTGGAAGATTTTACTGAAGTAAAATCTGGAAGCTATTCTCAGGTAGTTCTGTGTGAACTAAGTTCTTACTAAGCGTCTTTTTATCCAAAAAGCATCATGGTAATAGAAAGCAATTACATTGTGGTCATTGGCTTACACATACATTCCCGGCCCCCTGAATGACTGGAGAAGTTCTGATTCATCATTTTGCTATTTCTGAAGGATGCTATTGAGATTTTAATATTTATTCTCCATAAGAATAGCAGAGTGGTTCTAAGTGTGGGCTCTGGTCAAATAGACTGGGTCTACCACTTACTGTGTAACCTCGGGCAACTTAAGAAACAAACAAAAAACCCCAGAACAAAACCCAAAAACCTTTTATGTCACCTAGGGCTGAAGATTAAGTGACCTAACATATGTAGAGCACGTAGTAAGTGTTCAATAAATATTTGCTGTTATTATTGTTGCTGCTGCTGTTGTTATTTGAGGGACCCATGCCAAGGTCTGGCAACAGCCTCTGAGCAAAACAAATGGAATCAGCTTCATAATCCAAAAGCTTTACATTCCTGGTTTAGATCAGTAAGTTGTTCTCGTAAATAATGATGTTTAGGACAGAGCTGTACCCACAGTGGAACAAACCCAGGGAACCCAGTGTGTTGAGTAACTCACCACTGGAAAAGAGTAATCCACCACTTACCCAAGCTGCTGATGGAGCTCGTGATGGGAGCCAGGAGCACTGTTCTCTCACCATCAGGCAACTGCAGTCTTGAATCTGTTGTCGTTGGCTCAGCTAAAACCCGCATTTCCAATTTTTACACTATCTGTAAACGTTTAATTCAAAAGGCTTTCCTATTTAATATCAAACAAGTGAGAAAAAAATCTCATCAGCTCATTAGTGCCGTGCCAGACTTCCATTGGGATATGGTGGTGACTGGAACTCAGCTGCGCGGAGACCTCAGTAGGATTTCTCAAATGGCTGAACGGAGAGCAGTACATCAGCCTACTAAAATCTCACATGCCATTTGGTTTAAATTTAAAGTTCCTTTGAGGTTAAGTAAGTATTAGAACCAGAAGGAAGGCAGGTTTACAATCTGTTAGCCTGGGCTCCACATGCGGCAGTTGTCACAAATATACCTCTTTTCGGCAAGAGGGGTCACTGCCAGCCCAAAATCTCCCCGACTTCATTTACCATTCAGAACTGGACTTTCACATTCCCATCAACCTTCACCCAAGGCTGCTGAACCCACAGTCTAGACAGACATGCTGTCTGTTGGAAATAGAATTCAAGTCACAAATGTGAGGCACATGTCATTTTAAATTTTCTGATAGCCACACTAAATAAACAAATAGAAACAGGCGAAATGACTTTTAATGTTTTAACCCAGTATATCCCCCAAATTATCGTTTCAACATGTTATCAATATAAAAATTATCAATGGTATTTTACATTTTGGGAGTACTAAGTCTTTGAAATTTGGTGTGTATTTTATGTTTACAGCACACCTAGATTGAGACCAGCCACCTTTCAAGTACCCAATCGCTACTGTACTGGGCAGGACAGGTCTAGACTCTAGACTAGGGTAATTGCACACAGTGCACTATATCTTAAAGCAGCAGGCCAGTGGTGAAAATACCCAGCAGAGTCTGAGGAAGGGTCTCATGAGGCTGAGAAGAATTGGGAGGACCCTGTGAAACAGAATCTGTCACCACAGTTCCTTTTGAAGTGCATTTGTTTGCAATAACTTCTATAAACATCAGCGGCTCTCTTCCCTTTGTTTCACAGTTTGGGGAGCCAATTGATCTCTGACGGAGGAGAGTATTATTTTCTCAGCTGCAAATCATGTTAATTGGGCAGCAACTAGATAGGAATGTGAAGTAAACACCCCTAATACCTTTAATGCTTTTGATGACTTTTCCAGCCCCATACTGTAGGTACTGTATTGAAGGGGGGTAGCAGCCCCTACCCCTGCTAAGGAGACAAGCGTCTGCAGAGTGCAGGGAGGTGGGGTCATGGATGCATTCTAAAGGGAATGCATTTCAAAGTTCTGATCCCTTGTTCTTTGATTTTATTTGATGATCAGACAACTTGGATCATTTGGCCAGAGTAAGTGCAGAAAGCACGTTTATCAGGGGTCTTCGGAGGCAAGATAAGTTTGGGAGGCTGTTGCAGTGCATCATGGCATTTGGTTAAAGCACTGATCTCTTCACGGCAGTCATTTCGCCAGTTGCTTTTCCTTCTCTAACCCTGCCCACCTTTCAGCTCTTGGGTCACTGGAGGCCTAACCAACTGTCCCAGATGATGAGAGGTCCGCCTTTCTTTTCTAAAGTGGGAGAAGGGGTGCTGTGAAAAGGAGGGGAAGGTGAAGCAGCAGAAGCTGACTCAATGTAAGGCAGACCAGTTTCAGGAACGAACACCTGTGTGAGATGAGGATCTGGAAATTGGTTTCCATAAAACTACCCTGCCATGTACTCACTGGAACATCTTCCTATATCCCAAGTGTAGATGTAATGTAGCTTGATGCCTGCTGGTGCAGAGCGTACCAGAACCTTCCCTCACACGTCTTCAAATGCTTTTCTTCAGAGTCCTCAGTTATGACCCTTCTCTTCTTTCTCCGACTTCATCCCACTTCTAGAAGGCTCCTTCAGATCTCAACAGAGAATGACACAGTAACTCGGTACTCAGAACCCCCAGACTACAAAGAACCTGTAAGCTTATATTCCAGGGCAATGGCCAACCACAACTTTACGAAGGACGTGCCTGATGTAGGTTGAGTTTAACAGCTCTGGGACAAATAAATGTCCTTATGCCTAATTCATTTTTATCACTGTTCACCCTCTTCTGCCCTCTGCTGCCCACAAACACTCAAAGGCAGATTCATGACTCATAGACATTCTGATTTTCATTGATCTAGGAGCACGGCCCAGGAATCTGCATTTGTATGACTATTCTGGTTTCCTTTTTTTTTTCTGGTTTATTTTTTATTTATTTATTTTTGCGGTACGCGGGCCTCTCACTGTCGTGGTCTCTCACGTTGCGGAGCACAGGCTCCGGACGTGCAGGCTCAGCGGCCATGGCTCACGGGCCCAGCCGCTCCGCGGCATGTGGGAGTCTCCCGGACCGGGGCACGAACCCATGTCCCCTGCATCGGCAGGCTGACTCTCAACCACTGTGCCACCAGGGAAGCCCTCTGGTTTATTTTTATACCAGTCTGTAGAGCACGCCCTCAGAAGCCCTGTGGGATGTCTGCTGGAGTAAAGCTTTCAGTGTCGTAGACTGTCATGTCAATATAAGTATATAATTTTTTTCTGTGCATTCAAAGGTAGGATTGTGATTTCAGGGTTGTGTTCTGTCAAAGGAAATGTACCTATGAATCTATCTGATCCCTAGTAGATAACCAAATGATCAAAAAGACCTATTTTTTTGGCTTTCAAACATTTCAAAGACCACATCAGAAGGCATCCAGACCTTCTCCTGGATGAACAACTCGAGGTGACTACTCACTACATTGCCCCCTCCTTGGCAGCATCAAAGAGACTGTTGCACCCCATGGTCTTCTTCTAGGAGTTTCTTATGCTTTGTAGCATGTAACCCTGCTATCCTGGCTATAGTTAATGGGATTAAGGATGGGAGCCCTATCTGGGGTCAGCCATCCAAAAGACGGCAGTGACTCACCAGCACTCAGCCACATAAGAGTGTCTTCCACTCAGGAATGACTGGCATAAGCTTCCTCAAGGAGTTTGCATGTGCCACAGAGAAAGGGGGTCAGCTAGGTGGAGGCCGGTCAAATAAAGCACACAGAGTAAGTCTCCATCAGCATCACCATATGGTGGAGCACAACAGTGACTGCAGTAACTAACCATTTATCCTGTAAGAGCTAACATTTATTAAGCATCTGCTATGTGGCAGGCAAGGTGCTAATTTTATTTATAGTATTTCATTTCATCCTTATAAAGATCCTATGGTTATATGACATGAACTGTTATTATTCCCATTTTACAGATGAGGAAACTGAACCTTAGAAAGATTAACAACTTGCCCAAGGTCAGCAAGTATCAACATTGGAATTCAAACCCAGTTAATTTCAGAGCTTATATGTGTATTGAGGGTAGGGCTGGTTACATAACTTGGAGAGCCCAATGCAATATGAATATATGGGGCCCCTTGTTCAAAGAGTAGGGAAATATGTCATTAACATAAAGCTTTTTCTTTTCTTCCAAGGTCCTGATGTTGACTGGCCATGGTGAACTGTATTCGTCATTTAATGTCACTCTAAGTCAACAAAAATTAAAATTATTAACGTAAATTTTACCATTCATTTTTATATTATGCAACGCCAGCTGTGAGTGCCAGTTTTAACTTGTTTGCAGAATCACTGAAATTACACAAGTTGTATTTCATAGCTCAGACAATGCAGTTGTGCTTTACACAAAATGAACTCACCTGTTTTTACGTCACTTCTTGATACACATGCATTCCACCAACTTTGTACCTTTTGCTACTGATGAGTAGCAAGAGAGGACTGAAAAGAACTGGGACTCTAGGTTGCCCTGTCTTCCTCTTCCTTCTGTGCCATTATTTTCAGTGTAACTGGTTGGCTAAGACATGAAAGTAACACAGGTAAGAAAGAATATGACAAGGTTTGAAGGGGAGCAGAATTTGCCACCCCAAATATATCCTTTCGGCATAAGGATTATTTTAGGCTGGTTATTTTTAAGAAATAGCAGATACAGGAGAAGGTCTGAAAAGTGAGAAGGTACCCTTTTGTAAGAGAAATTTGCATTTAGAAGAAAAAGGTCCGTTAAGGAAGGGAGTCTCCCTCTCTGTACCAGGAGGAGCAAGACGACTAAGTCTCCAGAAACTCTTTATCAATGGAGAAGGCAACTGACTAAAATCTGCATACCAACCATGCCCTTGGTTAACTGTGCTTTGCTCGATAATCTTCCATAACTGGCTTTCCTCCCACTGCCCCCCAACATCTTCTTTTGTCTTTACCTGGAGATGTTATTTAAGGTGGTGGCTTGGGCCATTTAGGGGAGTTATTCAGTTTTCCTGGGTATCTCACATGTGTACAGGAGGTGTATATGTTATTAAACTTGTTTGTTTCTCTCCTGTTAATCTGTCTTTTATTACACGGTCAGTCTCAGCCAAGAACCTAGAAAGACAGAGGGAAGAAATGATTATTCCTCTCCTGTGAGCTCCTTGATCGCTGCTGTTTCTTAGGCTGCCATTTGCTTTCTCCCTGTATTTGAAGCAAGCTCAGGTTTGGATGGAAAGCATGGCCTCTGAGAAGTATCAGTACCCCTCACACTCAGTCAGGAACTGAACATGCTTGCCTTGCACCTGGCTGGAGATCACACACATGGTGGGTCCACTGGAATTCTACATTAATGGGGCATCAGCCACACCACAACGTGAACAGGCAGGCAAGGATGTGCACGTTGCAGTATCTCCTCTACTTACACGCAGGCTCCATCATCCCATTGGACCCCACTTACAAAATACAAGTCCAAAGATTATTAAGAATTTCAAGATGGTGGGAACAGGGCATTAAGTCAAGCACAGGGCCCTTCCGAGTAAGGGCCCCTGTGTGAGTGCAGTAGTTGCACACTCGGGAAGTGAAACCTGAATGGGGACTAGAGTAGAACAGAGTTTTTGCCATCTAGCTGTCATTGGATGATGTAAAGTTCTTCTGCATCTTGAAAAACATTGTTCCAGTTACCACAGCAGCCCAGCCATGCAGCCTCGGAAATGGAACCGCGCCACCTTGATTTGTTGGTGAGTTTATTGGTTACACCCTATTATCTGAGGCAGCTTGAGTGTGTTCAGCAAAGCACTTTCTGTGTGGCCTGTGGAGCTCCTCTGATCTTTGGAAATCTTCCACGGGTGGCTGGGTGGGAGCAGTGCTCTGCAGAACCTCTACTCATCCATCTGCAACATGGAAATTCACCGAGTCCACCTTTGGAGGCATCCAATCTTGTCTTCACTGTTGTGGACAGTGGGGTTCTGGGGTGACAGGCAGGTAATAAAGGTAAGAAGGCTGGTTTTATAGTTCTCTCTTCATTACCTCAGGCCCTCAGTTTGGCTTCAGTAATTTACTTGTTGCTCCCATGGACCAATGTTTTCCTGCTACATCTTCCATCTTAGCATATTTATTCTTCTACAACGTTACCTGTAACCATCTTAGAACTTCCCTCTCCCGACTCACACTCTCCCCAGGTTACTCTTCCTAAATAGTTGTTTTGATTACGCTCCTCTTAAAAACATTCATCGGCTCCCCACTGACCACTAGATTTCATCCAAGTTCTTTGCCTTGGCATTCAAATCCCTCCACAGTCTGACCTTAACCTACCTTTCCATTTGTGTTTTCATTCTTTCCTTCTGGGCAAGATAGTAACACATATAATCCTTGTCTCTTTTGTGCCTCTGCTATGTCTTCCCGCCCCTCCTTTCACATTTCTATACAATGGACTCATCATAAGTACATGGTGTTTATTTATAAATCTTTTCATCCCACAAAAATATATATAATATACATTGCATATCTTCCCCGTGGTCAACATCATGTAATAAGTTCAAGGGAAGTGTTTGAGTTAAACAACTGATCAAACAGAATTAAACAGTGGTCACTTCTACTTCCCCAGAAAGTGATGACCAAAGTTGTTTTGTTTATTTAAAGTCGTGCTAAAATACAAGTTATCACGATAGCAAATTAAAACAAGATGTCATTTTCTACGTATTCAATCAGGATAGATTAATATAATTCAAAAGCCCAATTCACAAGGTAACAGAGAAATAGGAACCGACCTGTAGTCACTGGTTAGAGTTGTGGATTGATAGTTTGGGAGGGCAATTTGAGAACACGTTTTAAAACCTTAGAAGTGTTTTTGCCTTTTGACCCTGTAATTCCACTTCAAACCCTGTCATTTCGCTCGCTGTGGAAGTCATCAAGAAATGTACACAAATTTTCTACTACAAAGACATTTAAAACAGAAATCCAAATATCTAACAGGGAATGAGATAAATAACAGTATTTTTAAGTGCTAGGCAGCCATTAAAAATCATGTTTTAGGAAAAAATCCAACAACATGGAAAAATGCTTCTTATATATTAGTAAATAAAAAGCATGTTCTAAAACAACATGCATAGTCTGACCCAATTTTGTAGAATTACAGAAGAGAGATTAAAAGGTTACATATCACAACATTATTATGATTCTTTCTAGGGTTACAGTTATGTTCTATTTTCTCCTTTATATAATCATTGTATGTTCCCCAATGAAAGTGAATCACTTTTTAAATCATTGATGATAAAGGTCACCTTTATACAATCCCAGCCCTATGAAAATAATGTATTAAACTTAAAACTCTTGTCTCTAACTTGAAATTGTCCACCAGTCAGCAATATTCATGAAATTTTCCTGTATTTAGAGCTGTAAAGACAACACTGGACAGAAGCAATGCCTTTCTGTGATTATAAGCTAACGATGACACAGAAAGTACAAAAGAAATCCCAGTGACTTCTGAAGGAATAAATATTTAACTAGCAAATATTTATTTCTGAGCACTACATCAGATTATATTTTTAATTGGTTTTTACCTCTCTCCAGTACATACAGCCCAATGCCTTGCGCATAATATACACTCAGTCAGTGTTGTTGAATGAATAAATGAATGAATGGGCAGTTGAATGATGAAAGACTGAGGCCATGGAGGTCACTGGAGGTGCATTGACCTAGTCTAGAAAGACTCCGTGACCAGGTGAGGATGGGCTTTTATGGAACTTCCTCTTCCCTCAGCTCTTACAGAGCTTTCTACCTAAGAAGTGCAAAGGGAAGATTGCTCCAAATATATTTCCTGAAATCGTAGTTGCCACTATTTATCGAATGTTTCCTATGTGCCAGGCACCACGAGAAGCACTTTCCACACATGATGTTATCTAATCCTCATGATAGCCCTCTGAAGTAGGTATATTACCTCAACTGTAGAGGAGAAACTACAACACAGTTAAATGATTTCTCCAGAGTCATGTGACTAACAAGGAGTGGAACGGAACTCTTAGCTGGTTCTGGTTGACTCCGAAAACTAGGGGATTAGTCACTAGGCTACAAACTTCCTTCTTTGAATCAGGACACAAATTTTCAGTGGTGATTAACATGCCAGACTGACACACATTTTTTTTCTTTCTTATTTTCTTTTTCCTGGTATTATCTTTAATGGTAGCTATTCTGATGAGTGGATAGTGCTAACTCACGGTAACATCTCACTATGCTCTTGCTAACTTTTCCATTAAGTTGATTGTTCTTTTTTATCCTTCTTGATTTGAGTAGTTCTGAATCTATTCTGGCAACAGACTTGGTTTTGCTTTGCAAATATCTTTTATTCTGTGGCTTTTTGCCCCACTCTCTTCACTTTCTCTTTTCCTTCTTTCTCTCTTTCAAACACTTTTTCTTGAGGGAATGTCAGTTATACATTCAGAGGCAGACAGCAAGTTCTCCTGAACCTCCAGGTCGCCATCATTTGGCTTCAACAATCGTCACCAATCTTGTTTCATCTATATCCTCGCCTACTTCTGTTCTTCTCTGCACCCATCTGATTATTTTGAAATAAATATCAAGCATAAGAATTCATCCATGAATATCTCAACATATGTCACTGATAGATAAGGGCTCCTTTAAAAAATACACAACCACAATTCCATTATCGCACCTAAAATATCCTAGTAATCAATGCTTCCTTAATTTATGATATATTTAGTAAGTGTTTAAATTTCTTCAATGTCTCTGATTTTATCTTTTTACATTTTGGTAGTTTGAGCCAGAAACCAAATAGGGTCTATACTCCGCAATTGTTTGATAGAGCTCTTAAGACTCACTCCACAGGTTTCCTCCCTCTATTCCTTTTTTCCTTCCTGCCATTTACTTAAGAAACCAACTCATCTGTCCAGTTGAGTTTCCAATAGTCTGGATTCTAATTATTGCATTAAATCACCACAGGTGATTAAAATCACACCTCTGTTCCTGTATTTTCTGCAAATTGTTAGTTAGATCCAGAGACTTGATCAGACTCAGGTTCAATGTGGGGGTCAGAATACTTCATAGGTGGCATCGGATACTCCCTCAGGCAGCACATAATGCCTGGTTGTTCCCCTCTTTGTGATGTTAGCAGACACTGAAGAGCACTGCCCAGATCCATTATTTCACTAGGGGCAGAACCTCAAAGTATAAACCACACATTTTAACTAATCACTGAATTTTGCTGTTTTACCTAAAAATTTGGGATGACTTGAAATTAACAAACTGAACAGAAATAGAAAGGATTCTGTTTCTGTTTCTTTTTGTGATTCTACCTGGTTACCCAGGCTGGTAGACTATAGGGGATGTTGCGATTCTCTGAGAGGCACATCTGTCATGGGGCCTGGGGCTGGTGAGGGAAGAATGGTATGGACTTCAGGTGTCCAGGGAAATGAGAATGGTGTTGGTATAGACTTTGCAAAAGTGCTTTAAATCCAAAATGTGTTAACTCCTCCTAAAGGAACAACCTTGCACAAGTATCATCTTGGAATAAATAATGCGTTTAAAGAGGTCTTTCCAAGTTTCCAATCTTCAATGAGACGCAAACAAAGCAGCCTGAAACCCAGTTGAAATTTACTGCTTCTAACTGGTTAAAACATTCACTGGGTTGTACAGCTTACAGGTGACTCCTGTCTGGGTGTGTGAATTGTGAAATTTTCTTTTAAGACAGAGGCTTTTACCGTTAGGTGGAATAAAACACAAGAGACTGCCACTGAAGGAGAATTTTGTTCTTGGAGATTCATCATTTCAAATAGAGATCATTTATTAGATCACCAGACAGAAGCATGAGACGAAGCTGCTCTAGAGAAAAAGATAAAGCCCTTTGAATACAGAAAAGATGAAAAGCACAGTAGGTGATTGAAAGAGTTTGGTTTTGCACTTTGGAAGCAATCCGTGTGCTAGACACATGCTTCGTTGTTGTAGTGGTTAAGTAGCAGAAGAAAAGGTGCTAGCTTTACAGAGTTCTATTTAGAAAGACACTAAAGAGAGGTAAAGCCTTTTCGGTGTATGTGTGTGTTAGATTGCTGGTTTTATTAATGGTCTCAAAAGAAACTACACAGCTTTAAAAGGCAATTTTAAATTAGGAGGGCTGAAAACCAGAAATTAGGACCAAGAAAAGATATTGAAAAATCTGGAGATTCAAATTGCAATTTTACTATAAAAATGTTCCCCAAATAGAATAACATTCTCTAGAGCCATAGAAATAACCCGACTTAACCAAAGGCTACAGGAGTGAAAATCCTACAAAGATAGGAACCAAGACTGCTCTGTGCAGTACCGTATCCCAAGCATCTAACACAATACCTAGGACACAGTAGGTGTTCAACAAAAACATACCAAATGCACGAATAAATTAAAAGCCTAAAATTATCAAAACCCAAATTTCCAATTGTGAGATAAACCTGTAAAAAAGACCATGGTAAGTTGAGTCTTGACAAGCTGTCATCTGAAAAATCCTGTTGAAGCAGCTTAATAAAAGTGTTGGGTTGAAACACCCCCTGTCTAGAAAGTTGTAAAACAACTGGAGAAGGTCTAGAGCCAAGCCTGCCTTGCTCCAGATGACAGAGAATGACAGCCAGACTTGCCGTTTGCATTCCTGTCTCTGCCTTTTGGTGAGCAGTTTCCGCTCCAACCAAATCTCCTCACTTTTAATTTACTCTATTTATATGTCTAATGATTTAATATCACACCATACTAGTCTGGCCTTCAGGTGTCCCTGACACACATTTTTCTGATTGACCTTCCCATATATTATACATAAACCAGCCAGAAATCATTCATCGCCACATGAGCCTCTCAGGTGAGGATCGTCATTTCACTTCTCTCTCCAGAAACAGCCTTCTTCACAGAAGAAGGCTGTTTCTGAAAAGAGCTCCCCCCCCTCCCCCACCCCCCTGCCCTCGTCTCCCACCTGTGTCTTCCGTAAGCTTGTAAGCTTGTCCAGACGTGGAGGCATCATCAGGCCAGGTCTTCTAGTCATTCCACTGCTTGCAAAGCAATCATTTATACGCATTTGGTGTTTGGTCTGACATCTTTTTGATGCTGGAGCGCCAGCCTTTGTCTCAATGAATCACTTGTCAGCAAAGGTTGCAGCATTCTAGGCTGGATTTCACACCTTCTGGAAGGGTTGCCTGTGATGTAAGTGATCTTAGGCCTTTTTGAAACCACCACTTCCCTATAGCCCATGAGGAAACAGGGGACTGAGGGAGACCTGGGAACCCGATGCTTATTCAAGTCTTATTTTCATTTGTCAATGTGTACCTTGTCCCTGTGCTTGGAGCCGGGCTTTCCTCTCCGGGGACAATATTGTCAACTCACCTCCACGGTTGGAATGTTGCTGCTAAAAAGAACCAGGATGAAAGATCTCTATAGAATATTTTGAGAGCTTCAGAATAAGAGGGAGAGATTTTTGAGCAAAAAAAAAAAGAAGAAAAAAAGAGGAATTCATCATTCTTTGGTAGTTTGCAGATCATTTTTTTTCCCCCCAGAGGATCATTTTTTTAAAGTGCAGTTTGATGGCTGTGTCTAAGTCGGTCATAGTTGTGGAAATGTCTACTGGAGCAGTAGGGGGTCAGGAGTCAGACTGGGTTATAAACCAGGCTGATCCCAGCAAGGCATGAAATCGAGGAGTCCCCTGCCTTATTCTCCAGAATGGGCACCAGTGACCTCACAAAGTATACATGGTAAGTGAAGTTGCTCTAAACCACAAAGCCTGAACCATTTCCTTGTAAAAAGTGATTATTCAAATAGAATGTCCCGTGGAAACTCCCTGCAATCTGAGGACTTGAACAGAGGATAAAAAAGTGGGGGGGGGGGGAGCTAAGCCTAAGAACATCTTTGGTGGCCTTTCTAAACCAGGACCCAGTGATCAGAGCCAGCCTCGTGGAGCAGAGATGGAATGCAAGATGGGAATGTAGAGAAAATCTGATAGAAGAATCATGCGCTTTTTCACTCTGTTTTGTTAGGAAAGAAGGATGTATGCTGGAGGGATTTTTCTTGGTGCCTTTTAAACTCTTTGCATTGGTTTTCACAGAAAGCCACTTTATGAAGAGGTCACACACGGATGAATCCCTACGATGGGAAGTCAGAAGTTCCAGCTCCGATGAAACAGTAGGTGGAAGGAAAGTTTTTCATTCAGAGAATACGGGAAAGGGGAGGGGAAACTGATATCCCATCTGAGGCTGCTGGGTCTTTACAGGGATCCTTTTCATGTTCCTAAATCAGTACAAGGGGGGTGGGGCAGGGTGCCAAAACAGGCTCATCAGTCACTCCGTGCATCTGAGCTGGAAAACATTTTAACCCTGAGATGCAAATCATTTAATCATGCTGACTCGGTGGTGACCAAAAGTTGTGAACCCTTGGGATCCAGGAATTCCCAACATGATGTGATAATGCATTTCACAGCATGAACTTCAGATCTCCAGGACCCAGGCTAACGGAAAGAGATGGCAGGGAATCTACATTCTCCTAAAGTTTTATCCTTCCTTCCAAATGCATTGAAAATGAGGGATCCCCAAGGGCAACTCCCACTTCCCGCCCCCTCCACGTATCTTTTCCTTTCTGTTTGCACCATTAGGTCAAGAGGTTAATGAAAATGCACTCTAAAATTATAAAGACGATAAAGCCAGGCATGAATATTAGGTTTCCACTCGAGTCTGAATATTCCATCTGGACATTATTAAGAAAACCCCATTTGCTTCAAAATCTTACAGTTCTGTCCACATTTGCTTGGATAGGTCTGAGATGCTTAGGAATGTGATAACTGCTAATTGCCTACCTTGGAAACAAAACTAGGAATGCAGGTTGCAAGCTTTCCGTGTAGTTAAATAATGTGTCGGGATAATGTTGCATTTGGACCAAACAAGAGCTGGGATTTGTATTTTTCATCCTTCTATTATGTATTTTTTCCCCTCCCCTTCTTTCTCTTCTTCGTCCATCTATCTTTTAATTTTTCTTTCTCTTTTATGGAATACTCTCATCCTTAAAGATGGACCTGTAAATATTGTACACAGCATTTCCTCCTGAGTCACTTAAAAATATTTACTTATTTCCTGAGGGCAACAATCCCCATTGAAGGACACAGTTCATTGCACCAAACAGCCACTCTTAGAAAGTTGCTTTTACAGCAGATATTATAAAATGATGCTTTGATTGAAGGGTGACACTTGACATTAACATCTCGACTCTGCTTACCCATTCTGAAGGAATAGCTCCAGTGAAAGTAAATTGCTCCTGAAGACAAACCAACTGGAAAAGACACTTGCGCTTTTCTTCTTTTTTTTTTTTGTCTCTTAAGGTTTTCACAATGGCTTCAAAGGAAATGTGAATTAATCATTTGTTTTGACCCAAGAGCAGCAGAACTTATTTTGAAGACTTAAACAGGCAACACAAATGTAAACAGAAATCTGGGACTCCCAAATGCTAAAGCTGGAAGGAGTTAGTCTGAAAACATCAATTCTACTCAGCGTTTATTTTCATTTGAAGATAGTGGAAATCATATATAAATCACGGACAATACGAGTTCTTCTTGCCTGGCCATTGTCCACATGAATCTGTTAACCTCTAAGTACAGATACAGAATTGTTTAATAGAAAGACAGGGCAATATGGCAGTTAATTAGCAACTGATACTGTAAACTACAGGAGATACAAAGTTCTGTCATATAAATTAATTGCCATTACAAAAAGGCAACTGCTTGAGCTAAGAAGGTACAAAAACTGATAACTTCCATAAATATAACGAGAAGCTAAGTGAAGAAATACATAACAGACTGTTTTTCCTATATAATATTTGAATATGCAAACTAAGACACCTGTGGCATTTTACAAGTAGGAATACGACAGACACGTTCACCCACCACCCACCCGCCCATGTCCGTCCAAGCCCTCGCCCCTCCCCCTACGTGGATTTCCCAAACACGGCAAATTCTAGGGTTACAAGGACAGGATGCCGCACGGAAGCAGCAAGACTGCGAGCTCTGAACTGCTAGACAAAGAAGGAGCCTTATTGACAGTTGTAAAGCATTAGGCGTCAGACAGAAACTTGTCAAAAACAGCTGTTGTTGGGTACTGATTGATAATGTTTTCATTCTGACGGCTGAGACACTGCAGACAGTCGTGGGTCTGAGAAGAAGCCCATCCCTGGAGCACACATGAACACACACGCAGACAACGGGAAGTCATTTAACAGATGTCTTACGAGCACTCAGCCACGGTATCTTAAAAAGATAACATTCTACATTTAATGAACTTGCAGAGAAAGCAATGCCTAATGATCATTTATGTTTCATAGAAGATGAGCACAACAGGACGAAATAAAAGCAGGAATTTTGTAAGTGGTCATCGGAATAAAAGTTTTGTGCTGCTCACGGATTATATAAGGTTGATAATATTCAAGGATGCCTTAGATAAAATTTGAATGTGAATCTTTTTTGATCCACTGCATTAAAAAAAAAAGCTTAAAAGAAGTGTTCGATGTTTCAAAGGTAATGATTTCATTAAAATCCACCTACAAGATCAAACCACAAAAGCAAAATTTGAATGACATATACCTTCTGGAGAATTACAAGGTATTACACCACCCTGTAATACAGTGTGAGTGTGGTATTTGGGAATCAGTCGATGCTACCTAAAAATTGCAAACATGTTTTTATTGCTCAGGTGAAGGGAGCAGTCTTCTATCATTTGGTCACTTGGTATTTTAAGTGGCCCCAAATCTGCAAAATGTGCCAAAGAGTATTTCATCCATTAACCTCAATATCCATAGATTATTCCTGATTTAGAAAAGGTCCAAGGTGCCAAAACTTAGTAAACCTGTACATTTATCTGTATAATTTTATCATTTAAACTAAATGAAAAAAAATTAGTTCCAAAGACTGAATCTAGGCCTTAAAATTATTCATTTGCTGCAGCCCCAGCACATTTTTAAGGGCATACTGAAACCCCTGAAAATAGAGGTTTATAAGAGAAATACTGATAGACCTTAAATTACTGGATGGGACATTAACAGACTCCATTAAACTACATTAGCACTTACTGAATGAATACACAGACGATTCTGCCTTTATTATCTTTGTCAAATCCACACCAGCTTAAGCCCTAGTCAGTATAAACTATACTTCATTTGGCTGTTTAAAAAATTTTTTATCTCTTATTTTAAAAATTATTTTCTCTATTTCAATCAGACGTAAGATTTTTAGAAAAAGATTTTTAGAAACATGTTACACTGCAGCTCGACTTTACATTGGGTAATTTTTCCATTAAAAAAATATCTGAGGACTTGATGGAATAGTAATCAGTGATGCATGCATTGTGCCTAAATCTCCTCTAACTCTTCTTGAAAACAGAAACAATGTCTTTGCTCTTAAAAGAGGGGATTGAGGGAGATTTCAGATGTAATAAAAAAAAAAAAAAAAGAGTAGGCAACTTGTCTAAGTTCTTCCAAGTCAATTTTACTATGGCAGGATACTCATTTCTGGTAAGGTGATTAATTGAAGTTTTTGGTGCTCATTTTTCTCCCATACGCTGTAAGGCCAGTATACAGAAAACTTAAAAATAGGATAAGATAAAACCCCCAAGAGATCTTGAAAATGATACACATATTATGGGGGAGCCCTAGTCACACAGTACTCCACCCCAAACCCAGGGTAAATGAGCCGAGGTTCTCGGTCTCCCTGAGTCTTCCATAAGGGATTTGATTTCTGGGAGCCACGAATTCCATCCATTTTAGCACACACTAGAGAAGAGACGCTTAGAACAACAGAAGGAAGAGACATGCGGTGAAGATAATTAGTGGTAAACAGAGAATAAATTCTCTCTCAGTAGTGTATACTTGACGGTAATGCCGATGATAGTTCACCTGATTTACAGAATATTCACTTTAATAGAGAGATGAGAGTCTGAGATAACTGGAAGAAAACAGATACTGAAGCCATTAAAGTCTTGATACCAAAATAAAATTAAACGGAGAAACTAACATGATAGGTTCAAGGCCTTGTGGGAACCCATTTTCTTCACCAAATTTCACATTCTTACAGCTTCATGGTCTTTTTCTTCTAACAAATTTATCAGCTGAGAGAAGCTGTCTTTCAGTGCGTCCATGTCATCCAGCGAGCAGGGCTGCAGAATCCAGCGTTTTCCACGTGCAAGTGGTTCAAGTTCAAAATATTTTTTGACCTTAATTGGGGAGGGGGGAGAGAAATATGTTATTAATCATCTTGGAATCTTTCTCATACTGAAATTTTGTGAGTAATGAAGTAGGGGGATTTTAAGAAGTTATAGGAACCATGATGGCCGGGACTTGCTAGAATCCCATCCACAGCTGTGGTTATAATGTGGGTTATATGTTGTGACCCAGGAGTGTTTTTTTTAGGGGTGAATGACCCCCTTGCAAGCTACCATTCCATCCATTCACTTAACGGCATGGGAGGTCTGACGAAGTCTAAGAAAGAATTATATGTACTATGGCACAGAGCAGAAATACACTGCAGACACCAAAAAGTTGCAATTCAATCAAAATAACTCTAGCAGAGTAGCTTTCACTACATTACCTTGTTAACTTATTAAATTGGTGACGGCCGATAATATGTACACTACTGATTACACAAGACAATTATTTTGACCATCAAATACACACACGACAACAACAAAAATAATTTAAATCATCCTTTCTCTCATTTAAATACATGTCTCTGGCATGTATTTCTGAGACCTGGGAAGGTGGTTTTCTAAGAAAGAGGATAGAAACCGAGTGTATGTATCTGCATATATAAACTTATATAAATACACGTACATACATAAAGTCTCCTAGCTTTTTTTTTTCTCCCAGTCCTGAATTTTCAGGGAGGGGAAAATCAAGATCTTACAACTGGTATGTAAGGTGGAGCAGTTGCTATCTGAAAAATCTGTTTCATTAATAACAGGTCACAAGTCACCCTTACTGTGTACGAGGCTAGGATACTGACTAATAACATCCAGGATTACCAACCCCTGACTGTGAATAAATATCAAATTATTATGGCTTTCAGAAGTATTGATTTTCTCTCAAAGGGTATGATAAAGTACAAAGTTCACGAAGTTACAAACACACACACACACACACACACATACACACACACAAACACACACTACATCACACAAGAAAAGGACATTGTATTTATAGCCCAGCAGGGTTTACATAACATCAAATACAGTGAGTGGCAACATCAGAAGAGGCATTGTTCAAAGACATTCTTGGTCAATGAACTGTGTTAAATCTCATGTGCCATGAAGAATCCCCAGGCCTTACCTTAGTCAATACCTGACCCAGAAAAAAAAGGTGTCCCAATCTAATGCCACTTCCAAATGTGGTTTCATTTTGCTTTTCTCATCACAAGCACCAGACTACTGTTAACAGCAGAGACACACCATTCAAAGTGGTATTAATATGTGTGTACATTTTTTTATGTGAGTAAGAAGATATAAATAACACTAAGTTTTTATGGTAATTTAGGAACCACAAATATGCTAACATTTTACAGTTCAAGTGTGTCCCAGAAGTACTCCTAAAGATGTCTGCAAATTCATAATAAATACCACTCCTGAAAAACAAAAGAAGCTCTTGAGAATGGAAGGACTCTCATTAATTCTGATTCTGAAGAGTAATGGAAAGCTCACCTACAGACCAGAAAATGGGTCCACAATTTCAAGACAATTTTTGGCCAAGGTATTTTACAAATCATGTTGTTAAGAGGATTCCCTCTTATGGAAAATGTAGACTCCATTCTCTTAGTTTCTTTTCTTCAGGGCTCTGAAAATGACTTACTTCAAAAAGAATATGAGATTAGGAACCAAGATGGTGGAGTAGAAGGACGTGCTCTCACTCCCTCTTGTGAGAACAGCAGAATCACAACTAGCTACTGGACAATCATTGACAGGAAGACACTGGAACTCACCAAAAAAGACACCCCACATCCAAAGACAAAGGAGAAGCCACAATGAGATGGTAGGAGGGGCGCAATCACAGTAAAGTCAAATCCCATAACTGCTGGGTGGGTGACTCACAGACTGGAGAACACTTAGACCACAGAAGTCCACCCACTGGAGTGAAGGTTCTGAGCCGCACGTCAGGTCCCCAACCTGGGGGTCCGGCAATAGGAGGAGGAATTCCTAGAGAATCAGACTTTGAAGGCTAGAAGGATTTGATTGCAGGACTTTGACAGGACTGAGGGAAACAGAGACTCTACTCTTGGAGGGCACACACAAAATAGTGTGTGCATCGGGACACAGGGGAAGGAGCAGTGACACCAGGGGAGACTGAATCAGACCTACCTGCTAGTGTTGGAGGGTCTCCTGCAGAGGTGGGCAGTGGCTGTGGCTCACCATGGGGACAAGGACACTGGGAGCAGAAGTTCTTGGAAGTACTCCTTGGCGTGAGCCCTCCCAGAGTCCGCCATAAGCCCCACCAAAGAGCCCAGGTAGGCTCCAGTGTTGGGTTGCCTCAGGCCAAACAACCAACAGGGAGGGAACGCAGACAAACCCATCAGCAGTCAAGTGGATTAAAGTTTTACTGAGCTCCGCCCACCAGAGTAACAGTCAGCTCTACCCATCACCACTCCCTCCCATCAGGAAACTTGCACAAGCCTCTTAGATAGCCTCATCCAACAGAGGGCAGAGAGCAGAAGCAGGAAGAACTACAACCCTGCAGGCTGTGGAACAAAAACCACATTCACAGAAAGATAGACAAGATGAAAAGGCAGAGGGCTATGGACCAGATGAAGGAACAAGATAAAACCCCAGAAAAACAACTAAATGAACTGGAGATAGGCAACCTTCCAGAAAAAGAATTCAGAATAATGATAGTGAAGATGATAAAGGACCTAAGAAAAAGAATGGAGGCAAAGATCGAGAAAATGCAAGAAATGTTTAACAAAGACCTAGAAGAATTAAAGAACAAACAAACAGAGATGAACAATGCAATAACTGAAATGAAAACTAAACTAGAAGGAATCAATAGCAGAATAACTGAGGCAGAAGAACAGATAAGTGACGTGGAACACAGAGTGGTGGAATTCACTGCTGTGGAACAGAATAAAGAAAAAGAATGAAAAGAAATGAAGACAGCCTATGAGACCTCTGGGACAACATTAAATGCAACAACATTCTCATTACAGGGGTCCCAGAGGAGAAAAGAGAGAGAAAGGACACAAGAAAATATTTGAGGAGATTATAGTTGAAAACTTCCCTAACATGGGAAAGGAAATAGCCACCCAAGTCCAGGAAGCGCAGAGGGTCCCATACAGGATAAACTCAAAGAGAAACATGCCGAGACAAATAGTAATCAAACTTGCAAAAATTAAAGACAAAGAAATTATTGAAAGCAGCAAGGGAAAAATGACAAATAACATACAAGGGAACTCCCATAAGGTTAAAAGCTGATTTCTCAGCAGAAACTTTACAAGCCAGAAGGGAGTGGCATGATATACTTAAAGTGATGAAAGGGAAGAACCTACAAAAAAGATTACGCTATCCAGCAAGGATCTCATTCAGATTTGATGGAGAAATCAAAAGCTTTACAGACAAGCAAAAGTGAAGAGAATTCAGCACCACCAAACCAGGTCTACAACAAATGCTAAAGGAACTTCTCTAAGTGGGAAACACAAGAGAAGAAAAGGACCTACAAAAACAAACCCAAAACAATTAAAAATGGTCATAGGAACATACATATCGATATACCTTAAATGCGAATGGATTAAATGCTCCAACCAAAAGACACAGGCTTGCTGAATGGATACAAAAACAAGACCCATATATATGCTGTCTACAAGAGACCCACTTCAGACCTAGGGGCACATACACACTGAAAGTGAGGTGATGGAAAAAGATATTCCATGCAAATGGAAATCAAAAGAAAGCTGGAGTAGCTGTACTCATATCAAATAAAATAGACTTTAAAATAAAGAATGTTGCAAGAGACAATGAAGGACAATACATAATGATCAAGGGATCAATCCAAGAAGAAGATATAACAATTATAAATATATATGCACCCAACATAGGAGCACCTCAATACATAAGGCAACTGCTAACAGCTATAAAAGGGGAAATCGACAGGAACACAATAATAGTGGGGGACTTTAACACCTCACTTACACCAAAGGACAGATCATACAAAATGAAAATAAATAAGGAAACAGAAGCTTTAAATGACACAATAGACCAGATAGATTTAATTGATATTTATAGGACATTCCATCCAAAAACAGCAGACTACACTTTCTTCTCAAGTGCACACAGAACATTCTCCAGGATAGATCACATCTTGGGTCACAAATCAAGAACACGCCCAAACTCATTCTATGAGGCCAACATCACCCTGATATCAAAACCAGGCACAGATACTAAAAAAGAAAATTACAGACCAAAATCACTGACGAATATAGATGCAAAAATCCTGAACAAAATACTAGCAAACAGAATCCAACAACACATTAAAAGGATCATCCACCATGATCAAGTGGGATTTATCCCAGGGATGTAAGGATTCTTCAATATACGTAAATCAATCAATGTGATAAACCATATTAACAAACTGAAGAATAATACCCATATGATCATCTCAATAGATGCAGAAAAAGTTTTTGACAAAATTCAACACCCGTTTATGATCAAAACTCTCCAGAAAATGAGCATAGAGGGGACCTACCTCAACATAATAAAGGCCATATATGACAAACCCACAGCAAACACCATTCTCAATGGTGAAAAACTGAAAGCATTTCCTCTAAGATCAGGAACAAGACAAGGATGTCCACTCTCACCACTATTATTCAACATAGTTTTGCAAGTCCTAGCCATGGCAATCAGAGAAGAAAAAGAAATAAAAGGAATACAAATTGGAAAAGAAGAAGTAAAACTGTCACTGTTTGCAGATGACATGATACTATACATAGAGAATCCTAAAGATGCCACCAGAAAACTACTAGAGCTAATCAATGAATTTGGTAATGTTGCAGGATACAAAATTAATGCACAGAAATCTCTTGCATTCCTATACACTAACGATGAAAAATCTGAAAAAGAGATTAAGGAAACACTCCCATTTACCACTCCAACAAAAAGAATAAAATACCTAGGAATAAACCTACCTAGGGAGACAAAAGACCTGTATGTAGAAAACTATAAGACACTGATGAAAGAAATTAAAGATGATACCAACAGATGGAGAGATATACCATGTTCTTGGATTGGAAGAATCAATATTGTGAAAATGACTATAATACCCAAAGTAATCTACAGCTTCAGTGTAATCCCTATCAAGTTACCAATGGCATGTTTTATGGAGCTAGAACAAAAAATTTTAAAATTTGTATGGAGACACAAAAGACCCTGAATAGCCAAAGCAGTCTTGAGGGAAAGATATGGAGCTGGAGGAATCAGACTCCCTAACTTCAGATTATACGACAAAGCTACAGTAATCAAGACAATATGGTACTGGCACAAAAACAGAAACATAGATCAATGGAACAAGGTAGAAAGCCCAGAGATAAACCCATGCATGTATGGTCAACTAATTTGTGACAAAGGAGGAAAAGATATACAAAGAAGAAAGACAGTCTCTTCAATATGTGGTGCTGGGCAAATTGTACAGCTACATGTAAAAGAATGAAATTAGAACACTCCCTAACACCATACAGAAAAATAAACTCATAATGGATTAGATACCTAAATGTAAGACCGGACACTATAAAACTCTCAGAGGAAAACACAGGAAGAACACTCTTTGACATAAATCACAGCAAGATCTTTTTTGATCCACCTCCTATAGTAATGGAAATAAAAACAAAAATAAACAAATGGGACCTAGTGAATCTTCAAAGCTTTTGTACAGCAAAGGAAACCATAAACAAGACAAAAAGACAACCCTCAGAATGGGAGAAAATATTTGCAAACGAATCAACGGACAAAGGATTAATCTCCAAAATATATAAACAGCTCATGCAGCTCAATATTAAAAAAACAAACAACCCAGTCCAAAAATGGGTAGAAGACCTACATAGACATTTCTCCAGAGAAGACATACCAATGGCGAAGAAGCACATGAAAAGCTGCTCAACATCACTAATTATTAGAGAAATGCAAATCAAAACTACAATGAGGTATCACCTGACACCAGTTAGAATAGGCATCATCAGAAAATCTACAAACAACAAATGCTGGAGAGGGTGTGGAGAAAAGGGAACCGTCTTGCATTGTTGATGGGAATGTAAATTGATACAGCCACTATGGAGAACAGTATGGAGGTTCCTTAGAAAACTAAAAATGGAATTTCCATATGATCCAGCAATCCCACTACTGGGCATATACCCAGAGAAAACCACAATTCAAAAAGACACATGCACCCTAATGTTCACTGCAGCACTATTTACAATAGCCAGGTCATGGAAGCAACCTAAATGCCCATCAACAGACAAATGGATAAAGAAGATGTGTTACATATATACAATGGAAAATTACTCAGCTATAAAAAGGAACAAAACTGGGTCATTTGTAGAGACGTGGCTGGATCTAGAGACTGTCATACAGAGTGAAGTAAGTCAGAAAGCAAAAAACAAATATCGTATATTAACGCATACATGTGGAACGTAGAAAAATGGTACAGATGAACTGGTTTGCAGGGCAGAAATTGAGACACAGATGTAGGGAACAAATGTATGGACACCAAGTGGTGAAAGCCGCGGGGGGGGGAGGGGGTGGTGGTGTGATGAATTGTGCGATTGGGTTTGACATGTATACACTGATGTGTACAAAACTGATAACTAATAAGGACCTGCTGTATAAAAAATAAAATAAAATAAAATTCAAAAATTAAAAAAAAATTTAATGAAGAATTGGTGAGTCAAAAATATATATATATATGAAATTGCTTGTGCAACGACCAGCACCAAGGACCAACCTTGCCGCGCCAAGAGAGGGGCTGCCAGTCAGTGGACCGAGGGAGCTGTGGGCCAGCAGGGGGAGAGAAGAGCTGGTAGGAGCAACAGGTGGGGATCATGTTTGAATCTACAGCTAGAAGGAGGAGGTGGCTGCTCTAAAGAGTTTAAAATCCGAGATGCTAGTCTCCTTGATTCTGCCACAAAGACAGGTTTCAGATCACGCCACTACGTGCAAAATTGGGGAAGCCTGTGCTTACCAAACAGTCTGATATTTGATCAATGATGTCTCCCATCAAGAGTGGACAGCATGTCACATGCAAATCTGGTACACGAAGGAATTTGTACCCTTGTCACATTTTATAACCTCGAATTTAAAAGGACAGCATTTTAAGTATTGCTAATACCTGGGAAGAGGACTAGTGGCAAGAAATCCAATACTATTAAAATAAAGACTAACACAGTAAGTGCATATTACTAACACTACTTCCTCCGAATGGTTTACTTAAAAATTCACAGAATTCATACTAGTAGCCAATTGACAGCTAACTTAAAAACAACGTTAGATGTAAATAATCACAAAATATCATAACTTGTGATATTTTGCAATATGGATTAGTCACAAAAGCACAGTAAGGATTTTAGCCACTCATCAGGTTGGTTACTAGGCAACTGAAAATATAGTCTATGACGTAGGCACACTTGGAAGATAATAAAGATGTCCAAAGGTAGTTATGTTTCAGAAGTTGTTCCTGATGAATATTAAACATGAGAAGGAAATGGAAGCTTCAATTACAGGGTGGTCACCAGACGAAGGAGCCTATTGGTGTTAAGCTGGCAAATACGGCTGGGTAACCTGAGATTTTCACATCTGTAACCTAAGTGGGTACCTAATTCTGCCATATTCACCCTACTGGTATCCAAATGATTCCCCACCACCCTACCTTTATAATATCATTTTAAAAACAAGTTTGGCATTCCAATGATACTCAAGTACAGTAAGTGACTATGTTTGCCGCAAGAACATAGATTTTCATTACCCAGAGTTTTATGTTTCTGAAGCCAAAGAGTACAATACAAGAGAGGAGAAGATGAAGACTTGATGTTCTGCCTTGAACTTTTTTCTTTAGGATAACGTTTTTTATTTTGTTTTCTTGTATTAACCTGAAGTTCACATTTTACCGCCTCCCCTCAATTGCTACAATAAAAATGACCCACTGCCACACTTGACTTGTCCATGATTGCTTTCTCTGTCTTTCTGTATGCCAGTGTATAATTTTAAAGAAAGATGTTTAAGTTTGACTAACATAAATCATATGCTTACATGTGCTTACGTAATAACCTTATTATTTTTAAGGTTTAAAAAAACTGCCTATGATGCAAGGATCTATTTTTTATGATCGACATAATTTTTTAAAGGTTATTTTCTTATCAAGATAAACATTTTAAAAATGATTCAAGAGAAACGAACCCAACTCTTTTGACTGCTTTATCAGCTCCTTAAATGTCATGGCTAACTGGAAACTGCTGGAATTAGGAGCTGGTGGTTGTTTCACATTGGCCTCTGGTGGTGGCACTCGGGGGAATGACCTCAGAATACAGCTGCCTGGCAACGTGTGGTCATCGAGCTATTTTCGGGATGGCCACAGAGAGTGGGCATTTGTTAGTGGCCATGGATCCGCCCTAGAAATAGGAAAACAAAGCCACTATAAGTTGCCAACCTATTTTAGCTATGTCATCAGAGCCCTTTCTTCACTCACAAAACTTCTGGGTGATTTGAATTACTGCATTGTTATCCACACATTGCATTTACTGTAAAGTCCTAATATAACAGAGACAAATCGGCACCACCTCGTTGCTGATAATGTTTGTAGCAGCTGTTGAACCTGTGAGACATTACATAGCATAGGAGACCCACTCGTTGGGTAGGAGATGTCCCTTATGTTTCCTTGAGTAGAGAAGTAACAAAACAATTCTTTCCTACTTACAGGACCCCTAATGGGGTTGTAATGATACTCACTGTTTTTCCTATCTTGCCCTTACTTAACATTCAAAAATTTTATTTTTAATTCCTGCAAACCTGTTGTGACTACATTTCTAGAAGTCACGTAAATAGTTTCTGAACTGAAATGATAGGTCTTTCCTTTTTAAAAACCTGCAAATCTTATTTTATTTATGACGATAAGCTGCTTGTTTTTTTCTGTTTTTGTTATTAAACCATGTAAGTAGTGTGTGGTCAGAGTTGGCCTCGTTTTCCTTCAAACACTTTTGGGGAGGCGGGTGATAGAACGCTCCACAAGGGGTTACTTAGTGTTTTCATGTTACATAGAGTTGCTTTGTAAGCTCAGATATTTATAAACAGTGCTTTGACCCACATGAATGTGTGGCAAGACATTAAAAAGGGGGTTTGTGACAATTTTTTAGGATGCACGGGACTGTGCTGTGTACCCTAGAACATGTCACCTCTAGTTCTAATGAATGCAATGCCATTAGCACCAACCGGTCACTGCTATAACTAAAAGCACCCTCTCCCCTCACACGTCCAGAATACCACATGTCCAGATCCTGTCCCTGTGGATGCAGGTATCTCTTGAGCCTGTCTGGGGCTATTAGCTTATTTTTGCATACATTCACCACTAGAGATAGAAGCTGGATATTTTCTCTCCTCCCCCATCTTCCCCAGATCCCCATCTACACACAACACGTATATTCCCTCTGCAGAAAACTAGCCGATTATAACGGACCTCTCTTAAGCTTGCGGGTGGCTGTGGTGGAGTGAGGATTAGTATAAGCAGTTTTGGAAATCTGCATCCTGAAAGCTGGCTTCCTACAGCTTCATTCATTCAACCACTACCTCTTGAATGAGCCTCGTGAACATGCTCTAATGAGCTACCTGTGCCAGCGCTCCCCTTGCCAGTGCATGGGGTTCCACTGATTTGAGAGAATACTGTAAAACCAAACCAAAACAGAAACAACAGCCGGATGAGGGGACGTTCCTCATCATTTGTGGTTTTTTTTTTTTTTTTTTTTTTTTTTTTTGCAGTACGCGGGTCTGTCACCGTTGTGGCCTCTCCCGTTGCGGAGCACAGGCTCCGGACGCGCAGGCTCAGCGGCCATGGCTCACGGGCCCAGCCGCTCCGCGGCATGTGGGATCTTCCCGGACCGGGGCACGAACCTGTGTCCCCTGCATCGGCAGGCGACTCTCAACCACTGCGCCACCAGGGAAGCCCATCATTTGTGTTTTAAGATTACAAGTCCCCACCCTGCTCCTGGTTTTTTAGTGGCCGTGAAAGACTGTTCAGTACTGTACAGTTTACAAAAGGCTTTTTCACTCACTTAGAGCACTCTGACTATACTTCAACTGAAAGTAGGAAAAGCAATTGATTCACATGAAGAGGGATATTATTATTTAGAATAATTCTGAAATCATGTAAGTCAATTTGAATAAGAAGTATCTTGGTAGAAGGTTGTTAAAAAAAAAAAACACTTCAGGAATAAAGGCACCTTCTTTCTTCATCTTTTGAGAAGGAATCAGGACTCACGGAGTCTAGGTTGACAATTTTGGCTCCTTCCAATTGACAGTGACAGGTCAACAGATAAGACAGACGGCAGAGACTACGGGGTGAGGATCGTCAACAAAATTCTGAAAGCCAGGAAAAATTGCAGTTGTGGATTTGATGGGTAGAAGGGAAAGCTGGAGGATGATGCAAGAGAACACGACTCAGTTAACTATCTTGAACCCAGTGGATTCAATATGGTTTCCTTGTCATAGCAATGTGTCCATTGCATGGTTTGTACTCTTTAAAGAACTGTATGAATAATGTTCTTTGGGGACAGGTTCATATTGGTTCTTAACTCTTTGATAAAAGTATGGTCGGGGGGCAGGGATAAATTAAAAGTTTGGGATTAATAGATACATACTATTATAAAGAAAATAGATAGACAACAAGGACCTACTGTATAGCACAGAGAACTATATTTGATATCTTGTAATAACCTATAATGGAAAATAATTTGAAAAAGAATATATAGATATAACTGAATCACTTTGCTGTACACCTGAAACTAACAAACATTGTAAATCAACTGTAGTTCAATTAAAAAAAAAAAAAAGTACCGTCTGGATGATAAATTTACCCCAGGGCTCCAATTAAGAGGATGTTAACTGAGCCTGAATGGACTGTGCAATTTTTTTTTTTTTTTTGCGGTACGCGGGCCTCTCGCTGCTGTGGCCTCTCCCGTTGCGGAGCACAGGTTCCAGACGCTCAGGCTCAGCGGCCATGGCTCACGGGCCCAGCTACTCCGCGGCATGTGGGGTCTTCCCGGACCGGGGCACGAACCCGCGGCCCCTGCATCGGCAGGCGGACTCTCAACCACTGCGCCACCAGGGAAGCCCGGACTGTGCAATTCTGCACGATATTGTCCATGACTGTAGCCGTCCTTGCTCAGTTACACCCTAGCTCCTTACTGTAGTCACTACAGCAGATGCACCTATTGTATTTATATGTCACGCTGTGGGAAAACCTTTGTATTGAAATACTGACTGTGTGCCTTCTCTTTCCAATTCCAGACACAAGGATGTCAAATCCTACAGGTCGTGCAATTGGCCATGGTTTGGAGTATTTACACCGTGGAAATAGGCAAGAGCAACAAACCAGGACTTTTTCTTTCTAGAGAATTGGCTGTTAGATGCTTACCAGCACATCACTGAGTATATGCATCTTGTATGGATGTTTGCAAAGGGACCCTCTAGCTTAGCTGTCTTCACTGCAGAAGCTCATGGAACAGGCTTCACTTGGTAACCCTCAACAAAGTCAGAGAGAACTTTGCCCATGCCACGGCTCCAGGACGGGGTCCGGAGATAAAGTGCTGGGCGCCATTAAGATTCTTCGGCGTGCATTCTTGTCAGCTTGTTCAAAGAAAGGTTAGTCTAGAGAGAGCTGCACCAGCTGTTCCCCTTTTCACTGTACTGCATTCAGGATTTTGAAATCCTTAGAAAGGTACTAAATATGTCATGAAAGGCAGAAGTAAATAATACAAGTAAACCCAATTTGCCACAGTTACAAAGACATGACAACACAGAGTAGATATTACCTTTTCACTGAGTACTAATAGGGACCAGAAAATGGCAACTTGATGTTAACCAATACGTAGTATTACTTTGGGATGTGTATTTATAATGGACGCCTGCTTTCAATATAAAAGTAGTAATATAAAAGTGTAGTTCTGATAAGACAGCTTATTTCTTAAGCAGAGGGCAGCCTGTCTGACCTTGGAATAATTAAAAACCAGACAAATGATTGCAGGTTATGACCTGGGATTGAGCCTCACCCTTATTAGAAGTCTTTCTGCCCAGGCAGTAACCTCTGACGCGTCTAGAACGCTATATGTTGTGACAATAATTATACAGAAACCTAGGCTTCCACTGCACGGGAGGATTTAGCCTGCCCCAGAAGAGCCAAATAAAATGACCCCATTTGCTTTGCTGGTGAGCTTTAGGATCTGAAAAGCACTCCTATTTTTGCTTCATTTGCTAATCTGGAATTACAGAACAAATGATCAATGCACCTATTTTCTCTTTTTGATATACCTGGGTGTGTGTGGGTGGGTTCATTCTCTTAGCCCCAAACCTTGCTTAGCAGACAATCACTGTGAAAAGCACAGACTTAGGTAGGGATGCTTCCTGTTTTCAGGGGGCAGTGAAATAGACCCCGTCTCCCCATTGGCACCCTCCTCTACTCCAGTGATTCCACCCGGCCCGCTGCAGCCTGCAGGGGTGCCTGCACACGGGCCCTGGCTCCAGCTCCTGCTTCCCACCCCAGATGCCTCCATCCACAGGTGCAAAGCAACATCTTTGAAGACCCAGCAGATGTCCTCCTATCACCTCAAGGGGAAGCCTTAATGCTATAGAAGAAACTTTGCAAAGTCGAAGTGACCTTAGTCACAGTAGCCGCTGTTGGTTCCCTCCTCCGCACCACGCCACTATGAATTCCCCGTAAATAAAGTTTTATTGGAACCTAGTCACGCTTATTCACTTATTTATGGCTGCTTTCATGCTACAATGGCGAAACTGAGTCATTGCCACAGAGACAGCGTGTCCTGCAAAGCCTAGAAGAGTTACTATCCGGCCCCTTAGAGAAAAAAAAGTTCCCAAAGCCCGGCCTACCACAACCTGCAGCTTCGTGCTTTGTCCAGCAGAGGCACAAGAAGCCCTGGCAGGGGCCTCCGTGTGACCTGGCTTGCCAGCCCTCTTCCTCTCCGCTCTACCTCACACTTTAGGGGGACAGAGAAGTTGGCTTTTCAACTTGGCCAGGCCCCACTTATAATTTCAGATGTTCTCAGTTGTGGTCTAGCAGGCAGAAGGGACATCTCTCAACAAAGCCCTATTTTTTTCTTCTCTGTGTTCAGCCTGGGTTTCTTTCATGTGGAGACTTCCTAAAGGCCACAGGGACTCCAGGGTACGGGGTAACCTGTCAGTTTGAGGGTTCTGGTGTCCTTAAGGATGGCTTTTAGTGCGCAGAAATACCAGTTATTGTTACTTTGCAGTTTTAAAAGGGATATACAATTTATTAAATGTATAGTATCTGAAACCTAGTTTTTCCTCTAACTATTATATTCAACTTAAAAATCCTAATTATTTATACATCTGTTAAGTTTTAACAAATACATTCAGGGGGCTGAATATTATTTAGGTCCATTTAAAAACTTAATTAAGTTAACCACTTTAAACATTTCAAAACTCCATTTATAAATTTAATATATTCAGCTTTCTTAGACTGTCTTAAGAATCAAAACATCCTGAAGTAGTTAGGAATTATTTATTTTCTAGTAAGAATACTTAAAAATTTCTTCCATTAAATTTATATATTCAATGACTCTCAAGTTCTGAGATAGTCTAATACTATTTACAAGTTTGAGTAAACACTCATACCTCTCCACATAGGAGGCCAATTCTGATCGCTTACACATTTTAAATTAAATTGTGCCTGCTTTCTTTCACTCAGCATAATGTTTTCAAGGTTCACCATATGCAGCATGTACCAGTACTTCACTCCTTTTTATGGCTGAATAATGTTATATTCTATGGATAGGCTGTATTTTGTTTATTCCAGGTCCATCAGTTGATGGACATTTGAGCTTCTTCTACTTTTTGGCAATTATGAATTCATTTATGTGAGCCATTACTTTCTCTTTAAAACAGACATTATCAATAGTTATTATATAAATGAATGGGTTAAGATATCCAGACTCATCGGGGATGAAGCATCCCCACAAGTCTAAAGTGAACACCATTTTCACCCAGATTCACTAGGATCTTCTAGTTTTACTAAAATAACACAGATTTGGGATAATTATTCTCTAATTTTTTTCATATGTATGACTCCTCAGTTCCTTGAAGGCACAAACAATGAAAAAATTATTTTGCATTCTCTAATGTATCCAGTACAATGAAACTATAATGAGGAGGGCAACACAATATGTAGTATATTTCATCCCATATTAAAATGTTAGTAAAGGAGAGAAACAGAATATTGGAGACAAGTTACCACTCTTCACAATTAATTAGGCCAAGGTTTCATATAGGAGGTGGGATTTCATGAACAGTTTTGAAACTATAGGCCTAGCTGATTTAAACTCTATTATATACATATGCAAAGAGGCAGCTGCAGTGAATTGTTTTGTAAACAGAAAAGTAAACAGCCTATCATGGAAAACAGAACCACTCAAGAAATCTCAAGACCCATAGGACACTTACGTTTTGAGCTATTCCTTTAACCTGTGTTCAAATAAAGCAACTAATTCTTATCTCAGAGAATGGAAAGCATTGGCACATGCAAAAAGAGAAGCACCAGTACCCTTGTCTTCGCATGCAGGTGCAGGCATTGGCCTTTTCAATAACATCTATAACATAGCCATTAATTACAGAGGCAGCCAGCTTCCAACAGCTCACCACTTTTTCTATTTTCTCTTCTCTCCTCCCTTTATTCCATTCTTTCAAAACGACATTCGTTTTGGATACCAAGCATTTTTAGGGTGTTATACTTGATTCTGTATCTTCCATGTTTGGGATAATACTCAATTATGATTTATTTTTATTTCAAGAAGGCAAATATCATAAGTAGGAAGAAATCTATCTATGAAAACTTTTCTCCTGGCAAGAGAATATGGTTGTTAAAAAAGTCCTACCTATACATATGAGAGCTAGTCAAGTATGTACTAGACAGGAAGGAGAGTTAATGAGTGAAAGCCCCAAACACATCAGAGACAGCCAATTAGCTTGTCTGAAACACAGGCTTGTAAAGCTATCAGTAACTTATAAAATGGTCTGCTACACACGAGTAAAATGTTGTTTAAATGGCTTGCTTAACTAGATGCATTCACCATGAAATTGATTCTTTTAAGGTTATTTTTTAAACTTAATACTCATTAACTGTGCATATTGAAATGGCTGAGTGGGTGGGAAGAGGGGTAGATATCTTGCTACTGTAAAGTGCACGTTGAAGATATGAATTCCATAGTTTATGAGGTTAAGAGGTATTGGGAAAAAAAAACAACAACAAACAACTCATCCATTACCAACAATTGTGTCTGCCTCAGTACTTGAAATGGATCAACCCAATTAGATTATTCCTCTTCTGCTTTGCTAAACACTTAGACGGGGACTGGCAGATGTGCCCCGAGGACCTACCAATCCGAGAATTTATGCTTTTGTGTTACGGAAATGCACTGTTTTCCACCAAAGCCTACGATTCTGCAAAATGGCATGAGAGAAAGAAGACCCCAAGCCTGGTATATTTCAAATCCAACATGTGCCTCCGAGTGAACATCAAATTTCATCCCCCAAAGACTTAACTTTACTAAAACAGTTGAGGTAACTTGATGTTAGCTGACACATGAATGACAATCACTATATTATTTCACACTTCGAATTTGCCTTCAAAAACTCTTGTATATTTTAAAATTGGTTTCTGGCCATGCCTTATACTCGGTTTTTCCTGTTATACAAGGCTGCATACCTTAAATACACCTCAGTCAATGATCAGACAACCGGGAGGACATGCTTCATTTTTGCAGGGTGTAACTCTTCCTCCTGCTTATTCAATATTGGTACCCTTAATGTGCTTCACCAAACCACTATCAGTTGGCCAACTCAAAGGATTCTTTGACTCAACAAAACATTAGGAAAAATATATTTATATTTACAATGGTTAAAGATACAAAAATCTTTCAAATATAGTTTACATATTCTAGTTTATTTGGCTTTTATAATGGACTATATGTCCCCTATCTCAATGTCACAGCTGTGAGGCATCAGAAAGCAACAGCAGTAGTAACAAATCAAAATCTTAATATATGGAACCCAAATAAACATGTTTAATATTGGCCCTGTGGTACTACGGCAGCGTGCTGTCCTAACAACGGCAACGTTTAGATGTTGGAGCAGATTCAAATTCTTGGGCCTTAAGCAGGAGACAGACAAATACAGCAAGCCACGCATTGCTCAGCCACCCATGCAGGGTGCCAATGGCCCTGTCCAGATGCAGAGATATTCAAGGGATGTTCCTGTCAGCAGTCTGTCCTCTGGCTCCAGCAAGGAGCCACCATGGGAACACTGGGAGGAAAAGGAAAAAGAGGAAGGCGTGGAGAGATGGGGGGAAAGGCAGAAAGAGCTGGCAGCTCCCTCCATCACATATCTGAGCAAGGGGAACAGGTAACAAATGGCCATGTTGTTAGTCACGGGGAGAAAATTTCTCTTCCTGCTGGCAGTATAGTCAGGAGCCTAATATCCTGGCAACTGAGAAGTATGAGCTTGGAAAGAGGCTTGCAGGCGGCCTGAGGAAAGACAAGCTGAGTGGTAATCTGTCCTGAGGAATTTTAGCCAAAAAACCCCACACAGGACTAGGTGAACTCGGAATAAAGCCTGTGAAAGACAAGTCTGGAGAACATTACAATCAGACATAAAGAGAAACCAGAAATGAAGGTTCAAAAGCCATTGACTGGATTTACCACAGCATTGTTAGTGTGGACTTGGGTCCTAGTTGAGCTCTCCACAGGGTAGAAGAGGCAAGGTGACTATGCCCTGTGGCTCCCGCCCCCCAGGAGAAATTTGGCAACATCTTGAGATATTTTTGGTTGTCACAACTGGGGGGTGCGTGGGGTGGGCAAAGGGGGTAGTTGCTACGGGCATCTAGTAGGTAACAGCCAGGGATGCTACCAAACATCCTACAGTGCACGGGACAGCTTCCCCTTCCCCCCAACAAAGAGCTATCTATCCCCAAACGTCAATAATGCTGAGGTGGAAAAACACTACTCTGAACTGACACTTTTAAGGCAAAAATCAAAGAACAAAAGACCTGTTAATGATTCAATCAATGGTTTATCAGCATGAACCATCAGGCTCCCTCCCTGGAAACAGGAGATGTAGCAACTGGATTGGAAAGCTCCTCAGGGAGGAGCATCAAAGGTCCACGGTACGTACTCTCTGTCCTTCCTTCTTGTTCAAAGTAGAAATCACTAGATCTTGGGGACAAGTGAGAGCATCAGATTGGTCTAAAACAAGGGCTGAAAGGAAGCAGCCACATTTCTCTCATTCTACATATTCACTGTTTTTGAGTTCTGGGGATAGAAAGGTGCACAGTACAAGTCCCAGACCTCATGGAGCTTACTCAGCAGTGGAAGGAACTGACAGATATCAAGTGAAAATGTAAGGAGCTAAGTAAAGTCAGGTAAAAATAAGTGCCATGACGAAAAAGAAGGCAGGACAGCAATAATAACATCTGCCACAAAACTGATCCAAAAGAGGGACTGATGGCGTAATAGGAGTTAAAAATCAAGCAGTCACAGATGAAGACGAATATCTAGCTGGTTTCAAAACAAAATTTCATATAATTACAATTGAAAACTCTCTTGATTAACTTCCACTTAATTGTCTAGGATTAGCCGACTCTTCATCCCACCGATACAAGACAAAGATTAATGCAATCTACACAGTGAACGTCCACACCTGGTGGATATAGCAGCAGCTACACCCTTGATGTTCTTGACCGGTAGACTGCTCTCTGGCCGGTCTGCTCATTTTTGCTCCTGAGCTGTCCATAATTCTCATCAAGGCAATCAGATTTGCTATTATCATTAAGTAATGTTATTAAATGTGATACCAATGAATGAAATATGAACTAGAAAAGAGAATTTTTATTTCTATGAAAAACTAAATGGGATCGGTTCAAAGAAATCTATAAAAATACGTCACTAAAAACAAACTGCTGTGGAATTAGACTTAGGTAAGATGACTCTAAAGAATTGGGAGGAAAAGGAGAAGATGGCTCCCCAAGTGTCTTTAACTATGGCTTTACTTTAAAGAAACAGGAGCTGAAAACCATAGGTAATGGCTGTGTTGCACGCAAGAAATATGATACAGAACTCTAATTAGTGGCCACATACTCAGAGAAAAGACCTTGGCCCAATATCAAAAGATGAGTACCATCTGTATGTTTTAAGTTAAAATAAATTATTTAGGGTATGTATACATTTTACTTTTTAATGCCAAGACACTTGAACCAATTCTAACTGTTCAACTATCAGTTCAGATCAGGCCAGATACGGGGGCTTCTCACTGTACATTTCAAATCGCACTTTTTATTCCGTCTGAATCAAAAACCTTCTCAGAGAGGAAGTCATTAACACCCATTTCAGTCTGAGTGAAGAGTGTTACATAAAATCATATCCACTGTCAGCATCAATATTAGAGTCTATCACCTCAAATTCTCTTGTGAAAGAAAGTAGAGTATAAATAAATAAAATTAAAATAGTCAAATCCATACTCACACACATCCACACCCCTGCAGTCTCCTGTGGAAACAGTCTTATCTGTGAAAGCAAATTATAGTTAAAACTGGATACCTCATTATTAAATACAGTATCCTTAAAAAATAATAAACATTGAGGGTTTGGATCAAGATGGTGCAGTAAGAGGTCGTAGAGTTCATCTCCCCCCATGAACACATCAAAAATATACCTACATGTGGCACAATTCTTACTGAAAACTAACCAGAAACTGACAGAAGGACTCTGTACAACTAAGGCTGTAAGAATGATATACACGTAATTGGGTAGAAAAGGAAGGAAAGCAATTGGGTTGGGACCTGTGCCTCTGGGAGGGAACTCAGAGGAAAAAAAGATTACATGAGTGGACACCTGCCCTGGGGAGTGAGCCATATTGGGTGCCCCAGTCCTGGGGTCCTACGCAGGGGAGACAAGTCCACTTGGCTTTTTGAGGACCACTGAGACTAACAGAAGGGCTGTGCGAAGCCTAAACTCCACTCCTGAGAAACGTGTGCAGGCTGGCTTGCCCCTGGGGCAGGGCAGAGAGAAGTCTGCTCTAGGATGCTGGCTTTCCCACAACTACCTTGCTGTGAGCCCCAGGTCAAGCTGAGCCAACTCTGGCCCCGATCGCTCCATGTCACAGTGTGGCACTGAATCTGGGATGGCCAACACTGGAGAAAAGACTCAACCTTGTTATGCAGAGGCATCTGGGTCTGGGGTGGACCCTGGGTGGTGTGGCAGTGGTCATTGTTGGCACTTACTCGAGCAGTGTCTCAGAAGCCGCCTAGATATCTGATGGCCACTCCACCACAGCTCACTCCCCTATACAGGGCTGAGAGTCCATGTGGGCCCCACCTGCAATCCCACAACAGGGCCTGGACAGCGGAGGCTGGGGGGAGTGGTTGGCTGTGAGGAACACAGGGAACTTGTACCTGAGGCTGCATCTGAGCGGAGCTGCCAGCGCCTGCATAGGCAGTGCATCAGACTTCTGCCTGCAGCTGACGTGAGTCAAGGGCCCATACGGGCTCCACTTGCTTCAGTACTCCCCTCCTCTGTGGCAAAGGTCCCAGTGTGGGGAGAAGGAAAATACATACGCTTAAAGGAAACAGAACCAGCTTGAGCGTGAAACTCAGGGCTTCTGTTACAGCAACCTGGGATCAAACCCTGGCCCTGTAGGGTGATGATGGCCACTGAGCAGAGGGGAAGTCTTGCCTCACACCTGGCACCAACTCTAGCCCCTCTGTCTCTAGTTTCACCCCGTACCAAGGTGACATCTGCCAGCACACCCTGAGGAAACACATGACTTGCCTCCATGTCAAATCCAGCTCTCCCATCAAAGGCACTGGGCACATGTAATTGGCATAGAGATGCTCCCACATAAGAACACCCCTTCAAGAATGCAATAGGTAACTGTTTCATCTAAATTCATAGAGACAGAGAAAGTTATGCAAAATGAAAAGGCAGAGGAACTACTCAATTGATAGAGCAAGAGAGAACCCCTGGAAAAAAAAATAAAACAGAAATAAACAATTTACCAGATAAAGAATTCAAAGCATTGGTAATAAAAAATGTTAACTGAATTAGGGAAAAGAATTGATGTATACAGTGAACACTTTAACAAAGAACTATAAAATATAAACAAGACCCGTTCAGAAATGAAGAATTCAGTAGCTGAAATAAAAAACACAATAGAAGGAATGAACAGTAGACTGATACAGAAGAACACATAAATGATCTGGAAGACAGAATAATGGAAATCATCCAATTAGAACAGCAAAAAGAAACACAAATTTTAAAATATGAAAGCAATTTAAGAGATCTCTGGGATAACATTAAGCATATCAACATTTGCATTAGAGGGATCACAGAAGAAGAAGAGAGAGAATGGGATCAAAAATGTAACTGAGGAAATTATGGCTGAAAACTTCCCAAACCTCAAGAAAGAAAAAGATACCCACCTACAGGAAGCAGAAAGGGTCCCAAACAAGATGAATCCAAACAAACCCACACCAAGGCATACCATAATTAAAATAGAAAAATTTAAAGATAGAGAATTCTAAAAGCAGCAAGAGAAAAAGAGTCATTTACAAGGGAACCCCCATAAGGGTATCAGCTGATTTCTCTGTAGAAACTTTGTAGGGCAGAAGGGAGTGGTATGGTATATTCAAAGTGCTGAAAGGGAAAAACTTGCAACTTAGGATATTCTACCCAGCAAGATTATCATTTACAACACAAGGAGAGATAAAGAACTTCTCAGACAACAAACAAACAAACAAACAGACCAAAAAACCAAAAAACTAAGAGTTCATCAATACTAACCTTCCCTAAAAGAAATGTTAAAGGGTCTTCTCTAAGTGGAAAAGAAGGAAGAATATAGGAAAGGGAAAATTCCACTAGGAAAGGCAAATATATAGTAAGGACTGAGGATCAACCATTTAAGCCAGTATGAAGACTAAAAGACAAAAAAATTGTAAAAGTAACTATAACTACAATACACAGTTAAGAGATATGCATGAAGATGTGAAATATGACATCAAATGTACAAAATGTCAGGGAGGGGAATAAAAATGTAGATCTTCTAAAATGTGTTTGAACTTAAATGACTGCCAGTTTAAAACAAGTAGATATAGTTATAGGTCAACATATATAAACCCACAATAATCACAAATCAAAAACTTACAATAGATACACAGAAACTAAAAAGAAAGGAACACAAGCATACTACTAGAGAAATTATCAAACCACAAAGGAAGAAACAAAAAGAAGAAATGAACAGAGATGAACTAAAAAAAAAACTGGAAAACAAGTAATAAAATGGCAGTAAGTACATACTTATCAATAATTACTTCAAATGTCAATAGACTAAATGCCACAATCAAAAGACATAGGCTGGTTATTTGGATTAAAAAACATGACTCTTCAATATGCTGCCTACAAGAGACTAACTTGTGTGGCTAAAGACCCACACAAACTGAAAGTGAGGGGATGGAAAATGATACTTCATGCCAATGGAAATGACAAGAAAGTGGGGTTAGCAATACTCATATCAGACAAAATAGACTTTAAAACAAAGGCTATAACAAAAGATAAAGGAGGGCATAAAGAGGTCAATATAAGAACAGGATATTATACTCATGAATATATATGCACCCAATACAAGAGCACCTAAATACATAAAACAAATACAAACAGACATAAAGGGAGAAATTGACAATAATAAAATAATAGTGGGGAACTTTAACACCTCATTTACCTTGATGGAAAGAATATCCAGACAGAAAATCAAAAAGACAAGAGTGGTTTTAAATGACACAATAGAGCAGTTGGACTTAATAGATATCTACAGGATATTACATTTCAAAACAGCAGAATACACATTCTTTTCAAGTGCACATAGAACGTTCTCCAGAACAGATCACATGCTAGGTCACAAAACAAGTCCCAATAAATTGAAGAGGACAGAAGTTATATCAAGCATCTTTTTCTGACCACAATGGCATGAAACTGGAAATCAATTACAGAAAGAAAAATGAAAAAATAACAAACATGTGGAGACTAAACAACACACTACTAAAATACCAATGGGTCAATGAAGAAATCAAAGTGTAAGTCAGAAAATACCTTGAAACAAATGAAGTGAAAACACAATACTTCAAAATCTATGGATGCTGTAAAAGCAGTTCTAAGACTGAAGTTTATAGTGATGTAGGCCTTACTACAGAAACAAAAAAAAATCTCAAATAAGCAACCTAACCTATCAACTAAAGGAATTTAAAAAAAGAACAAACGAAGCCCAAAGTCAGCAGAAGGAAGGGGATAATAAAGATCAGAGAGGAAACACATAAAATAGAAATCAGAGAACAACAGAAATGGCAAAGAAACCAAGAGCTGTTTTTTTGAAAACCTAAATAAAATTGATAAACATTTAGCCAGGCTCACCAAGAAGAGAGAGGATCCAAATAAACCAAATAAGAAATGAAAGAGAAGAAAAAACAACTGATATCACAGAGATACAAAAAATCATAATAAAATACTGTGAACAGTTATATGTCAATGATTGGACAACCTAGAAGAAAGACAAATTTCTAGAAACATACAACCTGCCAAGACTTAATCAGGAAGAAACAGTTTGAGCAGACCAATCACTAGTAATGAAATTGAATTTGTTTAAAAAAAAAAAATCCAGCAAACAAAAGTCCAGGACCAAATAGCTTCACAGGGGAATTCTACCAGACATATAAAGAACTAATACCTATCCTTCTCAAACTGTTCCAAATATTGAAGAGGACAGAACACTTACAGATTCATTCTATGAGGCCACCATTACCCTGATACCAAAACAAGACAAACATTACAAAAAGGAAAATACAAGGCCAATATCTTTGATGAATATAGATGCAAAAATCCTCAACAAAATATTAGCAAAGTGAATCCAACAATATGTAAAAATGATCATATATCATCATCAAGTTGGATTTATTCCAGGGATCCAAGAATAGTTCAGTATTCACAAATCACTTGATATGATACACCACATTAGCAAAAGGAAGGATAAAAATCACACAATCATCTCAAAAGAAGCAGAAAAAACATTTGACAAAATTCAACATCCAGTCATGATAAAAACTCTCATCAAAGTGGGTAGAGGAGGGACACATCTCAACATAATAAAGGCCATTTATGACAAACCCACAGTTTACATTACACTCAATGATGAAAAGCTGAAAGCCTTTTGTCTAAGTTCAGGAACAAGACAAGGATGCCCATTCTTGCCACTTCCATTTAACATAGTATTGGAAGTCCTAGTCACAGCAATCAGACAAGAAAAAGAAATAAAAGTCATCCAAATTAGAAGAGAAGAGGTAAAACCGTCACTATCTGCAGATGCCATGCTTTATATAGAAAACCCAAAAGTCTCCACTCCCAAACTATTAGAACCAATAAATGAATTCAGCAAAGTCACAGGATACAAGATTAAGACACAGATATCTGTTGCTTTTCTATACACTACTAATGAACTACCTGAGAAAGTTAAAAAAAAAAATCCTGATTAAAGTCACATCAAAAAGAATACCTAACACTACCAAACATAAAATAGATAGCTAGTGGGAAGCAGCCACATAGCACAGGGAGATCAGCTCGGTGCTTTGTGACCACCTAGAGGGGTGGGATAGGGAGGGTGGGAGGGAGGGAGATACAAGAGGGAAGGGGTATGTGGACATGGGTATATGTATAACTGATTCACTTTGTTAAAAAGCAGAAACTAACACACCATTGTAAAGCAATTATACTCTAATAAAGATGTTTTAAAAAAAAGAATACCTAGGAATAAACTTAACCAAGGAGGTGAGAAGCCTGTACTCTGAAAACTATAAAACACTGATGAAGGAAATCAAAGGTGGTACAAAGAACTGGAAAGATATCCCATGCTCTTGGATAGGAAGAATTAATATTGTTAAAATGGCCATATTACCCAAAGCAATCTACAGATTTAACGCAACCCTTATCAAAATACCCATGACATTTTTCACAGAACTAGAACAAATAATTCTAAAATTATATGAAACCATAAAAGGCCCATAATTGCCAAACTAATCTTGAGAAAAAAGAACAAAGCTGGAGGTATCAGACTATACTACAAAGCTTCAGTAGTCAAAACAGTAAGGTACTGGCACAAAAAGCAGACACACAAATCAATGGAATATGATAGAAAACCCTGAAATAAACCCACGCACCTATGCTCAATTAATCTATGACAAAGGAGGCAAGAATATACAATGGAGAAAAGACAATCTCTTGAAAAAGTGGTGCTGGGAAAACTGGACAGCTACATGTAAAACAATGAGATTGGAACATTTCCTCACATCATATATAAAAGTAAACTCAAAATGGATTAAAGACTTAAGTGTGAGACCAGAAGATATAAAACGCCTGGAAGAAAACATAGGTAGAACACTCTTTGACAGAAATTGTAGCAATATTCTTTTGGATCTGTCTCCTAAGGCAAAAGAAATAAAAGCAAAAATAAACAAATAGGGCCTAATTAAACTTAAAAGCTTTTGCACAGCAAGGGAAACCATGGACACAATGAAAAGACAACACTATGGAATGGGAGAAAATATTTGCAAGTGATATTACCAATGAAGAATTGATATCTAAAATATATAAATAGCTCACACAACTCAATATCAAAAAAACCCAACTTGATTAATAAATGGACGGAAGACCTGAACAGACATTTCTCCAAAGAAGACATACAGATGGCCAACAGGCACATGAAAAGCTGCTCAACATTGCTAATTATCAGGAAAATGCAAATCAAAACAACAATGAAATATCACCTCACACTGGTGATGGCTATCATCAAAAAGAACACACATAACAAATGTTGGTGAGGATGTGGAGAAAAGGGAACCCCTGTACACTGCTGGTAGGAATGTAAATTGGTGCAGCCACTACAGAAAGCAGCATGGAGGTTCCCAAAAAACTAAAAATAGAACTACCATATGACACACCAATTCCACTACTGCACATATATCTGGAAAAAATGAAAACACCAATTCGAAAAGATACATGCACCCCAATGTTCACAGCACCACTGTTTACAATTCCCAATATATGGAAGCAACCCAAGTGTCCATTACAAGAGGGATGAATAAAGATGCGGTACACATGTATAATGGAATATTATTCAGCCATAGAAAGGAATGAAATTCTTCCATTTACAGCAGTGTGGAAGGACCTGGAGAATATTATGCTTAGTGAAATAAGTCAGAAAAAGACAAATACTATATGATATCACTAATATGTGAAATCTAAAAAATAATACAATTGAATGCATGTAGCAAAACAGAAACACACTCACAGATACAGAAAACAAACTAGTGGTTATCAGTGGGGAGAGGGAAGTGGGGAGTGGCACGTCACAGGTATGGGATTAAGAAATACAAGCTACTGGGCTTCCCTGGTGGTGCAGTGGTTGAGAGTCCGCCTGCTGATGTAGGGGACACAGGTTCGTGCCCCGGTCTGGGAGGATCCCACATGCCGCGGAGCGGCTGGGCCCGTGAGCCATGGCCGCTGAGCTTGCGCGTCCGGAGCCTGTGCTCCACAACGGGAGAGGCCACAACAGTGAGAGGCCCGCGTACCGCAAAAAAAAAAAAAAAAAAAAAAAAAAAAAAAGTTAAAGTTGTTCTTTAAGAAACAGTACATTATTTTGAATGCACTTGTAAAATATTTTCTAAATAGAACGTATTCCCATTTTGTAGAGTCAGAAGCAGAAACAGAATTATACAGCATACCTATCAGGAAAATTTCCCTGACCTTCCTTCTCTTAGCCACATCCTAGACTACTATATCACACACTTACAGTTTTCTAGGGAATAGGCAATATTAGTGCTTCTTCACAATAGTCCTATTTTACCTTGAAATTATTATCTGTTTCTTTCTACCCTTATCACATGGATGTTTCCATCAGTTAGATGGCAATTCTATCATAGTATTTAAAAACAAAAATCATATAATGCCACTGTCTGAAAAATGATGGCTTGTGCTGACTATTTTTCACTAGGAGGTAAGTGTCAATGATAAAATAATATAAAATGATGCATGTAAATGGCTTTTACCTCTCTGTGTCCACTAATTTATTTTTAGTGAATGAATTACCTGATACCTTGCCTTCATCACATTTAACATAAGGGGATCTAGACTTCAGAGTCCTCCAAATAGGGTTTGTAAATTTTAGGTGCCTGTTTATGACATCTAGTCTTTCACACCAAAAGAAGAGACGATGTGACTCCAGAGGAATAAGGATGTGAGAAATAAATTCTTGCCTATTTGACCCCAGCTTCTCATCCAGACATACAGCACATGTAACCTGCATACTTCCTAGTAAGTTAAATGCAGCACATGGTTTGCGTAAAACACATGGGCAAGTTGAATTCTCTTGCAGCTGCTGAAACATTTGAATTCTGACTTTTTATATGAAGCCACAGACACCAAGTATGTAGTCACCTGGTCACAGGTGGACCTGCATTTTGGTGCTTTTAGAAGGGATAACCTGACTTGATAAACTGTAAAGATGTCTGGTGTCTGGTATGACCTAAGGATGGCAAGGCTTGGATCAGTAACTAAAAGCATTGTGTTCTGGAAATGGAGTTTGCCCGGTTCTGACATGACTACTGACCCTGTAAATCACCAAGACATAGGATAGTTCCTACACGACCTGGGGAGAAAGAAGGAAATGCGACAGATAAACATGTACCACATAATGGGTGGAAGTTTTTAACACAAGGTGGAAATGAAAGTGAATTAACTGTTCTCTCTCTCTATTTAGGATATTAAGCTAAGGACTTATTTAAAGCACTGAAAGACAAAATTCATTAACTAGCACTCATGAAATAATCGAAAAGAATTCCCCAAATAAGCAAATCACTCTATCCTTACAGGCAAGGCTTTGGAGTGGCTTGCATAACTATCTTTGACGGCTTTTATGTTTTTATGAAACAGTATAAATTAGACTATTTTAGTTTAGGTTTAAGAAATTCATTCGTGCTGCATCATAGATGTTTAAAAATCTTACTGCATCTGCACAAAGCATAAAAAGCTCTCTGGAAAATCATGAACCCTTGCACACCCAATATTCCCCTCCTCATTCCCCCCCACCCCCAGAATCCTTCCCATCTGCCAGCTGGGTTTCATTTTAAGAATTTCACACTGAATATAAAGTGCTATTTTGACCATTTGGCTCCAGAAATGTGAATTTATAGTCTATTCAGATCGTACACAAGTGACTGACAGAGAGGGGATTAACCAACTGGATGCGATGACGCCGCTGCCTCTTCCTTCAGGTTACTTTAAGTTTCCAGGAAAGGATGGCCATCCTAACACAGTTTCATCGAGACTAGCAAGAAGTACAGTCTCCTTGCGGAGGTCTTACTTTTCACTTCACTACTTAATGGCCACTGGACCTTGGAACTCTTTTCCCTATGTTCCTGTACCTTCCACATTCCACGTACTTCCCCACATGTAAACAAGAACACTACAGCTTGCTTTCTTAGACATCCTTTGTAACAATGTTCATCTACTGACTCATAACACATATCTGTAATTCCTGGTCGTCAGGTTTAAGAGTAAAATTCTGGGAAAGTACGTGTGTGTATTTGATTTTCTTGGGTAAAGGCTAGCAATGACTAACAACTTAAACATGGGAAAGACTCTCTGGGCGTAGTATTTCAGAGATTGTTTGAAAGTCTTGGGCATCTAGAAATGTTTGAAATACCATTGTTATTTAAGCTCTACCACAAAGTAGTCTTTTTTTTTTTTTTTAATAGTTATCCACCTTGTTTCAGACTTATCATCCTCAACTATTATCACAGGCATAAAAGTGATGTTATAAGTATATATTCAGTTTGCTAAATCTTTCTTTTTCTTTTAAATTTATTTTTTTATACAGCAGGTTCTTATTAGTCATCAATTTTACACACATCAGTGTATACATGTCAATCCCAATCACCCTAAATCTTTCTTTTTGCAATTTTAGGGTGGTGCTGTTCCTAGGACTCTGTATGGACACTAAGTAATACTATAAAGCAGATTACTTCCCTGTTTAACAAAAGCTCAATGAAAGGATATTCAAGCGCTGAATTTTGAGAAGGGTGTGTAGAAAGAATTTAGATCTGATACTGCGATGCTGGAGCCAGTCTCAAAATTAATGAGCACATCTAAACTTGTATTACACAAACACACACAAGCTGACATCAGGGGAAAGTCAACATCATTGGGAAAGTACAAGCTTATCACATCCTATCAAGTTTGGTCCTGTTTAGAGTAGGAAAGGTTCATTTGAAGGTGGGGTCCTTAGCTTCTAAATTATTCTAGAGAGTAATAGAGAGAATAATGCCTCCCCTCCCTTCCCCCCACAAAAAACAAGCAAACAAGTACTCCACAGAGACTCAATTATAATTAGGGGAAATTTTCTCCTACTCGCCAGCACAATAAATATGACTCCATTTAAAAAAATCACCAATATTATACATTTAAGTTTTAGACACATTATATGAACGGTTAAGAAAGTTATTGGAGCATAGAGAAAAGTATGGAAGAAGCCACAGCAAACTGATAACACTGGATAATACATTGGGGAGTCACGGAGAGTAAAGATTATTAACTTTTTCTTAATATATCTTGAATTATTGGACTTGAAACAATAAAGCCCCTACAGTTCTTATACTTAAAAAAATAATAATAAAATAAAAACATACATATGAACAAATCACAGAGCAGAAAGGGCATTTTTTAAAAGAAAATAAAAATACGCCTATATGCAGAAACACATACAGGAAGGTAACCTGGTCTACAGTAGAGGCTCAGAAAACACGTGTTGTACGAATGTGAAGAAAACAATACCGATGATAAAAATTCTCCTCATATGATAGTTTCTACTCATGTGACAAAAAGAAATATAGTTGCTTTTTCCTCCCTAAGAGGGTAGTTTTAAAATTTTTATATAATTTTTAAAAGCTACACTCCATTTACCGTTATTACAAAACATTGGCTATATTGCCTGTGCTGTACAATACATCCTTGAGCCCATCTTACACCCGATAGTTTGTACCTCCCACTCCCCTACCCCTACCTTGCCCCTCCCCTCTCTCTCCCCACTGCTAACCACTAGTTTGTTCTCTGAAATATAGCTGCTTTTTAACCATCACAGTTAAATATGGATTTTTATCATATCAAAGCATTAAATTTTAAATCAATGACAATTTATTTAAATTATAAGAGTTTGTCCACTTCTGGAAAGTGGGTGACCTTCTAGGGAGTCAAAAAACACCACTCAGGACTCTTACCTTTCACAACTGAAAATCTGACACCCTCTCACCAGGCTGCAAAGTTCATATGTGGATTTTCCACAATCAGTAGTACCAGTGCTTCATGTCCTGGACAAGAAATAAAACTTCCTACTTTCTGTTCTTCATCAGATCCCCTTTACAGAGAAGTAATATTTAGAGAAGATCATTTAAAGGGCCAGCCAATCCATCCTCCTTTACCGGATGTCTAATGCTATCTTTGAATGAAGTTCAAGCAGAGCCTGCTGAAGGCTATAAAATCACTCCACTCCATGGAATTTTAATACTAGGGTCTTAACTTTAATGTCACCATAAGAAAAAGCCACAAAAAATTCAGGTCTACATTTACTAAAAAAAGGTTATCATAGATTACTCATTAATTCACTGTCTCCCATAGGAAAGTCTTTTAGAGTTGTGCTAGAACAGCTTTTATCTTCCCTGTGGAAGACACATCCTCCCTCTTTCCCAATAATGAGAAATATGTCACAGATCATGATTCCCCCACCTTTTTGTTTTTCAAAAACTCAGAGCACTAAATATAAAATCCAAATTAAGCAGTAATTTGGCCCATACGATTGGCGTTATTATAGTTTCCTTTTTGTTGTCCTTATCTTCTATTTCATTTTTTAATTATTATTATTTTCATGTGAGTCCCTTTAAGTTCTTTGAAGACAGAAGTAGTGGACTATATACACAAATAAAAATAAAGTAACATTTCTGTCTGGAGTTGAATAACAACAGTCAATCAGTATCTCCTTTCTTAACAGAACATACCAAGCTTCATTGAAAGTCACCAGTCTTAAGTCATTCTTGCTGTTTTAGGGGCTTCTAGATAGCTAGTGGGAAGCAGCCACATAGCACAGGGAGATCAGCTCGGTGCTTTGTGACCACCTAGAGGGGTGGGATAGGGAGGGTGGGAGGGAGACGCAAGAGGGAGGAGATATGGGGACATATGTATATGTATAGCGGATTCACTTTGTTATACAGCAGAAACTAACACACCATTGTAAAGCAATTATACTCCAATAAAGACGATAAAAAAAAAAAAAGTACCTGTCAACACTATCATCATGGAGTACAGACTCCAATTTTATCAGAATTGTCTCAGTATAAGAAACCTCAACAGAAGTTAATTCATTTTAAGATTGGATTTTATGAATCACGGTAAGAAGAAATTCTTCAGCAGATCAGATCCCTTACAGAGAAATCCAAGGAATTGTTCCATTGTTTTACTGTATAAAACAAATGATGCTTAACATATCATTTTTCAGGTTTTGTTCTCTTGCTTTTCAGGTAGTGCTTACGTAGAGTTTTCCCCCCTGTGGTATTTTTTGGGGGTGTTGGAATTTTAACTGTACTGTCAACTTTTTATTATCATCTAGGTCAGAGATCAGATGTCATCTGGCATTTCTAATGTCACAGGATCGAACCCAATAACACCCTCCAAAATAATCTTTCAGGATGAAAGAGAGAGAAGTCTAAGAACAGCAAAGATGAGGTATCTTTAGCCAAACTCTTTGAGATAAATAAAATCAATCTGCCTTTATTCCTCCTTTTTCACCTTCCTTTTAAATAATTCTTTTCAGCAATCCTAGGAACCCCATCTCTATATATCTTATTATATGTCAAGTACTCTTTTAAGATTTAAAAAATTATGCTAGCTTATCAACCCTCACGTCAACCCATTGAGGGAGTTACTATTATTATTCCCTTTTGCAAAGCCAGGACACTGAGGCTTGGAGAAGTTAAGTCATGTGTCCAGGCTGTGAGGGCAGGACCTGAAGGTGGTGGTCTGTCCCTAGAGCCTGTGCACAGGACTGTGCTTCCTGTCAGCATGGTGCACACTGAGAGCACACCACCACCAAAGATGTGGGTCTCCGCCAAAGACCAGAGATTAATAAAAGGAACTGAAATCCAACAGTATGTAACTCCAGGCACCTATAATAGGGCTGATATAAGATCTGGTTGCAGTACCTCTTGAAGTCCCTTAAAAATCAGTCCACATTGACAGCTACTTCTTGAAAGCGTTCTAAGTAGAACAAAGCATTTCTGACCATAGAGTTCTTTTCAATACCTTTATATTTCTTCACTACCATCTTCACGGTACCCACTCCTTCAAAGGGCAGCGCTGAATGCATTGACAGATAAACACATTGAACCAGTAAAAGTTTATTGGTGGCGTCCTATATACCATGGGGTCCCCAAGAGGTCAAAGATTAGTACAGTGTTGCGGACTCTCTATGATCCGGATCCGACTTATTCATTCATTCATTCAATAGATATTCACTAGAGACCTACAATGTGCCAGATACTGTTCTAGAAACTAAAGATGCAGTAGTGAACAGAACAGAAAAATTCCAAATGTCTAGTTGCTTACATTCTAGTAGAAAGAGACTGACAGTAAATGTGATAAATCAGCAAAATACTAAATAGTATGTTAGACTATGGTATTATATAAAGTACTAGAAAGATGAAGCAGGGAAGATATATGGAAGGTCTACAAGCCAAAATAGGCTGGTCATCCCTCACTACTCAAAAGTTCCCACGTCCCTAACTTTCTAGCCAAACTGGGTTTAGCCACTCCCTAAATATATCTTGCCCTTCCCATCAATGAGCTCTTTGCTCAAGGTATTTCTCCTAGAAGGCCTTCTGCCCTGTCTCCATGTGGGTGGTAGTTTAGTATAATAGTTAATTAGACAGGAGTCAGTACCACCTATGTTTAAATCTCCGCTTTAACACTTACCAGCGGTTGGACTTTGCATAAATTTTTTAACTGTTCTAGGCCTTAATTTTCTTATTTAGAAAACGGGTGTAATAATAATTGCAATAATATTGACCTCACAGGGTTCATTGCAAGGCTTAAATGAATAGGCTATATATAACATTTAGAAGAGTGCCTGGCACTATTCCACGACCAGTACCGCCACTACTAAAATTCTGCTTTTAATCGTGCTTCAGACCCAGCTCCAAAGCCACTTTTTCAGTCCCTAACCATAAGAACTGAAGGAGAGATTTTCCTTTTCTGAGGTCCTATAGTCCCTTGGTTTTATCATTCCAGTGGTATTTGCCCTGTATCATTGCAAACATTCACACTATCTTGAAGTGTGCTTATTTATATATGTAATTATAAACAACCTCCCACCCGCCCCCCTCCCCCCCATGAAGTCACAGCCCCTGAGGGTTTAGACTGAACATAAACTTTTCTTCTTTCTCCTTATCTCCTTCTCTTCCCTTCTGTTGAGTGTTTTAATTGGTTCATTATTCATATATACCAGAGAGTGGGTAAGACAAGGAAATGGGAGAGAAATTAGAACACACACACACACACACACACACACACACACACACACACACACACATTATTTATAGTTCTATAGTAGTTCATTGAATTTAAATCCACCTACATTCTTGATCTCCTTCTCTGAGCAAAGCTTGTATGGGATGCAAACAAGGGAGAACACAGTCCCTGTCCTCCCAGGCTTCACAATCTAAATTAGGTAGAAAAATACCTTTAACTAAACGACCTGAGCCCCAATGCTTCTGGAATCTAAGTCTCAAAGTGCTTGCTGTTTCTCCAGATATATCATATATTAATTTTCATTCTTATTTTGTCTGAGAAGTATTCCATTTGTATATATATACCACAGATCCTTTACCCATTCATCCTGACAGCTCCTACTTTTATGACCCAATCAAAAAGAAATCCCTATTCCAGCTGCCTCGCTATTCATTGATTTTAGTTGTAAGAGTGGAAAAACTAAAAGGGAGAAATTTAAAAAATGCACCCCTGTCACATTCACTCTTTTTCTTTAGAATGATGTTGATCCAGGAATAACAGTCTTAACCAGGATGTCATATATTTTGAATTTCGAGTAAGAAAGGTAAATCCCTTTATTCTCAAGTTGGCTTTTGACCTGCCAAGTGACTCTATGTGGCTCACCTATTTCTTCCCAATTTGGTGTCTCCTATTCCAAAGGAGAAATTCTAAAACTTACTCATAAAACATTCAGAACAGATTTAATTGAGAGAATACCTTAAACTTTACTGCAGTGTATCCAGGTGCAGAGTCAAAGTGCAATAAAGAAAAATAGAAAATTAGGCTCTAGAACACGAAGTATTATTTTTTTCAGAAAGTTTTTACTATCACAGAAGTAGGTGATACATCTTTTAAGGCTCTGTACTAAGCTTGCCCAGCAAATGCACGGCTAACTGGAATATTCTAATAGAACAATCAAGGTACAGGGAATCTCCTTTCAGACCAGGAAAAGGCTAGCTGATCGGTAAAGACCCAACATAATTTCTACCAAGGCGGCTAACATCACAAGGGGACACAAGACACTACACTGAACAAATTAAGTCCTGATGGGTCATTTAGGAAACTCACACATCCCAACACATGATGTCTTACCATTTCATTTTGCTCTGCATTTCAAAGAGATGATTTACCTCTAACCCAAACCTCTGATATTCAGGAATCACCTATTCATATTTATATGAAGGCAACCACTACAAAAGAAATCCACAAAGCTCCAGTTTGCTCTGGAATCAATATCCTAGGGGAAGACAACAGTTTTCACTTTCTTTTCTTTCTGGGGAACAAAAGCATCAGATAGGAAAATCTGTCCCTTCGGAAAAGGATCGGCCATTCGTTCTGTAGAAGGCCCCTGAAAGTAAGCAGATAAGGGAAAGGGGATATCTGGACTTGCCTGAGAAAAGCCTTTTAGGTCCAATGTAGCAACTTATTTGAGAGCTGCAACTCATTAAGTGTGGCTCTGATATCACTTCAGATATGAAGATTAGTGGAACATACCAATAGATTGAATCATCAAACAATTCTCTTAGGAATTTGAACATAGCCAATTTGATGGAGAAGGACTCCAAAGGCCCAAGCCTGTATGGGATTCTGGTAGAGATAAGATACAGACACCTTTCAGACAAGGGCTTTATTCTTCAGAAATGGAAGCTCAAACTGAGAACTTTCCAACAACATTATCATCAGTGTTTATTAGGAGTCTATACACACTCTGTGGGCATTAACCAAACACATAAAATCTAAAGTCTGCCTTCACACAGCACACAAATGAAGAAAGTAACCCCGCCCCCACCTCCTATGCCAGCGAACAGATCTCTTTTTTTTTTAAATGCTACTAGTTTATATCCTCAAATCCTTATTGATCCAGAAAATTGTGCTCTTCAGGTTCCTGGCTTGAGAAGAGTAGCTATATTGAACCTTTTCTGATACTCAGGAGAAGCTGCTGGATATCTTCTTTGCATTACCTCTAGAAGGAATTCACATTGCTCTAATCCCTCATTTATCAAACTCCTTCACCAGAGGAGTGAAGGGGGACCTTTTGCTTCTTACTTTATGAGTCTGCCAGGAGTGAACTGGCAATCAAAACTGAAGCTAAATTCCTCAAAATGCTTTTGGTAAAAAGACATAAGACAGCATTGTGCTTACAGATATTGCGTATTCTAAGCTATCAATCTTCAATGGAGACTGCAAAGAGGCTCTGAATTTCCCATTCTTAGAAATCACATGGCATATTCAATAAGAACATATGGCCATGAGATAGCTGAGGCTTCGATTTGTACCACAGCCAAGAACACTAGACACCCAAGTATATAATAACTACTGATGAATTAAGGAATAATGCAGAGAATTTGCCGAGAGAAGGAAAAGAGAGACAGAGTTGGAAAAATGTAGACATTTTAAAGGTATCTGGCAATGGGTAATATCAAAAATATTTACATAAATGTGATAATGAGAGTGATTTAGATTAGGGGGGCATGGAGTGAAGAGGCTTCTCAAACTCAGCAGAATTTCAGTAATTTTCAAAGATGATAGCAAGGCTTTTAAAAACAGAAGCAGGGGATTGCATACTAATAAATATGAAGCTCTTGAAACCTGGTTCAAAGGCAACAGCAGCAACACAGGCCCATGACAAATGTTAAGTAAATGAAATCAGAGTCTGAATATCTGAAAAAATGTTAAGTATACAAAGCAGATGAAATTTTGAAATACAGTTTTCATTTGAGGAACTGATTGGAACCTACACATTGAAGGCTGAGAGGTGTAAATATGGTGAGATTGACAGTACGGAAAAAAAATGTACTCCTTTTGAAGGTCCTTTAAACTTTAACAGTATCAACAGAAATCTATAACCTAATTGTACGGTTAAGTTACTATAGGAGATGTGCAATTGATTTTATATCTTCTGGGTTTTTATTGGGCTTCTCTTCCCCTCCCTTGGTTTTGCTCTCAACTGAGAAGGAACACTTTATCTTAAAAGCACCAGGTGTGAATGAACATTCACTGGGCAACAGTACAAGGCATAATATATCCTTCCAACACCTCCTCATCAAGGCTTTTGTTATAGATCACCACCATTCTCTGTGAAAACAGGAACCATATTGCATAGATCAGCAGTCTGCAGTTTTCTTTAACAACTTCAAGTACCAAATTGTAAGTCTAAGAGGTGTGTGCCAAAGGTCTTATGCAACATACTGAGTACTAAATAGCAAAAGCCGTCCTGTGATCACACTCCCTCAGCTTGGAAGGAATTCGGGAAGCCACTGAAATGAACGTGGAATGGTTTGAAGAACCTCCGAGTATTCACAATAGCATCTACTGAGGAAAACGAGAGAGGATGGGGGAAGAAAAGAAGGAAAGTTTCGAGTAGCACATGTGTGTGTACACTTTCTTTTTTTAAAATTGCAGTATAGGGCTTCCCTGGTGGCGCAGTGGTTGAGAGTTCGCCTGCCGATGCAGGGGACACGGGTTCGTGCCCCGGTCCGGGAAGATCCCACATGCTGCAGAGCGACTAGGCCAGTGAGCCATGGCTGCTGAGCCTGCGCGTCCGGAGCCTGTGCTCCGCAACGGGAGAGGCCACAACAGTGAGAGGCCCGCGTACCGCCAAAAAAAAAAAAAAAAAAAAAAAAAAAAAAAATTGCAATATAGTTAATTTACGATGTTGTGTTAGTTTCAAATGTACAGCAAAGTGATTCAGTTTATCTATCTTTTTTCAGATTCTTTTCCATTATAGGTTATTACGAGATATTGAGTAGGTCCTTGTTGTTTATCTATTTCATATATAGTAGTGTGTATCTGTTAATCCCGAACTCCTAATTTTTCCTCCCTGACCCCCTTTTCCCTTTGGTAACCATAAGTTTGTTTTCTATGTCTGTGAGTCTACTTCTGGTTTCTAAATAAGTTCATTTGTATCATATTTTTAGATTCCACATATAAATGACATCAGATGATATTTGTCTTTCTCTGTCTGACTTACTTCACTTAGTATGATAATCTCTAGGTCCATCCATGTTGCTGCAAATGGCATTATTTCATTCTTTTTTATGGGTGAGTAATATTCCACTGTGTACATATACCACATCTCCTTTATCCATGCATCCACTGATGGACATTGTGTGTACACTTTTAATAAACAGCTAGGATTTTCAGATCAAAGATCTGTGGCAGCTGGCATATTTCTGTGGAAGGGCATTGGGGTGGGAGCAGAGGAGGTAAAGGGGGCTGACGTTTACAGAGGGCTTACTCTATGCCGGGCTGTGGAAACCATGCATTTGAATCATCCCACTTTTTTCTTTTTTTTTTTATTTGAATTTTATTTTATTCCCACTTGTTTCTTATACCAACAGCCTTTGCTCCTCATATCAGCGCTCTGCCATTTGAACTAGAAAGACCACTGTCCAGCCACTTTTAAACGCAGACTCTTGAACAAGCCACTTCATGTCTTTCATTTTTTTAAGTAGAGATAAACAACTGTCCTTGAAGAGTTCTGATACAGCTGGGGTACAAATACAGGTAAGTGACTGCCCAGAGTAGGTGCTCAAGAAGGGCTACTTTTAAGAATGAAATTTATAACTACTTACTAGAAACCTGGGATTTGAACCTGGGTCTTCTAAATATAAAAATTCTGTTCCTCAACACCCCCCACCCTTAGGAGTTTCTCAATTTGTTTTTTTCTCAAGCAGAAGAATTAAAAATATAAATTAGTTAAATAAATAAATAAAAAATAAATAAAATAAAATGCCAAAGCCCCAATCTTTCCTTTCTACAACTGCTTTCATAAATTGTGTGTTTTTTTGGCTATTTTACCAAAAATAGCCTAACTTGATAAACTTATTTTCCCCACATATTCAAAGCTAGAGTGCAGTTGTGGACATGATGAAAGGTTCTCACACTGTTTTTGTTCTTGGCTTCAAATTGGTATACATCTCTGGTTAGCTGGCTTTCACAATTTATGTTTTTGTCATTTTATGCGGGAATGGCTCCCTGACGCACGGTATGTGCTTCCATGGGTTTGTGCTAATTTGCATAGTCTCTGAGCAAAATGGCGAGGAGCATCGTGGTTGCTCCTTGGGTGTTCTTGGGATTAAAAAAAAAAATGATAAGCTGATGACTCAGTATGTGCCAGGCACTGTGGTGAGTGTCTTAGATGACCAGCGGAAACCATTAACGCGAGATGATATCTGTCCTCCCCATCTTCTTCTGGTGTCAAAGGCTAGACCACACCCCACAGCCTCCACCATGCTGGGTGTGGCTGGTGAGTCCTGGGAGTAGGAGTACAGGGGATGTGCACCCCTTCCACCCCTGGAACAAACAAAACCTTTGTGATGCCCCTCTTTTCTGTGTATAATCCTTGCTCTTTTTCCACAAGACGTTGAATAGCATGGGCCCCAAGGACCTAGAAGAGAGCAGCCTGGGATGGAAAGTATCAGGATCCTTGAATAAGTACATGGAGCAGAGTGCCCCCACTGACCCACACAGAACTGTGAGGTGAGTGAGAAATAAACTATAGTAAGAAGGCATTGAGACTGCAGACCTGATAGCAAGTTGTGCTATTTACTCCAACCAATACAGAAATATTACCTCATTTACTCTCACTACAGCTCTGTCAGCTAGTATTATTACCTGCATTTAAAACTCATAGGGGAACAGAGTTTCAGAGAGGTAAGCAACTTGTCCAAGGGCAAAGAGCTACCAGGTGATGAAACTGATGTGCAGCCCTAGGTCAGTGTAACTCTGGAACCTGTGTTCTTACCCAAGGTAGTCAACTGACTCCCTAATAGAGGTTATAACTATGTAAGCACAAACCCACGTTATGACAGTACCTGTTTTAACATTGAACTTATGTTCCGTAACAGAAGTGTTTTATTTTCCCATTAATTATAATTAAAGAGACTAGTAAAAGTTCACATGGACTAATTTTTGTAGGTGATTTCACTCATGGAGCAACAGGTTAATGTATATAAAAGATTAAAAGCAGGAATGATGAAGTAAGGGGTAGTTCCCAGGAACAAACAGTTTGAAAACCACTGTGTCACATCACACTGCTTCTTATATTGTGCTACTCAGGTTTCTTCTTCTTAATAGCCAGTCAGTTCTAAAATTCATTTTTATGGACATATCAGTGCTACAGATTAAAAGTTAGTGCACACTTTTAGAGCAAGGAATTCCATCAGTACCTGATCATCAAACCACTTTTTTTAAAAAAATTATTTATTTATTTTTGGCTGCGTTGGGTTTTCGTTTTTGCACACAGGCTTTCTCTAGTTGCGGTGAGCGGGGGCTACTCTTTGATGCGGTGCGCGGGCTTCTCATCGTGTTGGCTTCTCTTTGTTGCAGAGCACGGGCTCTAGGCACGTGGGCTTCAGTAGCTGTGGCACACGGGCTCAGTAGTTGTAGCTTGCAGGCTCTAGAGTGCAGGCTCAGGTAGTTGTGGCTCACGGGCTTAGTTGCTCCGTGGCATGTGGTATCTTCCCGGACCAGGGCTTGAACCCGTGTCCCCTGCATTGGCAGGCGGATTCTTAACCACTGTGCCACCAGGGAAGTCCCAAACCACTTCTTGTTTTACTTAACTTGTAAAGTAGACCCATTTGGTTTGTTGGTTAATTATGGATCCCCAGCAGCTGCCACTTTGTAACGAGGAAGATGAATTTTTCTGAGGTGTCATTAGTTTGAGTTTTTGGCCTTGTCCACATTTCAGTTCTTACCTTCTTTAAGCCTTAAGTCTATATTTAGCTCTATATAGTTCAGTTCACATTTCCCGTCCCTTTGCCTGTGCTTAATTAACAGGGATGCAACACGGTCCAGAACCAGTCCCTGCCCTAGGACCAGGAGAAGAAGCTGATATTTCACCGTAAGATAATCACTGTGTTGTAGTAGTTCAGTTAGCTCCTGAATCTGTTTTATTTTTTTAGATGACAAGGACTATAATAACTTTGTGCAATCATCCTTGAAGTTTCGCTAACCTTCTGTGTAAATGATGCCTAGTGAAGGGGAACTATTTCAAATACTGAAGAAGGGTATTCTCCAATCAGAATGGACACTGGCAGTAGAGCTGGAGCACGTTTCTAGAGCCTCCCTCCTAAGCCAGGATCTGTCCCTTTGGCTGTGGGATGGTGGAGCAGCTCGGGTCACAGGGAGGGGCCAATGCAGGCAGATAAAACAGCGGGGCACTTACAGGCATGGGCCACTACTTCAATGTTTTAACAACTCGTCTGTATGCAGTGATGCATACGGATATAACAGTGCCTTGACCTAGAGTAGGTGACGGAAACTCAGACTTGTGAATACCAACTCCATAGGAAAAGGACAGCCACTTCTCCACCTCTGCTGGCAACTGAGCCGTGTAGATCCCAAACCAGAAATACAAGAGAAAAACGACCGGTAAACTGTCTCTTCCCTTCACAACGTTCACTTTCCTTTATAAGCATTTCACATAGAGCGGCACTCCATGAATGTTGCTGACTGACTGACATTTACTGAATGCCCAGTGTACACAGACAACGTTCTGAAAAACTTATAAAAAGAAAATACAAATGACGTATGTTAAACTGGCAGTTAAACTGGTAGTTATTTTGACGATCGAGAAAAAAGGCAGCCTTTTGGAGATGAGGATGCAATCACAACTACACCCTAATGAAGTCTTGCGAAGAGAGGTAACTTCCAATTTAGGATCCAACATGCTTTGCAGAGTGCTTCCCCCCCACCCCCCACCCCTCCATCCATCATTCAAGTTCTGGTCTTCATCAGCTGCCATTGGTAAGGGTGAGACAGAATGAAATTCATATAACTCAGCACAAACAAATAACTACTCCCATGCCTGAAGAAAAATCCTATCATCTCCCCAGCTTGAAACACAAGTTTGTGTTTGTGATCTGATTTTGAAGACCATATAACTTTACATCTGCTTAAAATATGATGCAGCTGGTTCCGAGGGGTAGGCTATCTCCTCCCCCCTCCTTTCGTAAAAGGCTACTTGGTAAAATGATCTTTGAGTGCTAAGGATGAATTATACATCCTGAAAGTTGTCAAATGCGCAAAGCTTTTTCAAGGAAGGGTGATTTACTTAAAGCAACTCATTTACTAGTACCCTCGACTGTTGGGCATATCTAAATAATAATCTTGCAATATCCAAAAATGTATCAAGTTTTATTGTTTAAACAATATTTTTTAAGAACCTTTCTTTTTTTCCAGACTAGGTAAACATTATAAAATTGAAAAGACATATGAACACTTACAACTAAAGCTTAAGATCCTCTTTGAAAGATACATGAATGAAAATTTTCAATTAGAAAGCAGGGCCTGAGAGATACATGAGACATGACTATGACTTCTCTTCCTGGTGTTAGATTATGACTTTCAGGAAAAGGAGGTAATAAAAGCGTGGGGAGAAAGGTATTTGTCTGACATTGTGTCAGGTTTCCTAAGGCCCACGAGCACCTTGAGAAGTAACAGCTGGGAGGAGCAGACGGAGGGCTTTAGCAGCCTTTGGAAAGTTGCCATTATGTCTCCTTAGCTTTCTTAAAAAGCCTTCATTTGGTATTTGTCTTTTACTTTTATTAGCTTAAAAAATTTCAGCAGATTGTCACACAAACGACGTTATGGGAGATATTCACAATTTTGTTGATTACTTTTCAAGCCTTTCTTAGTGTTACTTTAATTATTCTAAACAGCATTTTAAAACTGTTTAGATGAATTGAAAATAAGATTCGTTCCAAAGAACTGATATGAAAAAGATACTCTTAGAGTCAGAATTTTAGAGCCAGAAGCGGACTTCCATATCATCTATTTCAACCCTCTCATTTTACAGATAAGGACACCAAGACCCCATTGGGTGAAACGACTAAACGCAAGGTCATCTTAAGAAGGTCCTGGACATGAACCAAACTTCTAACATTTAGTCTAATTTTCTTTCTACTAATGGCCAAATCCACACTGCTTGTCCTTTTCTCGTTCCCACTCAGAGGCTGCTCGCAGCAACTACCCGCCCCTCATCCTGAGCACAGGACAGCAACCAAGCTGCCTCTGGCTAATGGCAACACCTGTGGGTGGCACAGGGCGCTGCAGTTTTCTCCCACCAAGTGCCTTTCTTTCTCCTTCGTGTACTTCCTTTCTTCCAATTCTTATCAAATTCAATGAAACTGTGAGCCCCAAATACCCAAATCAGTGTCCACGAATTTATGGAGAAAGTAAGCAATATATTCAAATCATGAAACTGTTAAGTTAAATGTATTAGACATGATAAAAATTTCATATCCCTCAAAAAGTGCTTATAGGGCTTCCCTGGTGGCACAGTGGTTGAGAGTCTGCCTGCCGATGCAGGGGACGTGGGCTCGTGCCCCGGTCCGGGAAGATCCCACATGCCGGGGAGCAGCTGGGCCCGTGAGCCATGGCCGCTGAGCCTGAGCGTCCGGAGCCTGTGCTCCGCAACGGGAGAGGCCACAACAGTGAGAGGCCCGCGTACCGCAAAAAGAAAAAAAAAAAAAAAGGGCTTATAAGTGTCTTTTAGCATTTTTCACAAAAGTCTTCTACTGCCTTTAATAAAATCTGTGTCCTTTGAAGCATCAGTTTTCAAGTCTGTTTTTTAATTCTGAATTTTTAACTTACTCATTTGCCCTAAATTACAGATACTTTTTTTTTTTTCTTGGACATTTTGTTTCTCATGGTGCTTACTAACTCTGGGACAAAATGCAAGTCACTTAACCAGTTCCTGAGTGGAAAAGTGACGGTATTGAATCTTATCAACTTCAGCAAACATTGACCACACATGTACTATGACACACATCTAGGACCACACATGTAGGACCATGTTCTGCTCCTGAAAAATGAGCACAGATGAAGAAAGGACAAGGAACTTAGAGTCTTGGTAGTTGTGTTTGGAAACTTGAAATTAAAAGCATGTAATAAGGAGAGGATGCAGAACCAAGCACAGTGCGATGAAAACTAAGCATCGAGAGCCCCAAATCTGTGATTTGAACGAGGCAGCAACTCAAGGTGGCATACGGAGTGGTGGCCCCTGGCCCCTCGAATTCTGGCTTTGCCTTTCCTAATTACGTGACCTTGAGTATGTCTCTTAACGTACATGAGCTTTAGTTTCTTCACCTCTGTGGTGACAATAACATCCCTTAGCCTTTAGGTTATCCTGTGGACGAGGTGAGAGGCTGCAAGGGAAGCATTTAGCTTACTGCCGGGAGTGTAGGAGGCACTGCATAAATGTCAGCTTGTGTTATTCAGCTCTACCCTCGCGATGAGCGCAGAGACGGCCTGATGGTAACTCAAGTTCCTGGAGTCTCCGTGGAGGAGGCAGGGTTCAAGATGGGCCTTTGATTATAGGTCAGATTTGAACAGAGGCATCTGGATGCCAGAAAAGGCTCCAGGAGGTGGGGAGGGATGGATGGTTTCTTGAGTAGTTTAGACACTAAATGAGGGCAGTATTTTAGGATCAACACTTGGATTAATTTTTTTTTTTTTTTTAATTGCAGGGTAAAGGTAAGCATTTGGGTAGAAAATCATTGCCACTGTTCGGGCCATGATCTCTCTAGAAAGGAGACTCCTCAGATCTTTCTCTTCACTTTTAATTCTCTAAACCCCCGATAAAGTGTGGATTAAAATTCATCAAATCATTTCATGTTAAGGAGAGGAAGAGGCTTTGTTAATAAATACCCTTTAGAAATATGAGGCGTAAATTGAGACTCGACTTTGAGGACTTTACAAACAAATACAGCCAGTTACCCAAATTCTACAAATTATCACTAGTATTCATTCATATAGTCTCTCTCTCTCTGTAAGTATGGACGTATTTACGGGCTACACTTGAAAAAAATAATCCCAAGGACCTTGTTATTCCAGGAAATGGCTGCCAGGATAACTGGTTCAAGAAGAACATCATATAAGGCTCAGCAAAGTTCATGCAAACTTTCTGCGCTATCTCTTCCCTCACTTCCAGATGTCTATACCACAGAAAACTCACTTCTGTAACCAAAGCCCGCTGCACATTCGGAATGAGATGACTTTCTACTGTAAAAATGGTGTCATCCAAAGCCCCACGATCACTGGGATGTCTGCTTTAAGACTAATGAACCTGCCAGTCTGTAGAGAGTCCATGTATTTATGCTTTAGCAAAAGCACTGTAATTTTGTTTCTGAAATTTCATTCTTTTCTTCCATAAACAGAAATACAGAATACCCAAGAAAGATCACCTTCAGAGTTTTTATGCAGGTAAAGGGAAACTGTTCTCTTCGCTTTACTCCTCAGGGTTACCTAATTCTTTGTTTAGATAAGCATTCCAGATGGGAGAATAAGTTTTAAAAAATGAATACGTAACGATATGCAGACTGGTCAAATAGAAGGAAAGGGGGACAGAGGGAGGAAGTAAGGGTAAATATTATTGTTCCTTCCATGGAAGTGTTTTAAAACGAAATGTCTTGCCCTGAAAAGTCAAGAGGTTCGGAAGGTATTGGTGGTTGAAGTCATTTGAGAAAAGCACAACCAGAATGTGTATTTCTTTTATGGGTCAAACAAAAGTCAGCATAATTGTGAATGCCCTTTACGCCACTCAAAAATTGTTATAGGGCTTCCCTGGTGGCGCAGTGGTTGAGAGTCCGCCTGCCGATGCAGGGGACACGGGTTCGAGCCCGGTCTGGGAAGATCCCACATGCCGCAGAGCGGCTGGGCCCGTGAGCCATGGCCGCTGAGCCTGCGCGTCCGGAGCCTGTGCTCCACAACGGGAGAGGCCACAACAGTGAGAGGTCCGCGTACCGCAAAAAAAAAAAAAAAAAAAAAAAAAAAAAAAAAAAAAATTGTTATAAAAAATGAGCACTCTAGAAACTATAAAACTATAGTTTACTATACATGTTTTTTTAGCAAATAATACCTGTGAGTTTTGTTTTGTTGTTTTCACCAAGCTACTGAATCAGAAATAGGTAACAATTTAAAAAATAGCTTTTCTATCACTGTGCAAGATTAATTCCCTTTTATTAAATTTAGATCCTAAAAGATAATTCTCTTATATGAGAGCACTGTAAAAAACAAAACATTTTATGTATAGCGGTATTGAGGAACTTGGCCATGAGAGTCAGGGTGGAAGGCCCAGTGGATTACCATAAATGGGTGGATCCCATCATTGGGACTGATGAACATGCTGGTCTGGCTTCTCAATCAAAGCAGCTCTTTCAAGGCACAAGTGTGGCAGCATGCAAATGGAAAGAAAGGCACAGCAGAGCTTATATTTTTCTATTGCATAGAAGGAAAAAAAAAAAACAACACACGATAGTTTACAGTGGACACACTTGCTACTAAGTGAAGTATTCTCTTTCTTTACACCCTGTTCTTGGGATGGGCTGATCCATTTACTGTGAGTAATGGGGAGCCTCATAATTTCACAGGGAGTTTCAGATTAAAGACCAATGATATTACATCCCTGGAAAACCTGGTGTAAATAAAGATGGATTGCGAGCACTACTCAAATTAAAATTTTAATAATAAAATAAAAATATATTTTCATAATAAATCTATAAATCACATGCTCACATAGGCTACCTCTTCCCACCTGATGTATACTGTGTTGGCTACCAGAAAAAAGAAAAGAAAAGAAGGGAAAAAAAAGAAGAGACAGACCCCTTTTATTGTTATATCTCTTAAAACTGAATGCTATCTAGAGATCTCCATCTTCACTAAGCAGCCTATGGCTTCTCTTCCTGTTGCTACAAACTTGCCGACATTTCTCCAGCATCTGAGAGATATCTTCAGGGCTTCAAAGAGCCTGAGAAAGAAAGGGTCATTTGAGAGAGATGAAATTTACCATCCTTTGGCAACAAACCTTTCCCTACGTTCACATAAGTTTCAATAAGCCTACTTATTTCATGGAATATTCCATGAAAGTAGGCCTCACTTCTCCTAAATGCAAGAGATACATTTAGTAAAAAGGAGGTAGAAGATATCGCTTTTGGTATTAGAGTTCATTTCAAGACTCCGTAAAAGACACACCTTGCTCAGCATATTGGGGGAATATTTTCTTAGGTCGACTTTTAAGCACATACCGACTATAGAAGACACTCCTATGAATAAGACAACTTGAGAAGAGCTCACTGTTTTCTTAAATTAGCCAGTATCATAGAGCATCATCGAAACTCTTCACATTCAAGTGGTTTCCCTGTTTATGCCATGTTTATGCCAGTTTAATTCAATAAAAATATGTTTGAAATACAAGCAAATAAGCGGAAAGATGGTGTCACAGATTCCTTCAGGAATTCTGGGCACTAGATTCACCCTCCATGCTTTTATTTATTTCTACCTCAAAAGGGTTCCATGAGAATAAATGATGATGTTCCTAATACCTGAGTAAAGGGAACAGTATAAACATGGAATGCTTTACACCGTCATAGATTAAGGCTTTCAGAAACCATAAACTGCGATTATAAATAGTCTCAAAATCAATTCCTTATGCACATAAATGGATAGTCCCAGCTTTACATGGCTTACAAAGAGGACAAATATTAATGGAAGTTATATGCTATTAATATACGCTATTGACAAACAGGCTTATATTATTACAAAAAACTTAGGGGGAAAATTCTCTCAAATTTAATCTTTCCTCCAGTGTGGGTTGCTGCGTCTAGCCCAACAGGTTTTGTACAGTGTGACACCAGGATGCCATTTACACAAATTATTGTGTGAATGATGTTCCTACCACTTCAAGTGTATATAGTATACAATTTGTTCTGTTGAAAGAAATAATTTAAGATTTAATGAAGGATTAAATAATTTCATTCCATCAAGACAGATAATGTGCTTGATGTAGTCTCCTACAAATCTTTAGGGAGCTTACTTTTATTTCTATACCATATCTTAGACTTGAGAATAGTTTTGGCACTAGGCAGCCATGCTCAATCTGGATCTTCCTGCTAAAGTAGGCCGTAGCAATAGATACCTTTATTGGTGCCAATCTCATCTCCCTCATCTTTGGCCCCTTTATTTTCTTCCACCATTTATCACCGAAATAATATAAAAGCTATATACATTTTCCTACACAGTACATTGCAATTTCCTCAACAGCATAAAAGCTCAACAACAACCAAACAAAATGAGAATGACCAGGAGTCAGGCATTTCATTTCTTCTAACTCTACCCCACAAGTCTTTCTTTTTCTCATCCCGGTAGGTAGGTTTTGTGTTTGTTTGTTTGTTCCAATAACTGTCTTCCAAATAAGCGTGCAGGTTGGCTGATTATACCTCTTGCATCTTACACATCTTCTGTCCTCTGCACACTTGGTACAGTAGCTCGTTAATGGGAAATATATTTTTTGATGGGTCAGGCTTACCCTAACTCGCTTACTGGCCTTAGACTGCCACTTGTCTTTATGATTATTTTACATAATGCATGCTTTCTGGAGATTAGATTCGCTGGATCTCAAAATTCAGTTTTTTAAATTACCGTTTGTATTTACTTGATAAACTAAGAAGGGGCGTCCCTGGTGGCCGTATATTGCAACGTTACCAAAAAAAATCATAGCCGTGAGCATTTTCAAACAAATCTAAATCTTATAAGGAAGGGAACTTCCGCTTATTGAGAGAGAACCAGGATAAAGAATGCAGAAAACATATGCTTTTGGGGAGGGTGAGAGGAGGCAGTAGAAAACTAAACTTAAATGCTTTGGGTACAAATCCCCCCAAGGGAGTATAAACCAAACGGAACTGAGTACCTCCCACTAGCCCCTGGCCCTTCCAACAGCTCCCCCTTCTTTGAAGAGCTCTGCCAATGGCTTTAACCTCTGGCACAAAGACCAGTTACAAAATGGACCTACTATTCCCAATCCCAGGCTTTGAAATTACAAATAAGCAAGGAAGAAAAAACCTTCGTAAGCGGATCACCATCTGGGTTGAGGAACGAATTTACGCCAATGAAGTGGTGCTACGAAATTATAAACATTCTGGAAGACTCTGTGCCTTGATCAAAAGTACTGGGTGAAAGCCAAATTTGGAAACTGAAAGCAGGCTGTAGCCAATGTTTGTGGTCTTTATCATTCACTGTGATATTGGTTATAGGTAACGCACTGGACGCAGCGTCAGGAGGGAGTTAACGAAGCCTTTGAGATCAGAACATGTGGCTGGCAGTCACAAAGCAGGCCATAGGGAACGAAGATTTGCAAACAGAGGCTAAATGTGAGATTGTCTAAGATGAAGGAGCTCAAGAAATTGCACGTAAAACGTAGAAGAGCTGGGGCAAAGGACATTTAAAGCCCCATCAATTTCTGATCCACTTCTAGTAAATAGAGCCCTGTCTTATAATCCTTCTGGTTTCCCAAATGTCTCCAAATTTACTGGGTACAATTGGGCTTATTTGAAAGGATTTATAGAAGCACAAAAACTCAAGGTCATAGTTGTCACAGAGTCAAAGCTGTAATTTCTAACAAAGAAACAAATGAAAAACTTTTATTTAGAAGAGGACCGAGCATCTCTGCTATACTCTTTTGACATTACTTTTTGGGACAAACTTCAGGGTCTTTTCCAAAGACAATAACCCCACCTGCCTTTGCTTCATGCTCTCAAAGAATCTTCCAAAGTCAGGGCATGGAGACATGGGTAGAATTACCCCCTGAGAAAAAGGATTAATTGAATCTAGAAGGAAAAAGGACATGGGACATAGGGAGGGTATAGTTGGAATAGCATTCCCTCACAGATCCTGATCGTCAGGAGAAAGCTTTCCTTTTATCAGTGAAGGTTAAGAAAAAGCATTCAAATGCACTAGAATGAACACTAACAAAAGTCTTCTCAATATACATCAAGTTTAAGGATTTCTCCCAAAGAGAATCTATGCTTTCTTCTATGTTGCTTAGCTCAGTTTTAGAAGATGGTGATTGATATAGCATATTTTCACAATAACAGCTGCAGGCTATTTCCAAAATCTGGCTTAACTAGCAATGCCCAAAGGGCTAAATCTAGATTATGAAGATTCCCAAAGTTATAAAAATGAGTCTCAACCACTGCGCCACCAGGGAAGCCCTTAATTAAAGCCCTTTTGATAGATGTTCGTACAAATGTTTCCTAAGACCAGTATGTATGTACATTTAGTTGGCCTAGGAAAATACTCCCTCTGGAGTGTCACTTAACCCTTCATTAAGCCTTTATTTGTTCCAACAGGAGATACTGAGCCATACTGCTTTTATAAGCCACTGCACCTGGAGACGGACACACTGGCAGACTCTATAAAGACAAATGCAGAATTCCTGGGTGCCAGGGAAGCTGCCTCTTAGTTCAGGGCTTCCTTATTGTCATTTCATGAGAAACCTTAGTACGCAACTGCACATCAACTTAAAAGTATAATTTTTTTATCGTTTAACTGAAATTCTAGGGAGGACAGTATATAAATGGAGAAAAAATGGGAACCAGGCCACACAGAGCCCTTAAATAAATTTAATGGCTGCGCAAAGACAGGAGATTTAAATAAATGTACACTAAACTCTTACCACTTGACACATACATCTTTTCTCTATAGTTTGTGGGAAGACCAGTTCCAATAGAAGAAGGCCTTAAAGGATGTTATCACCCATTTTCCATCTATTAATAGAATAATGCAGTAGTCAAAAGACTTTCAAAAGATAAAAGCATCATTCTCTCTAAAGTTTCTGGACTCCCGCCGAAATCACAGTCATATTTTCATATTTGTCAGCTCAAAGAGACTCTTTTATAATAGCAAATAAAAATTAAGTGTTCACACTGGGCTTCAAAGCAAAATTCTTTCAGTGATGATGCATAAAGCACAGTATACATCTTTCTTTAGGAAGGTTGACTGCCTCAAATTCAGTATTCAAGCTGGTAACATCACAGAGTAAAAACATACTGGGACAATGACGGCTATGATCCGATTTTTAAAAATTAGGCTAATTATGCAGAAAAGAGTTCTCACATGAGTGAATCCAGAGCCCTTTCCCAGAGGTGGCATTTTTCAGAAATGTCCTTAATAAAGACATGGAACTGAAGAGTGAACAGGGATAAAAAGGGAAAGTGGATCACAATTAAGATACTATTACCACTTAGTGGATGCAGTGTCCGAGTAAAGAATCAAGCCACTTACTAAACTAATGTAGAAAAGCTATTAAATAATAGTAGTCCCTTGGGTGTTACTTGTTTCTTGGTAAACACACTCACATCCTAACACTTTTTCTTGGATTATTTTCCCACTGACTGAAGGAATTGTTCTCTTTACACCTCCTTTCATCCAGGAGCAGTGTCTGCTAATAAGGAGATCCACACTTGTGAGGAACAGAAGTAGTGATAAATCATTGATTTAAATAGTTTCAGGTTATTGACAAAAAAGAAAATAATTATTGGCGGAATCCTATTTAACTACTAGCCGATTCAAGAGTACAAACGCAAGCTTATCCTCTTTAGAGGGGTCTAGTCTGTATCACTCCCTTGTTTTAGCACAGTTGGTGGACCTTTATGTTTGGAAATACCCCAAACCTCAGTGCCTGGGGTAGTGCCCATCAGATAGTAAGCTCTCCAGGAGTTGTTGAGAGAAATCCTTTGGAATGTGGTTAAGTGTTTTCTGGATTCCTCGGTAAATCTGGAGGGTGCAGAGGGCCAACTGACAGTGTGTGGGGAATTTATTCATGTCTGATTTGCATTTTGAGAGCCATATTCCCCCAAAGCAAACAGTAACACCACCACAAATCCTAGATAATCTCAGACATTTATTTGTAATCTCAGAGAAGAGGAAGAAAAGTAAAAAAAAAAAAAGAAATAGTTTATGAAAAAATGAGCTTTTAGAACGAGATGCATATATAAGACCTAATAAAATAATATTTCTTGATATTTATATAAAATATAATCTTATAAAATATTTCTTTGTATAAATATTTTTATGTTAGGCCTCTTAGAAATAATGATTATAAATAAGTAATCAAAGTCAAAAGCTACCATTTGCTTCACACTTATCTATTTTGAGTGCTTTACATGTTTTTGTGCATTTCTGCTCAATAACTTTATGATGTAGATGTGATTTTGCTCTCATCACAGTTTAACAATGCTTAGAGAAAGGATGGGCAATTTGCCTAAGGTCACATGGCTTGAATAAGGCTGAGTTTTAAACCTAAGCTGATTCTAAAACCTATGTGTCATATACAACAGAATATTACTCAGCCATTAAAAAGAATGAAATAATGCCATTTGCAGCAACACGGATGGACCTGGAGATTATCATACTTATATGTGGAATATTGAAAAAACGATCCAAATGAACTTATTTACAAATAGAAACAGACTCACAGACAGAGAACAAACTTATGCTTCTCAAGGGGGAAGGGATAGATTGGGAATTTGGGATTGACATGTACACACTACTATATTTAAAATAGATAACCAACAAGAACCTACTGTATATAGCACAGGGAACTCTGCTCAATATTCTGTAACAACCTAAATGGGAAGAAAATTTGAAAAAGAATAGATACATGTATATGTATAACTGAATCAGTTTAATGTACACCTGAAACTAACACAACATTGCTAATCAACTATACTCCAATATAAAATAAAAAATTAAGAACAAACTAACAAACAAATAAAACCTATGTGCATCTATGACCCCACTGTCTAGCCTGAGCGATCAGAGTATTGGGGCAACCTCAGGGAGGTGGACCAGCCTGAATCTCAATCTTGGCTTTGCCTTTTGGTACCTGTATGATAATGAGCAAACCTTTGCATCCTTCTCTGAAAAATAATATGTACCTATCTTTCAGGGCTGTTATGGGAATTACAAAGAACATCTATAAAGTACTTGAGAGCTACTAGCGCTGTTGTTGTTACTATCATTATTATTACAAAGAATATAGAATTTTGAAATTCATTAAAGGTTGAGTGACCAATGTTTTCATCTATCCATGCATCTCATCTGCGTCCAACCTAATGTCGGGACTCAATTAAGCAGGTGAGCCTCTCTGCTGGGGTTGGCTGGAGGAAAGGCTGGGACCAGGACGCTGCTTCCCTGCTCAGGGTGGTTTCGATCACCCTCTGCTACCTCTCACTTGTTTCACTTTAAAAAGACTAAACTAATCCCAAACATTGCTAATCAAATCCAAACTAAATAAGAAAAGAAAATGTTCCTCCTTCACAGGGAACCATAAAATTGGAATGCAGAAAACACATGCTTTTGGAAAAAAATCAGCAGAAAAGACTCAATACTCTTTGGGTACAAATTCCCCCAAGGGAACAGAGACCTGACAGAACTGAAAAAAAACACCCACTGACAGTGAATCCTGCCAAGAGCTCTCCCTCCCCCGAGGCTAATGGCATGGCTTTCACCTCTGGCATGGTGACCAATTACAAAATGGGCCTTCTATCCCTAACCACAGATGTCCTAAATGACAAATTAAGTGTCCAGGAGATAAAAGGTTATCATGAAATCAGTACAACACACACACACACACACACACACACACACACACACACACAGAGTCTGACATGGGGTTAAAAAAAAGTCTCATTTGGTTTCTAGCACATTTACACTGGTTTCTCTTTTCCAGGATAACTCTTAGGTCAGTAGTTTAAACAGCTTTCAATATTTAAGAGAAAAGACCCTCATGTAAGTGCAAAATAAGTTATCAAAATAACACCACCACCACCAAGGAGGTCTTGTCTATGCAGTGAGGGGTAGGCTACGAAAGGGCAAAGAAAGCACTGGAGCTTTAAGGGCCTTCCCAGTCCACACAGCACACAACTGTACAACAGCAATATCATCACCACTTGGGAGTAAACAATTCCTGGGGCCGTTTATATCAAGGTCAGATCAGTGTTCATATTTGTTCTCATGAGAGTAGAAATAATTTTCTCTCGATCCAGAAGATTATTAAGATAAACACTCTCAAATAATATGGTACTTAGAATTTAGGAGAGCCCACAAATTTTGCTGTCATTTGTATGTCTCTTCCAATGTAACTTTTTAAAATTTTTATTTTTCTTTCTTTCTTTTCTTTTCTTTTTTTCCCCCAGTTACAAGAGGTGGTTTACACATAGTTCTCCTTGGTTAGCATCCTGTTAAAAAATTAAAAAATAAATAGAAAAAGACCTAAATGTAAGGCCAGACACTATAAAACTCTTAGAGGAAAACATAGGCAGAACACTCTATGACATAAATCACAGCAAGATCCTTTTTGACCCACCTCCTAGACAAATGGAAATAAAAACAAAAATAAACAAATGGGACCTAATGAAACTTAAAAGCTTTTGCACAGCAAAGGAAACCATAAACAAGAGCAAAAGACAACATTCAGAATGGGAGAAAATATTTGCCAATGAAGCAACTGACAAAGGATTAATCTCCAAAATTTACAAGCAACTCATGCAGCTCAATAACAAAAAAACAAACAACCCAATCCAAAAATGGGCAGAAGACCTAAACAGACATTTCTCCAAAGAAGATATACAGATTGCCAACAAACACATGAAAGAATGCTCAACATCATTAATCATTAGAGAAATGCAAATCAAAACTACAATGAGATATCATCTCACACCGGTCAGAATGGCCATCATCAAAAAATCTACAAACAATAAATGCTGGAGAGGGTGTGGAGAAAAGGGAACACTCTTGCACTGTTGGTGGGAATGTAAAGTGATACAGCCACTATGGAGAACAGTAAGGAGGTTCCCTAAAAAACTACAAATAGAATTACCATATGACCCAGCAATCCCATTACTGGGCATATACCCTGAGAAAACCATAATTCAAAAAGAGTCATGTACCAAAATGTTCATTGCAGCACTATTTACAATAGCCAGGACATGGAAGCAACCTAAGTGTCCATCGACAGATGAATGGATAAGGAAGATGTGGCACATATATACAATGGAATATTACTCAGCCATAAAAAGAAACAAAATTGAGTTATTTGTAGTGAGGTGGATGGACCTGGAGTCTGTCATACAGAGTGAAGTAAGTCAGAAACAGAAAAACAAATACTGTATGCTAACACATATATATGTAATCTAAGAAAAAAAAAATGTCATGAAGAGCCTAGGGGTAGGATGGGAATAAAGACACAGACTTACTAGAGAATGGACTTGAGGATATGGGGAGGGGGAAGGGTAAGCTGGGACAAAGTGAGAGAGCGGCATGGACATATATACACTACAAAACATAGAGTGGATAGCTAGTGGGAAGCAGCTACATGGCACAGGGAGATCAGCTAGGTGGTTTGTGACCACGTAGAGGGGTGGGATAGGGAGGGTGGGAGGGAGGGAGACGCAAGAGGGAAGAGATATGGGAACATATGTATATGTATAACTGATTCACTTTGTTGTAAAGCAGAAACTAACACACTTAAAAAATTTAAAAAAAAAATAAAAAATGTAAACTGGCTTATAATACCTGTGACACCAAAAACACTTGGTGAGCTACTGAACTGCAGTACTACATACTTACCTTAGGGCAGGGGTCCCCAACCCCCAGCCTTGGACCTGTACCAGTCTGTGCCCTGCTAGGAACCAGGCCTCACAGCAGGAGGTGAGTGGCAGGAGAGGGAGCGAAGCTTCATCTGCCGTTCCCCGCCGCTCCCCATTGCTCCCCATCGCTCACATGACCGCCTGAACCATCCCTGACACCGTCTGTGGAAAAATCGTCTTCCACGAAACAGGTCCCTGGTGCCAAAAACGTTGGAGCCCGCTACCTTAGAGGACCTCCCCACTGCATGCATGGGTAGATACTCTTACTTTATTGTACAAAGAATTAAGACATCAGATATTTCCACAATAGCCTGCATACATTTTCTTACCAGTAACCATTACATTATTCTGCACACATCAGTCTTTTGTCCTAGATGTTCCAACTGTCTCTTAACCAGGTTGTTAAACATTAAAAAAACATATTCTTCTTATTGGTATTTGTAGTAGTCATCACTTTGTTGTCTGACCACGTACGTTAGTCTCAGTTCATTGGTTCTGTGTTTAGAGTTAATCAGGATGAATTAGCATTATTTTTCTATGGTTATGTGAATATTTCCCATTTTCCACACAAATTTCCCAGCATCATAAAATTACACTAAATTTTTTTTAATGTATTAGAGATTTCCTCTATGTCAGTTACAGTGAAGGCTCTTAGACTCACACCCAAATGGTATCTTGGTTGCATTTCTTCCAGAATACACTTCCATCAACTACCCAAATTAAGCATCGTTAATCAGATTAGGTTTAGGAAGAGCTCCAAATGCATTCATTGTTATGCTGAATAAAAAGGAAATTGTTATTTTTCATTCAAGTACCTTGACCTTTCCTTTCACTTAGGGAATTATTGTTTTCCAATAATTTTCCATATGAAAGTACTACCTATCTCCTGTATCTTCCCACAATCTTATATTTCATGGTAATGCTTGTATATCAGTTTTCATTTTACTGACATCAGTTTGTTACTAATGCTGTTAAAATTTTTCTCTTCACAAGTTTGCTCTTGTGTAAGATTGCCTCCCCTCCTGTGTTTCCCTGTGTTAAAAGTTACATGTTTTGCATTAGCTCACATATTCACCTTTTGAACTTTAGAATGCATGCATGCTTCACCTTTGCAATTCTTCTGGCATTATAGAAAATATTCTGCTTCAAAGTCACAAGAATGAATTGATCAATTATATTTACTTCCCACAAATATCCTGTCTTTCACAGTCATTTAAACAAAGACAAAACAAGTTTGGCAGATTATTACCTGGGTACAAACCATCCCAAAGGCATTCTAGCCCTTTAAGCTTCTAGTTCTCTCAAAGATTTTAAGCAAAATAACCAATGTATTTTAATGATTAGGGAACCCAAATACTTTAAATGTATACTGAGTGTTTCTTAGAAAGTCCATCTTCTGTATCATTCAATTCTCCATCTAGAATATATATTGGCTATACCACAAGTAGGAAGGAATTTTTTTTTTAAGTATAGTTGGTTCACAATGTTGTGTTAGTTTCAGGTGTAGAGCAAAGTGATTCAGTTTTATACACACACACACACACACACACACGTACACACATATAAGATTATTTTTCATTATAGGTTATTACAAGATATTGAATACATTTCCCTATGCTATACAGTAAATTCTTGTTACTTGTCTATTTTATGAAGGTATTTTAATAACACAAATGATGGGTAGGGAGCCAGCATGGTTCTCGGACTGAGGAAAATACTCAGTCATAATGTTCAGTATTGCAAATAGAAAGTTAGATTTTATATCACTCACGATTCCCTCACATTTGAGGTCTATGGGTTAATAATCATAAAATATTAAAATTAAGTACTCCCTAATTCCAACAAATATGCATAGCAATCTGTAATTTAGATATGTTACCCAGAGATTTATCCAGAAAAGAGAACAAACATTTTGATTTTTGCTTGAAAATAAAACAATTAAAGGCCTTAATTTTTAAAGCCAGACCAACCAGTGCTACGGTACTGCTTAATTCCCACAGGGACATAGCAGATTTGCATTTGTTAAAAGAAAAAAATTTCAAAACTTTTCTCTTTACCTTTGAGCAATTTAATAAAATCAACTTTGAAAGAGATCAAGGGTAGGAATCAAAGTGCCAAAGATGGCTAAGAAAAAACAAGCTACTCTGATGGGGGTTACTTAACACATATTTGAAGAACTTTTCCTCAGTATGAAATGCAGTTAACAGGAATTCACTCATTATGCATGGTCTAGTATCATTAAATGTCCATAGGTTATCTGTAAACTTTCGTAGACATAGAAGTTAGACGTCATGCTTCTAAATTTAACAGAGAACAATGATGGATTTTAAAAAAAGGAAAGAGAAACACATACACTTCACTTATGCCCATAACTTCTGGAACTTTTATGTTTAATATGAAAAATAGAAAAAGCATTTCTAATGTGATGTCAATTCTTTTGAACTTCCAATAATTTGAATGGACATTTAACAGCAAACAGTTTAATAATCACATCATGCAGCTGACTTAATTCTCAAGATGTCCTTGTAGTTTTTTTTTTTTTACGATAAGCGGGCCTCTCTCTGTTGTGGCCTCTCCTCTCCCGTTGCGGAGCAACAGGCTCCGGACGCGCAGGCTCAGCGGCCATGGCTCACGGGCCCAGCCGCTCCGCGGCATGTGGGATCTTCCCGGACCGGGGCACGAACCCGTGTCCCCTGCATCGGCAGGCGGACCCTCAACCACTGCTCCACCAGGGAAGCCCCCTTGTCCTTGTAGTTTTATTGTTCTGTAAAAGCAAACTGTTTCATTGAAAATTGTACTAGGTCAGGCTTTTACAAGAAAAAAGTTTATTATATTGCTCATTAAAGATTACCGATTAATTACCAAGTTTAATCAATGGGATTGCTTTGAAATGCCTGTCAGATGAATTTTTATTACTTATTTTCATAATAATGAGATTTGACACATTATTTACCTTACAAAATCTCAATGGCTTATTTCTTAATGTTATTTATTTGTTAAACCAAAGCATTAGTCATTCTTCTTTTCCTTTCTTCCTCCTGCTCCTTTCCCTTTACTTCTGTATGATTTTTTAAAAGAAAATACTTAAAATATGAAGAAATCTAACATTACACTTCATTAAGCCATTGCCAAATTCACAATAAAGTGTGCCCAGGACGCTTTAAAAAAGGATTATGTGTACAGAAATATATGGAAAACTTACTGTTCTTAGAGAAAAACAGAATGGAACAAATAAAATTCCACATCCGAGGTAGAGTTTTCTTTTAAAGGAGGTTGGGTAAGTTCATACAGAAAAACCCTACAGAATGGGCTTGTCATTAAAAATAAATGAAGCAGGGCTTCCCTGGTGGCGCAGTGGTTGAGTCCACCTGCCGATGCAGGGGACGCGGGTTCGTGCCCTGGTCCGGGAAGATCCCACATGCCGCGGAGCGGCTGAGCCCGTGAGCCATGGCCGCTGAGCCTGCGCTCCGCAACCAGAGAGGCCACAACAGTGACAGGCCCGCGTACCACAAAAAAAAAAAAAAAAAAAAAAAAAAAAATGAAGCAAAGGATTACTGGGTTTAAATTGTTTTCTTATGAGTCAAAAAAGTTTTTCAAGGATTTTAGCCAAGTACATGAAGGTAAGTGATGTCTACTTCTGGTTTTGCCAAAAAACTCTAGAAATGACAAACTCCGATGGCTCTGGAAGAATGAATCTCTGCCTGGGTCAATTCTCCATAACAGGAACCCACAGAATCCAAGTCTACTTCACATTTGAACTAGTAGATAACAGCAGGCCAGATGCATGTTCCCGATGAGGCACAGCTTATACATTTGGTGGTTCCTCTCTGAGTCGTTACTGGCTTCTCCCTTTCTTTTCTTGCTCCCTCATCTCGCTTCCACTTGGCGGGGGAGGGGTGGGCCACTCCTATGCAGGATGCTCACCTCTGACTGTCTCCAGCAACTGTCTCTTAGAGCCTAATTGCATCTGGTACTGAAGAGAGAGGACTGCACAGATGTGGTTCACAGAGAGTTTGAACTCTAAGACAGAGTGGTATTGCAGATAAACATGTTCAAGATTTCCAGACAATACAATAGAAACATGATGCCTCTCTCCGTATATATACTACTTATGTCAAATATCAGACAAGATAATCTTAGAAGTAGAGAGTAACTTACATGAAGAGAGAAGGATTTGTGCAGGTATATAAAAATATGCAGAGGGCCTGGGACACAGTAAGTAATTAAAGAAGGTAGGGAGCCCACAGATAGTCTCAGGAATAAAAGCAATATAACCAGACGTGGAAGTTGTGGTAGTTTCACACAAAGAATTACTTATGCAGCATTTTAAAAAAGTGAACTAAAGGCAAGTTGCAGAAAGATAACAAAATAATATACCCCAACTTCAAAACAGCAGTTACCACTTAGGAGGTAGGGAGGGAAACAGAATCAAATAGTTATTTATAAAGTTTCAACTTAAAAACTAACTGAGCTATGAAATAAATATGGCAAAATATCAACATTAAGACTGTAGAGCTGCTTATGTTATGTGTGAATTACAGACTTCACAATGTAAAAGAAAGAAAAATGTATGTGTAATATTTAAAAAATAAACAAAAGAAAAATGTATAAAGTGATGATTGAGGTTATATCAAAATGAGAGGGTAGTAAATGGGCTTTTTCTCCTCCTTAACTTGCATATTTTTTGTAATATGATTGTGGTCATTGTCACTGCTATTCCCTGAAATTTCTGGCTCTGTTTCTGGACACCTGGTGGTTGCATACTGCCTGGTTCCCTGAAGTTGGGTGGGGCTGTGTACACAGTACTGATCAAGAAATCGTGAGTGGAAGTGCTAACTGGAGGATTTAATGGCCAGGGCAAGACCCCTATTCCCACCCCTGCTCTCCCTGCCCTCTGTCACGGCAAATGGCAATGTTCAGGCTGGTTGGTGGTCACGCTCTCAGCCTCAGTCTCTGTGTGATCACGAAAGAACACATGGTCTCCCCTCTTGGGTGTAATGGAAAGGCAGCATGAATAAGAAAGAAATCCTTGTTGCTTTAAGACACTAGAATTTTAGGGTTTTTGTGAATGCAGTGTATCAGAGCTTAGTTTTTAAGAAAAAACTTTTAAGTGAGAGATGATAGAATTACTAACTCTCTAAACAAAGATGTATTGAAAGCCTACTGTGTGACAGCACTGTTTTAAGTACTGGGGACACAGTGCAGCCATAATACAGACAGGGTCCCTGCTAGCCTGGAAATGACATTCTATTGGGACGACTGAATGTATGCAAGTAAATACATTTTTTTAAAAAACATCTTTATTGGAGTATAATTGCTTTACAATGGTGTGTTAGTTTCTGCTGTATAACAAAGTGAACCAGCTATACGGATACATATATCCCCATATCCCCTCCCTCTTGGGTATCCCTCCCACCCTCCCTATCCCACCCCTCTACGTGGTCACAAAGCACCAAGCTGATCTCCCTGTACTATGCAGCTGCTTCCCACTAGCTATCTATTTCACATTTGGTAGTATATATATGTCAACGCCACTCTCTCATTTCGTCCCAGCTTACCCTTCCCCCTCCCCGTGTCCTCAAGCCCATTCTCTACGTCTGCGTCTTTATTCCTGTCCTGCCCCTAGGTTCTTCAGAACATTTTTTTTTTTGATTCCATACATATGTATTAGCATATGGTATTTGTTTTTCTCTTTCTGACTTCACTCTGTATGACAGACTCTAGGTCCATCCAACTCACTAAAAATAACTCCATTTTGTTTCTTTTTATGGCTGAGTAATATTCCATTGTATATATGTACCACATCTTCTTTACCCATTCATCTGTTGATAGACACTTAGGTTGCTTCCATGTCCTGGCTATTGTAAATAGTGCTGCAATGAACATTGTGGTACATGACTCTTTTTGAATTATGATTTTCTCAGGGTATATGCCCAGTAGTGGGATTGCTGGGTCGTATGGTAGTTCTATTTTTAGTGTTTTAAGGAACCTCCATAGTGTTCTCCATAGTGGCTGTATCAATTTACTTTCCCACCAACAGTACAAGAGGGTTCCCTTTTCTCCACACCCTCTCCAGAATTATTGTTTGTAGATTTTTTGATGATGGCTATTCTGACCAGTGTGAGGTGATACCTCACTGTAGTTTAGATTTGCATTTCTCTAGTGATTAGTGATGTTGAGCATCCTTTCATGTGTTTGTTGGCAACTTGTATATCTTCTTTGGGAAATGTCTATTTAGGTCTTCTGCCCATTTTGGGATTGGGTTGTTTGTTTTTTGATATTGAGCCACATGAGCTGCTTGTATATTTTAGAGATTAATCCTTTGTCAGTTGCTACATTTGCAAATATTTTCTCCCATTCTGAGGGTTGCCTTTTCGTCCTGTTTATGGTTTCCTTTGCTCTGCAAAAGCTATTAAGGTTCATTAGGTCCCATTTATTTATTTTTATTTCCATTTCTCTAGGAGGTGGATCAAAAAAGGTCTTGCTGTGATTTATGTCAGAGTGTTCTGCCTACATTTTCCTCCAACAGTTTTATAGTGTCTGGCCTTACATTTAGGTCTTTAATCCACTTTGAGTTTATTTTTGTATACAATGTTAGGGAGTGTTCTAATTTCATTCTTTTACATGTAGCTGTCCAGTTTTCCCAGCACCACTTATTATAGAGGCTGTCTTTTCTCCATTGTATATTCTTGCCTCCTTTATCAAAGACAAGGTGACCATATGTGTATGGGTGTATCTCTGGGCTTTCTATCCTGTTCCATTGATCTATCTTTCTGTTTTTGTGCCAGTACCATACTGTCTTGATTACTGTAGCTTTGTAGTATAGTCTGAAGTCAGGGAGCCTGATTCCTCCAGCTCCGTTTTTCTTTCTCAAGATTGGTTTGGCTATTCAGGGTCTTTTGTGTGTCCATACAAATTGTGAAATTTTTTGTTCTAAATTTTTAGTTCTCTGAAAAATGCCATTTGTAGATTGATAAGGAGTACATTGACGCTGTAGATTGCTTTGGGTAGCATAATCATTTTTACGATGTTATTCTTCCAACCCAGGGAACATGGTATATCTCTCCATCTGTTTGTATCATCTTTAATTTTTTCATCAGTGACTTATAGTTTTCTGCATACAGGTCTTTTGTCTCCTTAGGTAGGTTTATTCCTAGGTATTTTATTCTTTTTGTTGCAATGGGAAATGGGAATGTTTCCTTAATTTCTCTTTCAGATTTTTCATCATTAGTGTATAGGAATGCAAGAGATTTCTGTGCATTAATTTTGTATCCTGCTACTTTACCAAATTCATTGATTAGCTCTAGGAGTTTTCTGGTAGCATCTTTAGGATTCTCTATGTATAGTATCATGTCATCTGCAAAGAGTGACAGTTGTACTTCTTCTTTTCAGATTTGGATTCCTTTTGTTTCTTTCTCTTCTCTGATTGCTGTGGCTAAAACTTCCAAAACTATGTTGAATAATAGTGGTGAGAGTGGACAACCTTGTCTTGTTCCTGATCTTAGTGGAAGTGGTTACAGTTTTTCACCATTGAGAATGATGTTGGCTGTGGGTTTGCCATATATGGCCTTTATTATGTTGAGGTAAGGTCCCTTTATTTCTACTTTCTGCAGGGTTTTTATCATAAATGGGTGTTGAATTTTGTTGAAAGCTTTTTCTTCATCTATTGAGATGATCATATGGTTTTTCTCCTTCAGTTTGTTAATATGGTTTAACACATTGATTGGTTTGCGTATACTGAAGAATCCTTGCATTCCTGGGATACACCCCACTTGATCATGTTGTATGATCCTTTTAATGTGCTGCTGGATTCTGTTTGTTAGTATTTTGCTGAGGATTTTTGCATTTATGTTCATCAGTGATACTGGCCTGTAGTTTTCTTTTTTTGTGACATCTTTGTCTGGTTCCGGTATCAGGGTGATGGTGGCTTTGTAGAATGAGTTTGGGAGCATTCCTCCCTCTGCTATATTTTGGACAAGTTTGAGAAGGATAGGTGTTAGCTCTTCTCTAAATGTTTGACAGAATTCACCTGTGAAGCCATCTGGTCCTGGGCTTTGTTTGTTGGAAGATTTTTAATCATAGTTCCAATTCCAGTGCTTGTGATTGGTCTATTTTTTCTGTCTTCCTGGTTCAGTCTCAGAAGGTTGTGCTTTTCTAAGAATTTGTCCATTTCTTCCAGGTTGTCCATTTTATTGGCACAGAGTTGCTTGTAGTAATCTCTCATGATCCTTTGTATTTCTGCAGTGTGAGTTGTTACTTCTCCTTTTTCATGTCTAATTCTGTTGATTTGAGACTTCTCCCTTTCTTTTCTTGATGAGCCTGGCTAATGGCTTATCAATTTTGTTTATCTTCTCAATGAATAGCTTTTAGTTTTATTCATCTTGGCTACTGTTTCCTTCATTTCTTTTTCATTTATTTCTGATCTGATCTTTATGATTTCTTTCCTTTTGTTAACTTTGGGTTTTTTTGTTATCTTTCTCTAATTACTTTAGGTGTAAGGTTAGCTTGTTTGAGATTTTTCTTGTTTCTTGAGGTAGGATTGTATTGCTATAAACTTCCCTGTTAGAACTGCTTTTGCTGCATCACAGAAGTTTTGGGTTGTCGTGTTTTTATTGTCATTTATTTCTAGGTATTTTTTGATTTCAGCTTTGATTTCTTCAGTGATCTCTTGGTTATTAGGTTGTGTATTGTTTAGGCTCTGTGTGTTTGAAGTTTTTACAGATTTTTTTCCTGTAATTGATATCTAGCCTCATAGCGTTGTGGTTGGAAAAGATACTTGATACAATTTAAATTTTCTTAAATTTACCAAGACTTGATTTGTGACCCAAGATATGATCTATCCTGGAGAATATTCCACAAGCACTTGAGAAGAAAGTGTACTCTGCTGTTTTTGGATGGAATGTCCTATAAATATCAATTAAGTCCATCTTGTTTAATGTGTCATTTAAGGCTTGTGTTTCCTTATTTATTTTCATTTTGGACGATTTGTCCATTGGTGAAAGTGGGGTGTTAAAGTCCTATAGTATTATTGTGTTACTGTTGATTTCTCCTTTTATGGCTGTTAGCATTTCCCTTACTTATTGAGGTGCTCCTATATTGGGTGCATATATATTTACAATTGTTATATCTTCTTGGATTGATCCCTTGATCATTATGTAGTGTCTTTCTTAGTCCCTTCTAATAGTCTTTATTTTAAAGTCTATTTGGTCTGATAATGAGAATTGCTACTCCAGCTTTCTTTTGATTTCCATGTGCATGCAATATCTTTTTTCCATCCCCTCACGTTCAGTCTGTATGTGTCCCTAGGTCTGAAGTGGGTCTCTTGTAGACAGCATATATACAGGTCTTATTTTTGTATCCATTCAGCCAGTCCATGTCTTTTGGTTGAAGCATTTAATCCATTTACATTTAAGGTAATTATCGATATGAATGTTCCTATTACCATTTTCTTAATCGTTTTGGTTTTGTTTTTGTAGGTCTTTTCCTTCTCTTGTGTTTCGTGCCTAGAGAAGTTCATTTAGCATTTATTGTAAAGCTGTTTGGTGGTGCTGAATTCTCTTAGCTTTTGCTTGTCTGTAAAGGTTTTCATTTCTCCATCAAATCTGAATGAGATCCTTGCTGGGTAGAATAATCTTGGTTGTAGGTTTTTCCCTTTCATCACTTTAAATATGTCCTGCCACTCCCTTCTGGCTTGCAGAGTTTCTGCTGAAAGAGCAGCTGTTAACCTTATGGGAATTCCCTTGTATGTTATTTGTTGCTTTTCCCTTGCTGTTTTTTTTTTTTTTTTCAGGTACATGGGCCTCTCACTGTTGTGGCCTCTCCCGTTGTGGAGCACAGGCTCCAGACATGCAGGCTCAGCGGCAATGGCTCACGGGCCCAGCCGCTCCACGGCATGTGGGATCTTCCCGGACCGGGGCACGAACCCGTGTCCCCTGCATCGGCAGGCGGACTCTCAACCACTGAGCCACCAGGGAAGCCCTCCCTTGCTGTTTTTAATATTTTTTCTTTGTATTTAATTTTTGATAGTTTGATTAACATGTGTCTTGGTGTGTTTCTCCTTGGATTCTCCTTGACTATTCTCCTTGAGTATTTCCTTTTCCATATTAGGGAAGTTTTCAAGTATAAACTCTTCAAATATTTTCTCAGTCCCTTTTTTTTTCTCTTCTTTTCTGGGACCCCTATAATTCAAATGTTGGTATGTTTAATGTTGTCCCAGAGGTCTCTAAGACTGTCCTCAATTCTTTTCATTCTTTTTTTCTTTACTCTGCTCTGCAGCAGTTATTTCCACTATTTTATCTTCCAGGTCATTTATCCATTCTTCTGCCTCATTTATTCTGCTATTGATTCCTTCTAGAGAATTTTAAATTTCATTCATTGTGTTGTTCATCATTGTTTGTTTGCTCTTTAGTTCTTCTAGGTCCTTATTAAACGTTTCTTGTATTTTCTCCATTCTATTTCCAAGATTTTGGATCATCTTTACTATCATTACTCTGAATTCTTTTTCAGGTAGACTGCCTATTTCCTCTTCATTTGTTTGGTCTGGTGGGTTTTTACCTTGCTCCTTCATCTGCTGTGTTTTTCTCTGTCTTCTCATTTTGCTTATCTTACTATGTTTGGGGTCTCCTTTTCGCAGGCTGCAGGTTCGTAGTTCCCGTTGTTTTTGGTGTCTGTCCCCAGTGGCTATGGTTGGTTCAGTGGGTTGTGTAGGCTTCCTGGTGGAGGGGACTGGTGCCTGTGTGTTCTGGTGGATGAGGCTGGACCTTGTCTTTCTGGTGGGCAGGAGCACATCCAGTGGTGTGTTTTGGGATGTCTGTGAACTTATTATGATTTTAGGCAGCCTCTCTGCTAATGGGTGGGGTTGTGTTCCTGTCTTGCTAGTTGCTTGGCATGGGGTGTCCAGCATTGGAGCTTGCTGGTCGTTGAGTGGAGGTCGGTCTTAAAGTTGAGATGGAGATCTCTGGGAGAGCTCTCGTCGATTGGTATTATATGGGGCCAGGAGGTCGCTGGTGGACCAATGTCCTGAACTCGGCCTTCTCACCTCAGAGGCTCAGGCCTGACTCTTGGCCAGAGCACCAAGACCCTGTCAGCCACATGGAGCCAGATAATGAACTCCTGAGACACCCACCCACTCCATGGCCACCCATGCCTCTGTGGGACCTGTTGGAAGGTGCTGTGTGCTTGATCTTTATTTCTGAGACTGAAGTTCCAGCTTTATTATGCTCACAGGAAACATCCTGACCAGGCCCACCTGTCATAAATACATTTTGAAAAGGAATGTATTTAAAATATAATTTCATATAATGGTAAGTGCTCTGAAGAAAACTAAAGCACGGTAAGAAAGTAGAGCATTTCTGGAGGCAGGAGTGGCCAGCACAGCTAGTTTTGAGAGGGTATCAAGGAAGCCTTTTCTGAGGAGGTGATGTCCCAGCAGAAACCTGAGCAGGAGTAAGCAAGAGATTCACAGGAAGATAAGGTTAAATGTGCTCTTCTATGGCTGAGTAATATATCATTGTATATATGTACCACATTCTTCTTTATCCATTCATCTGTCAGTGGACATTTAGGTTGCTTCCATGTCTTGGCTACTGTAAATAGTGCTGTAATGAACATCAGGGTGCATGTTATCTTTTCGAATTATGGTTCAAAGAATGAAATAATGCTATTTGCAGCAACATGGATGGACCTAGAGATTATCACAGTAAGTGAAGTTAGTCAGACAAAGACAAATATCATATGATATCACATAGGTGGAAACTAAAAAAATGATACAAATGAAGTTATTTACAAAACAGAAACAGACTCACAGAATTCAAAAAGAAACTTACGGTTATCAGGGGGAAAGGTGGAGGGTGAGGGATAAATTAGGAGGTTGGGATTAACATACACACATTATATATAAAATAGATAACCAATAGGGACCTATTGTATAGCTCAGGGAACTCTACTCAGTATTCTGTAATAACCTATATGGGAAAAGAATCTAAAACACAATGGATATATGTATATGTATAAATGAATCACTTTGCTGTACACCTGAAACTAACGCAACATTGTACATCAACTATACTCTAATATAAAATAAGAATCAAATTAAAAAAAGAAAAGAGTGTCCTGTAAGGTAGGCTTTCTTTCTTTACTCACATGTAATTTTAGGTAGCAAAACAGTCAAAGAAAACATGTATTAGACTGAGAATGTAACTGGAACTTAGCAAATGATGCAGAAAGCAGAAGAAAAGGGAGTCAGAGAGCTAGGCAAGGGTGAGCTCACTTACAGTCTGGATCAAGGCAGGTATTTATTCTACATGTGATGAGAAACCACTGGAGGGTTCTCAGAAGGGAAGTGACCGGATCTGATTGACATAGTGGAAGATCATGGGCTTTGGTGGTTTGAATGTAAGAGGGCAAGAGTGGAAGCAGAGAGACCAGGTGGGAAGCAGTTACAAGAATCCAGGTAGGAATGGTTGCTTGGACTAGGGTGGCAACACTGTAGACGGGTTCGGGATATATTCTGAAGATAAAACCAACTGGTCTTGTTCATGTGGGTGATGAGAGAAACTGGTGCCTCGGAACTGGGTAACTGGGGAGCGGGTTTGGAAAAGATGCTACTTTCACTGAGATGAAAACACTGGAAGAGAAGTTGGGTTTGAGGGAAAAGTGCATAAGTCTTTTGGCCTTAAATGTAAGATGCCATCAAACATACTCGTGGGGGGCTTCCCTGGTGGCGGTGGTTGAGAGTCTGCCTGCCGATGCAGGGGACATGGGTTTGTGCCCCGGTCCGGGAAGATCCCACATGCCGCGGAGCGGCTGGGCCCGTGAGCCATGGCCGCTGAGCCTGCACGTCCGGAGCCTGTGCTCCGCAATGGGAGAGGCCACAACAGTGAGAGGCCCGCGTACTGCAAGAAAACAAAAAACAAAAACAAAAAACATACTAGTGGGGAAGCTAAGGAAGCATGGGACTAGTCTCTCGATGGAGAGCTTTAAGTAGAGAGATAAATGAACAAATCATCAGTGTATTTAAAACCACAGGAAAGATGAGATCACTCAGGATATGAATATAGATGGAGAAGAGGTCCAAGACCTGAAGTCTGCATTCCAACATGAAGAGGTGAAGAAAGTGCTTCAGGAAACGATGGATCTAATGTGGACTGTTCAGGAGTCCAGTCATAAGAAGACTGATTGGTGTGCCGTGAAGAGGGAATGAGAGGTGACGAACTAGAGGCAGCAGATAAACAGTAAATATTCTCTCCAGGAGTTTTACTGTGTGTGCTTGCAGAGTCAAGAAAGGAGCTAGGTGGAGGAGAGGCAGAGGTGTGGAAAAGAAAGGATCAAAAAAAATTTAATAGGCCATATAATAGCATGTTTATATCCTGATTGGAATGGTCCACTAGAGAGGAGAAAAAAACTGGTGATGCCAGAAAGACAGTATAACCTCAGGAGGTGAAAGAGATACACAGGAAGGCAGTGGATAAAGCTCATTAGTAGATTTGGTTATGGGAAGATGAAGGTTCTTTTCTGATGGTTTCTATCTTCTCAGTGAAATAGGAATCCAGGTCATTCATTGTGAAGGGGGTGGAGATGGTAGAGGTTTGTGACAGGAGAACAGACCAGGGAACATAGTAGGATTGCCAGGAAATCTGAGGCTACATGAGCCTTCTGGCTACCAATTTAATGAGAGGCCAGTTGGGACTGTTGTCCGTTTTTTCCCCCTGTCATGCTCAACTATTCATACGCAGGTGTGGAGTAAGTAAGTTGAAAACATGGGAAATGATGGCCAAAGCTACAGCACCTGATAATGAGATTTTAGAGGTAGAGTGGCTACTTATGATGACAAGGTTTGGGAGAAAATGGCCTCAGAGAGGGTGGCTGAGGTAGAGTAAAGTAAAGACTTAGAAGAAAGGAGCTCAAGGAACTGAGAGTCCAGGGGGCTGGATGAACTTTCTACCTGCAGTTTCCAAGAATGAAAGACGGAGCCATGGGAAGAAGAGTGAAACCAGGGGCTCAAAGGCGTGAATGAATGATGGGCAGAATGAACAGGAGGTTGTAAAAAATACCTCAAGGAGGGTAGCAGGTAGAATTGTATGCTGGCTTATAAAACGAAGAAGTTGGGATTTTTAATTGGAAGAGAGATGATCTGGAAGTGGCAGCAAGGAAAAAGGAAGATGGCAGCCCCGACTCCTGATCCCGTGCTCTGTGGCCTCTGGGAGATAAAGATCATGACGAAGGGCATGGCTCGGGGAGTAATGGACAGAAAATGAACACGGAGCCTTCCAGGGCTCTTACGGTGCCTTAGATCTCCGTGGTAAACACCAGCACGCCTAGCACAGAGACAGACGCATAACATGGCTTGAATAAATACTTGGGTTTTAACTAAAAGGAGTTTTAAAATATTATCAATTCCACAGACAGACAGCCTAGATATGAGGCTTTAGGAAAAGTCCAGAAGGGAGTGGTCAAATAGTTTGAGCAAGAGACTTGGAATATATGAGGAAAGGGATGAAGTAAAGAAATGACCTCATCATGTAGTGAACAGCTCCCTGCTGCACTCTCAGCTATTTTCTCTCCCAGTACCGTACCCTTTTCTTGATGCCTGTGCTTATTATTTGTATTCCCTTCTCGACTTTTAAATTTTCTCATTCACCTACCAGAAATTCATCAGCTCAGGTACTATTTCTTTTCTTCATTACTATATACCTAGGGCCTAGCAAAATGTCTGGTAAATATAAGATGCTCAAAGAATATCAAATGAGCAAAATGGAGATGAGAAAAGCATGGTTAGAAGGAGTCCAATTAATTTACATTATCCAGAGGAAAGCTGAGATGAGTTTGATTCTTCTGTGTATCCCTTCTTAGGGCTGGAATTGACAGAATGGAAGGGGTAAGAAATAAAGGTTGAAGGTTGGCTCCTGGGCAACAGCTCAGGGAGGCGGTAGTCTTGCGGGCCTAGGGCTGAAGAGCACTTGCCAAGAATAAATAGGCTTGGGAGTGGCCAAGGAGGGTCAGCCCTCTCTTCTGCACTCATCCATTTTCAAAGTCCTGCCTCATGGACATACAAATTGTGACCTCACTCCTAAGCAACTCCATCCTGTCCATTATTGTCTCCCATCTTTTCCACTTCCTGTTCTAACAGACCACCGCTATTTCCACGGTCACCCTGGTTTCTGCACCACTATTGCTGTGCAGCTGTGAACACTGACATACTTGCTGCTCATTGAGTATGCACACGTGAGTTAGACGTACACTGACATCAGTCAGTTTATCTTGTGGATTATAAACTCTTAGAACCAGGGATTTGTAGTCTCCTTAATGTCATCTTTGCTTCGTTACTGCAGTTTGCTTAGGTCAAGGTTGAGGGTTTAACCACCAAATGGATTATTTAATTTTGTTTTGCTTCACTGCCTCAAACTACCTCCGATTCAGGCATTCTCAGCACACCGAGAAGGGTTAAACAGAGACAGAATAATACAGGGGGAAAAAAATGAACATTTGAATAAAAATTTCCAACTTCACTCTTGCAAACACCATATGTTAAAAAGAACAGCAGTGAAATTCCAACGCACCTGAAAAATGAGTTGAGAAAACAAAAAGGTTTATATAATCTGAAATTCCTGACTGCAGAAATATGTAAATGTATATTTAAACTTGAAATATACAGCCATTCCTATTAAATGTAAAGTCAAATAAATTTATGTTAAAGTAAAATGTAGTCTTCTCATTCCACTAACCATAAACATAGAGGTTTAGAGCTAGGGAGGACCTTGCAGGCCACCCCCCTCATTTTGTAGATGAATTAGAAAAGCCCAGAGAAGGGATGCTGACATATTCAGCATCAGACAGCAGTGTGAGGAGGCAGAGTGTGGGAGCAGGAAGACCACAGGCTTTAGAGACAGACAGGTCGGCATGGGACCCTGATCGTCCACCCGTTAGTCATGTGACGCTGGAAAACTTTACTCTTTGAAACCTCGGTGTCCTCATGTGTGACTAATCACACATGATGTTAGCTGTGATATATTGAAGAAGCACTGTAAAGATTGAATATGATAATAAATGAGAAGTGCCTAGAACAGAACTTCTAAGCTAAGATGGGAGAATAAAGTCAAATTATAGAATTTTTCCCCTAAAGCATAAGGAAACACATCTAAAATCACTATTTTTTAAAAAAAGGAAAAAAGTGTTGGCAGAAGGTAACCAAGGGAAGGAAAACACCACATCTTAATCTTTAAAAGTGGTGCCCAGGCAGGGAACTACATTCAATATCTTATAATAACCTATAATGGAAAAAATCTGAAAAAGAAGATATAGATGACTGAATCACTTTGCCGTATACGTGAAACAAACAACGCTGTAAATCAACTATACTTCAATCAAAAGTTGTTCATTTAGGGAAAAAAAAAAAAGTGGTACCCAGGAATAAAAAGATTCCAAAAAAAGAAAGGATTAGGTTGGAGATGGGAAAGTTAGGTGGACAAAATCCTGAAAACTATCATTAACAGCCTCCAATTTGGGGAAAACAGATCTGAAGTGGTATTTAGGCAACCTGGGGAAAAGATGGAAAAATCCATCCAGAGTGAAAACGCCTCCCTGACATCACAGGATCTCCTCAGACACAGAGAAGTAAACCAGGGCTCACCATTTTGGTTTTCCATGCCTGGGAGGAAAGGAGGAGAAGAAAAGGGATATGAGTCATAATCAAGCAAAGCTAATTAATCACAGCCCAACTTTATTATAACACTACATGGAGGAGTCTAGCAAATTCAATCATGTATGCGGGATATCATTACTGTGAAGTTAATGCAATTAGGACGAGGGCTGGGATGAAGGAAAGAGGAGAGCCAATTGCCAATTGTGTTAAATCTGAGTTTGTCTTAACATGGGTGCACTCATCTATATCAGCTTTTATTGTACCTTAAGCAGTACACAAGGGGTTAGCCAAAGAGAAGGAAAATAAGATCTGAATACGTGTGTGTTGAGTGTGCAGCAGAGAGAACAAGAATGAGGGGAGAAGAACCCTAGGTGAAGTTCCTTCCTCTGCTGTGGATTAATGATGCCATTGCTAAAGCTCACAGGTGTCCCTTTTTCTCCATTAGCTGGGAAAGGACAGAAACATCTGCAGGAGGTAAGTAGGGTTTGGCAAGGGAAGGAAACACCAGGGGCTGACCTTCTTGGTGCTGTTACCTCCTTAAATTGGAGGAATAATCCAAAGCCAGAGAAGACATCACCCCCTGCTCCCAAATATCCTCCCTCCTCTAAAGAGATTCATCTGTGGGTACACAGAGCAAAACTCGATGCAGGGCAATTCACACAGTTACTGAGGAAGAGCCAAGTCCAGATCCTACAACCAACAGCACAAGCCCCGGCTCAACTCACTCTACCCCTTCCCTAGCATGTGGCCTCGTTTCCTCAAATCCTCAACTGAATGGAGCTCCAGGGACGAGACATAGAGCTCTAATCAGAGAAAGTAAAAAGGAAAATGAGGACAATTCACCAACACTAAAGAGCAAAGAGAAGTCCTTAATTGAATTGTTCAAATGAAACTTAGGTCTAACAAAGAGAAGAGTAGGACAAGTAAGCAGGACTACTGGAGCAAAGAAAGAATGAGTGAAAGAGGGAGTGGTGGGAAGGAAGCAAGAATCCACTTGGGAAGAAAAGAGAGCCCTCCACCCCACCCCCCAAAATCTCCATGAGGATATTACGCTACAGGACAAAAGAAAAGATGAATTAAATGAGACATCAGTAATGAGATAAGTTGAAAGAATGAGATACAAAAGAGATTGCAGAAGTAAGGAAACGATGAACAAAATAATCTCAGAACTAATAAACAAATAAAAAAAGAAGCAGAATAAGCCCAGGTGAAAGAATCACTGACATACCAAAACCCCTGGAAACCTGAGACAATGACAGTGAATACGTAAGATAATGACATAGAGGTGAAGGCAATTCAGGAATGGAGAACAGATCATGACAAACCAACAATGTTTAATATAGAACTAAAACTTAATGGTAGGTCCCTTAACAAATACTAGCAAATTTTCTTTGCCTAACTCCTATCACCATTTATGTAAAAACAATGTTTTATGATTCCTTTGGTCTTATAGAAGACTCCCTACACAAGTAAACAGTAAATGTAGGTTTTGTAAAATTTGCCCTGATGTCTATTTTGTAGGCTTGTAGAGTTGGTATTTGCCTAAGAGTGGCTCTCTTGGAGAGGAGCATTAGAAACTCAGTCCTGTACACCACTCTTTCTTCTTCAGTGAATATAAAAGAGAAATCTGAAAGCAATCTGATAACACAAAAGTATTAGTTTGTGGAATTGGAGCCTTTATCTAATAGACTTCCAAAGCAGCTGCAGTTACTAAAATAAAAGTCTTTACTTCCGAGTGGATATATTTTAATTAAGAGAACAATTAATAATTTGTTTTTATATATTTTAACATTTTCATTAACTAAGAGCCACACACTTGCTAAAATACTTTTCTAGAAGCACAGAGTAGGTAATATTCACAACAAGTGAACCACAATTCACTCATTATTCCCTCACATTGATCAGAACTCCGTTCATCCATTCATTGAAAAGTGCTGGGCTAAAGGCTTTAACAAGACACGATACCAGAACTGAAATGCACAGGGCCTGAAACTCAGACTTTTACAACCACACACACACACACACACACACACACACACACACACACACACACACCATCTTTCACTGCCATTCTGAAGAGAATTTACTCTTTCTTTAAAAGTTCTTTAAGTTTAGAAGTGTCTCTGATTGCAAATAATACTCAAAGAAAAAAAAATTTATTAAAACTTGCTAAATAAACTAAAACTACATACTGCCTGCCACATAGAAGGTGTCTGATAAACATTCACTGGATGAACAACTTTCAATGCATGCCAAACAACAATTTAAAAATGTAATTCCCACCAGGATAAAGCATGGAAGAGAACTCTAAATTTCTAACTAAATCAGTGCCCTCTACTTCGTGCTGTTGACAGACTGGTTATGTAACCAGAACTCAACTCAATATACAAATTGCTACAGAACAGGCATTTTATCCCTGAATACACTAAAATAATAAGACATTATGCAATTAAATATGACTGATGGAGAAAGCACTTAGAACAATCTGATTTTGATTTTCAAGTGAAAAATAGGAAGTTGCCTATTTAAAAAGTTGCTGGGTTTGAAAATGGATCTTTTTATGGATTTATAACACAACCAGGGAACCAACTTTTGCAGTTTGTTCTCAAATATGAGGAGGCGTAGTTTCTTCCTCACTTAAAATGCGGACATGGAAGACAGCATGGGTATGACATAACATACTTTAAATACAGAAATACAGCATTAATGGGCTTGCTCATATTCCAAGGATATGTCTCCTTGAATACTGGTTTGTCTCATAGTTCTCACTTTTTTGGAAGACTTGACTCAGTCCAAAAATGCCGTGGCATGCATACAAAAGTTAACCTCTTATATTTGAAATAGAACAAAAAGGGAACACATAGTCTGATAGGAGATTCTATCATATGAGCTCAGAACACTGAACTTTAACAACCTGATGAAAGGTTTTCCCACATTTGAAATACTACAAAATATACTACAAGTAATTCACTTCCCAAAAGACTGCTGCATATGTGAAGAGTGGAAAGAAAAAAAAAAAAAACACCCAAACTGAAGTTAGGGCTAAAGACTAACAAATGAATCAATAAAGAAGCTAAGTGCCTTTGCTCAATGCCAACACATTTCAGAAGGGCTTGCCTAGTTCACATGCACATATTTACTGTCAAACTTTGTTTAAATGAGATGGAGAAGAAGGTGCTACATTAATGTGAAAAATTAATGATAAGTAAAACCATAATAACCATAGAATAAGAATGTTATCACTTGATTATGTGAAAGATCAACCAAGTAATAAAAGTATGCACTACTCAAGTATATAAAAGTATGTAGTGCTCCAGATGGTCAGGGACAAACCACTTTTTTTTTTTTTTAATATTTATCTGGCTGCGCCGGGTCTTGGTTGTGGCATGCGGGATCCAGTTCCCTGACCAAGGATCGAACCCAGGTCCCCTGCATTGGGAGCACGGAGTCTTAGCCACTGGACCACCAGAGAAGTCCCAAGAAACCACTTCTAATAAGCCAAATGGAGATTTCTGAGAAGAGAAATACAGCGGCCTCGTGGTGGGTGGAATGCTGTGGGAGCAGATAGGACCCGGGTTTCTGTTTAACAAGATGAGACAAAAAGGACGTGAGACAGAGACAGGGAATCTGAGCAGTTCTCTGTTTTGGATGCTAAACTCACAATTTACTCACAGCCTTCTGTCATTTTATTACCATCAAAACCAATGATTAGTCCATTTCAGGATAAGAATTAAGCAGGATTTTAACTCACTGCTGTATCATTGTCCATTCCTGGCAACAAATTAAAACAATCCACTATTATGCTTATGTATCTGATCAAGAGATCTTCCATCCCACTCCTCTTGGATTACTTTTTTAAGCAAAGTTCATGTAAGCCAGTAGGTCACAGGGAATCCTAAAATTTATTCCCACAGTGATACTTGGAACATTTTCCTTCTGGACTTTATTAAACATAATGTTCTAAGCGTTATGAGTACTCTAAGGTATTCTTGAATAATAACCCAAACTGCACTGCAGAGTGAAATAAGTGGCAATTAAAATTGCAGAGAGAGAGGGGAAGGCTGAGACAAGGAAATGACAGCATCTGTTCCCAAAGATTGCTGGAATGGTGATGCAGCTCCAGGGTCAGCAAGCTGGGCCTAAGGCCCAAATCTAACCCACTCTCTGTTTTTGTATAGCCCACAGGAGTTAAGAATGGTTTTTATACTTCTAAGTGGTTGAGGAAAAAAATATTAATAGTATTTTGTGACAGGTGAAAATGAGATGAAATTCAAATCTCAATGTCCACAAATAGAGTTTAATTGGCACACAGTCATCTGTTCAATATTGTTCATGGCACTTGTGTGCAGCAGAGTTGAGTAGCTGGGACTTGGAGAGTATGGCCTGCAAAGCCTAAACTATTTACTATTTGACCCTTTCCAGAAAAAGTTTGTGGACCCCGAGCTACCTCAGAGTTTCTAATATCCTATGTGAAGGATCTGATTTGTTTTGTATTTGTTTTCTAATCCATCATGTATCAAGTTATGCTTTTATAGAATACAAAATCATGTAGTCGGATGCTGTAGCGATGTCAAATTGCTACCAGTTTCTCAAATGCTTACTCTCAATTTCTGCACTTCTCTTGCGTCATACTGGTACAAACATTTTGTGGACTAGCACCAGTCCATAGACCACATTTTAAAAAGCATTCACCTAGGGCTTCCCCGGTGGCGCAGGGGTTGAGAGTCCGCCTGCCGATGCAGGGGACACGGGTTCGTGCCCCGGTCCGGGAGGATCCCACATGCCGCGGAGCGGCTGGGACTGTGAGCCATGGCCGCTGAGCCTGCGCGTCCGGAGCCTGTGCTCCACAACGGGAGAGGCCACAACAGTGAGAGGCCCGCGTACCGCAAAAAAAACAAAAACAAAACCAAAAGCACTCATCTAGATAATGCAAGAATACCTTAATACAACTTTTTGGAAAACCTCTCTCCTTCCCTACATACTTCTGATACAGTGATCACTAAAAATATCAGTACATAAATATATACACACTTGGATAAATTTTTCCACGAGTCTTTTCCCTTTGAGTGTTATGCTTTAAAATTATAACAATTGATTCTGCATTACCAACTGCCCCAATATATAAGCATTTTATTATTCTCGTAGGAATGGGATAAAAGAAAAAAATTCATTTACATTTCATGCTTTGGGGAATGATAACTCAAATTATTTCATAAACAAAGCAATTAGTACAAATGTTTTTTGGACAATCTATGCTGTGATTTTAGAAACTGTGTGTGAAAAAATCAGTCTTTGCACGGACCAAAACCAGTTTCTATGTTTAAATTTTTAGAAGGTTGAAAAGATTCCTTCTTATGTTTACTTTATAATAGCAAAGTCCCTTGGTATGTCAAAGGCCACGGAAGTAATTTTTAGCTTAGGTACAAAAAGTGCTTTGGGCTTGTTTTATATGACACTCCCTGGCTTCAGTATTGCATTTAAGAAAATGAATGCGAAAAAAAAATCATCTGCGTGAAAATTTTTTTTATTGGCCTAAAGTTAGTAGTGGTTTACTTTCAAATTTCAATCTTTATCTCCCAAGGGAAATGCTTATTTAATCCTACTATGATTTTTGTTTAAGACTTGAAATAATTTCTAAACATTTTTAAACATTAAGGAAGATGAAACTCATTTTAGGGCCAATGAATTTTTTATTATTAGGTGTCAGATGATCAAACATTCAAATAAGAAGCCATACTGTGATTTCATGGTATAAGTAGAAGGTCTACAAAAAGTAACTCCAGGTGCGCTAAGCATTTAGATGACAATAGGAAAATGTTTTCTTTATTTACTGTTATAAAAGTATGTTGCTGCTAGCAAAGGATGAAAATTTCAAAGCAGAGGGAATATAAAATGGCTGTGGATTGAACTTTTGCAAATGTCCGCTTTGCTCTGCAGCTCCAGTACCATGAAACAGTCAAAAGAGTAAAACCTACTAGTTCGAAACAATGACATGATGTTTATAAATATTTATATGTATGCTGAATTAGACCATTCCTAAGAGATGCAGCTGTGATAGAGAAAGAAAATCGGGGCCTGATCGGAGCCCTCGTTTTGCCAATTATTGGGTTCCATGATCCTGTGCAAGTCACTTAACCTCAGTGAGCCTCAGTCTCTTATCTGTAAAATAAAGGAGATATGACCCACTTCAGAGGAATTAAGGAAGATAATGCAGTGTCTTGCTAGCTACAAAGCACTATACGAACATCAGGGGTTATTATTACTATTACCGAGTGGAGAGCGAATAGACTCTTAAAATGTATTTATAAATTTGCTGTAAATAAAAATGAGCTTTTTATACAAGAAAATAATTTGGGTTGTTTGCATACTTTAACACCCTTTTCTAATGATATCACTACTTCTTCAAGCAGGGAGTATATTGAGGGAAACCCTTCTTAGACAACTTATTACACAAAATTTTCACTAATTGTAGTCATGGTCAGTGCTATTGATGGGCAAGGTGCTATGAAGAGGTGCCACAGGAGGACCTTTTTAGTATGGGGGCGGGGTCGGGGGATGGGCAGGGGCAGAGGGCATCGTATTCTTTTCACACAGACACCTGGAGGAAGAGGAGGCATCAGCCAAGGGAAGGTGAGAGCAAATATCCCCTGTACTACTAGATCTTCCTCATTTAATGAAATAATCAGTTTATATAATCACAATTAATATGGACATATCAAAACGTCTCTGGTCTGGGACCTCCCTTGTGGTGCAGTGGTTAAGACTCCACGCTCCCAGTGCAGGGGGCCTGGGTTCAATCCCTGGTCAGGGAACTAGATCCTGCATGCCGCAACTAAGAGTTCATGTGCCACAGCTAAGGAGCCCACTTGCTGCAACTAAGAAGCGGGCGACTTGCAGCCAAGGAGCCGGCCTGCCGCAACTAAGACCCGGGACAACGAAATAAATTGAAAGAACAAAAAAAAAAATTCTCGGGGCTTCCTAGGTGGCGCAGTGGTTGAGAGTCCGCCTGCCAATGCAGGGGACACGGGTTCGTGCCCCGGTCTGGGAGGATCCCACATGCCGCGGAGCGGCTGGGCCCGTAAGCCATGGCCGCTGAGCCTGCGCGTCCGGAGCCTGTGCTCCGCAACGGGAGAGGCCACAGCCTTGAGAGGTCCGCGTACCGGAAAAAAAAAAAAAAAAAAATTCTCTGCTCCATCATAATATGTCTATTCGTCGAGTCAAACCCACAAGCAACAATTGTTACTATGTGAGAGTCTTACACTTTAACGTATTATCTATGAATCCTTAAAATAACACAGGTTTTCTTCTTCAAGGTTAAAACTAAGTTCTGAGATGGTGCTGGATTTTTTTTACCCGCACGCACATGCACATTAAATATATGGTATGAGAACAGCTTCAAAATCCACTTTCAAAATTTATAATTTAATTTCAGATCTTTAGTTGAGTAGGTACTGGTTTAGAGACTTCCCTGCTTACACAAGAGCATCCGCCACGTTTTTTTTTTTCCTCAAAGACATGGGGGCTTCTTCTTCGTCCTCCAAGTGGTAGAACTATTTTGATGTTAGGGAAACCAGTGCTGGGCGTCCTTTAGAGTCTGGATAACATACTTAAAGGATGATGGTATGAAAATAGGCAAGGGAGGCCCAGTTACTTCAGTAAGTTTGCTACATATTGATATATTCTCTCTATCCATCGTCTGGAAATACATTCCTCTTGCTTGGGATCCAAGCCCTATGCCAAAGGCATAGAATTGTACACTGATTTCTCATTATTTGGAGGTGAAGAAGTTAATTACTACAATGATAGGAAAAGAATAAGGTAATTATTTTCTAATAATACTTCCATGTTCCATAGCCCAACTTCTCACTGGATCAGTGCCCACTCCTTACATATCATGACTCTGCCTCTCCTGCTTCCCAAACATTACATGTTTGCCCCCGAAAAGCTTTCTTGTCACATCAAATGCTGATAGCCTGAAAAGTGAGTAAAAACTCATATTCCACTCTAAGGACCCAGGTAAAGAGGTTACATTATCGAGAATTTACACCCTGTTAGGGCTTCAAGTCAAGGGTTTCACATATATGGCCTTAGTTAAATCTCAGTCAGGAAAATCAGGCATTATTATCCAAAGCCTCCAACACACCGCTTACTAAGACCACACTGTTCCTCACATAGAAAAAAAAACATATTCCTTTTAAAAGCTTTGTTTGTAAAGTGGAAACTATTTTATAGAAACTACCATAATCTAATTTCTGACCTGCACTCCAGTGTTTTCACTTTGCACCTGCTCTTCGGCAACACAGGTGTCACGTTGCAACACTAACTTCTGGAACCTGCCTAAGAAATAATTCCTTGGGTGAAAGTCTCTATATTCCTTCCAGCATGGAAATGCACATCATCTGCTTTTGTTCCACACCATAGCAATGTCCTAGTTAACGTGAACTGCATCTAACAAATATTTATTGAGCACCTTTCATGTGACACACTGGGCCTAGCCCTACAGATCTCCCTGAATGGAGAACTTGAAGAACTGTTTTCAGCGAAGAATTATAATACGAAAGGAAATAGCAGCAAAGCTGGAGAGGTGTCTACATCCCTCCATTCACTCCTGACAGCCCAACAATTTCCTTCATTCAACAGTTAGATTTTTTGAAAAGGGTAAAATTTTCTATCTAATCATATTAGCGCCAAGCTGATATAATGTGCTTTACCACTTCCTCTTTATAAATATGTAAATAGTTTGCAAAACACCCTTGTGAACCTACAGCAATATTATGAGGATTACAACTGCAATTAGAACTTCTAAAACTGGAAAATATTTTACAGTTTAAGAAAGAATGTTTTGATAAATAAAATACATGTCTGAACCTTATATTTAAAAGTAGGGCAGGAAAATGACATCAGCAAAAATGGCAGAGTAGGCAGCTCCAAGGGCGCTGGCCCCCCAAGGGAAGATTGAAAAATAAAGCAAAAACTCTCAGAATCAACTTTTTCAGAGCTCTGGAAAACAAAGGTTTACAGCAACCAAGCAAACGCTGAATGAATGGAAAGGCAATTTGAAAATGGTAGGAAAGCATTGTGGTGTTTTTGTATGTCTTTGGCCAATTCTTCTCCTGGGCTCAGCAGCGGTCTTAAAGATGACTGTTCACCTTCCCAGTTTGGGACTCTGGTCCCTGGTTCTGGAGGAAGCAGAGCAGACCTTATTTGTAAAGAATTGTGTTTGTCTGTTCTAACTTATGTAGGGACTACCTGAAGGACTGATGTAAGGTGCTTGTCTTTGTTTCACCTAATTCAGAACTCACTCAGGGTGGAACTCCTTATAAGACAAAGAAAAAGTCTGCAGCTACCTGCGGCAAAAGATGAAGTGGAGGCGTACAATGGAGTGCCAAAATTCTGGGAGGAAAAGCTAGAGAGAGTTTATTTGAGAAATCAGGGAATTCAAAAGCACTCGTAAATTCCGGAATTTAGAAAGTCATGCACATGCTCAGGGCAGCACATATGCTCAGAAAAGACCTAAGAGGGTTTTTTTTCCCTCTTATTTTCACTCACTTTCTCTCTCATTTGGCCTCTGGTAGTCAAAGAAATCTCTGTCAAAACACTAGTGGGACATAAGCTAAAGGAAGAGAGAATTCAGAGACCACATATGACTAAGAACACAGTTCATGCAAAAATAGTTTGGAAAAGTTACCTAACAAACAGCTACAGCCTAGAGCAAACAACAAAAACAAACCCTAAGTAGGGGAAGACTCTGGTTACCAGAGTTACCACTTTATAATATTCAGAATGTCCAGTTTGCAACTAAAGATTACAAAGCATGGAAAGAAACAGGAAAGTATGGCCCGTTCACAGAAGAAATTAGTAAACGTACTCCGAGGAACACAGACGCTGGACTTACTAGACAAAGCCTTTAAATCAATTGTCTTAAATATGCTCACAGAGCTAAAGGAAATCATGGACAAAACGCTAAAGGAAACCAAGAGAATATTGTATGAACAAATAGAGAGTATCAATTATAAAGAGACAGAAATTACAAAAAAAGGAACAGAGATTTGGGAGCTGAAAAGTACGATAACTAAAATGAAAAACTCACTAGAGGGTTTCAGTAGCAGATTTGAGCAGGCAGAAAAAGAACGAGTAAACTTCAAGATAGGTCAATTAAAGTTATTCGGTCGAGGAACAGAGAGGAAAAAGAATGATGTAAAATAAACAGAGTGTAAGAGACTTATGGGACACCATATTAGTGTACCAACACATATAACAGGAATCCTTGAAGAAGAAGAGAAAGGGAAAGGAGAAGAAAAAATATTTGAAGGACTAATAGCTGAAAACTCCCAGAATTTGATAAAAGACATAAATCTATACAGTCGAGAAGCTCAATAAACCTTAGGAAGAATCAATGCAAAGAGACCCAGGTTAAGACATAATAGTCAAATTTTTGGAAACCAAGGTCAAAGAGAAAATCTTAGAAGTAGCAAGAGAGAAGAAACTTGTCACATACAAGAGACCTTCAATAAGATGAACAGAAAATTTCTCATCAGAAACCATGGAGGTCAGAAAGAAGTTGGATGACATTTTTAAAGTGCTAAAAGAAAACTGTTAACCAAGAATTTTACAACCAGCAAAACTAACCTTCAGAAATGAAGCAGATAAACACTGAGGTGGTTCCTTGTCAGGGGACTTGCCCTACAAGAAATGCTAAAGGAAGTCCTTCAGACTGAAATGAAAGGATACTAGAAAGTAACTCAAAGCTATAACAGAGAAAGAATTCTAATAAAGGTAGCTACATAGGTAAATACAAAAGCCAATACTATTGTATTTTTGCTTTGTAACTCCTCTTTTTATCTCCTATATGATTAAAAGACAAATGCATAAAAGAATAATAATTTACAATCTATGTTAATGAACACAATGTATAAATGTACTTTGTGAGAACAGCAACATAAATGCGGAGAGGACAGAGCTGCACCGGAGCAGTTTTTACGTGTTACTGAGGTATTAATTCAAAGTAGATTATTATAAATTTAGGGTGTTAATTATAATCCCCATAATAACCACTAAGAAGATATATTAAAAAGGCAGGGGCTTCCCTGGTGGTGCATTGGTTGAGAGTCCGCCTGCCGATGCAGGGGACATGGGTTCGTGCCCCGTTCCGGGAAGATCCCACATGCCGCGGAGCGGCTGGGCCCGTGAGCCATGGCCTCTGAGCCTGCGCCTCCGGAGCCTGTGCTCCGCAATGGGAGAGACCACAACAGTGAGAGGCCTGTGTACCAAAAAAAAAAAAAAAAAAAAAAAAAGGCATACACAAAAGGAAACATGACACATTTCACATTTTACTTTATCTTGTTTACTATCTTCCTCTTTTACTGCACTGAAAGTTCCAGTAGGTCAGGGCTTTCACTTGTCTTGATCTCCACTGCATCCTCTGTGCCTAGAGCAGTGCCTGACACATAGTAGATGCTTGATAAATATCTGTTGAATGAATGAATGGATATTTGAGTAGATAAATGGAGAGATGAGTTTAGAGTTTAAGTGAAAAGGTCTAAGTGGAGGCATAAATTTGAAAGTCAAAGGGGATTAAAATGGGTATTATTTTCTCCAACTTAAAGATGTGAAAATTGGTAGAGACAGGGTAATATGAGTATGTATAATGTATACACCAAATTCTCATTATCTTACAAGCTGAAGTAAGCCTAATTGGCAGAAGAGAGAAACATTTTCCTGGTGCAAATTCTAAATGGAATTTTTATATCTGAATATTTTTTAAAAAGCACACTGGAAAACATAATGAAACAATGTATCTTTAACAGTGCTTTTCTTATCATGGCCCTTGATGACAGCTCAAGGTCAATACAAAAGTCAATGTACTTCAGTGAAAGCATTTTGCAGTCCAACCCAATGAGGCTGGGGCACAAAGTCTTCTCAAGCTCTAACTTAATCTAAGGACAGAATTTAGAACACCTAATGAGAGAGAGATGGCTTCTGTATAAAATGGCATAGTTTGAGCAGGCTTGAAATTTTTCAATCACTGTTTGGGCTAGGGAAAATAGTAAAAGGAGAGTTACAGACCTCAGAAATCATTATGTCCCAAGGAGGTAGCTGGATCTTAAAAACAACAAAAAATCGTTTCCATTGGTTTTACTGTATTTTGAATAACGTTTACTTGTTCCATGTAATACACAAAAGCTTGAGAGAGAAAAATATTGTGCTTAGTTCTATTATCTAAATAACCAAAATGGGAAAGGAAAGAAAGAGAGACAAAGAGAAAGGAAGGAAGGAAGGAAGGAAGGAAGGCAGGAAGGAAGGGAGGGAGGGAGGGAGGGAGGGAGGAAAGGCAGACATGCAGAGATTTATTAAATTCCAGCAGTGGAGAAAGGCATAAAACAGAAGGTAAAAGCCTCATGAACATCTATCATCCCCATCCCACTCTGCAAAATTAATTATTCTTAATTGTGTTTTTTTAATTTCTGTATATCTTCCCAGAAAAAAATTATCTTTTATGTTTTAGTAGTGTTAATTTAACATATGTTTGTATTTTCAGAAAAACATGCACAGACCAATATACACTGCTCAGACTTCTGAAAATTGCTTATTTCCTTTATCCTGAAGGTTTTCAATAGCAGCACAGAGATATCGACCATATTTTTCTTTTTCAGATGTTCTATTGTACAGAAGCGATGTAATTTTAAGCCGTTCACTCCTGATGGGTATTTAGGTTGTTCACAGTTCGTTACTATTATCAGCAAGACTTCAGTGAACATCTTTGTGTATATATATATGTATATATATATAGCTTAGTGTACTTTTATAAGTCTATCTCTTGGGAAAATTACTGGTAAGGGAATCAGGTCAAAGGGAATATGATTTTCAATTTTTACAAATTGCTCCCTAAAATGACTGCATAATTTGTATTCTAGCAAACGTCTGGGGACCAGGATATCCACAATACTTTTTCATCAAAAAGTATATGAAATTAACAGCTATGATGTAAACACAAACTATACTTACTATGTATTCTAGTCCTTGGGATTACTATGATCTACATAAATAATTACCATTAACAACAACATAATATATTTAGAGCTCTATGTTACCAAACATTAATTCACTAGGAAAACAATTCATACTCTTTGCTATAGAACCTTCCATAAGAACGATTCTGGGAGCTGGAGGCCAGCCCAGTATCCATAATTAGAACCATACAAGAGTGTGTTGTGTGTGTCAGTGTTTGAACAGTAAGTTACATTTTGAAATACATCTGAATCAGCTTGTAAAAATCTCAAAACAAAAACATCCATTTATTGTCTCCATGCAAGGGCTGACCAGAAATATATCTCAAATGTATATTCTATTTTCCTCCTAAGTAAAGAGGAATAATTCACAGAAGTGTTCAAGTTAAGTAATGTGAAAAGATCCTCATCATTTTTCTGTTTCACTGAAATGGGATCAAAGGTAAAAATGATATATGAAAGTTTTAGGGTAAATTTTAAATTGTGAAGATAATTGTCCTGAGGGTATCAAGAGAGAGGATACAATAGAAGGTAGTGGTTAAAAGACAGTTACTTAAATAAGTTGTTAAAGGGAGGTCTGTGAAGCTACATCTTTTGCTTTACAAATTATGCAACTTTAGGCAAATTACTTAACTCTGTTTTAAATGAGGTAATACAAAGAAAGCATTTAGCCTGGTGCTTGCAGCTCCATACATGTGAGCTGCTATTAATCTACAGTCACTATTACCAGAGCATTAAGAGTAAGTCTAAAAAATGGGAAAGAACACGTTTCCCTAAGGATATAGAGAAAAAAGGTAATAAAGGATGGGAAGAATTCGACAATAGGAATTTACTACCTAATTAGCACATTCATCCCCTCCCTCAAATGAAAAATGAACATGTTATCTCCAAAGAAGCAGATCACAGTGCAAGCTTGTCAGATTTCCACATTACGGGTTTGGTTTGCCAAGACTTTTGCAGACCTTGGCATGGTAAAAATACATCTTGAAACCCTTATTCTAGAACTGAAGAATTTAAGTTAACCTCTTTGCTTTGGGTGAAAAATAGCATTTTCCCATAGAAGCCAGCACAGAAACTCACAGGGTCTTCTGACAGGAGAGGCAAGATTTAGCTTTATTTCTTCCCCCAATTTTATAAATTTCATGGAAAACAATTCATAAAAAATAAAAACTCAAGAATATAAAATTGACTCTAAAATGTAACTTGAACTGTTCACATCTTTGAAAACTGATTGCCAGGTAGATCCTAGAAATAGATGGTTATTTCTTCCCAGCCAGAAACTTGCTTTATTTTTCAATCTTCTAACTACTAGGCTCCTCTAGATCTGACTTGTAATTTCTCTTCTTATCTGAAGATTGCAGATGAGGGTGGGTGAATACAAGAGCTGTACACCACCACAGCTGAAGCAAATTCTGCAGAGGACTGAGGCTTTCTTCCCCAACGAGGCTACCTATGCCCATAGAGTCCTCTCAGCAAGTGCTACCCCCTCCTCCCTCCACCTGGACAGGAGTTGAAACTTACTTGTCATCCCTTTTATAGGATATTCACTTCACAGGAAGGCCTCTGCCAGAATCAATTAGGGTAATATTTCGCTGTAAAGTCATTTTCTTTTTTTCTTAAATTTTTTCGTTTTTGTATTAATGCTCTTGGGAAGGTGCCTAAAGGTATTTCTATACTGGTTTGAAACAGTTACTTAAAACAAAATTGGCGAGATCTTTGAACTAATGGGGATTTCCCCAGTCCTCTAATCTTACTTCCTCTGAATGTAGCAATCCTTTCTAGGACATCCTTGAGAATTAGAAATTGAATTCTAATCGAACACTTGAGCAATGTAGAACTTACAATGAGCATACCTTGTTATAGCAAAAAAAAAAAAAAAAAAAAAAAAAAAAAGCACTGGAAGAAAAGTTGGGAGAGCTGGAGTCCCACTCCCCTTCCTGTGGTAGCCACTTACTCCATTCTGGGCTTTGGTTTTGTTATTTATAAAACATAGAAGTTGTTATTTTTGACCACAAAGTTTCTTTTGAGGTTTAAAAGTTTGAAAAACATTTCATAAGAAAATCCTTGACAGAATTAGAAAGTTTTTATTGTTAGAAACCTGCCTTCCTTTAACTTCTGCCCACACGACCTATTCTCTAGTCTAGAGAGACACAAATAAGTACATTTTCACACAGTAGTTCCTTAAAGTTGAAAGCTGGGTATCATGTCTGCCAGAAGTTTTCTTTTCTCCAGGCCAAGAAGATTTCTTAGAACATATTCCTTGTTTACATATTATTAGCATATCCTTCAGTGTTTTAGCAAATGATATAATGGTTAAAGGACAAAACTTATTTATAATTTTTTTTTATTTATAATATTTTAGTGGAAGAGGTAAGCGGAAAGTTGAAAATTTGCAACTAATAGTTTGTTTAAAGGCTTTATTTTTGTAAGAGGTTAAATAAAGAATATTATTTTAGCAATCTGCAACTGATTGACAACAGTTGACATTTAATTAATTGCTATTTCTACGAGCCAAGGTTTTACTGTCTTTGTAGGATTTCAAAATGCTGAGATGGGGGACATTGTGTTGAAATATGGTGAAAGCCTTAGAGACCACAGAGGGGAGTTGGGCTGCTGGGCCTTGAATTAAATGGGCCATGCACTGCGCAGTTTGGGATTCTATTTCTGATTTTTGGTTTTCGTGTATCCTTCCCTCACTCAGTCTGTCTGCTATTACTTGACGCTGCTGCCAATGGATCTGACTATAGCAACTCATCTTTCTTCTTCCAATTTCCTGCTTCTGATCTACTGTGGATTTGGCAACCAGATAACCAAACATTTTAGAAATTTGTCTTAAATTAGAGTAAATGAACTGAGATACCATTTTTCATTTATCCAATCGGTTAAAAATATTAAAAGAATGGTTATTATACTGTGGATGTGGGGAATACAGACAAATTCATACCCTGCAAAGGACAGTATATAAACTGGTTTTAACCCTCTGGATAGCTATTTGGCAATCTATTTTTAAAGCCCTAAAACAATGCATCCCCTTAATCTGACAAATCTTCTAGTAGCAGTAGGAACCTGTCCTCAGAAGATAGCTGGACAAGTATAGAAGGATTTATAAATAAAACTTTTTTTGTAATAACGAAAAATTGGAAATTTCTATACATTGATCAATAAGGCAATGGATCCATAAATTATGCTGCTGCCATATAATAATACAATGAAAAAATGATACTCAGATCTATAATTATCAACAAATAAGTATGCATATGCTATATTGGAATAATATAAATCAGTTCATACCTTACAATCTCATTTTTAAAAAGATTATTCTACATGTTTGAATGGAAGTATCTGCAAGGTTATAGACAAAATATTAGTTAACAATCTTTCTTCAGTATAATTTCAGTTTATTTAGTTTTAACATCTTTGTCTAGTTGGTTTGGGCTGCTGCTTAAACACGATGAATTCATCACACAAGTTTTATCTCTCCTCTTTCCAAATATTACACTAAAATGACAATAAAGACATGTAAAGATAATAAATGATAAGATCAAACCAAATGGGAAGAGCCAAAAGCAGATGACAGATTTTAGGAATGAAGATGGAGAGAAAAGCGGCTGTTTTGATGATATGCAGGCTACAGGGATTTGATAAGATTTAATAACTGGGTATGAGAGGGGTGGCGACAAAGGAATCAGGAATCAAACACAGAATCCGGGTTGGTGGGATGCTGGTGCTGTTCACTGAAACTGGGAAAACAAGAAGAGTAGGTAGAACACTATGGATAAAAGGATTCAGTCTCATATATCTAACTTTGAGAGACCTGTGGGATCCACAGGGCACCAGATACACACATCTGCCATGCAGTAGACGGATGTGGGCAGGTCATCTGCATGACTAGTAGCTGACACCAGCGTCGGCCATACGGTCACCTGGGAGACCTGTTTAGTGATAAGAAGCCAGGGGACGGAATCCTGGGGAACGTCAACTGTAATAAGCAGTGGAGGAGACCCAAAACAGGTAACCAGAGAGGCAGTGGAACTGGTGTCACAGAAGCCAAGAATGGGGGGGAGGATAGAGAAGTGGGGACTAAATAATAACAAAAAAGGTACAAAAGGTGAAAAAAAAAAAGATAAGGCCTGGCAAGTGCCACTGAATTTGGTTAACAAAGAAGTGATCCTGTAAAAAGCAGTTATTGTGCAGTGGTCGAAATGGAAAGATGAGGGAGTGGGGACAGCCGGTGTAGACAGTGTTTTCAAGAAGTATGGTGGTGATGAAATAGACGTGAGTGGCTAGCTGGGGACATCACACTGAGGTTAGGGTTTTGGTTTTGTCTCTTCAATATAGGAGAGCGTTGAGTGTGCTGAAGTGGAAATACATGTGGCATATGTGAACTGTTACTCTACAAAAAAAACCTATTTGTCTGAATAAATTAATACAGTTTTCAAGTGATTACTTAATATCTTACTCAACAAACTAGCAGCAAAAGCTGGCGTAGCTGATCTTTTGCTCTTAATTTTTTTTCTATTTTATGATCTAAACATCTCACATACTAAAACATAGAAATTTAAAATACCAAGCTAAGTTTGAACATTTGGAGGAGAGTAGGGGGCAAGAGACAAACCCCTCCCAACAGAAAACATCTTCACTGAGACTCGTTTCATTAAGACACCTTAAAACGTAATTTCAGAGCCAAATCAAATACAAACTTATTATCTTGACAAATAAGATATAATTTAATTTTAGTAAGAAAGTAGCCAGAAATCAGTATGTAACGTGTGTTGCTGTGTCCTGCTCAGCTAACAGCATCCTGATCTGAAGGCGTCTGCAGTTTTCAAAGGGGCTAACCTCTTGATATAGAGCATTTAAACACGCTTCATGTTTTGTTATCCGAGCACATTTTATGTCTTTTGAAATACTCACATATATGCTAGTGTCTTTAGTAACTATATGTTTACATAACAGGCATGCTTTGTCCACCACAGCATATTTTTTAAAAACTGAAATACTTACAAAAGTACTATTAGGTATTCAACAATTTGAATTCCCTAGCTAGGGAGATGAGGCCAAATAGTATCATACTTTTTTTTTGGTAACTATTCATGGCAGAACTTCAACTACTTTCCTCTTAATGTGGTGTTCTGTGCAGTTAGTTTTTCTTTCCATGTCTATCTTAGAAGGATGGATTTTCAAAAATTAAAAACATGTGACAACAGTGATTTCAGCACATTCTGCCAGGAGCAAAGAGAAAGCAGCATGAACAAAGGGAAAGATTAATTAATTTAGGTACAACTCTGGTGAATCAGGTAGAATTATCAAGCAGATAGAAACAGGCCTGTTCCTACTTCCAGTCATCACTTTTATGCTTCATATTTTAATTTAATTTTATTAAATTTTTATTGGAGTATAGTTGCTTTACAATGCTATGTTAGTTTCTACTGTATAGCAAAGTGAATCAGCTATACGTATACATATATCCCCTCTTTTTTGGATTTCCTTCCCATTTAGGTCACCGTAGAGCACTGAATAGAGTTCCCTGTGCTATTATCCTTCATATTAAAAACAACAAACAAACAAAAAAAAAGATTTCTTCTTTGAATGTAATAATCTTAACAAAACTCACTATGAAACATGCAAAGGGGTAATGATCTCTGAATTTTGTGAGTTGACAATTTTCCTCAAGTGCGTGGAAGAATTCTGGAATAAGAAAATACACGAACTTTTTCGGTAATAAAAATATGACAGGTTAAAACACTTTACTGTTAAAAACGATTCATATTTATTCAAGAAGCTGTGATGGTAACAGGGGCTTAGGCATTTAAAATACCATAAATTAAGATAAACTTGGCACTTATTACATGAGCATATCTAAATGAAAATGTGGTTTGATGCCTCCACAATCATGGTATATCTCCTGGCACACTTAAAGGTGACTGCAAGCTAAAAGTGAGGGAAACCTTGGAAGAGGTAAGTCCAAAATGTGATACATGTCCAAATATGTATCCAGTACACTACCTCACAGGCTATAGATGAAGCTTGAGGGGAAACTCCCTCCAACATGACATCAAATGTGGCAGTCAACAAGTTTGAAATAAATTTCTGTTTTTAAGTTAAAAGGGAAAAAAGATAAAAGATAGTCAACGAAAACAGAAAAAGAACTGTTATAATAAAAACACATTAAATTATGTTTAACAACAACCATGGGGTTGTTTTATTATAGTTTGTATGGTATACTAGAATCATGATCACTGTGCCAATTTCAGGTGGGTACACAGGTGGGTATAAAAATCCACACAATTCAGCTTCTAGGATACATCGGAAACAGAAATCACTTTCTCTTTGAATGATAGTTTGAACAAACTTCCAGGTTTTCTATAGCTTACTTCTGGTCCTCACTCCAGACTTTATAACTCTGTGTGTGTGTGTGTGTGTGTGTGTGTGTGTGTGTGTGTGTGTGTGTACTCCACACTTATGTGTTGAAATTTGGTCTTCAACTCTGGAATCCATTCTTACTGACACAGTTGCTCTGTTTCCCCTTCTTGCCCTGAACTACTCATCAAACATTATCAAAGATTATAAAGACAACTCAAAGCAACAGATGATTTTGTGTACATAGGCTGGAAGACAAATTGACTTTTGTTAATTGGGCCCTGAAAGTTTTCCATCCCACCTTGGGCAGTTTACTATTCAGCTTGCCAAACCTTAAAGTTATTATAACTAGTTTCACACAGATGCCAGACAAAACAGACAAGGGATTAATTGGAATGATCACAAACACACTCCTTCTGAATAAACTGAAACACACTGGCCAGTGCCAAAAGACATTTAAAATAGAAAACCTGAAACTAATCAATCAAAACAAGTTTAGTTCTTTGTGATGTTATAGTTGGGAGACATTTTGCTCTATAAGTAATAGAAAAATTACCTAAGGGAGGAAAAAAGAGAGAGAGAGGAGTTTGATAGCATCAAGAAGGAATTTTGCACTGTCAAAGAGAAATACCTAGGGAGCCAATATCTTTTGTGGCCGGTGCTTTTCTCCCCCCCTTTAAATTATAATTGTTATTTTTGTAAGTGATAAGAGTTAGGAGTCTTAAAGAAAAAGTGAAGTCTCACACTATTGGCTCAGTTTTAAAATTATAACATTGAACAAATCAAAGTGTAAAAGCCCAGAACAATACTGGGAGATGAGGGCTTTGGTCAGATGTTAGACAGACTATCCAAACAGCTGGAAAAGATGTTGAAGATTCTCCTTGGGAAATTTGTAATGTATTTGACTCATGTTTTCATGGAGCTGTGGACTGTCCTAGGGGGTTTGAAAGAGAGAAAACTTGCCAAGAACTTTATCTGGAAAATGATAGTATTTTACCAGTTTTCCAATTAGACAACAAGAGAATTTAGAGAATAACAAAAATATCCATAATCGATGAATGTCATCTCCACAGCAATACCATTTAGGCTATATGTCCAGAAGTTACTGACTAAATTATCTTATCCATTAATACACATTTTTTTCTTTAAAAATACATCCACACACAAATACAACATGAAGTGATAAAAAAAAAAGAAAAAGAGGAGAGTTTTTCATTACTTGAGTTGGATAACATGTTAGATTTCATGTTTGGTACACACACACTTTCTAAATGGCGTGCTCAGTAACAAGTCTCCTTATGCATGCCTTGGCATACCCACAGCTAGTATCTGATGCAGAGAGGCCAGAAAGGGAAGATGTGGTCACTGAATCCTTGCTGATGTGATGCAATTTTTAGTTCTAAACAGTCTTTGCATAGGCTCTACTCAATTTCGTAAAGGTTTTTAATTGTTTGCTTATTAACAATTACAATATTCATGTCACCCAATCGGCCTCCAAGATGGATTGGGAATTATCTATTACACATACTGAAAGATTTATGGATGAAATAGCATGATGTTTGAGATTGGCTTCAAAATAATCCAGGGTTGGGTAGGAAAGTACTTGGGTATAGAGATGAAAGGAGACTGACTATGAGCTGTTGACTGTCGAACCTGGGTGATGGGTACCTGATGGGTACCTGAGGTTCATTGTATTATTTATTCTCTCTACTTTTGTGAATGCTCGAAATTTTCTATAATTTTTTTAATGTTAAAAGGAAAAGTGGAAATGCAGAAAATATTTATCTCTTGGCTCACCAATGTAAAGAAGTTGATGAAGCACATTTTCCCCACATTTTCTAATTTCCTAGTGATTAATCAACCTGACCACATTGAAAGTTTGTTTTTCCCCTAAAGAAACATAGTTCCCTTAGTTTGGATCCTATTTTCAACACCACAATTATTGTGACAATTTTAACCTGTTCCCCAGAAGCACAGTAGAGTATACTAAACTATGAGCCAGAAAACTCAGGTTCTAAAGTCCCAGTTGTGCTATTTTTCTAACCACATTACCTTTAACAAGTCATCTAATCTGAGACCGCTATCTCCTGTGCTCATCCCATATGGCATTATACAAATATTAGGTTGAATCACATCACATTTCTGGGTTTTTTCCTCCTAATTGTCGAAAACAGTTGAATTGTGGCAATATCATATGTGTCCAACCTAATATAAGACGTTATAACTACGATTTATTTCTTCTAGAGAATTTAAAGCCAAAGATCATCGTCATATAACTTATTACTCTAAAGGTTTAGCGATATCATGGGTCAAGGCATTTTCTGTGGAACATAAAATAGGAAAGTATTCCAACAGGTACATTATAAATGAGAACTGGTCCCGTCCTCTGATACCAGTATTGTACTGGAATTTCAGCATTAAGGGAGTGAGTAGGAATGAAAGCTACGAGAAGGTCTATATCTTCTGAGCTGTTATCTACTGGAATTGGTTTCAATGACTGTTCTACGCGACCAGGTTTGCTGTTGGTGTTTTTAGTTTCGTTTTGCAATGGCCTAAAAATACCTGAAGCGAAATTTCTGGAAATATTTAACTGCTTTTTACTGAATCACATTCAGCTTGTTTGTGCAACTGCAATGTTACTTGGACAAACAGCTGTAGAAAAAGCAAGACTGCGCTAAGTAAATATTATTTACTAGTGATGAAAATGACAGTGACGGCTAAGGGAATGCAATTTACAAGCACAGCCGAGTGCAAGAAAACTCTAAGTATAGAGGTCCAAGAGATAAACAGAAATTGAAAATTTATGGTGGGTATAAATTTGCTTTGAAAAATGTTAGTATCAAAAAATACACAAAGACTTAACTGACGTTAAATAATGTTTTAGTTTCTAGGAGGGGGCATTTAAAAAATGCATTCTAAACTGAAATGATAGTTATTTATAATATGAATAAATAACTCAGCTATTTCTAATGATTTCTCCCTTTTGTATTTGTGGGCAAATGATAAAGTCTTAAAAATTTTATGTTGAATCTGAAATTTTATTATAATTGAGGTTCAAATTTTGTGAATAAGCCATGGTTACTCTCCCCAACACCACAATCAAATTGCTCACTTTGAAACAAGCTATATAATTCTAAGGTTAAACAGTAAATACTTTAATTCCTCCAAAAAGCGTCCCTTTAGGGAATTATTAATGGCAAAGGAGCAGGACTGAAAAGATATGGCTGACAATAAAAGTTCAAAACGCAACTCAGTGTCCAAATTTTACAGCAAAAAACATATTCTGATAATTCCAAAACTACTGAGACAAAAACACACAATTCTTAAAAACGATCACAGTCTTGACACTAATAAAGCTACACAAAAGACTCAATTTTTAAGTTTAAATCTTCTTTCTCTCTGTTAATTTCCTATACTCTTCAATGTTAAAATCAGAACCATGCATTACTCTTTATGCTATGAGCTGGGACTGAACTCGAGAGCCCAATTTTTAGTACAAAAAATGCAAATATATGGGGGAAAAAACCCTGTATGTACAGAATGAGTTGTATCCTCACGTCTTAGGAAGTCCATTATTTACCAAAATTAATGAAATAAAACTAGTTTAGAAACTAGACTCATAGGGTAATATAGAACTATTTGGATTACATACTGAAGTTAACAATTCCCAATCCAATATAACACGTTATTTTAGTTGTTTTCATGACAGACGTAACACTAATAGAAGAATTTAAACTCTTAAATAGCCAGTCTTTTACTCCATTAACATGATGAGATTGTTATAACCATTTTTTTTCAGATCAATCAGTTAAGTCACTTAATATCTTGACATAAAGGTGAGTTATAATTATTTTCATATTGTAACTCAGTCTTGTCCAGACATACAAGATATGCAGCCACATATATACAATGTATGTGGAGTAACAGCACTTAGGTCATTTTGTTGTTGGTATCCCCTCCCTCTCACTGCATCAAAGCTGCATCTGCAGCAGTGTCAGGAATACCGTGGGCAGCCTCAAGCTCACTTAATCATTCTTGCCACGTGCCGCTCCTTCTACCTCCCTCTCCTTGTTTTCCTCTTGCCCCACTGGCTGCTCCTTCTTAGTCATCTTTGCCAGTTCCTCCTTCTCTCACTTCTTATGTCATGGTACCATCTCCATCTTGGTTCCAGCTGCCTAACTGGCATTCCCATTTTGATGTCAAACAGGTACAGTCAACTTGGCATAGCCCATACTTGCATTTCCTAATATCTGAAAAGGACAACCTCATTTCGTAGCTGCTCACCTTCCCCCACCTCCCCAAATCTCAAAACCATCTTGCTTCTTCTCTCAAACCACACATCTAATCCTTGAGGAAATTCTCGTGGCTCTTCCATCTTCAAAGTACGTTGACTGCTACCACCCTGGTCTACACCAACAGGATTACGTACTCCAGTCTGGATTATTGCAATAGCCTGCTGACTGGTCTCCCTGCTTTTAAGCCTTGTCCCCCTCTGGTCTACAGCAGCCAAGGCAAGCCAGATGTCCTACTAGTATGCATGTCAGTTCATGGCACTCCTCTACTTCCAGTCCTCCAAAGCCTTCCCATCTCAATGAGAGTAAAAGCCAAGCCCTGGCATGTCCCGTAAGCCCTGCTCCTCCCCTTTTATTTCCCAGACATGATCTACTCTTACCCTTTCCCTGTCCACTCCTTCCAGCCACAGTGGCCTTGTTCTTCAAACACTCCAGGCATGCCTGCACCTCACTGGTGCTTGGCAATGGAACCTCATCTTTCTTAAGGCTTTGCACAATTGTCCCCTTCTGAGGGAGGCTTGCGTTAATGATCACTCTTTTTACAATAGTATCCACCCTGCAACCTCTGAGACACCAGTCTTATCACGCTTCCTTCTTGAACTATCTGGATTCTCTCTCTCAGCACAAGCTCCATGAAGGCAGGGAGTTTTGTTGGCTTTGTGCACTGTTCATAGATTCTCAAAGTGTTTATTACACAGTGTCCACTCAAGAATTATTTGTTGAATAAACAAGCAAGTGACACTTTTTTGGCAGAAGAGAAACTGTAGCAAGAAGTCTGGGCCGGAAAGAAAGAACACCAAGGAGCTCCTGTTCCTTTGACTTCCCTCACATCTCTCCTAGCCTGGGGAACACGCCTCTGTCCCACTAGAGACCTCCCCCGCCAGAGTTTGGAGATCTTGGAAGAATCTAGAAGTCAGGTGCACAATTAGCACATCTTTATCTCTGTTGTGGATAGAACAGACCTTTGTGGTCTGTCTGGGAAACTGATTCAACATAAATAACACTGTGTACAAACTAGACTCTATTTTCCCATAGAAACAAATTACACATTAAACTCTTCAACTTATTTGTAAATTGCTCTTCGGCAAAGTACTGTCACGTACCCATCTTTTGGCAAGTCGCCTGAGACACTATCATGCTGTCCAAGTTGGTCCAGCCATGAGAAAAACGAGCAAAGTCAGTGGCTTGGCAGCTAAGTGGTTGTAAGTGCCTGGGATTGCCAACTGAGTCTTCTTTCCTTGTGACTTAATCTGAGAGAAGAAAAATGATGTTCTATAATGTTACTAGGTAAATTTCTCCTCAATAATCAGCTCTAAGGTGCAATATACAAAGCATGTCTGCCCCTTTGAAAAATTTCTTCCACATATTAGTAGATATAAATTATTTTTAAAGCAAATGAAGGTTCCTCTGTGCCCAATGTTTTCTGCTTGGAAACAAGGTACCTGTGAGTGGAGGTCAAAAGCAGAGATATTAGAGAAAATGGCAGCATCCTGAAAGCTACTGCATCAGGTACCAGGCACAACTTGTAGGCTATCCTCTTGCCTAGATTTGTCCTAGCAGAATAAATTATAAGACAACACTGTATATTTGTTTATTCATTTATAAATTCAATCACTTGATAAATATTTAAGCAACTAAATGTGACAGCACTGTTCTAGGCATTAACAAAATAATGAACAAAATGCTATGACCTTACAGACCTTAAATGTCTGGTTTATTAATGGACTTAACAATTTTGCTTCTGTCTTTGTACACAGGATTTGAGGCAACTATAATTCAAGAGTTAATTAAAGCCTGGTTGGATCCCAAGAGAGACCTTGGGCATGTATCAAGATCACTGGGCACATATCCTACCTCCAGGGGAACAAAGCTCTTCTGCCTTCTTTATTGAAATGAAGCCTTCCTCCACTTTACTTCTACCTCTGAGATGGTAATGGGCCATCAGAAGGTGGGGAAAACCATCTGGTTGTGTGGACCTCAGAGAGGTCCAAGCAAAGGAGCTACGAATGAGGCATCAGAGTAGCCCCGGTGCCTTGACTGAGTTGAGAAAGGTGATTTTGTGGGCTTGGTTCCCAGGCAGGCAACATCCTCTACTCTAACCTGGAAATGTAATCTCTTTTCTTCTTGTTCTTACAATCTCAATCTTTCCTCCTTCCCACTCCAAATATTTCTCCCATATCAATTCATAAGAGGAGAAGAGGAGAAAGAGGAAGAGGGGGAGGGGGAGGGGGAGGGGGAGGGGGAAGAGGAGAGAGGAGGGAGGAGGGGAGAAATGAGGTAGGCAGAAATGCTGCGTGAGCAGCTTCCAATTAGCATGGTCACTAAGAACACCTCTAGTCTCAGCCAGCTGGGGCTTGATCTGGTGTCTGTCCATTGCTGGAAGGATCACCGTTTCACCAGCTCTCAAAGACAGCTTGCCTACAGAGCACTAGCAAAGGGTCCCCCCTGTCACATTACACCTCCGAGAAGTTCCCAAAGAGCACATCCTTTAGGGACATCCTAAATCCCCAGTTAGTGTTTGACATGGACATGATGCAGGATCATAATAAGCATGAAAAGGACTGTGAAACGCTCAGTGTCTAATTCTGTTCCCTCTCAGGGCAATATTTAGTGACTTCATAATTATTACTGAACAGAAAGACACTAGGGGCATCTAGGCTCCTGGGGTATGGCAGTATGAAGGGTCTTATTGAGAAAGAGGCTGAAAATGGAAGGAATTAAAGGAAGAGTATCCATATGACTCCTCTGGGGAAGGAACAAAGCCAGATGAGACGCAACCATCCACAGGGTGTGCAGGTGGGTGGGTGGGCGAGTGGAACATGTTGACCTGACCTGTCCAAGGCTGATAGGTCTAGGAACATCAGTACAGCTGTTTGGCCAGAATCCCTGGCTCTGTACAGGTCATCTGGCTGTGTAGCTGTAACTGTAAAAATGGCAACAAGGAAATTAAGAGGCCATACCTTTTTATCAAGGAAAGCTACCTACTATCATAGACTCATGACTCCCGTTAGCACTGAAAACTCAGATGTCCTGGATTTAGTCTGTGTACCATCAATATTCTGTTTATTAGAAGGAAAGAAATTGATTTCCTGATTCCTTTCTTCCTTCATCCATTAATAAACATTATGTGAACACCTTCCATGTCCCAAGTACTGGGCCAGTAGAAACACAAATAAAACATAATCCCTGCTCTGAGAGTATAGTCGGGTGGGATGACAGAGGAGATACACAAGCCAACGAGTACCAAAGTAGCTGGATAAGTGCCACGTTAAAAAAACACCCCAGAGCTGACTCTGGTGCACACAGGAAGGGCATGCAGGTAAGAGAGAATAACATTTGCAAATGCTCTAAGAGTGGAGCGATGACATGACCTGTTTAGGAAGCTATATATCATAGGGCTGACACATGTTATGAGACAGACTAGCTAGAAATAAGTGAGGAGGTGGCTGTGGGCCTTATGTGCTGCACCAAAGAATTTGAACTTTGATACTAATGGCTCTGAGGGGCCACTTAATTTAAGCAGAGGACTTGATATGATCAAATTTCCAGGTAGAGAAAAATTACTTGGGCAAATGTGGAAGGGCAAAGCTGGTAAGCAGCCCCAAAGACTAGACTAGGTGATTGTTCCAAGTGACCAATTGGAAGACTGAAGCATCATTCACTGAAATGGAACAAACAGGAAGAGAAACACATCCAAAGCAGATGAGCTCAATTTCTGGCATGCTAATAAGCTTGAGGTGGTGATGGTGACTTAGAAATGTCAGTATCTAGGAGGAAAGTTGTAGGTATAGAGCAGAAGGGAGACAGATGTGGGAGTTATCAGCACAGGGGTGTTGGACCAATAGCTCCTTCTAAGACAATGGATTTCAGTAGCGACTAACTTCATGGATTTTTTCTGCTGGAATATTTACACCTAGCAGTGATTTGACTGATCTCTGGATTATAGTATTTCTTTTGTTCTTATTTTTATGACAAATACAAACTAATTACCAAGATATTTATAAAAGAGTTTTCGTATACGTTTCTCTTCAAATTACAATGTGAATATTGGGAAATTTGAGACATAGGAAAGTTTGAGACAAGGAAAGTATCCCACAAATAACTGTTTTGTAATTTAGCATAGCATTCTTTTGCATATGATTTTTCCCACCTGGGGAACTAAAAGTCTGTCAGTAATAACTTCAGGTTAATGCCTATTTAACCTGAAAGTTTTCCCCACCAAATCTGTGTCATGAATACCTGGTCTGAGTTTTTATGGAATATAGATCAATTTAACCTCAGAGCTTCAGCCCACACAATTTTGCCAAGATAAACTAACCCAAATGATTGACCCCACTGATAGAAGAGATCATATTTTGAAAGATACCAGCACAAAATATAAGTATTTCAAACTCAAGCTCTTTGATGATGAAATTAGAGCAGAAGAATCTTATCAAGTCTCTGGAAACAGGGTCTGAGAACAATGAATCCAAGTCAGGAGAATCTGGTTCTCTCTACCCAATGCTTCCACTGGTGCCCTGTGTGACCTTGGGCAAGTCTCACCACCTCCCCCTCCCCGTTACTCGTTTTTTTCCCTCCTATCACCAGGTGGAGTTTTAGAAAGTATTTTATGCTCTTTAGATGAAAGATAGAAAGTGTACCACTTAAGTGGAAAGTCTGAGGCTTTTCACTCAGAATAGGAGGAAAGACTCACTAGCACATAACCATCCTAGAGACAAAAACTTTATCTAGTGGTTTTACTTCCCAGCTAATGCTTAAATCAACAAAGGCCTAGGTCACAAGTTCCCAAACATTTCAGTGTAAAGAAAATGGCGAGGATGCGGGCCGGGGGGGAAAAGAAGCCTAGTGAACAATCAAATCTTATAAGTGATATGTCTTTTAGTACCTGTAACCTGAGAAAATATGAAATGCTCAAAAGTTACTGCTAATTCAGGAATGCTTGCAAGTGAATTTACATATTTTGGGTGTGCTATTCACTTTTTTAAAAAATCAAGACTTTATTCTTTTAGAATAGTTTTAGGTTCACAACAAAATGGAGGAGAAGGTACAGAGATTTCCCGTATTCCCACTGTCCCTGCACATGCGTCACCTCTCCAATTATCAACATCTCCCACCAGAGTGGTACACTTATTAGTGGATGAAGCTACACTGACACATCATCACCACCCAAAGTCCAGAGTTTACATTACAGTTCACACTTGGTGTTGTACATTCTATGGGTTTGGACAAATGTATAATAATGTGTATTCATCACCATGGTATCATACAGAGTATTTGCACTGCTCTAAATATCCTCTGCGCTCTATCTATTCATCCCTCCTCTCCCCTCTTAACTCCCGGCAACCACTGATCTTTTTACTGTCCCCATAATTTTGCCTTTTTCAGAATGTCATATAGTTGGAAACATACAGTATGTACTCTTCTCAGATCGACTTCTCTCACTTAGTATTCAGCATTTAAGGTTCCTCCATGTCTTTTCATGGCTTCATAGCTCATTTCTTTTTAGCACTGAATATTACACCGTCTGGAGGTACCACAGTTTATCCATTCACCTACTGAAGGACATCTTGGTTGCTTCCAAGTCTTGTCAGTTAGGGATAAAGCTGCCGCAAACATCTCTGTGCAGGTTTTTGTGTGGACATAAGTTTTCAACTGCTTTGGGTAAATACCAAGGAGCATGATTGCTGGATCATATATTACAAATATGTTTAGTTTTGTAAGAAGTCACCAAACTGTCTTTTAAAGTGGCTGTACCATTTTGCATTCCCACCAGCAATGAATGAGAATTCCTACTGTTCTACATCCTCACCATCGTTTGGTATCATCAGTGCTCCAGATTTTGGCCATTCTAACAGGTGTGCAGTGGTATCTTGCTGGGGTTTTAATGTGCATTTCCTTGATGATCTATGATGTGGGGCATCTTTGCATGTGCTTATTTGCCATCTGCATATTTTCTTGGGAGAGGTGTCTGTTCAGGTCCTTGCTCCAATTTTAATTGGGTTGTTTGTTTTCCTATTGTTGAGTTTAAAGGGCTCTTTGTATAGATAACAGTTCTTTATCAAATGTGCCTTTTGCAAATATTTTCTCCCACGAATGTGTATTTTTAAAAACCCCACGGTATTCACATATATTTGGAAAACAGTGGTGTCTGTAACATGAGACCTAACTCCTCAGTCACAGGCAACCACTTGGTTTGCAATAAGACCAAGAAACTCATGACATTAAATCTTGACACCCACCCTGGCGTTCTGAAGACTAAATATTGCAAAAACCTCCTTAGCTTCACAGAAGCTTTTGTTTTACTATTTCCTATTTCATCCGTTTGTTGCAGCAATTGAAGGAAAAATCTCAGGCAAGAGCAATGTTAAAGTCCAGTTTAACACAAATTTTTGTGCAAGAAAATATATCCTACAGAGAGAAGGGAACAAAGTACCTCAAGGTACAGATCATGTAGAAAGCCACATAAAATAATGAAAGGAGGCAGAAGCACAATGAATTGAGGTTAAATTTCTATCATTTTTGCAAAGGGAGTAATAAAAGTGTGTTTATAAAATATATAACAAATCTTTTTTGTCGGTAAAGTGTTTTATAAAATAGAAAGTATTATACAAATGGTAAGTGGTTAAATACGTCGGGTGAGAATATTAATTTCCTGAACACACCGGCATGGCTGCATTAAGAGGTTTTGTCTCCCTATCAAGGCAATCAGTAATCTCTCCTTACTCAGGCAGTCATGTCACTTCTTGAGCACCACATGTCATTCTGGGTCCAGCCTTTCGGAACACCTAGAACTTCTAGAGGTGGGCGGATTTGTCAACAGGGGTAGAAAACATAGATGATGATATGTAACAGTAGTTACCGTTTACTGATCACTTCCTAGGTGCCAGGCATTGTTCCAGACCTTAGTATATGTCATCACTGAGCCTCACAATACAGCACACCTCTTTTCATCTGTTTTTAGCAGAGGAGCCTCTGAGAGCACAGCCAGGGAGAGAAGTCTGGCCAACCTCATTCCAAAGCCCCTCTGTCACTACACTACCACTGCCTCCTAGGAAGTGAGATGCACGTAAAACGGGAGAATTTTTCTCCAGCAAGAGATGTTCAAATAATTTGTTCAATACCTACCTGGCAGCTCTGCCTCAGCATCACAGTGTAAAGTCTTGATTCTAGTTTCTTTCTTCAACTACTGTTGAGAACCTACAATCTACCCCTTAGGGTGCTATTGACTTCACTGGCTAATAAACACACAATTTCTAAATTACCCTACTTGTTGCATTTCCTTGGTTATCTTCTCCAACGCATCCATTTTTACAAAAACATACCAGAGCAACTCGAATACAAGCTATGCTACCTCTATCTTCTATTTCCTTATTTCCTAGTAGTCTGAAAACAATCTGTATTCACTCTTTTTATTTATTTATTTATTTTTTTTGCGGTACGCGGGCCTCTCACTGTTGTGGCCTCTCCCGTTGTGGAGCACAGGCTCTGGACACGCAGGCTCAGCAGCCATGGCTCACGGGCCCAGCCGCTCCGTGGCATGTGGGATCTTCCCGGACCGGGGCACGAACCCGTGTCCCCTGCATCGGCAGGCAGACTCTCAACCACTGCGCCACCAGGGAAGCCCTGCAGTCACTCTTCTAAGTAGCATCCAAGCAGCGCCAGCAATGTGCTAAGTACTTAATTTGCATTCCCTTTTTTATTCCTTATGACAAAGCTATTAGGTTGGTGTTGGATCTCCATTTCATGGATAAGGAAAGAGTCCTAAGGTAGGATTCAAACAGAGGTTTGTTGGATGCTGAAGCCCTGGTTTTAAGCCCTAATTTTAAGCACTACGGTATGCCTTCCCAGAACACAAACACAAGTTTTTCTTGTCAGAAGAGATTAATGGTTAAATTAAAGGAGCTGGATGGAGAGATGTCAGAAATTATCAGAATTTACTGCTTTCCACCTGCTCAGCCTCAGTTGTCTTCACTTCCTTTAATTCACTTTTGATCCTATAGAGCTAAGAATTTAGGATTGTGAGTTATTCAAAAAGCCTTCAGACTCAAGGGAGAAGGCAGAACAAGGAACCAAGACACAGCATTGGTCTCCTTTCTTAAAAGTATGTTCACTTCAAACGTTTAAAGAAAAGAAAACCCCAAATCAAAGCACTGTGTTTGCCTCAAAATCACTTCCCTGGCTAACACATTGAAAGGCTTCCCCTAAAATTGTCCCACGCCCTCAGCCAGGAGGGATTCCTGAAGGAATGAAGCTGCTTAGGGGAGTGGTCTACATTCAAATGGACCCCAGCACCCTCAGAGGGGCCCCTGGTTGGGTCACCATGTTAGGGAAGAATCGCTCAGACCAAGAAACTGGAGAGGCAAAGGTTGTATCCAGAAAAAACAATCACAGAATTTCTACTCCTTATGTTTTTTTTTTTTTTGGGGGGGTGTAAATTTTAAACACGCTAGTGAAGAAATGCGAATATTACTAACATGAATTAAAGACTGTACAGTAATGGCACTGTTGTTGCCTAAAGACAATCTTCCTTAGGTTTTTTTTAACCCAGTGCGACACTAGATGTAGAGGAAGCTGGAAGGTACCCTGGAGGCTGGCCATCGCATGAGGGTGGGAAACGGTGGCCGTTCCAGCGTCTGAGTCTTTCTGGGGCACATACACATCAGGGCTCTGCTAAGAGTCTCCACGTAACTGATATTCTGTGAGAGGTGGTGTATTTCAGCACAGTCGTGAGGAAAATCATCACTCTCCGTTTAGGACTCCTTCCTAGTTCGAAAACTCGAAACACATTAATTTGCAGTTTGTATAAGAGCTCTTGGAAGAAATAATAGAGCATTTTCAAAGCTAGGCTAGGAGCCTGGACTTATTTTGCAGGAAAGAAGAAACTACTTGGGGTTTATGAGTAGGATGGTATTTCTATGGGGAATTTTGGAACCAGGGGAGCTGTGAGGAGAACCCAGATACTTTGCAGGCAGGAGGAATGGGATGAAAGTTAGCACTAGACCAAACATTCCTCGGTTTTACCCACTGCTTAGTGTCCCCAGATTTTCAGTCACTCCTTTTTTTATTTTCATGGGGCCAAATGGCCCTGTGGGCAAAAGTGTTTCAATGAGCTGGGGCTAATGATTTTACACAGAGCACATAGGGCTATGTGTGAAGGATTTCTGAGGTACACGGGGCAGGAGGTGGGGGGGGTGGGTGCGATCAATAAGATTCTCTGAAAAAAATGACCTAATTTTTTAGGATTGCTGGGAAGTATGGCCAAGCTATTACAAAAGGAGGACTTAATTAAATAGCTTCAAATTGGTCTCTCCAGCTACAACATGCAACTCTCCGAGCTCCCAGTTTCTTCTTATATAAACTGCCAGTTATCTAGCCCATCAACCTTGCAGACAAGCAAAGGAGAACTCAGAGAGACAAGTAACTTGTGCAAGGTCACCACGTGTTCAGTTCTTGTTGATACCTCGGAAAAACCTTGAAACGTGCTCCATAAACGTTTCATATTTATCTCAGTTTGCAATAAGGATGGCATACCATGGAGCGGACAGTGTCATGTTTCTTAAGACAGAGACTTCCGTGATCACTGTTGTTTACGCAATTTTTAGGTTCTTACAGGAGACACTTCTATATCCATCTTGAGTTATCAGGGTGCATTTTGTATGTAAGTATATTTTTTAAATAAATGTTCTTTTAAAAAATCATTAACTGACTCAATCCTTCTGCATATTAAAGGAACACAGAGAACTCACTGTCTGGATCCACACTCCAGATTGATGTCACTGATTTGTAAAGAACTTCTGAAATTTTCAGTTTGAGGTCTCAGGTTTCCACAGCAGGTGAAGGAAGGCTGCTTAAATCAGTGTCCCAGAAATTTCACTTTCAGGGTTCCTTTCTCTCAAAAGAACGCCAGGAGATGTACTCAGGTTCACTCCTATTTCCCTACAACTGCCCCATTTTGACAATTTGCATTTCATCTTGGACCAGGGCAATGGTAATTGTAAATTGGTCCACTTTCTTTAATCTGGGACTAGCAGCAAGTCATTTTTTAACAGCCCTTAATTCCCCCTTTTAATGAGATATCTGTGTTTGGCAGTGACTCAACCATGGACTGCTGTAGGCTAGGGGGGATGAATCACAGAAAAAGAGATAGAAGAGACCCATTAGGTAATCTCACACAACTCTCTGCCAGACTCAGGACGACTCCCGACAATAAAACTTCGAAAGTCAGAAAGAGAAAGACAAATACTGTATGCTAACACATATATATGGAATTTAAGAAAAAAAAAAAAAAAGTCATGAAGAACCTAGGGGTAAGACAGGAATAAAGACACAGACCTACTAGAGAATGGACTTGAGGATATGGGGAGGGGGAAGGGTAAGCTGTGACAAAACGAGAGAGTGGCATGGACTTATATACAGTACCAAACGTAAGGTAGATAGCTAGTGGGAAGCAGCCGCATAGCACAGGGAGATCAGCTGGGTACTTTGTGACAGCCTAGAGGGGTGGGATAGGGAGGGTGGGAGGGAGGGAGACTCAAGAGGGAAGAGTTATGGGAACATATGTATATGTATAACTGATTCACTTTGTTGTAAAGCAGAAACTAACACACCATTGTAAAGCAATTATACTCCAATAAAGATGTAAAAAATAAATAATAAATAAATAAATAAATCTTCTAGGACCAGTCGGCATACTTTTTATTTGCCTCCAAGGATGAAATTGCTAACACTCACACCATAGGCTGTTCTATCATTTGAAGAGCCCACACTCCGACAGTCATCTCCCTGCTGTTTCATGTACACCCTCCTTATCCTCACTGCTCTTTATCTCAACTGTAAAGCTCTGGGTCCACCCAGACTACTGAGTGTCTCTTATGTACACACATTTTCCTTCCTGTCTGTTTGCAAGTACTCACATATTTAGAGAATGACCGCCTCGGACATCAAGGGAAGATTGAACTATACAGAAAAGAAGTTCTGATATTTCTTAGCCCCGGCCATAAAAACTAGAAACAGGATTCATACCATGGACTTCAGCCTCAAAGGCTGCTGTCTTTTACACGCTTTCCAGTTCTTTGTTCGGTCTCATTCTCTCGCCGAGAGTTCTCTGAACTCTCTCCAGCTGTTCCACATCTGGAATTGAGCTGCTCACACTGAACAAACTATTCCTGGTGTGGTCTTACTTGATGAAGATCAACTCTGGGTCTCTTCTCCTTCCAGCCCCCTTACCCTGCTTGCTTTTCCCTTTTCCTTCTATTCTCTCTCTCTCTCTCTCGTTCTGTAAACTCCTCTTTGGACACTCTGTTCTGAAGTGGTGTCATTCGAGTCAGGTCAGTGGGCTCAAGAATAACGATAACAGCAAAAATTCCTTGTGAGGCCTCAAAGCCCATTTAGTCAGCACAGCGATGCCTTTTAGGATTTCCACTTCCCTCTTTTCCTACAATTAACATTATCATCATCAACAACCACTACCTCTACCTTTTTCTTTTGAGGTCAGTGTATCACCTTCTTTGTAATTATTCTACATAGCTACTATGGGTTAGTTGGCTTTTTCCATTTTTGCTTCATTTCCAGCCAAATGCACTATTTTACCTACCTTTCAGCTCTGATTATTTTCCTATGTATGAACGTACAATTTTTTTCTCTTTGCTAATGTTAGATTATTCTGCCTTCAATTTACTGAGAAAACTTCTATTTAGACCATCAAGCCTAACCTCCCTAAACACTTATTTCTTCATTGTCTAAGTGATTCTTGCAATCTCTGCAAAATTCAGAATTGGAAAGGACTGAACTCATAGCTAGGCCACTTTCTTTGACCTTTAATGCTGGCCACTTGTCCTGCCATGTTTTCCTCACACATGTACAATGCAGCTTCCTTTAGAGCAGGACCTAGTTAAGGGAATCGCCTTTTAAATAGGGGACTTTCTATTCATTTATGTAAAAAGCTTCCTACCTAAGTGATTGGCAAGCCGGGAACAACTATGTGGCCAGATTTTAGCCCATCTGTTTACACAGAGTGGGTGAATGTAAATGTCACCCTCACAATTCCAAGGGTGCCCCCAAGGCTGCATGAATCAACCCTCTCCACCACTCCCCTCCTCCAAGAAGAGAAGGTCTTCCCCACGTCCTCACCCCTACATCCACCCCTTCCCCCATCTCCAGTTAGGCTAGGCTCAGATCATTCTTTTGTATAGTATTTTCAAACGTACGCAAAAGTAGAGTAATTGGTACAACTGATGTCCCCATATACTCAACAAGATCTGAAACAGGTCATCCCCCAATCCAAAGGACCCCAGATTTCAATTTCTCCTCTTCAGAGATTCAAAGGCCGTCGCTGAGTCTGGCACAGGAATTTTCCATTGTGCCTTGGGGATGACCCCCAGTGTGACTAGTCTTTGGATCTCATCACCACTAATCCCCTGGAACCGCAGAACTAACAGAACACATGTCCTCATCCAATTTGCCAGCGCTTTCTTTTTTCTCTCCCCTCATTTAAAATTCTGCCAGAAGTTCAAAATAAAAAGAATAGAGTGCCTACCCTCCTTCAACCCCAACTCTGAAACATGTATTTTTACCTTGAATGCTTTTTTTTGGTCTATCTTCTGAAATTGTGACAAGTGGTTATGACTTCAACTTTCAAATGGCTTGAGGCAAGGTTTTGGAACAAACAAACACAATACTGCTAGAGAGAAAATGAAAACCAGCAAAAATAAACCAAAAAGGTAATTGATAATTATTTGGGGAGAGAATATTTATTTTTCTTCCTATTTTGACAATCTTTTGTTATTTTGCTTTTTCCTCAGCACTTCTAACACAGCTAAGAGCTCAGATCAGAGGTCTTCAAATGTTAATGTGCATTAAAATCAGCGCTAAAACTGTGGATTGCCAGGCTCTACTCCAGAGAGTTCGATTCCACAGGTCTGGAGCGGAGCCTAGGAATCTGCATTTTATCAAACACGCCAGAGGGCTCTAATGCAGGTGGTCTCTGACTACGCTTTCAGAAACACTGAAGGTTTACATGAGGAACACAAAGTCCTCATGAGAGTTTCGAAGCGGGAGTGGTTGTTTTTACTTGGGGTAATGAAGGGACAACTTCACAGAGATGGAATTTGAACTTTATAATTTTCATTCAATCATTTGGTCACTGAAAAAAATTATTAGATATCCACTATGTACGAAGTTCTGTCTCAGGTACTAGAGTGAACAAGTCTTACAGAGCCCTACCTCATGGGGGCTGAGAGTCTACATAGGCGGGATTGCAGGAGCAAAAGGACGTACCATCATAAACAAAGAGTGGAGGGTATTAAGGAATGTCGAGTTCAATGTTGAGTTCAATGTTGGAGAACACAAAAGGAAAAAATATACAGTGACTGATCCAAAGAACTACTTCAATGATTCTTTGCTGATTTTCTTTGGATAGACTCATGTCACTGACTAAACTTACACATTTATAGGAGACAAGGGACTTCCCTAGTGGTCCAGTGGTAAAGAATCCACCTTACAATGCAGGGGATGTGGGTTCAACCCCTGGTTGGGGAACTAAGATCCCACATGCCGCTGGGCAACTAAGCCCGTGAGCCACAACTACTGAGCTCATGCACCTCAACTAGAGCCCACGTGCCGCAAACTACAGAGCCCACATGCTCTGGAGCCTGCACGCCACAACTACAGAGTCCACACGCCCTGGAGCCCTCGCGTACCAACTAGAGAAGAGAAAACCTGCACGCCACAACTGGAGAGAAGCCCGCGCACTGCAACGAAAGATCCCACGTGCCTCAAGGAAGATCCCACATTCCACAAACAAAATAAATAAATAAACAAAATAATAATAAATAAATCTTTAAAAAATTTAAAAAAATAGGAGACAAGATTGAGACATGAGAACCAATAATGAATAATAAAGTATATAATTAAATCTGAATTGGGGCTATAGAATAACAGAATATATACGTGAATTTTGTGTTTAGGTTCGTATAATTTAGAAGGGCTTTGTGGAAAAGGCAGACCTTGGAATTCTGGGATGCTAATGGAGAAGCTGAGACGGGAACTGTGGTCATGTCCGGACACAAGCGCTACCTTGCTACTCCAGGTGTGGCCCTGGGATCAACAGCATTGGCATCACCTGTCAATATAGCTGTATTAGAAATGTGGAATCTCAGGACCTACCCAGACCTCTTGAATGAGAGGCTATATTTTAACGAGATCACCAGATGATTCATATATACATTTAAGCTTGACAAACACTGCTACAAGGGGTCCAAATGGAGATGGGCTACACATATTGAGGACAGAGTTTAGGGGTACAGTTGAGGGGCTAGAGCTGATGATATTGCTGTGAATTAAGAACACAGAGACAATAACCTTTGTCATAAAACTGGAAGACTTTTCAAAGTAGGAAGGAAAAAACAGTAGGAGAACTGAGGCCTAGAGTTTAGGAATCGCTCATGGTGAGAGGAATGTTCACACACGGTAAGAGGGAAAAAGAAGAATCAGATTAAAGAAAGAAGAGATTAGAAGGGAGAGGGCAGTACAGTACAAATTAGTGAAAGAGTTGGAATGGCCAAGGCTTCAGGGACAGAGAGGATGGGAACTAAGAATGGGCATTGGAGATGCCTAAAAAGAAGTCTGCAGTTATCCCAGGGGCAGTGGGAAGCAGCTCCGAGGGGTTTAAGCAGGAATGACATAATTTCAAGATACGGTCCAGATAAAAATTTAAAAGGTCATCTTTTTCCTAGAAGGTAGGCTAAAAGTGAACTATACTAGAGATCATGTGTAAAATTGTCAATGTAGAAACAGACGTTGAACTGCTTCCAAAACTATGTCACCAGGCTGACAAATTTTTAATTAAGTCCATCTGGTGTGAGCTCCTTGTATCCATGTCTTCTCTTCACGTAGATCTAGCCTCTTTCTTTCATCCAACTTGAGGAACAGATACACACACACACACATATATACACATGCACACGCACACACACCATCTTCCTTCCAGAGCCAATGCTTCTTCTAAGCTTTTAATTGAATTCCCAGTCCCAGACCTTTTTCACGTGTCTTTCGAGGACCCACTCACACCTTCTGGATCTTTTTGAGCATCTTAACATCTTTAAAGAGAGTAAGAAGAAGAGACGAAAGATTTTGTGGCTAATGAACCTTTAAAGAAGAAAGGTGGCTCACAGGTGGCCAAAGTCAACTTTCCTTCCATTCAGAAGAGAGCTTTGTGTCCTTTCAGAAATTATCTAACCTCTCTGAGCCCAAGTTTTTTTCAACTATAAAACTGAAGACAATAGCTACCACTTCAGGTTCTTAGAATAATTAAATGAGTTGAGTTTTAAGTTGCTTTACTATAGTGCCTGGTGCATGACAGTTGCTCAAGAAATATTAGCTGATAAAAGATTAGGAATATACATCATCAGGAGTAGGAAAAAAAGAATGAGCTGCTCATTTAATATTTACTTGGTGGTAACTTACACTTAGCATAGAACCAAGATTTTAAATTTATTAAAGGGACACATTTTGTGTGCCTAAGATGAACAGAATAATCTCCTAAAGACAGTTTTATAGCATACCGTCTAACTGTGTCTGGATTTTAATGGTAAGATTGTAGCAGGGACATGAAGTGAAAGTCGGTTGAAGAAGAGAAGCCGTTAAGGATAAAGAGGGTGAGAGCACCTCAATGCCAGCCCTGAGGTGCTGCTTGATAGAGGAGTTCCCCACAATTCCAGAAACACTACCAAGCATAATGGTTGGCGTCTCAACCTTTGGGAGGAGTGGTGAATTTCTGAAAGGCTCCCATCAGCTGAGATAAATACGAAATGTTTATGAAGCATGTTTCAAGGTTATTCTGAGGTATCAACAAGAACTGAACACTAGGTGACCTTGCACAAGTTACTTGTTTCTCTGAGTTTTAGTTTGCTTGCCTACAAGGTTGATGGGCTAGATAACCTTTAAATGGCCCTTGTGGTTCTAACAGGATCTGGGAAGAGGAATGGATAACTGAAAAAGAGACCAGACTACACAGTCAGACCTGGGCTGGAACTCTGGTTCTACCAAGCACCAGGCAAAGCACTAAATATCCCTGGTTCTCATTATTCTTCTCTGTAAAATGGGGAAAATAAAACATACATTACAGAGCTACTGAGGAATGAAAGATGTTTCTAAATTATCTGGTATATAACAGACAATTAATGGAACACTCTCAAGAGACTCCCTGATTGTGTGTTAAATATACCTATTGCCAAATTTAAGGTATGGTCATCCCACAGGAGACTAAAAAGCATTTCTTCGGATTTCAAAAACATTTTTCCCTTACAGAAAAGATTCATCCCAGGCTCCTCTTAGAATGTGAGTCAAAGTTCATCCTGAGCATCAGACAGACTTCTAGAATACTTAGATCTATCTACCCACTGTTGAATATGAAATGTGACATCTTCATCCTAAACAAACCCTTACTGAGGAAGCGCGCGCGCGTGTGTGTGTGTGTGTGTGTGTGTGTGTCTTACTGATTGCAAAGCTTGAGAGTAAGCAATATGGGGTTTACAAAGCTGTGCATGGTTTGGTTCTCTGCTCCTGAGAAACCAACAATAACTTGCCTCTGTAGGAAGACTAGTACACAATGCCAAAGGATCAAAAGCATTATTCAGAGAAGGAAAAATGTGTGACTCCTTCCACAGAATTGTGTGAATTAATTAATGTTTATGAAGAGTTTTCATATGCTTGTGCAAAAGGCGCTTTAAATGTACACATTTTTAAGGGTACTTTGTTTTGGAAGACTACATTAGGAACACACAGGGCAGTGAGGAGTACTCTGCGAGGCAAGAAAAGGTTTTAAAGAAAGCACAGATACAGAGGTACCCTGCTGAAAAGACAATACTTAAAACCTGTTGTAATCACGATGTAAAAGGATACTTTTAGAGTACGTTTTCTATGTAGATGATAAGCCAGGTGAAAGCTGGAAACACAAATTTTTTAGCTCAGGATGAAAAGTCAAGTTCCTCAGTATAAATAAGTTTTAAATAAATTTTTTAAAACACCAAATCAATTTAAAGTGCTAACAGCCTTACTAGGATGTAAATTCTTAAACAATTAGCCTCATTCCCAACAGGATCAAACACAAGCAAGCGGCCAAGACAGTTTAGCTCCTAAGCCTGGTGTGTTCAAAGAGAATCTTGATTTGAGCCGAGCGTGATGTCCAGATGCAGTATAACCCTTCTACACACAGCTCCATGGGAAAGCATTTTCTGGAAACAGATGCACCTTGTTTAAAACCGAAGTTTTGCTTCTGAAAAAACTGGATACAAATAGAAATTTAGAAAATTGAATCATACTTCAAATGCCCTGGGGAGGCTCATATCATAGGGAACCCTGTCATGAATGTTTTTGCAAGTGAAAAATTATTTTATGTATTGAAAAATCACCTTTAATTTATATGCTGCATCGATATTTTGGTTTTGTTCTGTAATCATGTGCTTGCTTTTTGTGGCTTATTTTGAACAACTTTCTAAAAAAAAAACCATTTTTTTTTCTTTGAGTATTTAATTAAAAATGTTTCCTTCTTTTAAGTGTAACTTTTAATATATTCTGGGACTAATTCCTTTCACTCCTACCCCTACACCTCCCTCCCCCCAAAACACCCTCCATTTTTGAAATTGAAGCTATGGGATTATCTAACTAAATTTACTCAAATTTATTTTATGGTCAAATTTTAGGAACTCGTTTATTCTACCTGGTAGGGAATATACAATAGATCCTATCAGATCTAAGCAGAAAGCCATCGGGGGCATGGTGTCCCTACCTGCTCTTTGACAGTTGATTTTAAAGGAATTGAAGTGAAGGGATATATAAATTTCCCAGCTTTGTAGCTTGTCCCTGATCAGGTGGGAATGGATAGGACAGAATGAGGAACTTATGCTTGCTTCTGTGTTGAAAATCCACATTCGTTTGGTGTTGAAGCAAATATGCTGCAGACATATTTGCTTCAACTCCAAGAAACTGAGTAATGTTTCACAGTTAAGCAGAGGTTCCCAAACCCTCTTGGATCAACGAATCCCTTAGTCTTTCAGTAATTTTTTCCTACTGTCACTAGGCCAAAAGAAATACCTAACAGTTCATTTATTAAGTAGTTAGAGTCAAATAACCTACTACGTATCCACGTCCTAACGACGTAGTAGCACTTTGAAAAAATAATACTCATAAATTGAAAGAAATAAAGTATAGTTTAATTTTATTCTCAAAGAGCCACACTTACTTACTAAAGGGTGTGTACGCCTACTGGGCAGCACACAACTTTCAAGTCTTGGAATCAGACTGTATACTGCCACCTTCATTTTCTGTTGCACATTAATTACCACGCAGAATTTACCTTCTGACACCTCAATCTCAAAAAAACCCCAGCTTTAAAAAGCTATGACATCAAAAGGAATGTAGCGCCATCTAACGTTGAAACTGTGAACTATCTCAGCCAGTATTTCATTGGGTGTCTGACTGACATCAAATATTACTGTGCTTTCTTCAAACAAAGAAAAAAAAATCCCATAAAATATCCCCTATGCATTGACTGTGGCACCCTGGGGTGCCCCGGCAAACAGTTTGGGAACCACAAGTTCAGCGACACAGCTATTCCCATTTTCCTGAACTGACTGAATGTCATGAGATTTCAGTATCTTTTCAATATACACACATGTACAGAGCTGAGATCTCTAGTTGCTTCCATGTACATCTTGTCCCCAGTTAAAATCACTGCCATCTCAGCTAGGTCACATTTTTAAAGACAATCCCTTTATCACAATTCCTACCCTGATGTATTTAGAGACAAAATACCATTAAATTTCAGCTTTACTTCCATAAATTTGTATCTGGCCAGTGATTTGATTTAGTTTATACTAGGAAAACATGCTATTTTTTCACATACCTGAAGTTCTGTGTCGTAGTATAACCTAATGTTGAGTACCAACAGTGTTATTACTGAATCTGCCTTTGTGGGTATCCACATGTCTAAAATGTAAGATATTACATATCCAGGCATAATGGCTGGACAGTCTAGTGCATGAAAAAATTACCAAATGTGTCAACTGCTTTGTGAAAAAGATGTTAAGAGCAGTAATTCAGGATAATGTTAAGTAGAAGTCTTCCATTTAAATAACAGACATTTCTCTCCAGCAAGCGCTAGTAGAGGTTGCTAATGACAGAATGAGCCCAGTCCTAGTCTTTACTCCTGGAACCTAAATGTTGCCCCTCTTCCTTCCTTTGCATACAGCCTATTTATTTCCATTTGCTGCCGAGGATAAACCACTGACTGAATCATGTAATTCTAGTTTTGCTATCATCTCACGATTTCCTTTTATACCTTTGAAACCAAGCTCCCGTCATAAATTCAACTATTGTCCTGCCTATTTCAACTTTCTGCATGTTCATTTCATATTGCTTTTGTTCTGGGTTTCCCTTCCCTCTTCAGTTTTATCTGTGCCCTTCCTTTCCTCTCTCTGCTACTTTCAAAAGCCTCCCACACAATCCTAGGTAATAGCAATTTAAAAAGGATGCCCTTGGGTGGAATAATCAGCCTTCATGATTAGAGTCAGGTCCTGGCTGAATCTGGGATGTAGGACCAAAGCAGTCTGTAGCCCCAGAAGAACAGAATTAGAGGGAAAACTGCACTCAGTTTGTTAAGCGTGGCATTTTTTAATCAGCACGGCACAGAGCCTTATTACCAATGTGGATTGAAATGAACTAATTCTAATGGCAGTGTGTCCATGGTCAAGATATTTGTGGTTCACGGAGGCAAGGAAGTTCATAGGTCCTAACCCAATCCAGTGGGGATAACAGAAATGTGCTGAAAGAGACTGGAAAAAACCACACCATTAAAGATATCACAGTGCAATCACTGAAAAGACAGCAGTGCTGGGGCCCTTATTCTTTCCTTTAACAAGATCTGTATTTTGTTACTTTTAAACATTCTGTCATACATAGTATTCTATCTCAGGAATATTTTAGCTCATATAATGACATTTAAGAAAAAAAAGTAACAAAAAACCTAGAAGCCTTTTCTAGTGCCAAGCTCATTTAGAAAGTTTAGCTTCTGACTAATGCAATGATGCAATGTAACAATACCAAATTCTTTCCTAATATTTAGGAGTAAGTGATTACTGGTGGAAACTGTAATGTTTCCTAACAAACCAAGTGTTTCAGGGACAGACCACCCAAATGTATTATTATATAAAGATGTCAGTTACATAATTACATGAGAAAACAACACATTTTACTTTTTTTGTTTTTTAACAACAATTATCCTCTCTGGGGAAGATGGGCTGAATTAGCTGCTTAGCAAAGTGCCTCCTAGGGGCTCCAATTATCTCAGACACATTTAAACTGGAACCTTGATAACGTACATTTAACATGAGGAAAATGAAAATGTCCTTCCTTCTCTCCCCATCTCCCACTCCTGCCATGTCTGAAGTGACTTTGCTGAGACCACCAACAGTGAAGATGCATTTAAAAACTCCAACTCAAATTTAACCATGAACCATATACCAGTTGCCCTGCTGTAAAAACTTTTAGAATTATCTATTTGAAAGGCATTATACTGATGCCATTCTTTAAAAGTAACCGGAAATATTTTAAAAATGTGAGTGTCCAGTTGCATTTAATTCAGATGGCATTTATAAACATCTGTGTACATGAGGGGTATACAATAGTCTTAAAAATGATTATACTGCTCCCTTATAAAACATAAAAATATTTGCTTTAACTATTTGATGCCTCACTACTCATATATTTCAGTATTTTGGCAGACACACCTGCTGAGCATCCAGTGTCAGAGAAAAGAGTTCTTCTGGTAATATCCAAATTAGCAAGATAGCCACAGATCAGCCATCTTTGAGTGTAGCTTATCATAATTTATCAGTGAAATAAAGATGGCAAAGGGAGAGGATGTTTTCATCAAAATGCTGGGTGTTTCTCAATGGGGTGCTATCGGCATTTGTGATATGATAATTCTTCCTTGTGGTGGGACTGGCCTTGTCCTGGCATCCCTGGCCCTTTCCCACAAAATGCCAGTAGTGTACCCCAGTCATGGTGATGATCAAAACAGTCCCATACATTTCCAAAAGTCCCCTAAGCAGGAACAGTACTGCCTTCAGTGGGAAACCACTGACCCAAAGAGTTCCTACCAAAAAGAGAAACAAAACCGGAATAATGGTGAAGTCTGCTAAAGCTTCATTATGTGGTTTAAAAGAGAGAGAGGGAGTGGTTTCTTAATAACTGTATGTAACTTTACTTCCTCATCTTTCAGTTTATTTGTAAGAGGTTTATCTCCCGGGGGGATTATACATTATCAATGATTCTCAAAGGCTTCCTCAGAGGGGGGCGCACAGGCACATAAGCCTGAACAGTATGTCTAGAGGAATGAGCATAAGAAGCTCACGCTTTTGGTTGACCTCATCCCTGCCTCCTGGCTACTCAAAGTTCTCTGCTGTGGTACCACACCCAGGCTTCTGCTCCTGCCAGAGATACCCCATCTCTAAAGTTACCCCTCGTTTCTAATCCTGCCCCATGAACATTTCTGATGCAGCAGCAAAACGTTAGGAAAGCAATCTGATTAAGTCAAATTATATTATATTCTGAAAAATTGATATTTTTTCCCCTTTGGCATTTTTCATTAACCTGAAACAACTTCTACTTGATGTACTTTGTTCAAGGCAGGGTGAAAGGAAAGAAGAGCTGGAAGAAAAACACTTAACATTTTCTATCTATATTAGGTGCATGTAAATATGCCTAGGAAGAAAAGGATAAAAAAAGCACTTGTAGTAGCCAGCATTTACCTTCAAAAAAGAGCTTGAGAGTCAACTGGGATATTAGACTCCGCAGAAAAATTTTCTGCAGCCTTTCTGAAAATTCCTAGATAAGCCAGGGGCACCAAAGCACTTACACTACCTATGTCTATGTCCTAGAGATAACTCTGGTGAAGAAAAAAGAAAAATCCAATAATATGTGAATAATGCTTTGGCTCTTATAGGAGTTTTCACACGCCTCATCTCATGTAATCCTTTCAGCCACACAGTGAGGAAATAATCTAATCATTATTATCCCTCGAAAACAGGGGAGGAAATCAAAGCTCAAAATGATCGAAGTACTGGTAAATAGCTGGCAAACTTGAGATAGAAGGGTTTATTTATTGACGTCTTTTGGAACCATACTCCTGTCCTTTCCTACCACCCAGGAGACAGCAGGTGGAGGGATGGGGGACTTGATTCAGTGCAGGGTAGTCTCTTTAATGACTGCGGAAGGAGGACAGGCAAACTGGGCAGCCCTCAACAACACTTGCCGACGGGGGCTGGGAGTGGGATGTGGCCACATAAGCACTGCTTTCCCTTATGAGGGTTAAGACTCAACCACGGCCCTCCCATTTAGTGACGTCTCTTAGTTGTTATCTTGATTGAGAATTTGTAAGTAATGTGTTCAGAAAATGTATTGATTTGCCTCCTTCCTCTTTCCTTCCTTACTTAGCTGACTCTAGAAATGTTCAAATTCACTGTATAAGAGGGATGCTAATGAATGGCTTGCCATTTGTACCTAATGATCATTTCTGTTGTGAATCCAGAATTTTTCCACTTATGAATCAACTTTTAATTACAATCGATAAAGATGCATTATTTCAGGACCTCTTTTGGGTGGTATGGGCGTATACAGAGAGTAAGACAAAGTTCCTACCCTTAACAAGACTACCCATAGCTATAACCCTGTGAGATGGGCAGGACAGGTTTTAAGCTTCCCATTTTTGCAGATGGGAAGAAAGAGAAGTTCAGGGATGTTGAATGACTTGCACACATTCTGTACAGTTCAACAAATATTTATTAAGCCTTTGCTATATGTGTCAGACACTGTGCTAGGTGCTGGCAGAATAGGCAAGTCAAGAGATCTTTTCAAAACTGTGTTGCAAATGCTATAGATCACAGTCTGTCCAGAGGTCTTAGGGGTACAGGGGAGATCAATCCCAGGGTTTGAGAAAGGCCTCCTTTGAGGGAAGGCACTTCAAAGGAGTCAAGACTGAACATATATAAATGTGTCAGACTAACTCTGCTGTAGGTTTTATTTGATTAAAATACCAAATCGATAATAAAAACTTGGGTCGAGCCAAGGAAATACACCAATTAACTTAAAGTTTACTAAATGAGCCTATTCTTATAAAAACAAATTCTGAAGAAATTTCAGCTATTCAAAAAAGCTTTCAAATCAACCCAACTCTTTAACCAACCTAGATTTTGATTCTCCCGCAATGTACAGGGAGATCACTTTCCAACGTTACTACTTCAAACATGGTGAACAATAAACTTCCCGTCTACCACTGGACCAGCTGATGCTGTAAGGCAATTATTTTTGCTCAACCTAGGAAATCAACTCAACAAAGTTCTGCCTTTTACACTGTAAATCTAATTCATGAACATCCTACAAACTCATTCCTCCAAATAATCTGTTTTCTTTTTTCATTTCCTGAGCTAAGAAGAGTTCCTGAACCTGAGCTCCTCCCCTTCAGATTCCTCATTTTTCCATTTGTTGATACATACTCATCACCACCAGCTGTCTTTGTTTGTCACTCTGGCCACATTGTCCAAAAATCTCCAAACAGTGCAAAGTCTCCTTGTTGCCCTCTTAAAAGTCCCCTTTCCTGGCTGCCGAATGGAAGGTCCATTTACTTCCTGATGACTAGCACACTTCCCCATACCACTTCCTTTTCTCTCTCCCTAAATCTTCATTAGCTGAGAATTTTCAGTAAAGATCCAAATGGCAACAGATTATACAATCATAGCGTCGCAGCCTGTGAGAAATGGAAGGGACTTCAGAGATCATCTAATTCAATAGCTCTTCAGATCTTCAGCCATTACCGTGGTAAGAGGCAGGAGGCTGATGACCAGGCAGGACTTAGGATTGGTCCTCACCTCCTATTTAACCAGAACAGTTCCACTTTAATCTGTTTTCCTAATTATGCTACTAAGTACAATTTTATTTTAAAAAGAAGATAAAAACAAGGTTGATGGTGTGGATCTCTGCTTAAAAAAAAGAAATGGAAAACCACTAATCTGTTTCTGAACATGCTGAGTTCTTTAAATAGAGTCTGATGTGAATCTTGCAAAAATTTGTGATTAACAAAGGGTCTTTAAATGCCTGGTCTCTTAGCAGTTCTAATCTTTCACTTTAAAAACTGGCCTTGGCCACCTAGAAAAGAGATAATGTGATTTATTGATGGATGTGCTGGAAGAGGAATAAAGAGACTCGTGTTTTACTGCTGGTTTTTCCATTAGCGAGCTGCTAAGCCACTTAACCTCCCCGGCCTCAGTTTCCTTGTCTGTAGAATGAGAACTGGGCTCCACTCAGGCATTTTCTGGCTTCACAATTCTATGTTCTACGAACAAGAGTTCATATTTGTGAGTGGGGGACTGAGCCCACTTTCTCCCTCCTTTCCCCATCTCTTGAATAATGTATCTTTCTTTTCCAAAGAGGGAAAAACGTATCCAGGGACATCAGCAAAAAAGCACCAGCTTTCATTCAATCTAACACCAAGACGAATGGAATGTTTACAGACAGACTGGCTGGCCTCAGCCCTTTAGTTTCTCTCCTTTTATCTTTCTAATCCTCCTTTCAATCTGTCACCCCCTCACATCTCTTTCCTTCCTTCTTAGCGCTGCTCCAGCTAAGTTGAACCTACCTTTAAGTGGCTACTGTGCACAAGGCCCTGCGGTTCAGCACTCGGGTTATGTAAAGATGAGTGAGACGCAGCCCCGTATGTATTAAGGGCCTTCAGTGTTTTAGGAGGATGACGCTGGCAGAAATATAAAGGATAGGTTAGAGATGCAAAAGAACAGAAGTGGAATATTTATGTAAGAGATGAAGGCATGAAATAGTCTTTGACTTAAAATCAACTAAACTTGAGAACTGACTGGGCAGTGGAGGGAAGCCACTCAATATTCATTAATTGAGTCAATGAGCACTTAGTTGTTCCAGGCACTGCACTAGATGCTGCAGGTGCAGAAAGAAAGGGCATCGTGCCTGTGCATGCCCGATAGGAGAGATGGACATGGGTGACGGGTTTGGTATCCAGGAGAAAAAGAACACTGACCAGGAGAGGGAGCACGTCATGTCAAAAACAGCAGTGATGGGGGAAGATGAGAGAGAATAATAAAACTCCAGTTAGAAAAATGAATTTATTTAATGTGATGATATTAAGGGGATGTTGGGACTAAAGGGGTATTAGGACATTCAGGTGAAACACAGTCAAATGAGCATTTGGATCTAGAGTCAGGAGGGAGTCAGTGACATCAAGGTGAAGATGTTGTCAAAGGTAGAGCCATGAAGTGGAAGCAAGCTCCCAGGGAGAAAGAATAGAGGAGGAGGAGAAGGCTGCAGGACCGAACCCACCAAGTGCCTACACTCCAGGGGTAGAGAGGAAAAGAAAACTGAGCGAAGAAGACGGAGAGAAGAAATGTAGGAAAAGAAGTAGGGGCGTGCAGTGCCAAAATCAACCAACAAAGAGAACTTTGAAAGGAAAGAAGTATTAAAAAAATAACTGGGAGCAGAGAAGTCAAGCAGGGCTGTGAGAGAAAAGTAGCCATAAGACTGGACAGTCAGCAATAAAGACCTTTAAGGGAGAAGCTTCACCTCATGTCTATATGGGGTCCAGGAGCATCTTCCTTCGAGAAAATTGGCAATAAAGACAATGACGTGCTGCACAGTAGACCGAGGTCTGAGAGACTCAAGAAACATTCGTTCTTTCTTTCCTTTTACTTTTTCTTCTTTTGGAGTTTGGAGGACAGTTGAGCAGCCTTCCAGGCCAAGGAAAAGAAATGAGCCTGCTACAAATTCTCGTCACCGTCTATCCCCCGTGGAAAATGAAGAAGCCAAATCTAAGGTAGGGGTTTTCAATCTTGTGAAACACTTCCTTCTTTTCATCTAGCTACATGCGGTGGTGGAGGTGGTGACAGTGATCTGGAAAAATGAAATGGACACTGAGCCTGCCTACCACAGTGCCTGGATGGATCCTCACCACAACTGGGGCACCTTTGGGGTGGTCCGTCAGGCTTTAACTGAAAAAGACAAACTGCTCCCCTCCGGAAGAGTTGCAACTGAGGAAAACAGTTGCCGATGTGACAACTGATGTAGAAAGATGTACAATAAATTTTAACACACCTTGGGTAGAAAAAATAAGCAGATGGGTTTCAGATGCGTCCCTTGAATCCAAGTCTGAAGGGCAGATCTGAAGTGACAGGTGATTGAATTGCCCCTCACAAGAACCATTACAAGTGGGCTACAAGTTACACAGATGCAGGAGTTTATTTAAAGATGAATATTGCTTCTCCTAAGTGACACTGGGAAGGTTAGCTGAAAGTGGCAGTAGCAGTAGGCAGAATGGTATAGATATTATTTCCAGCGTCTGCAATACATGCTAAGACACACATATGTGTATGTATATAAATACATATAACTATATATACGAACTCATTTTACATGTATATACAAGTTCATTTTACACATACTAATTCATTTAATCCTCCTAGCTCTATGAGGCAAGTCCAATGATCATTCTTATTTTACACAGAAAGTGAGAGAGACCCAGAGAGGTTAAATACCACCCACAAGGCCATCAAGCTAATAAGAGGGAGAGCAGGGACTTAAAACCAGTTCTGCCCCCCTCCGACGTCCACGCCACATTGCAGGCAAGAAGCCATGCCAGGACTTGGATGTTGCCACAGCCCAAACCCTACTTGGGAGAGACCAAGCTGGGATCTGACTAATCACTTTTCCCCTCTCCTCTAAAGCAAAAATGAAGATAGTATGTTTTTCATTTTAAAAGAAAATCAATCTATTAGGAAAAAAGTTTCCTAAGAACGGCTGCCCCTGTGTGCATATACCAAGATTCTGGATGGCAAGTCCTGAAGCTCAAGTTTAACAAATGACTCATCCCCTCCCTGGGTGCACACAACAGTCACCATGTTTCTTCAAGTCAGCTATTTCTTCTAAGTTGTTCATACCCTATTCTCTCTCCTCCCATATAGCAAACAAAAACTCCCCTGCCCTACGCCTAACCAAAAAAACATAAACCATAATCTTGCCCACACATATCTGTCTTGATTTGTATAAACGTTTTCAAATTTCTCTCTATAAACCCTTCCTTGAACATGAATTTAGTGCTGACATAGTAGATTTCATAGTAATCCCACATTCATGGTGGGCTTTGTGGGTGTGTGACCTGTGCAGTTGGCCACAGACCTGCTGTCAAAAGGGGCCCAGGCTTGGAAGCACTCTGCACTTAATTTAATGCTCTGCTGTCGCCATCTTGAAATTCTTAATTTTATCTTTGAACTTGTGTTTTGTAAATGAAGTCTGATGGAACAATGGAGCAGGCGCATGAGCAGGGGAGATACACAGAAGATGGAAAAAGCTTTATATTTTAGTACCTTTAATGGCTCTTTTGGCTTGCTTTTTGAACAAAGGGATCTGCCTTTTTACTGGGCCCTGCAAACTACGCCGCCAGCTCTGCCTATCACCTTTTGCCCCCAAATGGGTTTTGTGTGTTTGGGTCCTCCAACCACCACTCCACCCTCCCCATTATTCATTTCCTTGCATTGTGGACCTTCATAAATCATCCACACTTTTGAGGGGAGTGCCTCTATCATCTTCATCTCTGTATCACAAGCTCCCCACATCCAAGTGCCTAACAGTGCTAAGAACACTGAAGGTACTTGAAACTTATTTGTGAAGTCAGCACACCACCCCAATTAGATAATTCTTAACTTTTCCATGATGATCACAACTGCATCGTTCTACATTATAAAATCTATGTGGCTCCCAGAACACTATAAAGTACCAACCTTCTCTTTCTATAAAAGGCTACAAAAATAATGACTTCTTCCCTACTTGTTTATAAGAAAAAAACACTTCATATTAATAAAACAATAAGTGGCAGGGTATTAGATTTGTTTTTTAAAAATTATTTTTATTTTATTATTATTTTTGGCTGCGCTGGGTCTTCGTTGCTGTGCGCAGGCTTTCCCTAGTTGTGGCGAGAGGGGGGCTACTCTTTGTTGCGGTGCGTGGGCTTCTCATTGCAGTGGCTTCTCTTGTTGTGGAGCACAGGCTCTAGGCATGTGGGCTTCAGTAGCTGCAGCACGTGGGCTCAGTAGTTGCGGCACGTGGGCCCTAGAGCGCACAGGCTTCAGTAGTTGCGGCGTGTGGGCTCAGTAGTTGTGGTGCATGGGCTTAGTTGCTCTGCGGCATGTGGGATCTTCCCGGACCAGGGGTCGAACCCGTGTCCCCTGCATTGGCAGGCAGACTCTTAACCACTGTGCCACTAGGGAAGTCCTAGATTTGTTTTTAAGGGCTTTATTTCCTTTTAACTTTTTGTTAAATCTGAGCATCAAAGCATTTTTTGGAAGTTTACTGTTCCAGCATCTAAGATTCCAAACATGGCAACTGACTTTTCCTAAGGGTTGAATGTTGCTTCATGCAATTCTTAATTTGAGTCAACAGATGGCTGAGGGAACATCCCCAAATGTTTCTCTCTAGGGGGGAGCAAATGTAACTACCAGCCTCTGGCAGTCCAGAGGCAAATAACTGAGGTCAAGTTTCCATCTCTGATTCCTAGCACTGTTATACCTTGTACTATTGCTGGATTCTCATGCTGGCTCATTTAAAGCTCTTTATAAGGATATGATTTATATCCTATGATTCAAGTTCATTACAGGTAACTATACCCAAGATAGATACCACAAGGAGCAAAAGACTCTATATACTCACAGTTTCCGTGGTTGGAGTGACTGGATGATAAAAAGTCACTTATATGAAAAATATGAATTAAATTGCTTAAGTATCTCACAAGACTCCGGGTTTAACAATTTTCTTTTTCCCATTCTGGCAAGCATAGAGACAGAGAACTCAGAAATGTGTCCTTGGCTACTAAGAGGGAAGGGAGATCCAGGACACACATAGAATAAAGCAAAAGCCAATTTAATAATGATGTCTTTTATCCAAAGATGAGGGGAGACATCAGTTGTCCTCTAAACATTAATGGAAGGACATACAACTGCAAAACAATGATGGAGGGGCAAAGGAAGTGAACTAGGAAGAGTAACAGCATAGGTATTTGGTATTCAGAACAGTGGAGAGGGCTTCCCTGGTGGCGCAGTGGTTGAGAGTCCGCCTGCCGATGCAGGGGACACGGGTTCGTGCCCCGGTCCGGGAAGATCCCACATGCCGCGGAGCGGCTGGGCCCGTGAGCCATGGCTGCTGAGCCTGCGCGTCTGGAGCCTGTGCTCCGCAACGGGAGAGGCCACAACATTGAGAGGCCCGCGTACTGCAAAAACAAAACAAAACAAAACAAAAAAAAACAGTAGAGAATTGACAAGATGAGTTTGAATTTGGGGAGGTGTCGTAAGGGTAATAAGAGTCTCAGTCACAACATTTTCACTAGCTTAAAATAAGAAGTTGTTGATGTTTAACATTAGCTATAATAATCTAAGAAGGACTAAATGTACACTGTGTTGATATATTTTAGGCAGAGTAATCAAGACACGGGGAGCATACTTTATTCACACTGTGACTAAACCTAGCACACTGCCAAAAAAATAGGATTTGGAACAAATTTTGGAATAAAAACTATTCATCTGTTTTGCAAAGAGAAATCAGAAGCACATCGTCGTAATCAGTAATTTTAAACTTGCCTATTAAGTCAGGACACTGACCACTAACAGATGCATATATTTGCAAATTTCTTCAACAAAGTTGACAAGCTCTGCTTCACAGGCCTCTTTTTCCTGCTCAGGAATACATGTTTCTGAATTTGTAACTATGCTCATTACTAAATGATTCTGGGTATCTTTGTCAGTTTCTACTAACCGGTCGGATACTGCTTTGTAAGAAAGACCAAAGATAGGTTTTAAATCAGGCCTCAGATAGTCATTTTCTGGGTTCAATGTAAATCGAACAAAGTGGAAAATGCCCTGTTTTGGGAATGGACTTAATCTGTAAAAACTCTGGGCTTGCACCTGAAGCACTCCGACAGAGGGCATGGGTTTTAAAACAGATTCTGACTGGGCAAATGAGCTCCGGGTAACTCAGGACACAGTTCCTGAACGCGTCCGTTTCGGAAGTTACGAGTGTAAAGCACCACGGTGGCAGGGGAGGGGGTGTGCAGGATACGTGGCCGTGACAACTGAAGCCTTATCTAAGGGTGACGGTGAGGATGCAATAATGGAATAACCACATGTAATTGAAAGAAGGAGTATCACTCTGCTTCAAATTCTAGCAAGAAACCTAGGCGATGGAAACACCATAGTTACCTCGATGCTGTAACCCCACACACATCCTTAAACTGGTTATATTTATGAGTCAGACATTTCTCAATAGTGTGGAGTTTTATATACAGAAATTTTTTAAAGAATATGCAAAGGAAGATCCATGACTGTGCTGAACGTCTTGCCTGAGAATTTTGCAAATTCCCTTCAGAAATAAAACTGTTTTCCCCCAGACAACGCCTGAGCTATGGAAACAGGTTAAAGCTGCCAAAGAATTCACCTGTGGTGTTTATATTCTACCCTAAAGAGGCCGGGATGTCAGTCAGAACACATACACTGCCTTTGGCCTGGAACTAAACTTCTAAAATTCAGAAACGTCTTTACTGTGTCCCCTCCCCTTAAAAAAAAAAAAAAAAAAAGTAGCTACCGAGAGTATTTCATTAAAAAAACCAAAAACAAGTACAAAAAACTTTCAGAAACCAAACTGTGTCAGCCAATAAACTGAAATGCAAGAAACATATAGACTTGTAGATCTAAAAATGAAAAGAGGAATATCAAAATGAATCTATAGACAATATAAAACAGTGTGAATAACAAGCTCTCTTTTTCTGCTAGTCTTTCTTTAGCCTCAAAATCTTACTAAAGCCTCCCTTTTGTAGTTTCATAGACAACCTTCCTTCAGTAGCCCACTGGTCACTTTTCCTTGCCATCTTTTCGGCACTCCTAGGTGATACAGAAAACTAACTTTGCCTAGTGGTGGCAATATTCTCAGCACTTCACATATATGAATTCATTTCAAACTCACACTCATAAAAACCTATAAAGTAGATGGATTACCATCATAATGTTACAGATGAAGAAACTGAGGACCGGTGTGGTTGAATAAACTTGCCCAGTGGCCTGGGAGGAAAAGCTCCAGGGCCCATGCTGTTAACCACTCATGTATAACTGCCTCTCTGCCACAGTCATTTGCACTTACTGATAAATTATTTCAGAGAGTTTAGTAGTACTTTATTTAGAAGACATTCAATAAATGTTGCTGGGCAGTTAAAATTCTGTATGTGGGTACGTGGGTGTGCATCTGTATCTGTGTGTGTGTAGAATGGGTTATACCTGAACTTTGTTTCAATGAGTTCATATACAGAAAAAAGAAATTCACATTTTATTGAGGGCCTACACTGCACTGGTTAGAGTGTGATGTCTTTTAATCTTCACTACAACTCTGAGAAACAAGTATTCTCTTTCTAGTTTTTTATTTCTAATGTAGGTTTGTTTTTAAAACAGATATAGGAACTAAGGCTCCATGAAGCTAAGCAAACTATTAGATGCCACACAGGTAGGGAGTGGCAAGGGAAAGACAGCCTGTCCCATCATGCATTTTGATATCCAACACTATTTGCTCCTTTGTCATCTTCGTTAGTTTTCAAAGACTCAAAGAGCTAACTTGTTCAGAGGATCCAGTCTGACCCCAGATTGTTTTCTGTCCAATACATCTCATGGTGGAGGATATAAGGGACCTTCCTCATATTTTGTCGTACCATTTTTGAGACTATTTCACTGATTGTTTTAGAGCACATCTCCGAAGTGTACGCAGTCCTTTTACATTTAGAGGTTAATGAATCCAGGAGCCTGCTGCCATCAATGGTCTTAGTGTTCGTGCTCTCTTTCACAATTGTGGCCACCATTGTTTCTGGGCTATAACTGAGGTGTCATTTCATAGATGTACCCATGGATATGAAGCTTTAAACAGTTCTGTACTCAAAAGTACCTGAAGAGCCATTTCAAAAAACTGAAATAAAAACAAAACCAAGGATTTCAAAGTTTTTCACCAACATTCACCATAAGAAGTCCTTTTGCTACTGAGACCCAGTACACACGTACATACGTGTGAATACACATGCATAACAAGAAAAAAATTTACAAAACAATGTTCTCTTCTATTCAATTCAGTTTCTTTCTTTCCTTTTTTTTTTTTAACAGAAAAATCACAAAAGTCTTTACATGACTCCCTAATCCACTGCAACCAACAGCTTGAAGAACAGAGATCAAGAACATACTGTTCCTATTTTAATTAATATTTCGTGCAGAACTGGATCAAAATTCATTCAGGCAAAATGAATAACACTGATTTCATAAAATGCGATCATTTATCTCACCTAAACTTACTTGAAATGAGACTGTTGTCTGCAATCTGGGGAGTAGAAAGGTTCCCTTTTCACCACGTGTGTCCTTTTTTTTTTTGAATTTTGTACCAGGTTAGTGCATTGCCCATTGAAAAGTTAAATGAGATAAAATTTTACCCTTCTGAAAATCAGATTGCTAATTAGGGCTGTTTTTGTGTTGCTTGATTTCATCTGTTCTGAGTGTTTGAAGGCTGATTTGTTAAATGTTGTTTCTTCAGAAAGAGAAGTTCAATTCAGGTCTGTGGTTTGCAGGTCACAATTCTCCCTGTTAAAATATTGGTCCACTTTGGGCTCTTGTCCAATCTTATGTACTTCTGTAACCCTCCTGCAGTTTTCAAAACAGATAACCAAATGGTGTTTCAAGAAAGTTGGCCAATTTCTTTACTATCCTAGAATATAAGTAACATAACATCTAGATTTGAATATATTCATCTTATTCAAATCGTCTTTCAACAGATTTTCTTCCTCTTCATCTTAGCTTTTGATACCCTCTAAAGTGACATTTGTCTTGGCCAAAGATAAAATATTTTTACTTTGATATTTTCAAAGAAAAGAAAAAAAGGTAAGAGTAACTTTTTGGTATGCTGTTATCAGGTTTTGTTTTGGCTTTTGTTTTACTTTTTAAATATGAAGATAACACAATGATTTCTCATTTTACGTGTGTTACACGCAAGTTATTATTTTTTTAAATATGTTTAATCTTTAGAACTATGGAAAAGGAAATAAGAAAATTTTCTTAGCATTGAAGCAAAACATTGCCACTTTCCTTATGAACATTCCTTCTGAGAAGCACACATATGGGCCAAAAGAAGATCTGTAAGCTAGAGTCCTCTATTACTTCAGATTCTTTCAAATCAAAAGCAGTTCACAACGTTGGGGGTCTTGCCTGCCTTTCCTATATGAAAGAGGAAGTGTAGATTACACAGAAACACCTTCATGCTCAGGAGGGAGAGGGTTAAATTCTGCAGGAGACCCAGCCTTCAGTATCCCAGTGAGTCCCAGAAAAGTGCTGAGACTGGCCTCCCGCTTTAGTTCTACTGTCTTCAAAAGCAGCTATATTTGATACTCCTGTAGCTGACATAGCCTTATGTATCAGAGGAGCTAAATAACTTCTATAACTCAGAAACAGTTTTTTTTTTTTTTTTTTAATGTTGAGAAACTAGTTCAAATGCCAAAAGACCTCTGGGCACACATGCAAAATTTTAAAACACTTTACATATATAAGAGAGAGAAGAGATGAGTAACCCACTAATACAGGGACGGTGAGAAGGTATCTGAGGAAAAGAAGGTGTGTCCTGATAAACATCAAATGCGTGAAATGTGTATGCGGATTGCATTTTTAGATCCCATCCAGTTAGGTGCTAACGTATTGCTGCTAGTAAGTGGATTATTAAAACTGCACTGCTGGCTCCAACCTTTGTATCCAGAGTGCTGAGCTATGTCATCCAAATTTTTAAAAATACAAAACAAACACCCTTCGTAACAAAAGTTCTCTCAGACTTTTGACCTCTCTCTTCTGGCATCATACAAAGCTAAAACTTGTTTTAGGGGTTGGGGAATGTGGCCTCCGATTACTAACCAGGGTTTTCTCTTTACACTGTCTTGTTTACTCATTTCTTCACCAAAGCCAGAGATCATCCCTTTAGCTACTGCAGCATTTCTACCAGATGCGACAAATCACAGGGGTGTATTTTGACTGCTGCTCTATCATGTGAACAAGAGTAACACTGAAACCTTTTACCAGTCCCTGTGCTTCATCTTTGTTTTCCATTTCCCCCAAATGTTTGTAAACTGCTCCAGAGAATTCTTCTTTTAACATTTTAATCTTCTTTCCTCCCCTAATATAAGCTAAAGCTTATATTAATAAACGAAAATGTCATCATCAATTAGAAGTAATTTAGCATCGCCGCTATGTATTCTGACATTGTCATTTCTGTACTGGGGCTGACTGGAGGTCTGAGAAACAATTTATTTCAATGCAAGAGAATGAAACATTAGAAATTATTTCTGTGGAAGTTGTTTTAAGGTTCTGAAAATGATCTGATAGTTTTCATTCCTCTCTCCTAGCAATAGCATTCATGTTTTGTTATAAATAAAACTTGTATCAGAATTTGTGAAATACAAAAGGTGCTACATTATATATATATATATGTATATATATGCACACATATCTGAATTCCCACAAATCTTTGACAGTCTAAATGCAAGTTCTCTTTGAACTTTTCTGTTCGCCATCACTGTTAAATTGCCTGATCACAAAGTTGCTTTCAATTTAAACACTTGGAAGGAGCAAGCAGTACCAGCCCGAGCCTCAGACTCAGTGGCTTAGAAAAGCCTGTTGCCCTCATTTTCATCTACCAATCCATCTAAAATTACCAGTCATCACCTCTCCATAAAAGCTATACATTTTTCAACAATCACTTTATTCATTTCAGACATAGATTTGCAGGTTTTTAAAAAAGCACATTATTCCATTACTAATTTATTTAGTTATGCAATGTCCCCCATTCTAAAGGAAATAAAACTTAAGGTTTTGTATTACATTTGCTGGATAACTGTTTCAGGTCCAAAAAGATAGCTCTCTTGCTGTTGCTGGCATTACTGCTTACAACTCAATGGGCTGTGGACCTTTTGCACAAACGGGTTTGTCTTCAGCCCAGAGATGGAATTCGGCATGCCTGAAGTTGACGTTTGCTATAAGAACCATAACTGCTTTACTACTAAATCTTGCAACTTCTATATTAAATCAAACTTGATGAAAAATGGATCAAAATTTGAGGCTCAGTATCAGCCTTGCTTGACAATAGAGCCAGTCCTCAGTAACCCGTGGAAATGGCAGGCAGGGGAAGTAGGGAAAGCCTCCAAAACTCATTTTAGCCGTGTTCCAACAGTTTTAGTCATCAGAGTTCCTAACAAAGGACAGGATTGAAGGTTCTTCCTTATTTCTCAGCCCACCCTCCAGGGTAGGGGAGAGAAAGGGAGGAGAGGGGCTGGGAGGGCAGACTGCAGATTCTCTTTACTTTCCCTTTACAGAGGAAAAAACAAAACAAAAAAGACAGGAGGGGGAGATTAGGACAAACACAGGAGGTCACACAGGGAGGGAGAGTGATGACTGTTTTGAAGTGATTTGCATCCTTTTAGGAGACCTGGAGTCAAAGGAAAGCCCTCCAGAAAAGCAAAAAACACGGTCCCACCTCATTTCTTCCTGAAGGAGAGACTAACCATGACTCAAAATTAGCCTGAAGAGGAGACTGGTTGATAAACAATCCATGCAGAACCATCATCCTCATCACCTTACATTTAACACTTAACTTTATGAGTGCGAAAGCAATGAGAAATTCTAAAGTATAACAAGACTCAGTTTTCAATGAAAGAGCTACAAATTTAAGACTTCAAAAATATTGCCTTAAAAAATTCTCAAGGTAGGCAGAATTTCAATTGATATTGTCGCAGCTAAACATTTTTATTTCCCGTTAAAAAAAAAAAATTCTTCCATTGGAAATACCTACAGGGTCAGTTGGTAAGACACACAAGAAAAACAGCCTCAATACCTAATAGATTTTGCCTCACCTTTGACTCAGTTTGGAAGGGCTCCAGCATAATTAAATATATTCACCAGACTTGGCTCTGAATAACCACAGGCTAATAAAAAAAAATAACAACCTGCTATGTTAGACCCAAGATTGTCCAACACTCAGGACATCAAAGAAAGATACTGGCCTCTGAAGGAATTATCTCAAATATTATTTTATTGATCCCCAAAACAATTCCATAGTATCAGTAAAATTATAAAAAAAAAATTAGCTCTAACAAAGTCTATGGTTAATATTAAGAAGTCCTAGAGACATAATAAAAGGCCAAATCACAAAACAAACTCCTATGCAGAGGGTTGAGAAACTAAGGAGTGAACCACACAAGATCAGGTCTCTAGCTTGAAAATAAGTGTCGTCTCAACAAAAGTCGTCATGTAAGATATTCAATCTGAAGAAATACAGACTGTGAATTCAATACTCTGAAATTCAAAACATTGTTGCTTTACAGACTATAAAAATATAAAATTAAATGTTTCACCAAACTTCACCATTATTACCTTAAGCAAGTTGGATTATAGGAAAATTCCATTTTCTATATGACCTATTTCTGTAATGGGTACACTTTAAAAAATGAGCACATTTCTTTTGTTGTCAGAAAAGGGATTTTTAAAAAAAATAATTAAAGACCCCCCCAAAGTTGTACGTATTGGAGATAATGTTCTTCATGAGTGAGAGAAACTTGATCTGGGGATTAGAAAGGCAGTAGGAGTGAGAAATCTCATGAGCCCCATTTTCAACTTCTTTTCTAAGCAATCGTTTAACCTAAGACAACCTAAGACACAGAAGTTAAAAGACTTGTTTAGTTAGAGAATTTCGGAAGGGAAGCTTGAATGCAGTCACTCGACCACAGGCAGTGGGCCTGATAGGTGTAAACTATTTGCTTTCGCTGTGGTCTTAAAGAAGCAACTACAGACTAGACAAAAGATTGTCATTTAAAGTAGTATTTCTAGAGGACTATTAATAAGACACCATCATTTTGTGTAAAAATAACCATGTATTTAAAATATACTATTTCTATGTATGCCTAAAATGGCATGCATACATTACAAAACCCTTTTACGTCCTTGAAATATTTCAGTTCAAATCATAGCTCTGGAAGATACATGAGGGAAGATATTGTCCATCTCTCTACATAAGCAAATACTGAAAACTTCCAGAAATAAGGATTCTATAACTTGCCTATACACCTCATCATGGTATTTACTGTTTTGTGGGTTCCATGCTTCTAAGCAACCAGCTGAAGTCTCTTCTGCTTTGATTTTAGTTCACCGCCTCTTACTTGGTCACTCCCCTTCTTAGCATTAAAGACAGCAGTTAACTCTTGCCTTGAACGGTTGAGGGCTTGCTTTAATAATCACTGGGGGCATTGAACCCAGGCTATAGGATGATATGTTTTTAAAAAAAGCACACTTATTTTCTTTTTCTTACTTTCTTTTATTCTGTTTTAAGACATCTCTATTAGTTCTGAAAATTGATTATAGAAAGCTAACCCATTTACCTTCATTTTCCAAGTATGTAAGCCACAAATTTAAGTTGAAAAGCTGTATCTAACACTAAATATTTTCAAAGTATCTCCCTAACATCCATATATGAGTTACTCTTTTATTAAGCTAAACATTAGATAGGGTTTTTAGACTTTATACCTTTATATAAATGATGATGGATATTAGAATCACAGAATTTTAGTTTGGAGGCTTTTTAACAATGTTGCATTAATCATTTTACAATTGACAGGGTAAAAAATTCAGAGGGTCATAACACATTTAGTTTTCCTTCAATTCTGACCGAAACCTTAATTTTACTTATTTAGAGAAAAACAAAAAGCTTGGTGTGTGTGTCTATAACATACATAGCTTGCTTTCTTTGAGCTTCTTCCAAGTATGTAATAAGCAGTCAGGGGATGAGGGGAAGTGATACAGGACAAGTGTAGGGCTGTGAGAATGACCAACCACCTTCCCTGCAGGGTCGGCTCCACGGGGACGCCACCTGTGCATTGCAGAGGGCCCTGCACTACGAAGGCTCCTGTGCTTGGTTTAATGATCTGCTATTGCTGTTTTGAAATTCTTAATTTTTGAACACAAGACCTGACATTTTCATGTTGCCCTAGCCTGCAAATTATGTAGCTGTTCTGCCACCTAGCCTTTAACACCGACTCCCCTCCTCTCGTCAATTAATCCATCTCTAGGAGAGCTACGAACACAATCAAATCAGGGCTTCCCATCTTGTCCTTCCTCTGGCCACTTTCACTGCATACTGAGCGGCTGACCACAGCACACCACAGACTTCCCTCAACTGCCATCTCATTTCCTCAGGTCATTATTTTTTATGTTAACCTCTTTATGCTACGCTTCACCTATGGAATATTTTCTCCCTACCTTTCTGATGAGTCACATGCCCTTTAATATCTTTTTTTTTTTTGGTCATGCCACGCAACTTGTGGGATCTTAGTTCCCCGACCAGGGATTGAACCCACACCCCGGCAGTGAAAGCCCTGAGTGCTAACCACTAGACCACCAGGAAAGTCCCAGCATTTAATATCTTTTAAACTATCTTCTCAAACTATATTCCACGATGTTTTGCATTTATTGCCACCTGTCTCTCCCTTCCTTGTTTAAAACCAATTTTATGGTTGGATGAACCAACCCCTTAAATGACTGTAGATCGAGGAAAAGTGAAGATAACAGCCAAGAATGTGAACTTGCCAGCTCTTCAATTCTACAGCTTCCTTCTACTTTTGCCTTCAATGCTGGCACGGGATTTGCTTCTTGTCTCCACTGCCCTGTGTTGCATCTAGCTCTTTGCTGGAACGGAAACAACATAACAACAAGAAGGAGAGTAATGAGTATGGAATTTTCATCAATGCGTTTGACCTTAGAAGCACACCCTTGAGCACAAGGGAGAGCTTAGGCTTGACATATTTTCCCAAAATGGTGTGTGTCTGTGTGTGTGTGTGTGTGTGTGTTTTCACGTATTTTCCCAAAATGGTGTGTGTGTGCAAGCTTGTACGCCCTGACCAGGTCATTTTTTAAAAATTAACTTCAAATGAACTGCAATGAAGTGGAGAGAGGTCTGAGTGTGTTCCAGCGTTCACAGATGTACACATCTGTGAGGCTGTCCTCCTGGCGAGAGGCACCGTGGCACAGAGCTGTCTCACCTCCAGGACCAAACGCAGCTCTCCTCAGAATTCTCCGGGGTGGTGGCACCGGGATTCTCTCTGCTATTATTACTGTAACTTCACTACCAGCTGTATTGTCACCAGCCCAAATCGACACTCCCATACCACCACCCAGAAGGAACACGTTCTCCCAGAGTTTAAGGGGGACTCAGTGCCTTTGTGAAAGAAACCCTCCCAAAGGGAAGGCTGGAAAACTGAGCCACAAGCAGTAACTGGGGTCTTTTGAAAACTAGTTTTTAAAAGGCCTCCTTTTCCTTCCCATTCCATTTGTTCTCTAACCCTTCCATTAACCCCCCGGAGCCTCTTGTTCTTGCTACCTTCCCCAGAACCTCAGCAAGAGACAAAAGACACTCTTACTTCCTTATAAGTCAAGAAAACTGGAACAGACTTGAGGGTGGCTAAGGCAACCCTGAGGAGGAAAATTAATAAACCGCTGCATCACCTATACAGACCAACACCATAAATGAGCACGATCCTCAGAGTAATTCTAAAACGAGAAAAAGTGGCAAATATTTTTAAAATGAACAGAATGTACAAGTGCTGAAATGTTTACATAATAACTAGGCTTGTTGTCCACTGAAGAAGCACATTTCTCGTGTTCATCACTGTTTTTTTAAAAATATCTGGATTCGAACCCAACTCTACCACTATGTTTACCTGTCAAATGAGCATGAAAATGCTAAGGCTTTAAAAAAAAAAAATATATATATATATAGCTCAAATGCACAATTTTTTTTCCCCTGTGAGTTTCACTTTAGAGGGTTAGTGGACTGATTTATAATTTGTTGCCTTTTATCTTTTTCAGCAGTATGTCATTAAGTCTTTAATTTGGCGTTTCCTATAGTCTGCAGTAGGATATATGCTATTTTAAATCCAGGGATTGCCGACATAGATGGTGGGTAAAAATCTGTGAACCATAAGTAAATTCTTATAAGGAACATACAAAAAAGATTGTTCTTCAGTCAGACTTAAGCCATTACTTTTTTCTAAAGAAGAAAAGGCACAAGTTAAGAAAAAGGCACCGTCAAAGACCTTCTGGCCAAATGTGCATCTCCATGAAGTTTCCTGCTGAGTGCATATGAATGCGCCGTGATCTGGGAAAAGGATCCAAATAGGATTTCAAACATCCAAAAATTTTAACTCAAACATTTAGGTATTTCACCATGCTGCTATTCATTCATTCACTGATTTTTTTTGTCTTAGTTTAAAGAGATGCTAAACAAAAGGAGGCGAGCTCTACATGTATTTACATTCCAAAACTAAGCTCCCTTCACCATCCCCCAAGTCTGTCATCCCTTCACAGCTAAACAAACCGTAAAGTCTAGCCCTAAGTTGGTGAAGAGAAGCAACAAACATGTTAAGAAAGTTTCCCCTTTTCTCTAACAAAACACAACTAAACACCCAGAGTGATTAATCTATTCTCATTCCCAATGTTATATTTTTCTACGATTTGCACACTAAGACAATGTATGTAGGCTAAATTAAGGAACAAAATCAGATGCTTTACGAATTTGGTATTATTGCATTCTTTATTCCTTAACAGTTTTTGGTCAATGAAATGCTTCTGGTATCTTCACTGCTAAATTTAATGAAAAATATGTATATCAATTTAATTTATGAAATTGATGCATTTATGATTATAAAGTGTAAAACACTTTCTGAAACACCCTGTACAGGATATTTTATTTTTTAAGCTGTGTCCTTAATCCAATTGAGAAGTGCATGAGTTTGTCATCTAACAGTGATTTTTTACATTTAACTAGTAATTTTATGTATGGCCTCATCCATATATGTTAACGGTAAGTAAACTGCGTACTGCTTTAGCAGGTTCACATTTGCTTAGAGATAAGGCTAAAGTAAAGTAATTCCCTGGTATTCCTTATTTTTAAGAAGCTCTGCATTATTATTTTTGGAAGTTTTCTCTTCGCAAATGACCTGAGAATCTTCATAGCAACTAAAAGTACTGCTTAGTAACTCTGCAGAATGCTGTACCTATAAATCTACTATTTTGGGGAAGGATTTTTTTTTTTTTTTTTTTTTTTTTTTTGGCAGTTCTGCATGGCTTGTGGGATCTTAGTTCCCTGACCAGGGATTGAACCCAAGCCATGAGAGTGAAAACGCTGAGTCCTAACCACTGGACAGCCAGGGAATTCCTAGGGAAGGATTTCTTAATAGGCCCTCAATTAGTATCATGTTGAACAACTGTTGAGTATATTGGGGCCATTAAACCACTAAAGTCCCTAAATCTGAGTGTGTTCACAAATTCTCAAATTTCAAGTTTAGATAATCTATGTACACATAATTCCAGAAATATAATAAACTGTATCCAAAAATGTGAAAAACAGACGTAACTATTATGACATTCTATTGCTCATGCCAACATAGTCCTACACAAACGTATACAGTTAATTCTGTTGTAAATCTAGAACAAAAACGACTATTTCTAATTGGCTTGTCATAAATTGAAGAATCAAGTAAGAGTTTAAGCACCGTCTACCTCCTTAAAAAAAACAGAGCCTTATAATTTCACTGTTTTTCACAAAATACTTAGAAAAGCATTAAGCTCTCTCATCCACAGCACACTTTGCAATTATTCTCTTCTTCTCACATCTGAAAAGCAAATTAGCAGTTCTCAAATGTGATGTTACAACACCAGGCAAAAATGTAAGCTCTGAGCTTTGTTAAAACTAGTCTGACAAAAGTTAAATATATACCGATCTTTAGACCTAAATGAAATACAACTGAAAAAAACAACTACAGTAAAAACAGTTTTCAAGTTATTTGGAATCATCCATCTAAAATACTAAAAATTAGTGTTTAAAAATCATTGATGTCTCCCCCTCCCCCAAGTCAGTGGAGACTACATGGGGAACGTGGACATCCACCAGGGGCAGTGAGGAGCACCCCCCTCTGTGGGGGCAGTGTCAGACACAGTGGAGCCAGGACAGTCACCACCCAACGACAAGGCCAAACCCTGAAGAGTCAGTAGAGGCTGCACAGCAGTAAGAAGGAATCTCCACCTCTCCCAGCAAGGGTGGTATCAGCAGAGGTCTCCTGGGAAGCCTGAACTTCCACCCCTGCCGAACAATCATGAGGAACCACTTCTACCCCCTAGGTGTTAACAGAGACCTAGGAGGGAATCTGCATTTCCAACCTCATCCAGCAGTAAAGAGGTAAGCAGTATCAGAGGAGATCTGCAGAACTAAACAGAAGATTTACATAAGATCCAGGGTCTCATAAAATAATGGCTAAAGAGTCAAAGATTCAAAGAAAATCACTTGTCATACCAAGAACCAGGAAAATCTCAACCTGAATAAGAAAAGACAATCAAGAGTCATTAAGGGCTTCCCTGGTGGTGCAGTGGTTAAGAATCCGCCTGCCAATGCAGGGGACACAGGTTTGATCCCAACTAAGCCCGCGAGCCACAACCACTGAGCCTGTGTGCCACACCTACTGAAGCCCGCGAGCCTAGAGCCCATGCTCCGCAACAAGAGAAGCCACCGCAGTGAGAAGCCCATACACCACAATGAAGAGTAGCCCCCGCTCACCGCAACTAGAGAAAGCCTGTGCACAGCAATGAAGACCCAACGCAGCCAAAAAAGAAAAAAAAAAGGTCATTAAGACCAAGATGGCACAGATGTTAGAATCATCTGACAAGGATTTTAAATCAGCCACCATAAAAATGAACTAATGAACAATTATAAAGACACTTGAGGGCTTCCCTGGTGGCGCAGGGGTTGAGAGTCTGCCTGCCAATGCAGGGGACACGGGTTCGTGCCCCGGTCCGGGAAGATCCCGCATGCTGCGGAGCGGCTGGGTCCGTGAGCCATGGCCACTGAGCCTGAGCGTCCGGAGCCTGTGCTCCGCAGCGGGAGAGGCTGCAACAGTGAGAGGCCCGCGTACTGCAAAAAAAACAACAACAAAAAACACACTTGAAACTAATGAAACAATAGAAAATATCAGCAAGTAGAAGATAGAAGAACCAAACATAAATTTTAGAACTAAAAATTACAATAACTACAACAACAAAACACAGCAAGTAGACTCAATGGCAGATGGCGAGAACAGAAGAAAGAATCAGTAAACTCAAAGACAGAACAACATAAATTCCCAATCTGAAAAATGAAGTGAACACAGGCTGAAAAGAATGAACAAAGAATCAGGAACCTGTGGGACAGTAACAGGTGTTACTATCGCTGGTGTTTCAGAAGAAAAAGAAGAGAAAGTGGAGGGGGCTGAAATTTTTTTTTTCTAAGAATCATGTCTGAAAATTTCCTAAATTTGGCAAAAGACATAAATCTACAGATTTAAGAAGCTGAGAGAACCCCAAACAGTTGATATACCCAAAGAAATCCATGCCAAGACACATCATATTCAAACTTCGGAAAAACAAAGACAAAGTTTTCAAGTAGCAAGAGAAATGAGACCTTAACTAAAGGAGGGGAACAAATAAATGGCAGCAGATTTCTTATTAAAAACCATGGAGGCTAAAAGGAAGTGGCATAGCGCTTTCAAGCCTTGAAAGGTAAGATCTGTTAAGCTAGAATCCTGTAATCTAGCAAAAATATCCTTCAGAAATGAAGGGCAAATCAAGACATTCTCAGATGAGAGAAAACAAAGAGAATCTAAAGACTGAACAATAGGAATTACCCAGTCTGAACAACAGAAAGAAATAAGCCTGAAAAAATAGAAGAAATATTTAAGACGGTTATATTACAAATGGGTAGGGTAAAGGGACATACAGGGAGATAGTTTCTATACTTCACTTAAATTAGTAAAATGTTGACACCAGTAGACTGTGAACCACTAAAAAAGCTATACAAATAGATAAACTTAACACTACAGATAAATAAAAATGGAATTGTAAGCAATGTTCAAGTATCCCACAGGAAGGCGGCAAAAACGAAATAGTGAAACATAAACGGAGGGATAAAATAGAAAACAAAATACAAAATGGCAGACTTAAGCATAACATATCAATGCTGGGAAACAGAGGGTGATCTATGCCCCCAATAGGGGCAACACAAGGGAGATCTTTGTGGCGATAGAATAGATCTGGATCTTGATTTAAGTGGGAGTTACACAAGTCTACACCAGTTCAAAAAAAAAAAACGAAAGACATAGAAATACATACACATAGACTATCAATGTCAATTTCCTGGTTTTAATATTGTACTATAATTTTATAAAATGTAACCATCTGGGGAAACTGGGTGAAGGGTACATAGGACCTCTTTGCACTATTTTTGTAACTTCCTGTGAATCTAGAATTATTTTGAAATAAAAATCAATGGCAAATGTGTAATAAATCAGCGGAAAATACGTAATATCAAGATAAATGAAGGTCATGGTACCTTTGTAGATATACGAAGAGAAACTAAGGCATGACTAACCTGTACTGTAAAGTTGGAATTACAACACTTCGAATTCTATAACATATTAAAATGATAATTTTAAAAATTAAAGCTGTTATAACTACACTTGTCACTTTATGATCAGTGTGGTATTAATTCACATAATTATTATGTTTCCAAGAATAAAATAATGTGTATAATGGGGATTCCTAAGCAAATCTACAAGTTACTTTGCAAATATTCAAGAAGGATGTATTTAGGTTCATTGAAATATGTAACTCTATTTCCCTATATCTAAACAACATATAGTTACTCATATTTATTTATTTATTATTATCATTTTTGGGCTGCACCACGTGGCCTGTGGGATCTCAGTTCCCTGACCAGGGATTGAACCTGGGCCACGGTACTGAAAGCCCAGAATACTAACCACTAGCCCACCAGGGAACTCCCTAGTTACTCATATTTAACTAGAACAGCTAAAAATAACATTCCACTACCCAATAATCTGGATTAAGAGTTTGTGGTATCAAGAAAAAATACAAACACATACATATGTATATCTATAGTGAATATAAATACTCGGAGAATAAAGTGTAACATTAAACACAGAACCTTTTAAAAAGGACATTTAAGAAGGGAAATCTGTTTTTATATGTATTTACTAAATAAATTGATAAATGAACCAACATTTCATAAAGGGATCAACATAAAGTGATTAACAAAAAATGAAAAAGGTAGTTTATATATGCGTATTTGTGGCACGTGTGTTTATGCTATGTGCACATATTTTTCTCAAGTAAATTTTTTGTTTCTTTTTGTTTTAACCTAAAACCAATAAAGATAAAGGGAAAGAAGGGCTAAATCCCAGGCTGATTTGGTATCTACAGAACAACATGATAGTACTTTCCTGCCACTAAATGGAAGTGGTCCTTGGATGGATGGAACAATCCTTTCTTTGTGAAGCGAATGGAACGTGAGAGTAGCAACTGAAAACTTCAGTTCACCTTCACCTGAGTTTTCTTATATCTGCTAGCTGAACACACAGATAGGATATGATTATAGAGAGACAAAGGGAGGGGAAAAAAAAGCAAACAACAGTCATGTATTGAAAGCATTCCGCATGCCAAGTATAGCAAACCTTATACCGTGGCTTATGAAGAAGGAGATTCTGTGAGGAAACAGAATTTAATTCAATTTCTTAAAATTAATTGGAACCTTGAACAGAAGATGTTAAACTGATATAGAACCTGAGGCAAATTTCTAATATATCATGATCACATTTTCATGAACAAGGATTTCAAAACTGTAAAATGTCATGCACCATAACACATGTGGTTCTTTCTGAATAAAAGCAATGTGAGTGATAATCACTTCTCTTTCCTTGTTTTCATGTGAAAGATCCTACACTACAGGTAGGTTTTCTTTTTGTTTTGATAATTACAAAATCTGATCACATCAGTGAGAAAGCCATTTCCCAAGGATAAACTGACAAGGGTGAAATTTTGAATGCTTTAAGTTAACTGGTGTCATCTTACAAGAGTAATTAATTTCTGGGAATATTTTACTTGCCATAAAAACCAGGATAGTGTAAATCTTCTTGGCACTTTTTCTTAGAAACATTTATAGAGTTTCTCAAACTGTAGGTCTTATTAGTCCTTAACATTCCTCTTTGGTAGGAATATTAGAAATATCATCTTCCTACGATATCTTAACATCTACCAGGAAGCAGAGGGCTTGATGGGATAATTTCCAAAAACAAAGAAAACTCAAACAAATTTTCAGTACCAGGGTTATAGCCATTTAGCATAATTTCCTACGTTAAATAATCACCATATAATTTTTATTAGTCCCAGAGTTATGCTGAATTTTTAGATTTTACAACTTTGTTCCAAATTGCTTGGCACATAGTAAGTGCTCAATAAATAATTTCAGAGTACTTAAATGCAAAAGGTCATATTCAGCAGATACAAAAAATAAAAGTGTACCTAATAAATGATGTCACAACACAACAGTAAAACTTTCACTTTATAATTTTGAATCTGACATTCAGGAGGGCAAAAGGAAATTTTCTTGGGGTTCTATGGGTGAACTTTCTGATTTCCTTACAGAGTCTAAGTGGGACTGCAAGACAAGAGTACAGCTGAGACCTACCATCACCGTGAGTGTTGCCTCTGTCATTATGCCATTCTTTTTGGAATAGCACCTATTCCTAAAGAACAACAAGAGAGACACCAATGAATAAGCCATTTCAGGAGAAAGGATGGGGCATTTGAGGGTTGTGACAAACATGTGAACTAAGTTACCAGAAGGTTACCATAAAGAATCTTCTATGGTTCCTACTGATAGATTTTTCTTACCACTGGATGCAAAGTTCTCTTCTTAAGACGATACGAACCATAGCCTTGCAAGCCATAGAAATGATACTAAGCTTAAGGGGTTTTTTTCCTGGATCTAGAAGATGACCTCATTCGTGACTAACTAAAGTGTATTGTTATTATTCCTCCCTTACAACTCATTTCAAATGAGTGGGTTTGGGGTGTTTAAAAAATGTCACTTGAGTGCCTTTGGCTTATAGCACTCTAAACTGTGAACAGGAGAGAATGGAAAATGAAAACGAGTCACCTGGTATTTATAGACAGCAGGACTGTGTTGAAAGTCAATATGATCAAGTACCTTGCCAGAAAAAAAAAAAGCAATAAAGCTGTGGTTCTAGAAAGTTTTTGACAAAACTGCATCTCATCTTGTCTTAACCAGTTGAAGGCAACTATGAATGGTGAGATTCCTTCATATATTAATTACTTAAACTTCCCTAATGAAATTCAGGTGTAATCCCTGAGGCTTTGAGGTCAGCACAGTTAACTAAACTGCAGAATATGGTATTTGCCAAAGGGGAATTAATTAACAGAGGTCTACTATGAATACCAACAAGTCTAAATTCACTATTTATTGAATAGTAGAAAAATGAAATGCTGAACTAGAATTTTAAATTATAAAACTGTAGAATACTGTTAATTACGAAAGCATGGCCTGTCATCTGGTTGCATGACATTTATTTTGTTTCGTTTTTACTTTCACCATTTTGACCTACGCTTATACCAGCTACCACACCTAACCTGGCCATCTGCAGCAGAAGGGGGAGGTTTTCTTTTCTTCCTTCCCTCCTCAATATTCTACATGACATTTTTCTTCCTTTTTTCTTTCTTTTTTAAAAATTTTTGGCTGCATTGGGTCTTTGTTGCTGCGCACAGGCTTTCTCCAGTTGTGGTGAGCGAGGGCTACTCTTCGTCGCGGTGCTCGGGCTTCTCATTGGGGTGGCTTCCCTTGTTGTGGAGCATGGGCTCTAGGCGCGAGGTCTTCAGTAGTTGCAGCACGTGGGCTCAGTAGTTGTGGCTCACGGGCTCTAGAGCACAGGCTCAGTAGTTGTGGTGCATGGGCTTAGTTGCTCCGCAGCATGTGGGATCTTCCCGGACCAGGGCCCGAACCCGTGTCCCCTGCATTGGCAGGCAGATTCTTAACCACTGCACCACCAGGGAAGTCCTACATGACCTATTTCTTAATCAAAGCACTAAAGACTGGCTCCTTAGATCCAACAAGAACAAACCATCCCCTGCATATTGGACTGAACATTTTGAGAAGAGAAGTAGTCATCATTAATAAGTATATTAAAATGTAAGTGTACCTAATAAATATATTAAAATATATTTATTAAATAAGTATATTATTTATACTTATAAGTATATTAAATAAGTATATTGAATTATACTTTAATATAAGTATATTAAATAAGTATATTAAAGTATAAGTATATTAAAGTATATTAAGTAAGTATAAGTATATTAAATAAGTATAAGTATATTAAAATAAGTATATTAAAATAAGCATATTAAAATACACTTATTCCAGTATCAACCAATTAATAATAACCAGTATATCTATTCTGGAGGAGCAGTATTAATTTATATAAATGATGATAAATCATTCCAAATTTCATAACTGCTCTCAGTCAAAAATTAAATTATTTGCAATAACTTACAGAGACATATATTATAATTTCATAGTCCTTTCCTAATACTCAGTCCCATAATAACTCCAGTGTCTCAAAAGCTCTTTCACTTACTGGGATATGTTTCTCTTTTTGCATTCAGGATTTACCTCTTCAACCCACCCTCATGAGAGTAGACTAGGTTGAGGGGCCTCTTCTTCTTAGTGAATTAAATAAATAAAAAAAATTTAAATGCATCAATATTTTCCAAGTTCCTCATACACTGTTAGTTTGTTTCTTTATATTTTCACCAACATATCAAACTGATTTTTTTTTTTCTTTTTTTTTTTTTTTGCTTTACGTGGGCCTCTCACTGTTGCGGCCTCTCCCTTTGCGGAGCACAGGCTCCGGACGCGCAGGCTTAGCGGCCATGGCTCACGGGCCCAGCCGCTCCGCGGCATGTGGGATCCTCCCGGACCAGGGCACGAAACCGTGTCCCCTGCATCGGCAGGCGGACTCTCAACCACTGCGCCACCAGGGAAGCCCCAAACTGATTTTTAATATTCGGTCTCCTCAACACTTAACTGGCACTCAGTCCTCTGAAAGCAAAGAGTAGACTGGATGTCTCTCTCTGGATACACTTAGTCAGTGAGAATAACTAAGAATATATAGGGCATGAGGTAGGCTGCATCAAACAGTTGTTTTAGGATGGAGGTTCTCAAGGCAGATCATCTGGGTTCAAATCCTGGCTTTGTCTCCTGCTTGCTGTATAACCTTGGGCAACTTCCTTAAGGAATTTTCTCAGATATAAAATGGGGGTAATAATAGTAACTAGTTCATTGGGTTGTCAGGATTAAATGAGGTCATGTTTGTTAAGAGCCTGGCACAAGGCCTGGAAAATAATTTATAAAAATAGTTACCACCACCACTATACCTAGAGAACCACGCTAAAGAGGAGTCACGGTCCAGCTCTCAAAGAGCTAACCATCTCAGTTTAGAAGCACTGAGAGCCCCCATCCTCCAGAAACACAAGCTGACAGATAAAGCACATAAAACTTATGTAATAAACACACGTGTACACAGGATTCTTATAGCACAATTCAGTGAAATGATACCAGTAATGGATTACTGGTAATCCAATTAAATGGGTTTTGGAAAATGAAGAACAAAACTAGAAAACCACTTCTATGCAGCAAGGAAAGCCAACGAGGCAGGGATATAGCAGGGCCTCAACACAGTGTTTTTAGTGAGAGGAGTAACATTTTTAAAAGTAAAGTAAAAGGTTGGGGACTGTCCCAGAGATACACTGTATTATCACATACTACTATTACCATTTCTTAAGAGAAAGGTCATTAACAAAAACTTTGGGAGACGACAAGCTCAGAATAAAGAAGAGTCTTTTAAATCTTGAAATCGTTACAACAGAATGATGTGATAGGGATGGACTGGTGCATGTGAGGAAGCTACCTGAGAGGTGAAGCCAGACACATACACATCTGAGGAAAGACAATTCCAAGAACTATCAGCAAGTCCAAAGGTCCTGAGGCAGCAATGAACTTGATTTCTGTGAAGAACAGAGAGGGAACCAGTGTGATAGGAAAAAAGGTAGACAGACAGCAGTTGTGAGATTATGTAAAACCTTACAGGACACAGTAAAGGGTTTGGATTTGACTCTCAGGATGATGGTAAGGCTTGAGATGGACTTAAGCAGGGATGTAACATGCTTTCAAGACAAGAATTATAAGTAGAAAGATAATCTCCTACCTGGCTAAAAGGTAAAGAACACTAAAATAGGGGTCAAATCAATTCTAACATTTGAACCACTTTAAGTGGTTGAAAGTGCCATTCAAGGTAATGGAAAAACTGGGAAATAATGATAAGTTAAAATGATTAGGATGATTCGGGACATTTTAAATTTAAGAACAGTGTGACGTAAAAGAGGAGCCACCTGGAAACTAAGCTGAATGCAAATGGCGGATACAGAGATACAGCTTAAATCTACATTTGTGGAAGCTACCATGACACATGGTGTGTGATGAGATGAACTCCCTGAAACAAGGGGTGTGGAATCAGTCCCCAGAGCTTGGGACCATGGTAGGGAGACATGGTCAGTCTTATGCTAACAAAGGTTAAAACTTTATTTTTGACACAAAAAGAATTTTCCAATAATCATGAGCCACTTATTGAAACAGACATTTAAGACTATCTAGACTAAAATTAATGTCTGTGAGTGACTCTTATGCACCACTTGGGAGAGATAACCCCATGCTCACACCATTAAAGCATTTGCCAGCTCAAATGTCATCTTGGCCACTCATTCAAAGTAGATGAATAGACGACTTTCTATTTCATGATGGGAAGAGGTCTTACAGAAAACCTTTAAGCTTTATCTTGGGCAGAAACATTAAAGATAGAACACATGGCATTTGTGAGAAAGAGGATTGTCCTTCTATCCTAGATAGCATTTGCCAAGCTCTAGAGGCAATGTTCTGGGAGAACACACCATGTGACTTGTTGCCTTGGTAAAACTGTTCATTCAAGAAAGAAAGTTATTTTACAGAAAGTTTATTCAGAGCTACATCATTTAAAAACCCATCTGAGTGGGAAGCAGCCACATAGCACAGGGAGATCAGCTCGGTGCTTTGTGACCAACTAGAGGGGTGGGATAGGGAGGGTGGGAGGGAGACACAAGAGGGAGGAGATATGGGGATATATGTACATGTATGGCTGATTCGCTTTGTTATAAAGCAGAAACTAACACACCATTGTAGAGCAATTACACTCCAATAAAGATGTTAAAAAAAACCAAACAAACCCATCTGAATGCTCCATTCCTTCACAAACCAAATTCCAAAATATATTACCGTTCATGGAATCAGTGACTGACATGCTCACGTTTTCATAGCTGTCTAAGAAAAAAGTCTTTCCCTTCAGATTTTGCAAAATGCAAAAACTATATGCATTTTTCCCATTACTTAGACATCCCCCTGACCCTTACCCACAATACACACACACACTTCATTTGCAATACCAATGGCCAAGCTTGGGCTAGCCACATTGGAAGGGAAAAAGAAGCTTGGAAAATCTGTGAAACACCCAACTTCGAAGGAAAATATATGCATCAAAGTCCCAATAATTTATCAGGTATGGTTATATAATACACGATTGGCATTATTGAAGTAGAGAGGTCTTTCTACTTGTTAACAAGACATTTTCCATATCATACTGACTATATGAACAGATAAACTCGAGAATCCACTACTTCTCTATCAAGTCTGGGGATTGAATACATGAAGGCTTTATCCTCAGAATGTGAGGAATTTAAAAGACACTTTTCTAGCTTTTAAATTTTTCTTAGGTCTTTTGAAACATTTGTTTATTCCTTGTTTCTTCTGGTACATCTATACTGAGGGCTTACTAAGTACCTAGTACAGTGACAATTAGAAAAAGTAAAAAAAGAAAAATAACTGCTAACAAAAAATTTCTAACAATGCAAATAAGACAGGATAAAAGAAACTGCTTAAGTTTGGGAATAATTAGTGTTTCACAAAAATTAAACTTAAGGAATATGAATATTTGTTATTACTTTAATCATATATGACGAGCTATTCAAATTCCTGACTTGTAAAGTAAACTAGAAGTAAACTTGAAGTTGTGGTTCCTGACATTTTCTGGATGGTCAGTATCTTCAACCCTTTTTTTTTTTTAAGCTGCATTCTATTTCACTGGGTTGATTAGCCAGATTGAATTGAAACTTTTGGTTAATGTTTTATTTGATAGCCTGATTTGGATTCAGGTAGAGGTGTCTGTACACGTGCACACATGCATGTGATTTTTACAAATGTGGAAGTTGGAGTCTATAGCTTTGTCAGGCAAGAGATTGTACCAATGGCGCTCAGAAAGTACATGCTTAACAACTGAACAAAATAGTTGCATTGAAATTCTATTAAGAGTTGTTGAATATTTCATTACGAAAATACTTTAGATATAAGAGTTTAGAACAGCATCTTAATTAACATATTATTCTAGTTCTACTGAGAGAGAGCAGCTTTGTAGCCTGTCTTAGGTTGTCTCGCCATTGCTATCCCAGAGCATTTCATAAGAGGGAAGGTAGAATCAGGGTTTTATTCATTACAAAGATGTCCCAGTTGTTTTCACTAAAATTGGAGGGTTAACCTATTTCACTGGGGATTAATCTGACACCTAGGATGAGTGTGACAAAGATAAATCAATGCTATCAGAACTGCCTGTATAGCTCTTGCTAAAATAAATTAATAGGTTACAAAAATAATACCCAGGCTAAGGACCTTAATGCTCTTAACCTCTCTACCTTGACTACATGAACCTTCATTTTGACAACAGACCAGAAGAGAACAAACACGGAACTATTTAGTGTTACTCCCTTCTACCACCATGAATAAAAGTGATCTGTTAAAATAAAAGGATGTCAGTATGCTGTAGGCCGGCATAACAAATTTCTGAAGTAAAACCTAATTTGATGGGTCTGAAAAGACACAACTTTATAAAAATCAACTCAAAAAAAATATACTTTTTGAATGATTTAATCTAAACACTGAAATTCTAACAAGTCAAAACACATGCATTCCTCAAAGAAAACAGCTTTTAGCCTGAGAACATAGGTAGATACGTATACCAAATGAACAGGTTAAGTTATTTAAAAAAAACACCAAACCCTGTCAGTTATTTAATTTTAAAAAATATTTCAAGTTCTGAGACATAATGAATCACACACTCTTCAGTTATAAGCAAGCCCTTTTGATAGCTTTATAAAATCAGTTCACAGTTTTGTTAAACTTGCGATGGTAAAACATTAAAAATTCAATCCCAGATGAGTAGTTATGATATCAAATAAAGAAATTGTCTGGAGGAAAAACTGTACAGACACAGTAATCAAATTCCCATACAGGATTAATGGATAACATGTAAGCCAAAAGATGATTCATTTTATTTTAAAATTAATTACAAAAGTCCTTGATTGTTTTAGAATGAATTACATATCCTTATAGTAGGTTTCCTTAGGCAATAGCAAAATTCATTAAATATAACTATGATATATTTGGTCATCAGAAATGTAACAGAAGGGAAAACATGACTGTTTTGAAGAGTATATACCTAATTTTCTCCAAATCAAGATGAGTCAAATGAAATTTGCATTCGTCTTCTAAACAAACGAATATCCAGGACCTAGCACATCATTAGTAAATTGCACAATCTTTAATAAATATCTAAAGACAATGGAATGATAAAGCACACTTTTAAATATTTGAGAGATGAATGTCTATTTCCGACAAATTTTTGTTTTAGGAAAGTCATAAATATTTTCTCTGTCAATACGATTTGAATATTTAAGAAAAAAATGTAAATCCACTAAATATTGATTTAAGAAAAATTACTTGAAAAAAATTAACTGAAGTCTCTCCCACTTACCTATACAGAGGGAAAAATAAAAGCAATACTGATTAGGTATAAGAAAGAGTTCTGGGAATCAAAGAAAGCCATCCAATTATTCAAAGTGGAATATGCTGGGACTTCCCTGGCAGTGCAGCGGTTAAGAATCTGCCTGCCAACGCAGGGGACATGGGTTCGAGCCCTGGCTCGGGAAGAACCCACATGCCGCAGAGCAACTAAGCCTGTGCACCACAACTATCGAGCCTGCGCTCTAGAGCCCGCGAACCACAACTACCAAAGCCCACATGCCTAGACCCTGTGCTCTGCAACAAGAGAAGCCACTGCAGTGAGAAGCCCAGCGCCGCAACGAAGAGTAGCCCCTGCTCGCTGCAACTAGAGAAAGCCCGGGCACGGCAACAAAGACCCAATGCAGCCAAAAAGAAAATAAATAAAAATTTAAAAACCCCAAATGAAATATGCCTTGTGTAAATTACATGTTTTAAAGTGACTATATATTTGCAACATTTTCAAAATTTCAATTAAAATTCAGTCAATAAATCACTTTATAGTCTTACGTACGGCACTAGTCATAGTGTCAGAATACTTTTTATTTTTTAAAAAAACAAAACCTTAGAAGACACAGTCCAGTTTCTAACGCCACATTTCCACATATTCCAATACTGACTGATGCATACACCTCATTTTTTTCACTGTTTACCCAGATATAGAAGAACTCTGAGAGTGCACCTAAGACTAGGATTCTATTTTCCTTCAAATCTATACTTTGTGTAAGCTAAGTGAGAAGCACCTGTTAAAATTGTATGATTAACGTGGCAGATGGGTAAAAGAGTTGGGAAAGGAGTTCTATTTTCAGGCTAATAAAAACACAGTTATTTCAGAATCAGAATTTATTACCAAGTTTTAAATAGTCTGAAAAATGTAATGGGCATTTTGCCAAGACAAATCTGAATTCCAAAATTAAATGGACTTAGTGTTTCATTTCATATAGCAGTTAACATATCAAAAATGACTTTAGGTGGAGTTTTAAAGATAAGTAATTACAGCACATCCCAGTAGATTCCAAGACACAAGGTTCAAAGTGACGGTTCTCCTTTTAAATGGAAATTTATACAAAGGAGTCATCATCTATAAGCAAGAATATATTTTCTTGTTTTGCTTCTTAAAATTAAAACTGGAAGTAAAACTGGAAGGAATGTAAATGTCCTATAAGTAACTTTTCATTTGCCAGAAAATGGTCTACTTTTAGGTTTCTCAAATTCTAATATCTTAAATGACCTTGTGTCCACTAAACAATATAAAAATATGAACACAATATTTAAAGTTTTTATCCTTGAAATAAGACACATTCTTTTTCAACTACAAATAAAGTACTCTCTCCAAGTACTAAATGCATACTTCTCAATCACTTCAAAAAATTAATAAACTTATTTTTAAAGTACACAGTTATTAAGTCTCAAGGAAATGTTTTGTCCTTATACTTTCTACTTTTCATTCTTCTATTAAGAATATACTGAACTTAGAAATATCTCCCAAAACAAAGAAAAAGTTTACATATTTTTTTGTGAAGAATGATGACCAATATGGGAAATGTAGTAAATACTTGCACAAATGAAATGTAGAGAGTAATAATCTGTTTCTTTATTCACATACATTAAGTTGATCTCACCCTGGATACTGAAAACTAACCACTGAACTGAAAAGGCAAAGCTAGAGATAATCTGTGCAATGTCTAATGCCTCCATTCTAATTATCATTAGGTTTCCACCTGTCAAGAAAAAATAATATATGCTCTACAGTATATTTAAAAGATTTCAGCATACTTGACCCAGGCATCTTGGCAACCATTGTCAACTTAAGGAAAACTGTGGTATTTAATACTGAGATGCTGAAGTACACTTGAAAATGGATGACGGTCACTTGAAATACTTCATCAGTATTTACCTCCATTTCATCAGAATTGTTATAGTCTCAAATTTATTATATTTGCAACTCAAGGGGATATAATGGCATGCTAACAAACTAAAATAAACCTATCATTTATTCCCATTGCTTTTTGGCAATAACACAAATATTTTTTATGTGAGGCTTTCCAAATATCGCAAATATTATAGGCCTTTCATCAAGGGAGTAAACATCTAACCCAACCCTCAAACTGTTACATACCTCAGAAAAAAATTTTTATTTAATAATCTATTTTAATTGTTTAATCAATATCTAGAAGTGCAAATCAATCATACTTTAGTAGCCAACTGAATATGTAGTATCTGTGTAATTAATACCCATCAATTTTATGGCTGATTATAGCAATAAGTATTTTGACAAGAGCATGTATGAGGCTCTCATGTGAATGTAATGAAGTTGCTATCATTCCTAAAAAATTTTTGCTTATTGATACCCTGCTTAGAGATACCAGGAAATTATATTTTATCCAAACACCATGCACTGCAGTAATGGCATAATGAAGACATAAGACTCTCCTGGCCTAATCTGATCTGTGCAGAACAGATGTAGTTAGTACTTAGTAGTTTAGACAAAATATAAGAGATTTTTTTTTTTTTTTTTTTTTTTTTTTTGCGGTACGCGGACGTCTCACTGTCGTGGCCTCTCCCGTTGCGGAGCACAGGCTCGGGACACGCAGGCTCCGGACGCGCAGGCTCGGCAGCCATGGCTCACGGACCCAGCCGCTCCGCGGCATGTGGGATCTTCCCAGACCGGGGCACGAACCCGCGTCCCTTAAATCGGCAAGCGGACTCTCAACCACTGCGCCACCAGGGAAGCCCTAAGAGATTTATTTTAAAGTGTATCTTTAAATACTCTTGTGAGGGCTTGGCAAAGGATTTCTAAATTGACAACTCAAATGTCTTAAGCTGAACTGAAGTTTACTTGATTATAATAAACTGTTAAAACATACATAATATCCCTAACAGAAGTACTACTAGGTTCACCAAGGGTCCATCAAAATTCAAGTAAAAAGCAGTATATGGGCTTCCCTGGTGGCGCAGTGGTTGAGAGTCTGCCTGCCGATGCAGGGACCACGGTTTCGTACCCCGATCCGGGAGGATCCCACGTGCCCCGGAGCGGCTGGGCCCGTGAGCCATGGCCACTGAGCCTGCGCGTCCGGAGCCTGTGCTCCGCAACGGGAGAGGCTGCAACACTGAGAGGCCCGCGTACCGCAAAAAAAACCCCCCAAAACAGCAGTAAAGTCATTGGAAAAAAACAAACAAAAAACTTACAGGCAAGTGAATTATTAAACAGTGGAGTAAACCAAAGTTGAAATCACATAAACAAGACTTCCATATTTTTCTGTCTCACTCCATGAATTTACAAGTGAGATTAGTGATAAACCAATATTTATAATTATCACTTTTATTAAACAAAATAGATTGGTCTTATTTATTTAAAAAAATCATATAAATCATATCAACAGATGTTCAATGAGGACAATCAGATACTGAGACGTTCGTTGTCTCTGGAGAAATCATATCATTGTCATAAAGTCACGCCCCATTTCTAAATTATAAATTCATTTGGGGAAAGTCAAAGATGCTCTACTGACATGACATTAACAGTCTAAGCCTTTTATAATTTCTTTTAAGACATTAGATACTCCAAATTCTTTACCCATGCCTTGTAGTCTCAAAGCATACTTTAAAATGCAATAAACTTCTTTGAGGCTGTCCTGAAGTTCCAAAATTGCCAGAGATTACAGACCAATCATTAAGTCTCTGGGATTCCAGCAATTATGGTGGTAGGGACCAGTACGGCTCTTCTGCCCTTTCATGCACACGCTTATCTGCCCACCTACTCATCCCCCAGTTCTTGTACCCACCCACCAGGCATCCACCTACCTAAACAAACACACCCAACATTTACTGTATCCTGTGATATATGATGGAGAGAGTAAGATAGTCCTAGTCTCTAGGGGTTCAGGCTTTTAAGCAGGGAAGAAAGCCCAGAAAGATCAGTAGATTAGAGACCAGACTAAGAAGAGGAAAAAAAAAGAAAATTGAAACCACAGTAGAGAAAAACAGAAAGTGTAGAAGAGCTTATATACATCCTGCAAGACAATGTATTTAGTCTTATGCATGCTATATTTCCATTACTCAACTCTTGTATAGGAGGTTTCTATTGAACATAATATAAACTGATGTGTGGAATAAAGGATAGGATCACTTTAGAAGAACTGTTAAATTCTTTTAGAGGTAAATAAATAAGTAAATACAGTTGAAATGGATAGAAATTCACTTAAAATATATTTTCTAACTTTTACATTTTAATATTCACAAGGCTACTTTCCACTGGAGAGGAAACCACGATGAACTATGCATGAAAAATTATAGGATTATATGGCTGAAAATGTATCCCATTTATTCCAAGTTCAAACAAGAAATACAGATCATTTAAAGTGGATGTTCAACTCATCGACCAAATATCAGCTTTAGTCCTCTTTGTATTTATTCTCCTGTGATTCACAGAAGAGCTCTGACAAAACTTAAAATTTTATTTTTCAGTATTTCTTATCTGTAAATTTCATCATGCATTAAAATCTTATTTAGACTTGTCTGGCACCAAAGGTACATTTTTCCTGGCTAATGACATTATGCAGATGCTAATCATGTTTTAAAAGTGGCCAAGGGCATATCAGTAATACACTTTGTCTCTCTCTTAATGAAAGTTCATACTTAAAGAGATGAAAGACACCTAAAGTTCTAGTGAGATGAGAAAATCAAATAGCAGGTCTATGAACATAACAGTGACAATAAGATCTTGACAATACAGCTATAATTTTCAGAGTACTTATACTTTTTGTCAGTGATTCATACTTTTCTTAGTTTTATAACGAAAAAAATGGAAGCTAAAAGCTTGGATTCTATGTCTGTTGCTCCCACAAAGTATGAACAAGATACAAGAAACAGTATTTGAGTAAGACTGATCACAGCAGAGCTGGTGACTGTATCGGCAACATTTTTTTTAAATCCTCAGAGCCAGTTTACCAGGACATTCAACAAAGTTTCAGGGTTATAATGATGTTCAGTGACTCTGTAGACTACCTGTAAAGAACACAACAAACCTTCTAAAAGCTCATGGATGCCACCGATATAATAAAAAGGGGGGAGATCTTGTTTAAATCATACAGGGAAATTGCTCAGTTTTACAAAATGCACTGGAATGTGATTGTCAACTAGTGCTCTGCTCCCAGCATGTAAAGGGCTAGTAGTAAGGATCTGTGTTTGTTTTTACACTGTAACTCCTATTGTCTGAGCCAGATTCTCTTTAGGACCTTATTTTATTCCGATTACTGCAACATCACTGCCAGAAAATGTAGAGGAGACTTGGTCACTCCTTTACTGAAGTCAGCCAAGAACTAACATTCGCCTCAAAGGCTTAGAAGCCAAGGGAAAAACTGAGACACATACAAGACAGAAGTATACAAACCAATTAACCTAGCCTCTCTGGAAAATCATCTTCACTCTCATCAAATTGTATATTTTCAATATAAATTGAAAATCTATTTACAGAGTAGTCAGGCTAAATATTTTATTGCTAAAACAGAAATAGGAAGGGTCATAGACTGCAAAATCCTAGGAAACACATTTTTTTCCCGAGGCCATTTAATATGCTTTTGATACAGATTACTTCCTTGTCAATGGTTCTTTTGTCTTTCTTAAAACTACATCTGTACAACAACGAGGTCACCTTGAATTTCAAGGACAACATTGCCTATAAATTTAATTTAACACCATATTATCCATAATTACCATAAACAGGAGGCAGGTGTGACCTTTATTGTCAAGCTAGAGGGCCTGAGGACAGGATGGGTTAATAGACTAACTAAAGGATACAGGGTCTGAGTTGACTACAGGCTCCCTATGAGCCACAGTATGACCTGGCTATTAAAATATGATTGCAATCATATGCTTCTTTAAGAAGCAGTACTTCCAAATCGAGAGATATCAGCTCCATTCATTGTATACTACACTGCTCAACTCCCCTCTGATGAATGGATTTCAGCTCTGGATTCCATATTTTAACAGTTCACAGAATACAGAGCATCTACAGAGGGCAACCAAGAAAGCAACTGGTCTGAAATTTATGTCCCATGGACTCTGAATGATTTGCTTGGAGAAGAAAAGGTGAGTAAGAACTTAAGGGCTATGTATAAATATCCAAAGACTGTCTGGTAAAATCCCTCAACAGAAGATTTCCTCTAGTTGGAAATTAAAGGAAGATTTTGTTCGTTCATTTGTTTTTCTGGTTTTAAATGCAATTAGGGCCACCAAGAAAGAATGGGATTCTTCCCAATATAGTATGCTTCATGTCATGTAAATGTTCTAAGTCATATACCGGCCTAATCATTTGTTAGTTGCATCGTTAAAGGGACATCTAAATTGGAAAGGTAGTTGAATTAGTACACATGGAATGACCCTTTTAAATCTAAGCTTATGTGATTAAAGGTCATATAGTTTGGCAGAGAAAGAGCCAAAATCAAAACTCAGATCTATGCAAATCAGCTCCAACACTTTCGTTAATATCTGGACTCCTGGAATACCCAATTAACAGGTCTCTACTCTGATCTCTCTGCGTTGGCCCATTTACAGAGTGCCCAGGGCTCTCTTTCTAATAGAGTTGATGCTATTCATTTGCTTAAAAATGTTTGATAATTCTCAAGCCCTCAGAGGACAAAGCCCAATCTACCTAAAGTGACAAATTCTGGCTCCCAAGCCTGGTCTACATGGTCTCCTGCCATGCTTTTCTTCCTTCCCAAGTGTCCCCACTGCTACCGTGGGTGGCCCACTGAGCTAGAGCTATGACTCCAGGCAGTCCTCCCTGCTTCAGAAAGGCAGCTTTGCTTTTCTCTCTTTCCATGTGGAATTCTGAATGGTCTCCTTTTAAAAAAGATTTTTCTTTGCAAAACTACTGCTCCAGATACACATAAGCATGATGGTATGTCTACTAGCACTACGTATAGTACTTGCCTTCCTGCCTTTAGACACTCACCTTCCCCATCCCCTCCTGGCAAATACCTATTCATCTCTCAGGACTCTAAAACAAATGCAACCTTCTCTATGAAGGCTTCTTCAATTCCCAAAGCTAAATTATTTGCTGTCTCTCTGCTCCCATTCTATATACATCTCTCTTCTAGTACATTATACCTTCTAAAATATTGGGTTGGCCAAAAACTTCGTTCGGTTTTTCATAACATGGAAAAACCCGAACGAATTTTTTGGCCAATCCAATATTAGACAAACCTGTATTTCTCATATACAATTAGCTCCCCAGGGCCAGGCACATGTAAAATCAGCACAGTTAAAACTCAATAAAGGTTTGCGTGAATGGTGGTTGCTAATTTTCAACTTGTAATATATGAAATTCTAGGTCTGTTAAAGATTGAAGACAATACTGTAATAGTGACCATACTAATATTGTCCCAATATTTTTGAGCAACATTTTTCACAAACCTTGAATTAGAAATATGAGCTACTGATCCTTCAGCCTGTGGAACAAAAACCACATAAACAGAAAGACAGACAAGATGAAAAGGCAGAGGGCTATGTACAAGATGAAGGAACAAGATAACCCCCCAGAAAACCAACTAAATGAAGTGGAGATAGGCAACCTTCCAGAAAAAGAATTCAGAATAATGATAGTGAAGATGATCGAGGACCTTGGAAAAACAATAGAGGCAAAGATCGAGAAGATGCAAGAAATGTTTAACAAAGACCTAGAAGAATTAAAAAACAAACAAACAGAGATGAACAATACAATAACTGAAATGAAAACTACACTAGAAGGAATCAATAGCAGAATAACTGAGGCAGAAGAACAGATAAGTGACCTGGAAGACAGAATGGTAGAATGCACTGCTGAGGAACAGACTAAAGAAAAAAGAATGAAAAGAAATGAAGACAGCCTAAGAGACCTCTGGGACAACATCAAATGCAACAACATTTGCATTATAGGGGTCCCAGAAGGAGAAGACAGAGAGAAAGGACACGAGAAAATATTTGCGGAGATTATAGTTGAAAACATCCCTAACATGGGAAAGGGAATAGCCACCTAAGTCCAGGAAGCACAGAGAATCCCATACAGAATAAACCCAAGGAGAAACATGCCGAGACACACAGTAATCAAACTGGCAAAAATTAAAGACAAAGAAAAATTACTGAAAGCAGCAAGGGAAAAACGACAAATAACATACAAGGGAACTCCCATAAGGTTAACAGCTGATTTCTCGGCAGAAGCTCTATAAGTCAGAAGGGAGTGGCATGGTATACTTAAAGTGATGAAAGGGAAGAACCTACAACCAAGATTACTCTACCCTGCAAGGATCTCATTCAGATTTGATGGAGAAATCAAAAGCTTTACAGACAAGCAACAGCTAAGAGAACTCAGCACCACCAAATCAGCTCTACAACAAATGCTAAAGAAACTTCTCTAAGTGGGAAACAAAAAAGAAAAGGGCCTACAAAGACAAACCCAAAACAATTAAGAAAATGGTAATAGGAACATACATATTGATAATTACCTTAAACGTGAATGGATTAAATGCTCCAACCAAAAGACACAGGCTCGCTGAATGGATACAAAAACAAGACCCATATATATGCTGTCTACAAGAGACCCACTTCAGACCTAGGGACACATACACACTGAAAGTGAGGGGATGGAAAAAGATATTCCATGCAAATGGAAATCAAAAGAAAGCTGGAGTAGCTGTACTCATATCAAATAAAATAGACTTTAAAATAAAGAATGTTACAAGAGACAATGAAGGACAATACATAATGATCAAGGGATCAATCCAAGAAGAAGATATAACCATTATAAATATATATGCACCCAACATAGGAGCACCTCAATACATAAGGCAACTGCTAACAGCTATAAAAGGGGAAATCGACAGGAACACAATAATAGTGGGGGACTTTAACACCTCACTTACACCAAAGGACAGATCATACAAAATGAAAATAAATAAGGAAACAGAAGCTTTAAATGACACAATAGACCAGATAGATTTAATTGGTATTTATAGGACATTCCATCCAAAAACAGCAGATTACACTTTCTTGTCAAGTGCACACGGAATATTCTCCAGGATAGACCACATCGTGGATCACAAATCAGGCCTCAGTAAATTTAAGAAAATTGAAAACATATCGAGCATCTTTTTTCTGACCACAACGCTATGAAATTCGAAATGAATTACACGGAAAAAAACGTAAAAAACACAAACACATGGAGGCTAAACAATACGTTACTTAATAACCAAGAGGTCACTGAAGAAATCAAAAAATACCTAGAGACAAATGACAATGAAAACATGATGATCCAAAACCTGTGGGATGCAGCAAAAGCAGTTCTAAGAGGGAAGTTTATAGCAATACAATCCTATCTCAAGAAACAAGAAAAATCTCAAGTAAACAATCTAACCTTACACCTAAAGGAACTACAGAAAGAAGAACAAACAAAACTCAAAGTTAGCAGAGGGAAGGAATCATAAAGATCAGAACAGAAATAAATGAAATAGAAACAAAAAACAATAGCAAAGATGAAAAAAACTAAACGCTGGTTCTTTGAGAAGTTAAACAAAATTGATAAACCATTAGCCAGACTCATCAATAAAAAGAGGGAGAGGACTCAAATCAGTAAAATTAGAAATGAAAAAGGAGAAGTTACAACAGACACCATAGAAATACAAAGCATCCTAAGAGACTACTACAAGCAACTCTATGCCAATAAAATGGACAACGAGGAAGAAACGGACAAATTCTTAGAGACGTATAACCTTCCAAGACAGAACCAGGAAGAAACAGAAAATATGAACAGACCAATCACAAGTAATGAAATTGACACTGTGATTAAAAATCTTCCAACAAACAAAAGTCCAGGACCAGATGGCTTCACAGGTGAATTCTATCAAACATTTAGAGAAGAGCTAACACCCATCCTTCTCAAACTCTTCCAAAAAATTGCAGAGGAAGGAACACTCCCAAACTCATTATATGAAGCCACCATCACGCTGATACCAAAACCAGACAAAGATACTACAAAAAATGAAAATTACAGACCAATATCACTGATGAATATAGATGCAAAAATCCTCAACAAAGTACAAGCAAACAGAATCCAACAACACATTAAAAGTATCATACACCACGATCAAGTGGGATTTATCCCAGGGATGCAAGGATTCTTCAATATACATAAATCAATCAATGTGATATACCATATTAACAAATTGAAGAATAAAAACCATATGATCATCTCAATAGATGCAGAAAAAACTTTTGACAAAATTCAACACTCATTTATGATAAAAACTCTCCAGAAAGAGGGCATAGAGGGAACATACCTCAACATAATAAAGGCCATATACAACAAACCTACAGCAAGCATCAATCTCAATCGTGAAAAACTGAAAGCATTTCCTCTAAGATCAGAAACGAGACAAGGATGTCCACTCTCACTGCTATTATTCAACATAGTTTTGGATGTCCTAGCCATGGCAATCAGAGAAGAAAAAGAAATAAAAGGAATACAAACTGGAAAAGAAGAAATACAACTGTCACTGTTTGCAGATGACACGATACTATACATAGAGAATCCTAAATATGCCACCAGACAACTACTAGAGCTAATCAATGAATCTGGTAAAGTTGCAGGATACAAAATTAATGCACAGAAATCTCTTGCATTCCTATACACTAATGATGAAAAATCTGAAAGAGAAATTATGGAAACACTCCCATTTACCACTGCAACAAAAAAATACCTAGGGAGACAAAAGACCTGTATGCAGAAAACTATAAGACACTGATGAAAGAAATTAAAGATGATACCAACCGATGGAGAGATATACCATGTTCTTAGATTGGAAGAATCAATATTTTGAAGATTACTATACTACCCAAAGCAATCTAGAGCTTCAATGCAATCCCTATGAAATTACCAATGGCATTTTCTACAGAACTAGAACAAATCATCTTAACATTTGTATGGAGACACAAAAGACCCGAATAGCCAAAGCAGTCTTGAGGGAAAGAAACGGAGCTGGAGGAATCAGACTCCCTGACTTCAGACTATACTACAAAGCTACAGTAATCAAGACAATATGGTACTGGCACAAAAACAGAAACATAGATCAATGGAACAAGATAGAAAGCCCAGAGATAAACTCACGCACCTATGGTCAATTAATTTATGACAAAGGAGGCAAATATACACAATGGAGAAAAGACAGTCTATTCAATAAGTGGTGCTGGGAAAACTACAGCTACATGTAAAAGAGTGAAATTCGAACACTCCCTAACACCATACACAAAAAGAAACCTCAAAATGGATTCGAGACCTAAATGTAAGACCGGACACTATAAAACTCTTATAGAAAAACATAGGAAGAACACTCTTTGACATAAATCACAGCAAGATCTTTTCTGATCACCTCCTAGAGTAATGGAAATAAATACAAAAATAAACAAATGGGACCTAAGGAAACTTCAAAGCTTTGGCACAGCAAAGGAAACCATAAACAAGACCAAAAGACAACCCTCAGAATGGGAGAAAATATTTGCAAACGAATCAACGGACAAAGGGTTAATCTCCAAAATATATAAACAGCTCATGCAGCTCAATATTAAAGAAACAAACAACCCAATCCAAAGATGGGCAGAAGACCTAAATAGACATTTCTACAAAGAAGACATACCGATGACTAAGAAGCACATGAAAAGCTGCTTAACATCACTAATTATTAGAGAAATGCAAATCAAAACTACAATGTGGTATCACCTGGCACCAGTTAGAATGGACATCATCAGAAAATATACAAACAACAAATGCTGGAGAGGGTGTGGAGAAAAGGGAATGCTCTTGCACTGTTGGTGGGAATGTAAATTGATAGAGCCACTATGGAGAACAGTATGGAGGTTCTTAGAAAACTAAAAATAGAATTACCGTATGATCCAGCAATCACACTACTGGTCATATACCCAGAGAAAACCATGATTCAAAAAGACACATGCACCCCAATGTTCATTGCAGCACTATTTACAATAGCCAGGTTATGGAAGCAATTGAAATGCCCATCGACAGACGAATGGATAAAGATGTGGTACATATATACAATGGAATATTACTCCGCCATAAAAAGGAACGAAATTGAGTCATTTGTTGAGATGTGGATGGATCTAGAGACTGTCATATAGAGTGAAGTAAGTCAGAAAGAGAAAAACAAATATCGTATATTAACGCATGTACGCGCCACCTAGAAAAACAGTACAGATGAACCGGTTTACAGGGCAGAAGTTAAGACACAGATGTAGAGAACAAACGTATGGACACCAAGGGGGGAAAACCGTGGTGGGGTGGGGATGGTGGTGTGCTGAATTGGGCGCTTGGGATTGACATGTATACACTGATGTGTATAAAATTGATGACTAATAAGAACCTGCAGTATAAAAACAAACAAACAAAAAAAACCCAACTAATAGTAAAGTTTCCTTGTGTTATTTGTATGGAAATATGTTAATATAAATGTTTCAGACATTACATGAAATTTCTAAAAATCTTGTATGTTCTGGTATAATATGGTAAGTCATAATTCTAGTTATTACTTTAAAATGTATATCTCAGAAATAACTAATTTTATTTTTTTTAGTGTGCGGGCCTCTCACTGTTGTGGCCTCTCCCATGGCGGGGCACAGGCTCCGGACGTGCAGGCTCAGCAGCCATGGCTTATGGGCCCAGCCTCTCCGCGGCATGTGGGATCTTCCCGGACTGGGGCACGAACCCGTGTCCCCTGCATCGGCAGGTGGAGTCTCAACCACTGCGCCACCAGGGAAGCCCAGAAATAACTAAATTTCCTTGTCAATTGCATTATTATGAACTTTCCTCAAATCTTTAACCGTGGTCATTTTTAAATTTTTGTCATTTACAGAGAGTTCTGGGTGTACTCTGATGCTTTTGCAAAAATGTTCCTATAAAAGGGTTTCATCTTCAAGAATTCATGGAAAAGACTCTGACAAGTACAGGTTTCTGGTAACTGACTATACTGCTGAACTGAATGAATAAGCATTTTCAGGACTCTAATGGAAAATTGATGAATTCATTAAAGTGGTAACAAAAGATCAAGATTAAAAAAATTAATTACATGGGACTGAGTGAACTGATGAGGATGATTTTAACTTTTGTGACTTTCTGTTTGAATAAAGAAAAAAAATTCCATGTGGACTCAGAAGCAAAAAATATACAAATCAATTTTCACTGCAAAGTAAAGGAGCTGTTACAGTGGAGGATTACTGGACTGAATGTCAATATTATGACATAGTATGAGTGTGTTTCATGTTTGGTAATTGCAATCATTGCTTTTGTTGTGGTCATCCATTTACAATGCTTGGTGTCAGTTTATTTATCTCTTGTAAAAATAAAATACAGGGTGTGTGTGTGAAAATAAAAAAGAAATATGAGTTACTGATCAGAAGCAAGTTAAAGGACAGAAATTTCCTTTAGGAAATGATCTCCATGGACAAGATGATAGAAATCATGGAAATAAGGAGTTCGCCAATTACATTGACCTTCCAAAAGTCTTTCTTCAGTTCTAGCAAGGCGATTTCTATTTTTTTTTTAAATTAAGACTATATTTTCAGCATGGAGAAAGGGAATACTTACCACCATGGGCTAGGTACTGTTAGACGTACTGCGTATATTATTGTATTTAACACGACACTGCAAATAAGGTCTACCTATTGTTTTTACTTTATAAACAGTTCCTATGAAACTTGGAAAAATTTAAAGCATTTAGTCTCTCAATAACAGTAAATTCTATATTGTCATGCTCATTGTATCTTGACAGCTGGTTCACTCACTCATTCATTCATTCTATTTACTGACTTATTCATGAAATATATTAAGCAAGTTATATGTGCCTCTGACATATAAAAGTTTCCTGCAAGTACGTGATTTGGATAGGCTGCAAATCTGCAATTTCCAATCCAAACTGCTTTGATTCTTTAAAAAATTAAATTACTTATTTATTTATTTCAGGTGCATTGGGTCGTTGTTGCTGCGTGCGCAGCTTTTCTCTAGCTGCAGTGAGCAGGGGCTACTCTTCCCTGCGGTGCACAGCCTTCTCATTGCGGTGGCTTCTCTTGTTGCAGATCACGGGCTCTAGGCACGTGGGCTTCAGTAGTTGTGGCACACAGGCTTCAGTAATTGTGGGTCATGGGATCTAGAGTGCAGGCTTAGTAGTTGTGGCACATGGGCTTAGTTGCTCCGCAGCATGTGGGATCTTCCCGGATCCAGGGCTCCAACCCATGTCCCTTGCATTGGCAGGCAGATTCTAAACCACTGCGCCACCAGGGAAGTCCCAAGCTGCTTTTATTTTGAATTTAGAAACAGGTCATCTCAAATCAAGTTACATTTTGAATTCAAGAGAGGGAAAAGATGCAATTTTTAGAGAAAATTGTTACTTTTTAAATACTGATCTATATCTTGTTAGTAATATCTTTAACATTACATTTTTTAATCTCCACAAATATTAGTTAATATCACATAATAAGACATTTGATAATTTCAAATTTCTATTTTTTTTTTTTTTTGCGGTACGCGGGCCTCTCACTGTTGTGGTCTCTCCCGTTGCGGAGCACAGGCTCCAGACGCGCAGGCTCAGCGGCCATGGCTCACGGGCCCAGCCGCTCTGTGGCATGTGGGATCTTCCTGGACCGGGGCACGAACCCGTGTCCCCTTCATTGGCAGGCGGACTCTTAACCACTGTGCCACCAGGGAAGCCCTCTATTTAATTTCACAAAATTTTATTTTAAACTACTTTTAACAAATTTAAGGCAATTTTGGATGTCCTTTTTGGTTTTGTTTGTTTTAAAATGCAGCTCTCTGGCCAAAATTTTGGTAAGCCAAATTTCAGACTAAGAACACACTTTAGAAGTTTCCTCAGTAATTCAGAATGATCGCAGTAAACCCAGTTATATCACTACATGTTAGCTCAAGGATTTGGCTATTCAGCAAGTTACATCATGTTCCTGGAAACGTAACTGCTGGGAACCAGTGAAAGCCTGGTTCACCATCGCTTGCCTGCACTGATTATGGCATTCCTATCCCCAACACCAGTAGTATAAAGTAGTTCCCTGGACATAGAACACGAAGCAGATCTTTAATAACTGGAGACGCCGTGAGGTCTAACTATAGCTGTGTAACAAAGCCGACTGCTTGAAAATCTAGACTGGAAAAGCACTGGGGCCAGGAAATATTCCCTCTTCATAACCTTTATCTAAATTTGTTAAATCGAACTTCTAAATTCTCCTTAAGTTTCTAGTTCTGTATCCTATTCTATTCATTTAGTACAGGCGTAAAATCAGGTACATCCTATCAGATACAGATTGTTTAAAGCAATATACAATGGCAATTTTATTATGTGTCAAATAGAGGTCATTTACCTTAGGCTAAATAAGTCAAGAATCAAAGAGGAAAAAAAAAGAAAGAAAGAAACGACCTTATCTTGGTTATTATTTCAGTTTCGGCTATTTAGTCTTTAGGTCACAGGAATAGGGTGGGAGCTGAGTCTGCCTCCCAGTCAACAATAAGCAATGAATTTTAGTCACTATTTCTCTGTGTAATTCCTCACTGGGATGAAAAGAGCTAACTCACTTGAAGGAAACGCTAAAAACAGAATAAAAGAACAGCCACTTTTCTAGGTCCAAATAAGTTCTATAGTTCTTTCTCTCCTACTTGATTGGTATTTCCTGTGTTACCTATGAGTGACTTCCCTCCCCATACAAGGGTACTTATTAGACTAAGATTACATCTGTAATCAAAAGAACGGTATGGGGCTTCCCTGGTGGCGCAGTGGTTGAGAGTCCGCCTGCCGATGCAGGGGACACGGGTTCGTGCCCCGGTCCGGGAGGATCCCACATGCCGCGGAGCAGCTGGGCCCGTGAATCATGGCCGCTGAGCCTGCGCGTCCGGAGCCTGTGCTCCGCAACGGGAGAGGCCACAACAGTGAGAGGCCCGCATACCACAAAAAAAAAAAAAAAAAAAAAAAAACGGTATGAAATATCTGAAATTTCATATAGTTCACTGTTTCCATGGGGATTGAGAATAAAAGATTTATAAAGAAAAGAATGACTAAAACCCAATATTCTTTTTTTATACTATTGAAATTTTATTTATTTATTTCAAGAAATAGGATTTTATAACTATTAGGTAGTAAGCCCCCGAGGGACGAAAGGAAATAAAAGAAGTAGTTCTTACCCACAAAGAACATATGATTAGATTAAAAATAGGATAAAAGCGTTTCATCATAAAAAAATAATGCAAAATACATAACAGTTTGAAAGAAAAACAGAGAAGACCCAGGGATTATAGATTAGCACCAGATTAAAGAGACAGGCAATAGAGTGTTCCAGGAATTTGGAGAAGGAAATTAAAACTTTAAAATGGTGATCCAGATAAACACAAAAAAACACAAAAAACAACAAAGTAGTAAAAAAAAATAAAATAAAATGGTTAGTGATAGAAGTCATAGAAGAGATGGGATTGATTTTACTGCTTTTTAAAGACTGGGCTACATTAAGATAGGTGGATAAAGGGCAGGAGACAAGCCACATAGCGGGGGACATATGGCTTATTGGGGAATAGCAGATAAGCCAGTTTGGATGCAACAGAGTTTAGTGAGGTGAAGAGCAGAGGGGAGGATGGCTCAGCAGGCCGCCCAGCTGCGGAGGCCTGGACAGCCACACTTGGGAGTCTGGACCTTCTCGGGGAGTGCTCACCATGCCCCAGGACTACATCAGATGCTTCACAGTTCTGTGATCATGTTTTCAGATCTCAGTAACGCAGAGAACTAGGCATTTGAGTCAGGAGGCTCACAGAGATGAAGAGACCTGCTCATTAGCCAAGGAGCCAAAACCTCAGACTCTGACTCACAAAGTCAATGCTCTTGCCAGTGGGGACAAGGAGTGGGTTTTTTTTTCGGTACGTGGGCCTCTCACTGTTGTGGTCTCTCCCGCTGCGGAGCACAGGCTCTGGACGCGCAGGCTCAGCGGCCATGGCTCACGGGCCCAGCCGCTCCGCGGCATGTGGGATCCTCCCGGACCGGGGCACGAACCCGTGTCCCCTGCATCGGCAGGCGGACTCTCAACCACTGCGCCACCAGGGAAGCCCGACACGGAATGTTTTGAATGAGGAGTGATGTGAACAATTTAGTATTCTAGAAAGTACAGTCTAGACGGATGGTGTTGAGGAACTGAATTGAAGAGAGCTGTCAGGAGTAGTTTCACAAACGGTTCAGAAATATACAGGACTTTGATTGGTTCAGGTAACCGTGAAAGAGATCAGTGGGGTTAGACTAATACCAGTACAAAAAAGTTAAAAAATCAGCATCTCTGCCATGTTTCTCTCTATGTGCTGGCCTCCATCTCTCCTACTGTGTGTTGAATGTCTACCTCCATCATGGCGGTGAGGGAAGGAGGAAGAAGGCAGCAAACAGCTTACAGCCACCGCTGAGAAAGTGAAGACCCCCCCTAACATCTGTGAATAAATTTTCAGGAAAGGATTCTGATTGGCCATCTTTGTGGCCAGGAGGTAGAGTAATGAAACTGATAGTACAGCAGAATTTTAAAAAATTGTGAAGGGGGTAGTGCCCCAGAAGAATACGGGATGCTGTTCAGAAAATACTGAAGAAGAGGTGCTGGAAAGACAACATTCTACAACCGGCAAACACTGAAGGCAAACTAGATCACCAGGAAAGAATTAAGTCTTCCGTGATGGAAGACCACAGAAATGGCCTGGATCATGCATTTAACTGTGCTACCCTGAGTTAATTCCTTATCACATAATTGAGTTTGAATTTTTATTTGCAGTTATGTTAAAGTTACACAAGCACTGCTCATCATTCAAATGCTAACATAATTTCCAAATTTATCCTACATCTTTCTCTACTGGCTCACATGTCCTGTTTTTAGGAATTATTTTGGAAAACATGATTTCAGGTTTTTTCCCCCGCAGGTTTTTATAATATACTACTTTCATACTCAATTACCTTTCAATTAAAATTCTGTATTGCATTATATCTGTATTCTTCTTTCTCCCAGCCTTCCCCAAAGGAACCACTGGCCTTTTATCAGCGTGACTGTGCAATGGGGAAAAGGAAATATAAGAACTTTCAGAGATTACTGGACAGTGGCTCTGAACTAACACTGATTCCAAGAGACCAAAACATCTCTGTGGCTCACCAATCAGGGTAGGGACTTAATGGAGGTCAGGTGATCAATTGAATTTTAGCTCATGCTGTCTCACAGTGGGTATAGTGGGTCTCCAAACCCAATGTTATTTTCCTATTTCTGGAATGCATAACAGGAATAGACATACCCCCAACAACAGGCAGAATCCCCATATTGGTGGGAATATAGAATCTATCTTATATTCTGATCTTTACCTTCCATTTGGAGTGGTGAAACTTACATATTTGGTCTAATCTGTTCAGAATTAGTCCTTTGATTTTAAAGGTAACTGCCTATAATGTCTATGTATACCTCTAAAGATACATACATACAGAGGCATATATTATAATGCTTCTAAAATATCTCAAATAATACCCTCATGGTATTGGATATACCAAGAAAGTGGGTGTTCCACTTTTTCCCAAGCTTATTTTATAAGCACCTGGAAGCTAATTCAATGAAAGAAACAATGGTGATTTTTAGATTCCACAGTGGCAGATAAACCGTGTAATGAAACATCATTTTTAAACACTAGCTTGCACTCTGTCCTTGTGAACAACTTGCTTCCAATAAGAACGAGGAGTCAAGTTGAAGCCAGCGATTACTGGAATGGACCCCTTTGTTGGTAAAGGGGTCAGCACTACATCCTTCCTCTTCCCCCACATCCCCGTAGCCATGTGCAGGACATTTTCTTCTTTTGTTGGTTAACACTTTTCTTCATCTGGATTGCCTTCAACTATGTGACAACAAAGAACTCAAGCACCGAAACAGCAGCAGCTACATATCCTCTGCATGGCAGTGTAATTTCTTCTGCCTTAAGGCTGTGTCTAGCACTGAAATCATAGTCTGTTTACTTCGATCTGGTGCTACATCACACTGGGAGGGATTTAACTCTTCCTTATAAACACACAGGGGAATGATCTCTCGGCTTTGCCTAACTTAGAATCGGAGACGAAACTGTGCAGTTCTTTTTGCTGCTGAGCCAACCATGCCATGGAGCAAAAATTTACATTCTAACTTTATTAGACAAGGAAGAGTACTGTGCTGTCTCTTAAAATGCTCAGCAGTACAATAATTAGAACCAATGCAGAAAAGTTTTGGTGGCTAATGAGTCCAGGAAATTAATCTTGAACGTTTCCCATTTGACTTGAGATTTGAGTTTCCTCTTCAGATGTTTTTTGCTAGGGAATCAGCACTTCTCCATTAAAGAGTGTTACGAAAGAAATTTCGGTGTGGGACAGTGCGTGTGTGTGTGTGTGTGCGCTTCAAGCTGTGCTGATTATCCAAACATTCTAAGTGATTTTGTTCCTTTATAAACCAGTATTCTATAATCTCTCTTTCAGAAAAAGTCAGTCATTGTTAACACACTCTCTGCTTTACCCATAATTACCTAGTAATCTCCAGGTCTACTGGATTCTACTTGTGAGACATCTTTTTCAGCGGTTCCCCCTTTTCCATTCCCAATTCTATCTTTTAGGTTCTTATAATCTCTTATCTGAACCTTTAGAAGAGTCTACTGACTTAATTCTCTCCTTTTGGTCTTTTCCTACAAGTTAATTTTCTAAATTATGAGTAAATATCACAATCCAGTTTAAAGGATTTCTATAAATCCTGCTACACAGCGATTCATGGAAGTATCCCAAATACACACAACAGTTCCTGGCACAAAACACTTGACAAATATTTGTTTAGTGAATGAATGAGCTCTCCATTGCTGGGGGTATGGAAACCACCATATTTATTGAGCATCTCCTATGTGCTTCACAAGTAAAGTGCCTACTTATTGATCTCTACCTAACTATGCCATTTTCATTAAATTCTCACAAAAAACAGGTGAAGTAGATATTAATATTCTCATTTTCAGTATGAAGAATTCAAGGCCCCAAGCAGATTATATAACTTTCCCAAAGTCACAAGACTAATAACCAGCAAATAGGAGTTTGAAGTTAAGCCTGAATTCTTTTTTTTTTTTTTTTTTTTTTTTTTTTTTGCGGTACGCGGGCCTCTCACTGCTGTGGCCTCTCCCGTTGTGGAGCACAGGCTCCGGATGCGCAGGCTCAGCGGCCATGGCTCACGGGCCCAGCCGCTCCGCGGCATGTGGGATCTTCCCGGACCGGGGCACGAACCCGCATCCCCTGCATCGGCAGGCGGACTCTCAACCACTGCGCCACCAGGGAAGCCCCAAGCCTGAATTCTTTTTAATCAGCCCTTGCACCTACAGCATGAAGCTCAAAGTTTTTTCCCCCTCCCTTGTTTTGCTTTAATATTTTATCCCATTATCTGACACACACAAAAGAACATATGCAACATATACAAATTATAGAGTCTTTAAGAAAAAAGAAAACAAGCAATGTGATTTTAAAAAAATGGGTAGAAGACCTGAATGGTACCTCACCAAATAGGAAACTAAGCATAGTGAAAGGTATTCAACATAATTTGACATTAGGGAGCTGCAAATTAAAACAACAAGGAGATAGCACTACACATTTATGAAAATGGCTAAAGTCAAAACACAAACACCACTAACTGCTGGTGAAGATGCAAAGCAAAAGAAGTTCTCATTCATTGATGGTGAGAATGCACAATTGTACCATCATTTTGGAAGACCGTTTGGCAGTGTCTTACAAAATTAAATATAGTCTTAACATAAGACCAAGCAATCATGCTCCTAGACAATTACTCAACTGATGTGAAAACTTATGTTCCTATAAAAGCTTGCATGCAAATGTTTATAGCAACTTTATGTACAATTGTAAAAACCGGAAGCAACCAAGATGTCCTTTGATAACTGAATTGATTAACTGTTGTACAGTCGTACAATGGAGTATTATTCAGTGATAAAAAGAAATGAGCTATCAAACCACAACAAGACATGGGTCAATCTTAAATGCATATTGCTGAATAAAGGAAGCCAGTCTGAAAAGGCTATGTACTGCATGATTCCGATCATGTGATATTTTGGAAAAGGCAAAAATAGAGTAACGATCAGTGGTTGCCAGGGCTTCAAAAATGGGAGAGTTGAGTAAATAAAACATGAGGGGATTTTTTACGAAGGTGAGACTATTCTGTCCGATACTGTAAATCTAAATAATAAGGCATTATTTGTCAAAATCCATAGAGCTTTATAGCATGAAGTAAATTTTAATGTATGCAAATTAAAAAAAATCAACTAGAAGGTCAAGAGATCCTAGGATGGAATGCAGAGAGTGACAAAAGAATCTAAGTGTATTAAAAATGTATGAAACAACCTCATTAAAGGGTGTGGAGGCATAAGATGAACTAAATAACTTTGGAAATAAGTAGTCTGTAAGACTAAAAGCAAAAGGAACTGTACATAAGAATTATACTCTAGTTGATAGAGTTGTTTCTCACTGGGGTGTAGATGGACAAATTTGAAACCCGCTATACATGTATACAGAATAGAATAATTACATAAACTGATGATGGATGGTGGGAGCTAGGTTTCTCACTGTTTGAGATGGAGGTTACACATAAGCAAGGGTAAAAGGTTAGCATGATTTACATGGAAATGAATTAGAGCTGAATCAGTGTGAACTCATATTTAGTTTATTATAGATAGAGAAGGTTACGTATGAAAATATCTACAGATATATATATATGTGTGTGGGTTAGTACACACGTATATATTGCCTTGTTTTGTCAACTGGAGGGCTTAGAAGCAACAATACCCCAGCAGCAATGAGCACGTGGAACGTCCAGATCTTGGCATCTGCTCTCCAGTGAAAAGGAACCAGGGGCTCCTTAGAGAAATGGCTGATTCCAGGGCTGGGGCAGGAAATATACAAAACGAGTCTGGAGCATCTTGGAGAGCCAGGAAGTGCCAGAAACCCCCCCAAAAAAACCTCCCAAACGTCACGATGACGAGGGTATGTCGAAGGGACAAAAAGAGCCAAACGAAAGGACTCCCGAAGGCCCAAACTGGAACAGTTTGAGCAACAAAATAGTGTTGGATTGTAGTCCAAAGTACGAACATCCATGAATATCCATGTATCATTATATCCATACTGATATAATTGAATAGATAAAAATGAGGGAGACAAATTTCTCTTGCAGAAGGATTCCGAATAATTTCTGTAGGTACCCTATTCTTTTTCTTTTGTATTGAAGTATATACAGTTGATTTACAATGTTGTGTTAGTTTCAGGTGTACACTACAGTGATTCAGACATATATATATATTCAGACATATATATATATTTATATATTTATATTTATATATATTTACTCTTTTTCAGATTCTTTTCCCTTATAGGTTATTACAAAATATTGAGTATAATTCCCTATGCTATAGAGTAGGTCCTTTTGATTATCTATTTTATATATAGTAGTGTGTCTAGGTTAATTTATCCCTCCCCACCCCTCTCCCCTCTGGAAGCATGAGTTTGTTTTCTATGTCTGTGGCTCTGTTTCTGTTTCGTAGATAAGTTCATTGGTACCATTTTTTAGATTCCACATGTAAGTGATGTCACATGGTGCTTGTCTCTCTGTCTGGGTTTTACTTCACTGAGTATGCTAACTTCTGGGTCCAGCCATGCTGCTGCATTCTTAAGGAGATGGGGTGTAACTCCTCCTTCCTTCAGCATGGCTGCGCATGGGGCTTCCTTCCAAAGAGGACAGTATGAAACGGGGGAAAAAGAATAACCACAGTGGAGAAACCTGACAAACATACCTCAGCCAGGTGATCAAAGCCCACATCAATGGCAAGACATGTTAATAGTATGCACCTTTGACATGATTGCATGTGGCACTTTACCACTGTGAGCTTCCTCCTAAGTCTAATCATGAGAAAAGGTATTAGGTAAAAACTAAGGAAACCTGTCTGAATAAAGTATGAACTTTAGTTAATAACAATGTATCAATATTGGCTCATTCCCTGTGACAAGTATACCACAGGTAAGAATGTTAACAATAAGGGAAGCTGAGTATGGGACACACAGAACATTCTGTACTATCTTTGCAATAATTTTGTGAATCTAAAGTTATTCTAAAATAGAAAATTTATTTAAATAATACCTATATATTTATGAATGTACATATGAACGTGCTTATGAACGTACCACCCAATCAAGAACTAGAATGTTATCCTGTAAACTTGCATCCACTATCTGTGCTCCCTCCCTCTCCCTTCTCCTGTCTACTTGCCTCCCTCCTCCCCATTACAAAAATCACTGTGCTGACTTTTGTGTTTATTACTTCCTTCCTTGCTTTGGTACAGTCTTACCATACATGCATGCTGCTATACCTTTAACAGTTTTGCTCAGTTATGAGCTTTATAAAAAGAGCACTGTACCTTATACTGTCTTCTGAGATTTGCACCAGTAGATAATTTATAAGAAAGTTTATCACAGTACTGTTTATAAGAGCAAAATCTACAAACAAATGTCCCAGAACAGATGTATGAATATGTAAATTGTGGTATATTTACATAATCACACAATGAAATATTACACAAAAGTGAAGAATATGAACTATATACAACAATGTGGGTGAACTCTAAGTAAGACAATGTTGAGGGAAAAAAAGGTAAAGGCTTTCATCTGGTGCAGAAGGCCCTTTGCCAAAAGGCTGCAATCAACCTCATCTATCTTCTTCAAAAATATTTGTTGAATTAGCAAATGAGTAGAGTCTTCTCACATTTGTCAAGTTTACACTTATACAAAAAAAGTAGGGGATAGTGTGGAAACAGTATATAATTATGCAGTGTTATTATGATCCCAAACTTGGGTTCACATAGGAGTCCTGCATTTGAAAACTTGGTGGCCTTGGACAAGTGGCCAAGTTAGCCACTCAAAATCCCACGTGAAACGTGGGGATAATAATATCACACCGATACGGTTATTGACTTTAATAAGCTATGTTTGTGAAGAATTTAACCCAAGAGTGGTAGCCATTATTACTACCAATAATAAAAGCCATAAACAGAGTGGGGGTGGGGAGGGGCCTTAAAGAACATCTGAGTCAAATCCCTCAAATGAAGAAACTGATAACTGGAGAGCTTCAGGGAGATGCCAGAGGTCACTTGGCCTCCTGAGGAAGGAGTGTGGTGTGATGGAAAGTTCACATACCGTGTCATATAACATAACTGACTTTGAGTCCGGCTCTGTCACTTACTAGTTAAATGTCCTTAGGCAGATTATTAAATTTTCTAAACATCAATTTCCTCTGAGTATAAGAGGACACCTAGCTCACAGAACAGTTCTGAGAATTAAATGGGAAGCTGTGCTTATGCAGTAGGCCTTTGATGACGATGATAATGGGATGCGCACACACACCCAGAATGATGCAATGACTAATTCATGAACTGGCAGAAAGAAAGTTTTGGAATGAAGAAATGTACAGTTTCACCAAAAAAGAAGATAGAAATCATTTTAAAAGGGAGATTAAATTTTAGGAAAAGTGGTTTACAGTCAGCCTGAAGTAAGAACAGAACCTTGTAAGTATCAGTCGGTAAAATACTGTGGGCTCTTCAGGAGTAAGAGATGTTTATAAAACTAAACATTATTGTTCACTTTGCCCTCTCTTCTAACTGGCTTGTCTTTAAACTTCCCAGTATTCTCCCTCTGATACTCCTGGAGCAGATCCTAAGGATACGAATGTTCTCTCTGAAGCCTCTAAAAGCTTAGCAACACAGTTTTCCTTCAGAAATGAAAACCTGAAGATTGGCAACAAATTTCGAGGTGATGAAACAGGTGTTAACACAGAACTATGCCACTGTTTAAAAAGAACATTTTATTGCCATCATATTCTTTTCCTTTGTGTTTGGTTATTTACTAAACAGGGGCTCATCTCTCTTTATTAATGAAACAGTAGCATACTCAAATTGCAATGGACCCGACAGAGAAGTCGTATGTCACTATTTAAATCATAGGATGGTCTCCCAATCCCTGTAATTTCGTATATGAAGATACCAGGAAACTGTGAAAAATACACAGCACCATTTTCCCTCCCTTTCCTCTTATTTACTGGTTCCCTTAGTTCTAGTCAAGACTAGTCAATACTAATTTTTTTTTTTTTTTTTGGTGCCCAAACCTAGGAATGAACCAGGAAACTTACAGATCAAAGACTGATTTTTAAAAAGGTCCCTCACACTTCATTTTTTCCTCAGAGTTTTCAGCTTGGCTGTTTTACATGAGTTAGTTATTTTTATTTATTAATGAAATAAACATTTCTTGAACCCTAGTTTATACCAGGCATTGTTCTGGCTGACAGGGACCAAAAAAAAAAAAAAAAAAAAGGAGACCCTTAAACTTGGTTATTATTTCAGTTTTGGCTATTTAGTCTTCAAGAGCTTAACATTCTCATAGGGGTGCGAGAAGGAATAAACAAACAAATGCTATGTGATACGCGAGAAGGTAATAAGTGCTGTGAAGAGGAAAATAGTAAAGAAGCCAGAGAGTGATTGGGGGCAGGGGCCTCAGGAAAGCCCTCTTCAATAAGGTGACAACTGAGAAAGCTCCTCGAGGCAGTGAGCCATGGGGGTGTCTGAGCAGAGGGAATTGCCGGAGCAGAAGCTCTCAACTGAGCTTGCACTCGTCAGGTTCAAGGAGCAGGAAGACGACAGCGTGGCTGGAGTTGATGGAGCAAAAGGTGAAAAGCTAGAAGATGAAGTCAGGGAGATGACAGAACCCAGACCACACAGAGCTTCTGCTCTTACCGCGGCGAGCCACGGGGGAGTTCTGACGTTGTGATCTGACTCATTTTTAGAAGCTGATTCACTTTGTTATAAAGCAGAAACTAACACACCACTGTAAAGCAATTATACTCCAATAAAGATGTTAAAAGAAAAAAAAAGCTTCCTGGAGAAAGCAGAGCGTAGAAGAGTAAAGGGGTGGGCATCAGGGAGAGGGTCAGAGACCATCAGTATTGCATGCAAGAAATGCGGGTGGGAGCAGGGCAGCTGGAGAGATGTGATTGGGTCCCGAATACAATTTGAAGGAATAATTTTAATGGCACAGCCCTTTACATGCATCATAACACATTCCTTCCTTAAACCCAGTCTAAAACCCGTGTATATGTATGGCTGATTCATTTTGCTGTGCAGTAGAGGCTAACACAGCAATGTAAAGCAACTACACTCCAACAAAAATTAAAACAAACAAGACCTACCTCCTCAAGAAAAGGCTTTATACAACTCTATGATCTCCAAGCCACTCACATAATTCCTCCTATTCTTTTTTTTTTTTTAATTTTTTTGCGGTACGCGGGCCTCTCACTGCTGTGGCCTCTCCCGTTGCGGAGCACAGGCTCCGGACGCGCAGGCCCAGCGGCCATGGCTCACGGGCCCAGCCGCTCCGCCGCACGCGGGATCCTTCCAGACCGGCGCACGAACCCGTGTCCTCTGCATCGGCTGGCGGACCCTCAACCACTGCGCCACCAGGGAAGCCCCCTCCTATTCTTGCTGATTCTATACTTGTAGTTGCTGTTTTACTTGTACAAAATAAAGGTCACTGTTGTCTCAGCCTAATGGAAACACAGGAATTATTTAAATGGCCAAGTGACAGAACACGGCTACTCTTTTTTTTTTTTTTTTTTTTTTTTTGACTTCAGGGTGTTATTTATTTATTTATTTATATTTGGACACGCCGTGTAGTATGTAGGATCTTTTTTTTTTTTTTCTTTTTTTTTCTTTTTTAACATCTTTATTGGAGTATAATTGCTTTACAATGGTATGTTAGTTTCAGCTTCACAACAAAATGAATCAGTTATATATATATACATATATTCCCATATCTCTTCCTGCTTGCGTCTCCCTCCCTCCCACCCTCCCTATCCCACCCCTCCAGGCGGTCACAAAGCACCGAGCTGATCTCCCTGTGCTATGCGGCTGCTTCCCACTAGCTATCTACCTTACGTTTGGTAGTGTATATATGTCCATGTCTCTTTATCGCTTTGTCACCGTTTACCCTTCCCCCTCCCCATAGCCTCAAGTCCATTCTCTAGTAAGTCTGTGTCTTTATTCCTGTTTCACCCCTAGGTTTTTCATGACATTTTTTTTTTTTAAATTCCATATATATGTGTTAGCATACGGTATTTGTCTCTCTCTTTCTGACTTACTTCACTCTGTATGACAGACTCTAGGTCTATCCACCTCATTACAAATAGCTCAATTTCATCTCTTTTTATGGCTGAGTAATATTCCATTGTATATATGTGCCACATCTTCTTTATCCATTCATCCGATGATGGACACTTAGGTTGTTTCCATCTCTGGGCTATTGTAAATAGAGCTGCAATGAACATTTTGGTACATGACTCTTTTTGAATTATGGTTTTCTCAGGGTATATGCCCAGTAGTGGAATTGCTGGGTCATATGGTAGTTCTATTTGTAGCTTTTTAAGGAACCTCCATACTGTTCTCCACAGTGGCTGTATCAATTTACATTCCCACCAACAGTGTAAGAGGGTTCCCTTTTCTCCACACCCTCTCCAGCATTTATTGTTTCTAGATTTTTTGATGATGGCCATTCTGACTGGTGTGAGATGATATCTCATTGTAGTTTTGATTTGCATTTCTCTCATGATTAGTGATGTTGAGCATTCTTTCATGTGTTTGTTGGCACTCTGTATATCTTCTTTGGAGAAATGTCTATTTAGGTCTTCTGCCCATTTTTGGATTGGGTTGTTTGTTTTTTTGTTATTAAGCTGCATGAGCTGCTTATAAATTTTGGAGATCAATCCTTTGTCAGTTGCTTCATTTGCAAATATTTTCTCCCATTCTGAGGGTTGTCTTTTGGTCTTCTTTATGGTTTCCTTTGCTGCGCAAAAGCTTTTAAGTTTCATTAGGTCCCATTTGTTTACTCTTCTTTTTATTTCCATTTCTCTAGGAGGTGGGTCAAAAAGGACCTTGCTGTGATTTATGTCATAGAGTGTTCTGCCTATGTTTTCCTCTAAGAGTTTGATAGTTTCTGGCCTTACATTTAGGTCTTTAATCCATTTTGAGCTTATTTTTGTGTACGGTGTTAGGGAGTGATCTAATTTCATACTTTTACATGTAGCTGTCCAGTTTTCCCAGCACCACTTATTGAATAGGCTGTCCTTTCTCCACTGTACATTTCTGCCTCCTTTGTCAAAGATAAGGTGACCATATGTGCGTGGGTTTATCTCTGGGCTTTAACACGGCTACTCTTAAGGAATGACAGTGGGGCAGGCTTAAAGGCTCAAAGAACTAGAAAATTTAGAGAAACTGCCTCTTGTCCGTACAGGTGCCCCCTTCTTACACCATCTTCACGGTGAAGTAAAACAACCTTGAACAGGCTGTGAGATCAGCCACAACTGATCTTTTGGGTCTTCCAGTGTTTTTTCAGATTTGGCGTTCAACATAGTGCATGGACTTTAATGTTCAAGTGACAGCTTAACCAGCTGTATTTAAATAATGGCATGAACTTGTTCACATTCATCACTTGGTTAGAAGACCACAATTCATTGGTATTACAGCATTTATACAAAAACATAGAGACAGAAAACAATATTCCATTTTCCCTGGATGTATGTAAAACGTGACAGAGTATGCCAAAAGGTTTGGAAAGATAGATACTAAAGTCTCAATAATAGTTACCTCTAAGGAGGGATAGCAGGAACCAGGGTGGAAAAGCAGAACAATGAAAGGAGACTTGGGCTCTGTAGAAATGTCTCACCTATTCTGGAGAATAAATCATTGTCTCTCTGTAGAGTTAATTTTTTAAAGGATCCATGTTAGTTATCTGACTCCTTCAGCACTACTGATTTGGACAGTAGCCATTAAAGTATGGGAAAAAACGGGGTTGTGAACTAATGCTTGGATTTCATATTCTACTTCTAACCAAATATTGGAGGTAGTTAAAAAGTTCTTTTCAAAGCTGTGATTTTGTTTAGACACATTTATAAGAGATTTTAATTCATGAAAAGAACACTGGCTATGCTCACAACCTTTTGGACCTTTGATAATGATGAACATACATTTTCTTAACAAATGAGACTCTATCAGGCTCTATACCGGAAGAAAATCTGGCAAGAAGGCTGAGTTTACAGAGAATAGAAGTTGGGCTCAGGAATGAAAAAAACGGAGATGACAACAGTCAAACCTGGAAGCCCATGAGAAGAACTTGGAAGAAGGAAATAAAATGGCCACTGAAGGATGCAAATTTTAGTAGCAGCTAAAGGTACAGGAATCCAGGGCTCGAACAGCCTATAGTTTCTAGAAGTAGTTCTTGTTTTTGAGGGTGCTTGTTTTTTTTGTTTGTTTGTTTAAATTCCCAGTTGTGCAATCTAATTTCCTCAGCTCTCACAGTAATCCTTCCACAACAGAACCATTTTACACAACTTCAAAAGGAAATTTTTTCCTACATGAGGCAGAGGATGGCAGGAAGAGAAAAAAAAATATCCAAACAAGTAACAGCTGATAAAAATCCTGCAGAAGGCAGGGCATCACGGGTCTTGCATGCTCAACTGGCTTATGCCCTGAAGGACTATGGGGCGGCTACACGTTAGGGGGTCTGTGGAGTAACAGACAGACATTTCCTAGGAAATATCAGGACAGTGCAGTTTTCACTGTGTTGCCAAACTGACCTGGGAAACACATACCAGACTTGGAGGTGCAAATGAACTTCTTTATCCCTGTGCTTCCCGTGTACATCATGTCCCCACTCATTCTGCCAGCCTGACTGTCCAACTTGCAGACTGACATAAAGCAGCACACAGTTACAGGTACAGTTACCTGAGAGGTGAAACCAAAACTTTACATGCATGGGGCTTTCTCACACAGCAGGGTGGTCAGCAGGAAGGCCACAAAACCTGCATTTAGTTTCTTTTACAACTTCTGACTTTGTTGTTGGGGAACACTGACACATATGACAAGCTCCACTCCCGATTCAATAATGGGAACTCATTTTTTGTTATCATGTTTCCCTCGAAACTGTCTTAAGTGAGTTAGCATAACTCATTATTTTTTCACCCAAAGGGTTTGCCTGCTACTTCTTGTTTTTATCTCAATTAATTTTGTGTCTGCCGGACTAACACAAATTACCACTTCCCTGTCTTGCACTTTTGATTTAAAAATAAAGCTAATTTGGGAGGTGTTTAAAGCTTTATTAATATTTATATGGCCGTTAGTGGCGGCTATGAGGTTAGCAAGCTTCTTTTTAAAATTAGAAATTCTCCTTCCAGTACTGTCTCTGGGCTGCAGCTCTCCTACCCTGACCACATCATTTTTAACATTTTTCTTAGGGCACAAAGCAGAATTTCACATAAGGTCACAGAAAAGTTGGTTTTGGTTTTCCCACCACTTATCTTGCCCATTCTGCTCCATGAGTCAGACTCACATAATACATTTCTTTCTCTGACTTTCTTCAGAAATTCAGAGACAGCACTTTCTCCCACAAAAGTGTATGGGTGCTGTGTAACAACCAAGCACTATTCTTTACCATCTGTTTTCCCTCCTCCAACCTGAACTTGGACTGGGCAAGTCAAAAAGAAGTGCTGCAAGTTTTCTAACATGAACTATTCCTCAAAAGGAGAAAAGGATACAAAGGACATGATCCATACCAAATAACATGGGCTATATCCCCACACTCACCCCCTCTGCCAGTTCCCTCCCTCTACGCACTCCCCCATCCCCACCAAATACAATGCTTTCAGCATAGTAGGGCAACTAAGGAAAACCCAGTAGAAGATGTGACCATCTATTGGGAATAACAAGTCCTGAGGTTGACCAAGTATTACAACGGGACAAGTGAGAATAACTGGATTGTGTTAAGAAGAATGAGCACTGAGGAAAAGCCAGCATCGCATTCACTGAAAGTATGAATCTATATACCAATTTTCCGGAATTCATATCCCAAATCTTCCACTCCCTGAATGTGTGATCCCAGGCCTGTGATTTGACTACTCTGTGCCTTCATTTCCTCTCTTGGTAAATGGGGATAATATTAGTACTGCCCTCACTGAAGTTTCATGAGTACTAAAAAGTTAAAGGAAGAAAGTACTTAGCACAGTGCCAGCACATATTAAGTGCTCAATAAATACTTGCTGAATGGATAAGTCAAACACGGAACTGAGCAGCAAGATAGAATGTACACTAAAATGATAGCACCTGTAAGATATCTCTACTGACAGCCACGATATTAAACAAAGTTGAGAAGTTCAATGTAAAATACAGGAGTTTAATACTTTTCTCTCCTGCTATTAAAAAAAAAAAGGGAAAGTGGAGGATAACTAGACTATTTCATCTTTAAGGGAGACATTCCTATCATGTTTAATAATAATTTATTTGCTACTGATGCATGTGTTACCTGGCATCTTTCATGTATTGCTTAGAGCTGTGTTATCCAATACGGTAGCCACTAGCTACAGCTGGCTATAGAGTACCTGAAATGTGGCTGGCAGAAATCAAGTTGAGCTGGTAGCGCAAAACGGGCATTGCATTTCAACCACTTAGAATATAAAACATCTCATTAATGATTTTTAATACTGATTATATGTAGAAATGATAATATTTGGAAATACTGAGTTAACTAAAATGTAATACTAAAATTAATTTCTCCTATTCTTTTATTGATTTTAATGTGGCTACTAGAAAATTTACATTTCATCTGTGACTCACTTTTGTGGTCCGCATTATATTTGGGCAGTTCTGGTTTAGATCAAGAAGGAAATTAAGCCACACTACTATTATTATTACTACTTCTAACCATCAGTTATTGAGTGCTATTCTGCTAGATGTTTTAAAACAGTATTTCTAAGGATCACAATGGCTCTGTATAATAGGCTGTATTTTCTCTTTTTTTATAGATAAGGAGAAGGTTTCAGAATGTATTTTGCCCCAAATTAAAAAGCCAGTAGTGTTCAGAGCAGGAGTGAATCCACGTCTGTCTGACGTGGTACTTCCAAAGCCTAGGTACTTTCTCCTGTCAGAGGCCACATGGAACTAGAAGCACACGATGGGGAAAGGGGTCCTCCATGAGCAAGTGCAGGCGGGGGGGACCCAGAAGGTACCTTGCAGCATGTGTGAACACGCTAATCTTATAAGGGCACTGACTCCCTTAGAATTTATAGATAATTGGGGTAATGCTTTATTTTCCAGGAATAGAGACATTTTGGTTCCATTTTACCTGAGCCTAAGTCCCCAGTGCCAACAGATAAAGTAAGAACAGAATTCACAGGCAATGTAGTACACATTTTAAAAGGAAAATTTAAGGTAGAAAAAGTATATGCACAAAAATGTTATCTGCCACGTTATTCCTAAAAAATTCAGAAGGGGACTAATTAAAAAGTGATAATTTTGATACCTAGTTAATAGTAGAAGATGTTTAGCTGTTATATGATTAAAAAAATCAGAATACAGCATTATGCCCACACTACAGCTCTGTAAAAGTGTGTGTGTGTGTGTGTGTGTGTGTGTGTGTGTGTGTGTGTATAAAGACTGACACAGAACACTCTTGATTGATAATAGCTTTGTATTAGGGCAAGTCTCAAATGGAGGAGAAGCAATTTTGCCCTTCAGGGGCCAAATGGCAACATCGGGAGATATTTTCAGTTGTCAAAGTTCAGGGGATGCCAGAGGGATGCTTCTAAACATCTTACAATATACAAGACACCCCCCAAACAATGAATTATCCAGCCCCAAATGTCAATATTGCAGAGATTGGGAAACCCTATATTAGGGAATCGGGATTTGAAATTTGATTCTACTCTACTTTCCACATTTTTGTTACGTTGTGTTACAGTATAAATTTTTTTCAAATACAAAATAATTATCACTAAAAGAAAGCAACACAGGAACTAAATCATAATCACCAACACAGAAGGTTATTATACATATGGGGGACACATGCTGGGTTTTGGAGTAGGGTCTGTTAAACAAATTCCTTTTAAATATTTCTTAGATTTACTGCAAACCATGTCCACAAAGGACACCTATAAACTACTTATAGATGAAAATTTGGCCATGTTTGCTCAATCACTACTTGCTGTTGGAATGACTGATTCAACATCTAACAGGAAACTGGCATTCCCTGCACTGTTGGGATAGCATTTGATAAACATCAGAATATTTTTCTCACTCCTCTGAGCAGGTAGTGCCTCATGCGTGTTATTGTTACTGAGACTGACAATATATGCTGCTATTTACACTGCATTTTAGGAAGAGATGGGAAGAGAGATTTTTTACAGACAATTTTCTCCAGTATCTGCATCACTGTGATGAAAAATGGAAGCACAGAACTTCTACTTGTATAAATTCTCTTTAAAGACTACTCATTTTGTGAACTAAACTACTTGTGCTAACAGATTATCTGATTAAAGGTTTCACAAAAGTAGGTATATATGTCTTGCTTGCAGGCATGAAAGGGAGCACATCTAGATGCAAGCTGTTTATGTGCTCATCTATTTCTTAGTTCATTTACATCAAATAGGAGATTTTAAAATAAAAGTATCCAAAGTACCCATTTAAATAGGTTTATTGATGCTATAAGGAAGGTCTAATCCCAGTCTATCAAATGTTTGCACTACATCATTTGACCAGAGAAAACTCAAGTGCTCTTACTTAATATTCAGAACAATGAACAATTCAGTTTTTTCCCTTGAGCGAAAACCATGGTCTTTGTAATCTCCTGTAAATCGCACATTGTCTGCCATACAGAACTCAATAAATAATACGTGAATGAGTGGACATTTATAAAATCACTCCATGAGCTAACCAGGGTTGTGCTGAACCTCCCTGACAAGAAGCCTTATATATTTCAGTTCCTTTGCTTAAGTTTTACTCATCCATTCATTCACTCACGGAAACTTATTATCCACCTCGAAGCTCTGACCACACGTGGCACATACCGCCTCTATAATACTTATCACTTGCTGGTATATTTTTGTATACCTACCTCTTCCACTAAAGTGTCAGCATTTCAAGGACAAGGACCAGGTCCCGACACTTTGTTTTCTGACTTAATCTTCAATATAGGCCTAGAGGGCAAGGAAATCATGAGCCAGAGCATTTGGCTACAGTCACAGAGTTAAAAAGTGGGAAAGCTAAGATTTGAACTGAGGACACCTCACTCCAAACTGTCTTTTTTCTATTTTATCAAACTGCAGAGAAAATGAGAGTGGAGGTAGAGTGTGGGACGAGAAGTACATGAATTAAAACAAAACAAGAAGTTTTAGATGCTAAGCAAGGTAAGATGCAATCAGTGGGTTATACTGCCACTGAAAACCAGAAAAATACAATTCAAGAAATTGATATGGACAATTAGAGTGCACCTCAGAAATGGTCTCTAGAAAGTCAATTCATCCAATATTTATGGAAAATCAACTATGACCATTTCAGCCATTTGAAGTGAATTTCTTGCGGGGATAAATGGTGTATTTTGTCTGTTTCTATATCTCTAATTTATAAGCTGTTAGAAGAATGAGTGACTATATGGCACTGGTTCCAGTGCAAGGGGTCCCACTTCTACAGGGCGACTTCAACAGGTGACATAAATCCTATAATAGGCAGCAAATTTGTCAGACTGGGGCACTAACCTAAACGAAGCAAACGAGATTCTGAGGCATATTTATGCTAATTGCGGCGATTTCCTACCTACAACAAAATGGGAAAGTTTATCAGGATCATGCCATTTCATTGTAATGACATCCTGGACAGGCTCTTTGAAAGGGCGCTACCTTAATATTGCTATTGTTCCGAGACAGAACAGCAGAGTTGTTAGGAAAAAGGGTCCCAGAGCCACCCTCTCTGGGTTTTTAGCTCAGCTCTGCCATTTCCTAGCTGTATGACTTTGGTACCCTCATCTATAAAGTCAGGCCAGCAATGGTGCTCATGTCATCAGGTCGTTAGTAGACTAAATGTGAGCCACGTAAAGTGGTTAGAACAGTACCCCGTACAATATACCTGCTTAATAAGTGTCTGCTGTAATTACTACTGTTGTTCTCATCACTGGTATTTTCAAAATGCTATATTAACATATAATTTTTTAAAGAATCATGAGCCTCTTTGAAATAACGACATTTTAAAAATTACTGAAAGTAAAAAAAAATTCAGTTATCTATATTTGGAAGTATTTTGTAATTTGGGAAACTTTTGTTAATTCAAAATTAATGAGGAAATGCCAAACAAATATAGATGGTGGTGATTAATAATGACAGCGATAGTAACAACAGTCTCCCTCTAAAATGTAACTGTATGATTATATGTGTGTGTATGTCTGTTAACTATATCTTTAGATATACCAAAAAATAAATGCTTTTAATCATAAAAAAATGATTGGCAGCTTGTTGAAGATATAACTTGAACATCTCCATTTGCAAAGAAGAGCTGCGAATCACAAAAGACTGCGAATAGACAAATGAGCTCAGGCAGGGTAAGTAACAGTTACAGTTCAGTCTAAATCAGATTGGGTTGTTTCTCCCCCCCCAATGCAGACTGTTTTCAAAGCTAGACACAAGCTGCAGCATTCAAGTGGAAACCTGAAATTCCTATAGGCCTCTCTGTTTTGTTTCGGTTTCTTTTTTTTTGGTGCCCTAGCATTCAGAACTTCCTGCTGGATCATGTCGGGGAAAGTGGTAGCTGATTAGAAAATAGTAGCGACACACTGGCTACAAAAATAATAAAGAATAGATTCCCCCTCCCAGACTGCCACTGCATCACTCTTCTCTTTGTTGGGACATTTGCACTGACACTGAGCCAGTTTTTGTTTTACTGTAATAGGATGCAGAATGTCTTTTTAAATCATACTGCGGATGGGATAGGTTGGTTACTATCAGTCACAATCACTAACAAAACAGTTCCCCATCATCGGTCCTGCCATCTGTCCTCCGAGTTCTCTCTACACATGGGCTTGGTTGAACAGATTTTGAACTGGCCAAGGTCACTGCGCAAACAGCCTCCACAGATGGGGACAGTGTGAAAACCTAATTGCAGCTGTGGACAAACACAAACAAGGACACACATGGTTGACAAAACCCCTGTCTAGACTTGATGGTGGCTCAGTGTCACCGAGTACAAATAACAAGGACATGGTTTCAAGGTAACTGTCTCTCAGGGGTAGTACAATCATTAAGGAGCTCTATCATTATGTGGTGTAAATTTCTCCACACTGACATTTAAGTATCAATTTAAAAATGGCAGTAGGTAAGTAATATTTCCTATCGTACACACATCTTCTAAAATTTCGAGAAAATAATGCCTTTCTTCAACAAAAAGATATGGCTTGAAATCAGTACAGCTCCATAACCCATGTGAAAGTCACAAACGTGGCCCCCACGTAGCACGGAAGACAATGAGTTAGTGAAAGAAATGAAATGTCCCCTTTCCACATATTTATTTCATACTGTATCAAGATTTCCTTTTCCCACTTCTTTTCCAAAACAAATTACTTCATTAGAAATGTTACTCATTTGTTGCTGTTTTGACAATATTTAATTGTCAAACCTAAGTGTGACATACCTTCCATTCCACACTCCTCAGAAACTCAGCAAAGTAGAATCACCCATTGAAATCGGTATCCTAGATTTTCCGATTGAAATACATAGGGCCCCAGAGAATTTGGATTGCCAGTGTCTTTTCTAGATACTCAACATGTCTGGTCACTTAGGTTTAAAGCCAAACTGGGTGTGCATTACTTTTTGAGAAGTTGTTAAATTTAAAATAAGTTATCAAGTCAGTGCTATTTCCAAAGATTGTTGATAAAAAAGAACATTTAACTGTAACCATACTGAACAGACAGTTGATTATAGAAAGACATGTCAGTGCACATATGGCAGCCGGGTAAATTATGCACATCTGGATTACTTTTGGCAAGAAACATAGCTAAGTGTCTAAAGCCAAGTTTAGCAATCTGTCACTAACAATATGTACATTTATTTTAAAATGTCAAGGGCTCAAAGTCATATTTTCTATTTCTTCATAAACTTTCCAGCTCTTTATAAGACAGCAAACAGGTGACAAAACACATTGCCCAAACTGCCAAAGGCTGTATAAATAAGGGGTAATTTTGAACTTCTCACCACATATACAAGAGGACTCAAACTCTGAAGCAAACTCGTGTTTTGTGGGATATACTAAAATCCAGAGCTCAAGTAAGAGTGCTAACATTTTACTTTAAAAGTTGGTTGAAAAGTGCTTTCATATAAAAATATGGCTGCCCCCTACTTGGAGTAGTAAACAATGTAACAATCTGGGTAAAGCAAATGGAAAACGTCTGATGGCGTCTACTTATAAAAGGAGAAGACCAGTGACTCTCCGATCATCTCAGATTAAATTTTCCTTTTGCCTACTGCCAATTACTGACATCATTTAAATCCTAAAGAAATATTTTCCTACTTCCAGTCCCCTTGATTAAAAGAAAAGCCAAGAGACATGAAGGTGGCTCAAATTAGCAGTAACAAGAAACTTTACAAGTGGATGTGTGAGTATCAGGCAGGTGGGAACTGCAGCAGTACCGGTAAGCACAGCACTCACCCTGACTACTGTGCTGCTCGCTAGTTCCCTGAACATTCCAGGCTTCTTAATAGCTTCGGTAGGAATGCCAAGATATATCGTAGAGACTGGGTGGGTCCCCGCCATTCCAGGTGTTGCCTTCCAGTCTCATTTGTGCTGGCAGCAGAGAAAAACCAGAGTGGACCTATTTTATTCATAGGACGATAATAGGAATGTTCACACTCTGTGTCAGCCTCTCCTCTAGCTCACTAAATTGGCAATTTCACTGTTGATTGCCATCTTTACTGTATGCCAGGTCTAGGTCATAACGTTCTCAAATGGTATGGGGAAAAAATCTTATGTCTCTAAATCACGTAGATTGGTATTCAGACGCCAGGTCCACGGCTGACAACCCATGCCTAATCTGTAGAACGAGGGTGGCACCTACACCTCACTGTGTGGTGGTGAGAATTCACTGCCTAACCCTTAATGAATATGCCAAAATGCTAGCTAAGATCATTATGATTCCTCTTCTCCTCCTTAAGGTGACGGACCAGGAATAATACAGTTCATAAACCACAGATCGCCAATAAAATACTGTACATTCACGAGAAAGCTTAGAAACAACTGAGAAGAGGGGAGAGGAAAAAAGAAGGATCCAAATAGGAAAAGACATTTTGTTAAGTTTTAATTTGTACCTGCTTTTCTGTTTTTGTAAAGTTTGATGCATGAGAGTATTAAAATCTAATGTGTTTAAAAGTCTTTCTCCAAATGGAGGGATAAAAGACAAATTGCTATGTTGTTAAGAAAAGGCACAAGTTTTCAGAGCTGTCAGTTTCCACCATTCATCAATTCAAAGGGATTTTAATTAAATGATATTAGAGGTACAGAGTAAATCCACTGCCTTCTTAATTGTGATCTTTTCTATCTGACTATACAGCTTTATTTTAAAAGTATACCTGGTATAAAAATGCTCAAATAAAAGTTATGTATCAGCAGATAAAAGGTAAGAATTTTAAATTAAATGAGTCTATTTGTCCATATTCACCATCCAATGTCTCAATGTTAGCAACCTTCACAAAGTATCCATTTTTTTTTAGTCTTATATCCCAGGGGTTTTAAGTCTTTGTGGGATACAAAAGGACTAGAAATACAAATTAAGTGGATCTGGTAAGTTAAGTGGAATTCTAACTACCAGAAGATTCCAAGATCCAGCAGGTTGAAGGAAAACACTCTCAGAAAAACCCAAAGCAGATCTGATGGAATGATTCTTATCACTGAATACAGAAGAACAAGAAAAGTTATGGGTTACCATACTACCATACTGCTTTTAAATGAGTTAAAGTCTCCTGGCCCAAAGTTATTAAGAGAATTTATAATTTACATGGTAAAAAATCAATGTTCATGATCTTTGCCAAGTTAGGGAGAATAAATATAGGGGATTCTTCCAACCTTAAGATTCTGTATTGTCCCTAGCCAAACAAGGAACTTGAGGAGACTGATGTGTTCTCCAAGTAGACACGAAGCTTTTTTGTATGGAATTATATGAGACTTTCTTGATTATTCTATACTGGTCGTTTAAGATTTTATTCACAAGACAGCCAGAATGAAAAAACAAATGGAAGTTAGAACAAAATAGTGTTTGGGTTACTAATGTATATTTACTTCTAAATAAACTACAATATATTTTATGAGGGGCTTTAAAGCCATAATTATTTAACCTTGTATCTAAATTATAAGCTTAATGTCAGGTAAAAACTTGAGTACCATATAAAATGTGGTAAAATGAAGATTATGGACTAGCTAAGAGTAGGAGATCTGGAATCAAGCAGACCTGGATTTGTACACTGACAGTGCAGTCTGTCTTTCAATATATTATATTAGTTTTCTGATATCTATCCATAATAAATTATATATCTGAATAAGAATATATGTATGTGCTGTGTAATAGTTACACACACACCACAGGGTTGGTATGAGGATTAAACAAACACCTCGCACAGTGCCTGGCCAATACTCAATAGCAACTGAAGAAATCAGGGTGGTACAGGAGGTAACGTGATGAAAATTACTAATGCATACCACGATATATGTTAAAATTAAAGCCTGTGTGATAAACTCTTTGAAACAGTGACAAAGAACACATGTAAACTATCTTTGAGAAGGTGATCCTCACCAGAGAATTAAACCACAGTGAAAAAAAGAATCTTGTAAAAATCATCTTCCCAAGGCCAAAGCATTACATTTTTAGTTGACATCTTTGTTAAAAGGTGGTAAGTTCTAGATCCTAGAGATACATAACTGCAACACTCAAAATATGAAACTGAATGAACTAATAATATTCCCAGTGTCAATTGGGTAGGAGTGATCTTTTGTAAATCCTCCAGATTACACACAAAACATCCATGGAGGCAGACATCATGGTTACTCCTTAAAAGGTTCCTCTTCTCATGAAGAAGCCAACCACCAGACTACTTCAGTGCCATCTAATACGTGTCTTAGCGAGACTCTTCCACCTGGCAGCTGCTGAGGGGGTACTGATCTTTATTAGATTCCAATAAAATAGTCTATGCTATTAGAGATGTTTCAAGTAACCCCAAATAAATACAAACTCAACAGGGAGAAATTAAGAGTACTGATAAACTTTTCTTATGCCTGTTAATTTCCTGTCATTCATTTATTTGAGTTCTTCAAACTCTGACCTTCTTTTAGATGGAATGCGAAGAATAAAGTGATGTTTTCCTAAACTGTGCTGTTTAAGTATGTCTGCTACTGAAAGAAAAAAAGTATGTGGTAGGAATATCTTGAAAATAACACAGAAAACATGGCTTCGAAGAAGCAACTTAAAAAGCATCTTATCGGGCCCAAATAGAAATTCACCCTGTTAGTTCATTAAGCTTTTCAAAAGTCAGTCCCTGAAGAAAGAATGGAATGGTGGCCGTCCACTCCATGGAAGTATTCCCCAGAAAAATGAACTCAGAAACTGAGTAAATGTAACAAACTCACGGCAAAGCAACCCACCTTCCAAACAACAAGGCATGAAGTATTAAAAAGGTCTGAAGGAATTTAGTGTCCTATATCAGACATCATGCAGAGAAAACTCACTGTTCCAAGGGAAAAAAACGTCTGAACATTTATGTTAAATGTTCCAGTAATGTCTTGGGTCTGTAAAAAAAACAACTGATAAGACAGCAACCCCTGATAACGGGTAGGTAACTTCAGACTCTTTTCCAACATTCTGTTTTAAAGTGTAAACCTCAATCAATCCAGGTGGACTGTCTTCTGTTACTTGGCAAAGATGTGAGGTTTTTACCCCAAAGCAAGGTGGGAGAGGCGTGGGTAGAGGGGTCAGTCTTGACCTCAGATTTTTAACTGCATTTCAAAAGACATTTTACAATGCGTTTGTGAACATTTTGGCAGATTATGGAATCTGAGAAACCATTCCTTTCAAAACATGTAATTAATAAAGCATTATAAGAAAAACACATGATGACAGTGTCCTTCTTGAATTATGCTAATTTGATTACAATGAATCTAAATAAACTCTGAACTAATTATTTCTCTGCAGTACTTAAAGGGACTGCCTGAAGGGTAAGCTGGGACAAAGTGAGAGAGTGGCATGGACATATATACACTACCAAACGTGAAATAGAGAGCTAGCGGGAAGCAGCCACATAGCACAGGGAGATCAGCTCGGAGCTTTGTGACCACCTAGTGGGTGGGATAGGGAGGGTGGGAGGGAGATGCAAGAGGGAGGAGATATGGGGAGATATGTATATGTTTAGCTGATTCACTTCTTTATAAAGCAGAAACTAACATACCATTGTAAAGCAATTATACTCCAATAAAGATGTAAAATAAATAAATAAAATACTCAAATTCAAGGAGACTGATTAGTAGGTGAATAGAAATATATCTTTTAAAATAAAATATTGGCTATTAAAAAAATTCTGTTTATTTGTCCATTATTTATGATGCCCTCTTAAGGTTAATATATTTAAAAAAAGGCAAGCACAGTGAGTTATTCCTAATGACCAAATTGTTGAGTTTTCCTCTTGATGCCGAACCCAATTTTCTCCTAAGCATCAAATATATCACAATCAACTCAAAATCCTCAGAAAAGCTTTTGATTAGAACATATATAGTGCTCACTCCACAGGGTGATTTGACTAACAGTAAAGAATACAGTACTTAAGGAGCCAGACAGTAAAATGGCCGCACTCACTGTACATAATTCACTGGCCAACACCATAAGTAAAGAAACATGAACACACACACAGGAAACCTTCAAATCACCAAACGACATACTCTTGAAGCTCACTGACTCTCCTTCTGAATGAGTTTTATTTTACCCGTCTATTTAGATGTATATAAGAAGGTATACTAGGACTCCATAAATATAAAGCACGGGCCCACTGCAAATATTCAACCCTCCTATCACTTCCCCACAAGATGAGATAAAACAGAAGTTTCCTCCAAAATTACTGACCCCCCTAACACTAATAGTTAGAATGAAGTAAGACTGATGCACATTTCCTAAACAAAACAATTAGAATGAGCATCATTTCCAACTACCAAAAATGCTTTAGTGAATGTAAAATATTAAATCATAAAGAAAAATGATTACATAAAAGCAAACTATCAGAGTGACCCTGACAGCATGAAAATCAGCTTAACCATTTAAAATTTTATTATGATTAAGTTTTATTGTAAAGTATCACTTAACTAAAGTGAAAGGAGGAACATGATTTTTAAATGGATTGCTATCAATACCTTATTTAATGCAAAAGAACTCAGTAGTTCATGGATTTCATTAAAATATCAAATTTAGTACCTCTTAAAATGTAAATGATATTTAAAGTTGAATAGCAAGTAATATTTCAAAAATTTATAATTTTAAATTATACTTTATATAAACATGTAAAATGATCAGGATAAAGTCAGATGCTGGAACATTCAAGTACGGATTAATGCCTATATTCTAGCATTATTTTTAGTTCCTGAAAATAAGTTGGCTTTTTGTCATCTCATCACTTCACTATGATTTCATTGGATAATTATGCACTGAAGTTCATTACTCAAAGCATCCATTGTTGAACAGAACCAAAACCATCCAACCCAATAACCACAGAATAAAGAACTGAAAGAAAATTGAATATAACCATGAATCTTAAAAGGGAACCAAACAGCAGGCAAATCGGTCCCAACATTAAGTGCTAATGAAAAATTCCTCTGCCTGAAAATTATTCTTTTCACTTGCAAACCTACATAATATCAACACTTTCTGAAACTCATTTTAAATAACCCCTCCTTTTATTTTTAAACGTAGAAAAATTAAGCAATGTTGATGAGGGAAGAAACAAATGCAAAAAAAAATCTCCCTTTCTAGATGTTCTTTCTAAATGAATTAGGTAGCTAGACAGATAATCTGTAGAAAATTGGGCAAAGGGTATAGGCAGGGATCTAAAATGTGTTAGAACACCAAAAATTCAAAATAAAATTAATTTAAAAATGTGTATTTATTTAATCCTTTAAGAAACAACCTTCTATGAGCATCTTCTATGAACAAGGCCCTGTATTAGGTGCCTTGGAATCACAAAGTACTTCTAGGAAGGTATCATCGTTTTCAGTTAAACAGGACACAGGAATTCTACAGTTGAGACGGGTTTAGGTACTCTCTACAACAGGAATATTCCTGAAGACGAAAAACGTTTAAATATTTCACCAAGTGAGGTGGAGAGCTGAGGGGAGAAGTGAAGGCCATGACTGCCAAGCAGAGAATTCACTCAGTGCTGCTGGATGCAAAAGGTGCTGGACACAAGTTACTTAGTCAAGCTTTTCATTTTTATGTGTGATTCTTCAAATCTGCCTTTGGAAATGGACAATTTCAGCCCATCAATGATTTTTTAAGTAGGCATTTAGATATGGCTATAAAATCATTTTTGCTTGAATCATGTCCTCACCAACCCCAAGAAAAAAAGAGGCCTGAAGGTTTGTATTTTTTTCCCTTAACGTCACTTGAAATAATCATGGAAACATGTTAAAACCAAGTATTTAATTTCAAATAAATATTTCTGTTCAAAATAGTTCAAAATTCATAAGATGTAAGTATCAAACGAGGAGTAAAAAAGAAAAATCCTGAGAAGTTTATTCATTAGAGCAAATTCAGCTGAGTGCTGTAGAAGCACCACGTCCTTTAAGCATCACAAAGGAACAGTGAAGATGGAACAAATGTTACTTATTGCAAGAGGATGGCAACCTGAAAGTTTTTCCATTTTCAAGTTTGTAAGTTGCTTTAGTCTGTTTGGGCTGCCATGACAAAATATCACAGTGACTGGGTGGCTTAAACAACAGAAGTTTATTTCTCACAATTCTGGGGGGCTGGAAAGTCCAAAAATCAAGGTGCCACCATGGTCAGTTTCTGGTGAAGGCTTTCTTCCTGGCTTGCAAATGGCTGCCTTCTTGCTGTAGGGAGAGGGGAGATCTCTCTTCCTCTTCTTAAAAGGCCACCTATTCCACCGAATTAGGGGACCTCCCTTATGACCTCCTTTAACATTAATTACCTCCTAAAATACAGTCACATTAGGGGTTAGAGCTTCAACGCATGGATTTTGAGGGGACATAATTCAATCCATAGCTTAAGTCAAAAAATATACATCCTATGTCATTCATGAAAGTGTATATTATATAAAATTTATGTATGTTTAGTTATTCGTTTTTTTGTGATTGCTACCTAGCCTTAGTTTGAAATTTTTAAACTAAATTTAAAAAGCAGTTAAAAGTATTTAGCTTATTTGTCTGAAAGAATTGTTTCTATGTGTGTTCCACTAATGAGTCAGGGAGCAACTAGTAGGATGGGATTGTATCACAAACATATTCAACTTGAGAAAGAAAGAACTGAAGCAGTCCCTGACAACCATTCCCTTGATGCATTTCTGTTCTGCAGAAGAAAGACATGAGTTCCCTCAACCGGTCCCAATTCTCCAGGGCTTCTCATGGTGTGAGCATCTCCACCCCAGTGTGCGCTTCTAATCTTTAAAGTTGAGTATTTCTTATTCACCCTGACTCCTGAATGCCAACTACTGCATCTTCTGCATAATGGGAGAAACAGGAAAATGCTCCACTATTGGATACAAAACAATTGTATGGAAATCCTAAAAGATTTTCAAAGGGAATATTCAGGCTCTATGACTTTTTCCTTACAGGCTGACTTTAGAATTTAACTACCACAAGGTGATGAGCAATAACGCTAAGTTATATCTGTTCGAAAGTCACAAATACATACACATGTATGTACAGACGGACAGGACACGCATATTGGGAAGGAAAAATATCCTCATAAAAATTTTTGTATCATTATAAAAAAATAGCATCTCTTTTCACTGCAGTGGCTCTTCCAATTTGAATATATTGTATCTCCTTGATACACTAAAGAAACATCATCTACTCACCTACTCTCAGCTGAGACAGGAAGAAGGCAGCCCTCATACCAACCCCTATGTTTTTCTCCCGTTGGTCTTTGACAGCAAGCACATGGCTCTTGCACCTTTAATGCACAGAGAGGGGAGCTGAGGCTTCACTTGCTGCCTAGTTCTTCCTTCTGAAGCTCAATATTTAGAGAGGAAAAAAATACCATGTGCAAATATCTTTCTATAATTGGCAAATCTCATCAAACCTTTTCATTAAGTAGTATCCTAAGGAAATAGGAGTTGCTGAAGAATTGGACATGTTAAAAGACCTAGATTCAAAGTAATTCTGCCATTTTATTTCTAGCTTTGGATGAGCAGCTACTTTTCTAAAAATATGGGAGAATCTTAAGAGATGGATGAAGGCCTACATACCTCCATATTGGAGAGTGAAAATACCTGAGGGAAATATAAAGGAGATTATGTAAGCAAATGGGCTATGCCTAGAATTTAGAATTTCACACAGTGCATTTCTTTTTCCCAGTAGTTATATCTGACAATGGGACTTAATTTATCAAGGCCAAAATAACCATGCTGTCTTTCTACTGTCAAGGGAACAAATCAAAGAATTGCAGTTCATGAGCAATGCCTTCCAATTTAGAAAGAGGAAGAAAGGACAGAGAAAGGCTCACATATTCTGCAGGGTGTTTGTGTAGTAAATCCATAGGGGCCACTGTGGCCACTTAAATAATTGAGACTCATGGAACCAGAGAGAAGTCCTAATGCAACTGGAATAGAGTCAATGGTACACTTTAATTTTTTAATGCTTTTCTTGAATATTCCATTTTATGGGGATTGAGTGCTCATCTGACTAACTTATTGCAGGGGTGGTTGTGCAAGAACTAAACGTGCTTTGGATGGACACTGATGATGAAATGAATTTGGATATATTTAAATGTGACACATATTGCTGCTTCAGGTCAAAAGTTTTTAATGAGAAAATATCTCCAACTATAGCCAAGGTCAAGGGGAAACTATCATTTCTCCTTATTTAGAAGCTTCTAGAAATGCATTCATTCTATTAATAGGTAGATGATAAACATTGGATCTCTGAGTTGCCAAACTTTCAGCTCAAAAACTTCCTGAAGTAAATCACTGATTAGATTGTAATAATGACTACAATCATACAGAACTATGAGTTCTGCAAAATAGCTAACGATCTTTGAGAACTATTTAATAGGGGAGTTGTTTTTTTGTTTTTTTTTTTTTTCTGTTTCAAAGGGCAACAATACTTCAGACAAGGTTTATCACTCTGGCCAGTCATTCATGATTCAACAAAGATTTATTAAACACATGCTGCATTTAATGGAGTAGGGTGAGGGTTGGTGGGAATGAATTATACAGACAACAAGAGGACTGAGTGATGGATGTGGGGTAGTAATCCCCACACCGCTAGTGTTTATCCTGTAGCCAGGGTGCTATGGGAACCAAGGGGCTGAGTCCCCCAGTCTTTAGGAGGAGTCACATCTCCTCCTGGGAATCAGGAAATCTTCCAGGAGGACCACTGGAAATGGGCCAGGCCAGGAGCGAGGGGCACTGCAGACACTTGGAATGCTCTTGTACCATTAGCCTTAGTGAGTGAACCTGGCACTCTCAGCCTGTGAGACCAAACCCACAACGGGTGTCTGAGGCCTTTCAAGAGACCTTTCAAAATGCTTCAGAATGGGGCTTCCCTGGTGACGCAGTGGTTGAGAGTCCATCTGCTGATGCAGGGGACATGGGTTTGTGCCCCGGTCCGGGAAGATCCCACATGCCACGGAGCGGCTGGGCCCGTGAGCCATGGCCGCTGAGCCTGCGCGTCTGGAGCCTGTGCTCCGCAGCGGGAGAGGCCACAACAGTGAGAGGCCCGCGTACCACAAAAAAAAAAAAAAAAAAAGCTTCAGAATGGGAGCTGATTCTCAGTCCACAGATGACTGCTGATACAGTGGCTGGGTGGGGTAAGACTATTCTTGGGCTCATCTAATCTTAGAGATCTGGACATACTCCCAGAGGGGTGGAGGACTGGGATAGTTTCAGGGCCACTAGAAGTGGTGTTGACTTCCTTTGGAAAAGATCCAGAGGCTGTAACTTAAAGCGGTCTATTTAAATTTATTCTTTTTTTTTTTTTGAGGAGAAAAGCACAGGAGAAAAAACAAGCACTGTGTCCACCCTTCCATCTCACTGCCACCTTCACTCCCATTGTTCTTGTAGGAATCCCGCATGCACAAAGCTGAGGGGAGCCCTGACACTGCCATTTCCCCTCCGGAGCTAGATCTGTCTGTGGCATTACTGCACTGTAAGCTGACGGGGGAGAGCTGAGTGCTCTCCGGAGGACGAAGTGGTAATGCTCAGAAATTCTGCAAACACATGAAGACAACACTGCCTACCTGCCAAGGGTGTGGCACCATGTTCTGGCTAAGAGGACGGCAACTGATTTCACTCATCCAAGCAAATTTTTAGGGAGTTGTAAAGGGAGTTGAAAAACATCATCTTGGAAGCTGCTAAGGGACAAACATGATTTGAAAATGATTGGGAGAGGTCATATTTATGAATCCTTAGTGAGGCTGTTTTATGGTTCAGATATTATTGCTTTGGCTAATGTCTGAGTGTCTGTATACACAAATTTTAATAAAAGCAACCATGAAATTTGACAAACCACTTCATTGAAACGATAGAACAAATATATCTTGGATACTACACTCTGGGCAACGCTTAATTCATTCACTTTGGGTGAACTGAATGTGACACTTCTACCTTGTCTATTCGCTATAGGATATGGGAACAGCAGAAAAGAATGGATTGTTTTAACCCTTGATCTTCAGAGTGCTTAGTAAATTATCAGGGATCAAAAATACATCACAGAATAATCTTTGGTTTTACTTAATAATATTTAACCAGTCTCATAATTCTATTTATCAAATCTATTATTCCATTATTTTACTTTTTTTGATCTCATTTCCTTTCCCTTTGCTACAGTTTGGAGCAATGTTATTTAAAGTATAATCTGAGGATGAGACCAGTCCACAGATGTAATAAGTACAGAAAGAGAGAATAAGAACTGAGAAAATTCTGAAGGCATTTGACGTGGCTGTGACTTACAAATATGTGGTCAGTGGTCTCATCTCACTGAACATATAGACCAAACGTATTGGTCAGCATTGGATGGGGGATGGGGTGGTGGGAATCAGTTCTTTACCACAAATAATTTGATTAGTATTGGTTTAAAATATCTGGCAACTGCATATAAAATATTTTAAAATTCCCTTCAGCTATTCACATGTAAATTGCTGCAGAATTTATTAGACTAACAGATTCTAACTTGTACTCTTAGATACAGGAAAAAGATGTCCTTGGCCTTTGGAACATTTCCAATTGCCTTTATTCTCTTTGAAAGATTTTCAGTAGGAGAATGGTCAGTGCCAGTGGCAGTAACCATGACTTTGAATTAAAGACAAGAGGTTGATAGGCCTCAGGGCAGGCAGGCTTATAAATAACAGTACTCACCCCTGAGTGGCCTGTGGCTCTGGGTACCACACATAAGCCTTATCATCTGGACACTTCAGACTAATCTGGGTCAGGTCTAATGAATACTTAGACACATTATCTCTTTGGAATTTATAGGCTTTAAACAAAAATCTCCTCTATGGCTCTTTAGTTCTAAAATTCTGTCAATGCAAATGGCCTCACCCTACTCATAAGAGCTTTAGGGAGGTGTTTCATAACCGGAGAGAAGCCTTCAAGACACACAGGCAATGAATGGGCTAGTAAACAAGTATAATTCATGCATATGTATTTTGCAGTGGCTTAAATGAACATTCCTCAAATGTAAATTTCATCAGGCTTTCAGTTGAAGAGATTTCTTGAACTGATGACTGTTGACCTTGACTGCAGTGCATTTTATGACCTCCCCAGACAGGATGGGGAAGCGATTGATATTACCGCTCCCCACCCTCTACTTATCACTGGCTAATCCTAACTCTTCATGAAGTGTGCATGTCAATTAGCCATAAAAATATACACCAGTCCACTAAACTAGGAACAAAAAGAAATCATAATGGATTAAGCAAAAATAAGGCCTAATGATATGTACTATAAACTGGGCCTTCATTTTTCTGGGCTTTGATTTTGCTTCTCACAAAGATGAGAATCAAATTCCTATAGGCAGATGACAACGATTTGAAAACAGTAGGACAAAACATGAAGATATAAGGGAAGGATGAGGAATTTATATATGAAAAGTCAACAGTTATTTTAGAGCCACATAATTTTTATAGTTTTATTGATCTTTTTCAAATTTTGTTCAAGTCAGGATGAACAGATGATTTTCATTTTAAAACTGGGTAGGCAGAAGAAAGGTGTTGATGGTACCTTAGATGGTACTACTGAGGCTACGACTCACAGTTTCCAAACAAAACCATGATATTTTGCTACTTTAGCAGTCTGTAGTCCCAAATCTCCTTAAGAGCAAAAACCGAAAGCATGTTATGCTTGGATTCTTTGAATTCTCTACTTTCAGGAAGTAGCACCTCTGGTTTGGACAGCTACAAGGAATGGCAGAGATACTAGGCCACAACTGCATTTACCACAAATATTCCAGTCTGCTAAAATTTAAACATGTGACTCGTTTCTGTTGGCATTTACCATGTTTACAAAGCCAACAATGGAGGAAGCCAGAAACGCTGTTACTACACCTACAGCTGTCAGGAACGACACTAAATGGCTCCAAATATTAGTAAGTATAATCATGATGCTGTCTTCTGAATATTAGCTGACTGATTTTACAGCTAGAGAAATATGCATCTCAGGCACCATCCACTAAACAGTTCATGTTAATAAGGCAGATACACTGCAACTAATGTGGCTGTTTCCAGAAAGCATGTGGAAAGGTGATAAAGAATGAGAATAGATAATAGAGCAAAACACAGAAAGACCAAGAGAAGAAAACAACTCATTCTAAAACTGAGGAATTATCAGTTCTCCTGAAGGATATGAGTAAATCAAGGTGAAAAGAATGGGAAGGAAGCAGCACTGACTGAAGAGGTCTTATGGGATTGTCAAAACTGGGGTAGGTACATGTGATGAAAATGGCTGAAAATGTAAAGAACTGTAAAAGAAAAACCTTCAGGACTATGTTAAGTAAAAAACAAAGATATGTGTACAAGTAAAACTTTGAAACAAAATAATAAAAGATAACGTATTTTGGCCTTTGAAAAGTAAGCCTCTTCCAGTCTTGGCCCAATTACCCAGCATGAAAACGACTTTCTCAGCCTGATCAGAGGTAGGGCAACCCTCTTGAAATCACTGAGGCAAAAATCATTCCCAATATGAGAAAAATGAGAATCTTAACTACTTGATGTTCAATGACAATAGTGCACAATCTCACTGACTTTTAAGCCTCCTAGTAGACAGTTCAAAGCTTCCTGAGAGCATAGCAGCCCTCTTGAAATCACTGAGGCAAAAATCATTCCCAATATGAGAAAAATGAGAATCTTAACTACTTGATGTTCAACGACAATAGTGCACAATCTCACTGACTTTTAAGCCTCCTAGTAGACAGTTCAAAGCTTCCTGAGGGCAAGTATGCTTAGTTACTTATACAGGAGCCAAGTGAAGGCCTTTTCATATTGGAGGTGCCTTATGACGGTTTGTTTAATCAAATTATTCTTAATTAGTCCTCTTTTCCAATTAGCCCTGAAAATCTAATAGTTTATTAAGGAAAAAAAAAGTCCAAATATTTACGAAGCTTATATTATAGCAGCAAATTCAGGATCGTACTAATGACCTAAAAACTAGGCAGCAGCAAAATATTTGCTGGGAACAGGGTAGATCCTAAGGGTGATTGTGTCAGGTAAGATGCAATCTTTCTAAGCAGTAGTGACCCCACATGAATGATTACTTGAAACCAGTGTTAAAATCTCAAAAAGTAGGTATGTAATTTGGTAAACCAACGCAATGCTATTCAGTGTCACAAAAGATCAATAGCCATTCTTCTAGCTTCAGCCCCAGGATCCCTCCAGGAAGCTGGCTCAGCCCACTATAGCCCATAAAGGTTTTTGCCAACTGAACTCAAAGCCCCATTAATGTGGCAAATAATTACAATATACCCTTCTGGCATCTATTAACTTTTCTTTAATCATGTTTTGTCTCTTCAATTAGACTGTAAGTTAATTAAGAGTAGAGAACTTCTGATATTTCTTCTGTGGCCATCACACCTAACTATGCAAGGGTGATTAAATATTAGTTAAAATTTTTAGGTAATTTACCACATTAATAAGTTACTACTAATAGGGAAAAAATCACATAATCCTCCCAATAATTATGAAAAAAGCATTTGACAAATTTCCACATCCATTCATCATAAGGACATAATAGAAAAGGACATCTTTTACAAGAATGCCCTTCATCTTTCACTGGATTCAAGTCATTTTTCTAAATAAATACATAAATAAATAAATAGCCTGCAGCAAACATCATACTTAAGGAAGAAGTGTTTCAAAGCCACCCCTTTATAAGCCAGAAAGAGACACGAACACTTGCCATCACCAATTCTATTCAGAATTGTCCTGGAGCCCTGAGTCAATGCAGGAAGACAAGAAAACGGAATAGAAATAAGACAGAAAGGAATAAACTTGTTTGCTCATGAAATTAATGCAAGCAGAAAAACCATAGAATATATACAGATAAATCATAAGGATGAACAGTCCAGCAAGTTTACCGGCTACAAAAATATATAAATGTAAATTTCTTGTATTGAACAGCAACGATCAGTTAGAAAATGTCAAATTATGCACAAAGACTGGCAAAATGTAAAAAGCCAGAGAATTCCACATACTGACAGGCATATGAACAAAAGGGATTTTTATCTACTTTGGAAAACATCTTGGCAGTACCTAATAAGGTTGAATATGCATGTACTTTAAAAGTGCTTACATTCTTAGGTATACACTATAGTGAAATGCTTGTACGTATACATCAGACACACTGAGAAATGTTCACAGCAGCAGTTTTTGAAAATATCCAAAACAACAATGGAAAATGTCCATCAACAGTAGAATGGATGAACAGGGATATACTCATATGACAGACTATTAGATAGCAGTGAAGAGGAATGACCACGTCCTCAGCGATAAACACAGATGCGTCTCAAAAAGATAATCACGAACCAACAGAGAATCACAGAATATGTTTCATAGTACATATGTACTCATGGTACATATGTTTCTCAATCTACATGAAGTTCAAAATAGGCACACCACTATGTAATACATTATTTACAAAGATGCATACATACATGGCAGAAGTCTAAAAAGCAAGGAAATAGGCAACACAAAATTCAAGACAGTGATTATTTCTGGATGGGGAGCTAGGGGGACACATGCAAATGAGGGGCACAAAGTTGAATATGGCGCTGGTGGTGGTCTATTCTTTAATGTGGATAGTGGGGATACTGGCTTTAAACCACATATATATGTCCTTTACATTTTTACATTTTTTATAAAGTATTTCAAAATAACGGAAGGAAGGAAAAGGGAGGAAAGAATGGAAGGAAGGATGAAAGGAAGGACAGAAGGATGAAGAGAGGAAGGAGCATGGGGGGGAAGGAAGGTAATGATAAAATCCTTGAAATGCTGAGATAAAAATAAGTCTGCCATGGTAACCTCCTTTGTATGAGGGTATAAGGCTGCAAGACATATTTGCAACACAACTGCAAGGGGCTATAACAAGATGGCACATTTAGATTCCTTTTACTAAAATTGATGAGTCATTTGTCATAATGCAGATGGTTTATGGCTGAAAAGTCAGGACTGAAAACATTGTTTTTTTCTTATTTGAAAAACAACTTTCACTTGATTAAATTTCCTCTAAAATTTTTAAGTACTAGGTTGGAAATCAAAGGAATCCACTTTCACATTTCTTCAATTATTTGCAGTAAAAAAAGGAAATGTATCACACCACAGAGGAAATTTTTTCGTCCACACTTTGGAAATCTGGAAGGTACTACTTTTCTGTATGACCATTTACCATAAGTAGATTTAAATCCAAATTGTTCTATTGAGAGGTGAAAAAGCCAGTTAAAGTGTCAACACTCCCAACACCAGCCAAACAACATTTTGGCAAAGGCTAATATAAATGTTTCCATAACTTATGTTTTTTAAGATCACTATTCAAATTCCATACTTCTACATCTCTGTTTTTAGAGATGAAGACTGCTCCTCAAACATCAGGTTAGTAGAGAAATTTTAAGTTTGGAAATCTCCTAGAATGCTACAGAGCTCTACTCACATCTACACATGCGGTGAGGGAAGGTGGAACAAGGGGAGGATGAGGAAAGCTGAGATCCAGAGACTGTCTGCAGAGCATCTGTTCTAGCAACCCAGTTGTGGGCCTTCTCCTGGACCAGTAAAACTCCATCTGGTGCGGGAAGATAACTGTTCCCCAGGTGGTGTGTCCACCTGTCAACTGACAGTTGGGCGTGTGCCACTGAGAAGGGCAGACACAATTTGGCACAGGCTTTTGGAGCACTGCTTTAACTTGATGGCTAAGCAAGACTTGAGATAAAGAGATGAGGAAACAGAAAAAAAAAATGTGATGGGCACTGCTGGACCCAGGCATCAGCTAGGGAATCTGGGTCACGCCTAGAACAGGCGTCTGATGGGGTATGCCATGAAGGGCGGAGAGCCGCAGGGAACGGTGCCAGCCTCTCCTTTCTGGGCTTGCCAGCCCTTGGCAGGGATTCTGGAAAACGAGACATCCCAAGTCAGACACATTTCCGTACATTCCTCTCCCTCCCCTGCCTCCAGCTACTTACATGTGGCTAATGGACAGACTACCGAAACTTTAAAAAAAAAAAATAAATAACACTAGACTATGGAATCAATGCATGTTTATCCCAGAACTTTTAGGGCTAAAACTGACATACAAGAGTCGTCTCTTTGTGAAGCTTCATACTATATATTTATTCCAAGTGATGCCCAAAACCTATTTGGAATTCTTTTGACATTTGGCTTTAGAATCCTTGGCATATTCTTGTCAATACCTCCAGCAATGAAGATGTTTGGATCTAAAGAGTAAATTTTGCCTGGGACTATGTAAGCAGGTGCTCAGTACATACATACTGAGTAAAAGAACAAATGGATGGACGAAACACACACTCATAGTACTTAGACAAACTGATAGATAGGTGACCAAGCAGGAATATTTTCTTAAAAAAACAAAACACGTATAAGGGCTTTCTTGTATGGCTCATATGCGAGAAGTCAGAAGACCAATTCAACAGAGGAGGCACTGTTGAAATAATAGAGCCTCTCATGGTAATCCTTGATGTAGAGAGTATCAACCTCTTTGTCTCTGCACTATTCCTTAAAGGGAAGGTCGCTAAGGCACCAGACCACAGCAGAGTTTCTGCTCCCTTACTGGGCTGGCTTCCAGAGATGTCTTTGACCAGGTTTCAGACATAACCCTAATCCAGACGATCTAAAGATCTTTATTCTGTTAAATCTAATAACATGAATATTCAAATCTATTTTAAATAGGAAAATAAAATCCAAATTATACCATTTCAACTGTTATCACTTTTTCCGGCAACACAATACGTCATAAGTATTAAAAGTCTCTGTGCTTAGAAGGAACAGCAGTCACACATACTGGGGTATTTTTTTGAAAGTCTTATTGCTTCATAATTATACCCCATACACATACATATTTATATAAACGTAGGGATATAAAGGAAGTATTCATAAAGGATGAGTGATGGACAAACACAAAGCCATGCTTTGATGTTAAAGATGCAGCCCTTTAGTGCTGAAAATGACATGTAATTGAATTCTTGGTAATCACTGAGAATAGTGTCTATTGTTGAATGTGGAGCGCCCACAGAAGTCTGGTCTAGGGAGTTTGCTCCGTTCTAAGGTGAATTCTCCAGAGCCCAACTCAAACATCAAAGACATCCTGGCATCGAGCCAAATGCCTGGGCCAGGGTGTTCTTTAGATTAAGACCAAACCAGCACCCTAAACCTGGTCTAACATGAACTGAAAACACTTGGGCAGCATTTGCCCCAGGGGAAGCCTGTCGTGGGGCCTCCTGACTCTTTTCCACACACTTTGGCACACGTTCAGCAACTCTGTATTTGACGGCTATCTTTCCCTAATAAAGAGCTGGGATTTACTGTAGGGGATGTTCTGATTCTCATAAACCAAAGACCAAAAGTGTGTGTGTGAAGGTCTCTAGTACAACATGCTTCCTACACATCCTCTAACCTTTAAAAGACTCATTTGAGGGATTTCCCCGGCGGTCCAGTGGTTAGAACTCTGCGCTTCCACTGCTGGGGGCCCAGGTTCGATCCCTGGTCGGGGAACTAAGATCCCACAAGCCGTGTGGCATGGCCAAAAAATAAATTAAATTAAATTAGATTAAAGACTGATTTGGGTTATCCAACCTCTTCTGAAATAGGAAAGTGATTTCTGGAAATGTGTAAAAATGACTTAGTCTTTTAAGTATCAATATTACACAGCTAAGTGACTTCTCTATTGGAGGGAAGTTGGAAATATACCCTGATGAACATAGTCTGCTATAAAGACAGATTATTTTAAACATCAATTTACCATGGACACATATACACATACATTGAAAAAAATCTGCATCCTTAAGTGCAGATGTGTTTTCAGCGTGGTCTTAGAGGGAAGGTTTCTACACAGGGTTTAGTCTGTGAAACAATTAGTGAAACAGATGAAAGGCATTTCAGATGATTACCCCAGCAACACAATGCTTCTTCAAGACTTGGTGCATATATGCCACACAGGGCGAGCAGATACTTTTTTGACATTTACCACCTGCCTTAGCAAATGTCATACCAGTTAATCTTGATGTTCACCAAATTTCTGAGTTCCACCATGACTGGTCTTGTAAGGTTTCTATTCAAAGCTCCTGAATAATTGCCACGTTTCTCCACTACATTAAACATACTTCCAATTCTTCAAGGGTAGAGAAGAAAAAAACAATTCTACTAAATCAATTTTGTCAGAAATATCTGAATTATGTTTTAACATGACAATATTAAACATTTTAAATTCAGGAATAAAACATTGAAATTCCCAGCAAATAAAATAACAGTAACAAACCAAAAAAAAAAAAAGTACTGGGGCACGTAATTCAGATGAGTATTTTAAGTAACGATTCCTATTTTCCCTTAAATATCCTAATAAAAATTGTCAAGCATTTTTAGGAATGCTGCATTATAATCATTTTTTTTACCATCATCTAAATCTCTCATTTTATCCATCTCTAAAAGTGATTTTACTGTCACTACACTATAAAGAAAACAGTTTTGAAAACTGCCCACTTGGAACACTATACAATGTCAGGGATTTCGGTCTGTATATTGATCACTATACAGTTTAGCCCATTACAGGCACTGAATAAATTTGTTTATCTGACAATATTTATAGCACCTACTATGTTTGAAGGAGGTGTTCTAGGCACCCACAGATACATCAGTAATCAAAACAGAGATTCCTTCTCTCAGGGAATATCTGCTGACTCAATAAAAGGTAGCTTAGCAAGTTTCTTAACAAGAACATCAATGATTTCTGTAATAGAGATAGGGTGCAATGATATTATTCAAAGAAGACAACAGTGGTATAAAATTAAAACTCAGAATTCTTTTGAGAGCTAAGAAATATTTCCTAATGTGTTGTATCCTTCAGTGGGCCCACAGCATTTTATAGGATAGAGAGAATTTAGGAATCTATTGCCACTTTGAGATCAGATGAGTTGACCTAAAATCCCAGCCTGTCTTTCCTCCATCACACGTCACCTGCGCGGTAGAAGTATTTAATAGGAGGTACCAAAAAAGGGAACTATTACCTAATGCAAACCTTTTAAACTCTTTTAGATGGTTATTTCTCATCTAAGCATATGAAGGGTTTCATTTAGAAAATGTATCGATCTCTCTAGAACAGTTAACGATTCCCAAAATATAACATGTTTTTATATTTCCACTCCTTTTCTTAACTTGTTCCTTCTGCTCCCAAAGACCCTTTTTGATCCTCCCTTCTCCTTCTTGTCTCCCATTTATAAAACTGAGGAATATAAACACATGAATGAATGGAGCCTGAAAGCTGCTAGAGGTGGGTTACAGCCAGGAAAGCTTAGGGAGGAGGATGGGTGTTTGCAGAAATTGCTTTCAGTGTCATTCGTTCTCTAATGCAGTCTTGTGTTATTTCTAAAAACAAAGATGGACTGGACAGTAAGTTAAGCCCAAATCAGCAGGCTTTCTCCCGCAAGTACTGGAATACAATAGTCACTTTGTTTCACAAATATATAAAAACATACTTGGCTTAGTTTCTTCAATGTATTACTCTCATTTCAACTGAGCTCATTTGTAAAAAGGGCCCATCTGCAAATTGGCAGCTGGGGCCTATCCAAGTAGCAAGAAACATTCAAGAGAAAAAGTTGATTCAAGACTTCAAAGTGAAAAAAAGAAAATTAAGTTATATCTTAAAAATCAAATAAAATGTTTCTGTTTTTCATAAATTCAATGACAAGAGATTGTTGTGGTGAAGTGAAAAGAGCAGATGAGTTGAAGTCCAAAGACTTGGGTTCAGGTCCCAAGCTGGATCTTGGGTAATTTATCATTTCATTTCTGGAACCCTCATTTAGAAAATGGATAAGGAAGTAATATAACACCAGGCTTCCCCGGGACAGTTGAGAGAATTACCTGAGATAATGTATGTGAAACATACCTTGTACTACACACGTTATTTCAAATGATTTCAGTCTCTCCTCTGTGATCCCGTAATACTCCTTACATATTTCCATTGGCTCTTACCATGATATTGTAATGATTTGTTATATGTAGGTGACTTGAGGGAGGGGACCATATTTTATTCATTTTTGTATCTCCTTGGACAGTATTTGGCCACACAGCAAGTGTGCAAAAAATACTGGTTGGGAGAATGAATACACTGTTGTTTTGTTAAATGACTAATGACATTTTAAAAAACTAAAATATGCTTCAAATTCTGACCAAAGATAGATTTCATTTTTGGAAAATTTCCTTTTGCCAATTGTAGTTTCTACACATAGGTCTTCATATGCTGCTCACAATGTTAGGCTTAAATTTGGTCTATCTAATGTACCTTTTAACTGTATTTTGGGGGCTAATATACCAATTCCAAAGTCCTTTTGAATATGAAGGGAAATATTAAAAATTCAAAAAGATCACTTTTGGTTTCCTATAATAACATTTAAGCTGGCAACATGTTCCAGGAACTTGGTTATTTTTTGATAAGTCATCTATTTTCTTTCATAAACAACAGTAAGCTGTAAAATAAACCAGTTTAAGCTTGAGGTGGAGGAAAGAGAAACGTTGAAACCTAATTTAGCTTTCTCAATTAACAATGACGGTACTCTAGGGGGAGGACACACAAGCACGTGGACGCTTACACGCACAGATGCACATACGAGTAGACACACAGGGACAAATTTCAGAGCTTCGTCCTGCTGTCAGGATGGGAATTCACCAAGGCACTCTTGCAGCATCTCCAAATGAAATGCATGGGCACATCAGTAAGGGTCGAACATAGGGCATAAAAAGTGCAACGACTTGCTCTTCATTTGGCTCCTCTTTCACACCCAAGCTCATTGCACAAAGGTCCAACCATGACAGGGTGCTAAAAACTGGCAGCATTAAAAAAGAACCCAGAGTCACAGAATTATTTCATAAATATATGTAAGACTGAAGGAATGTGTGATGCTCCCCTGTTCGGTGCATCTCAAAGGTGGGTTAAAACCAACTTTGGAATGAATAGCTCTCAGAGATCTGAAAGCTTTCTAATGCTGGGATTTTCAACTTTGTGATTTAACGACAACCCTGCTGTTGGCCTTTCCTGACCTGTTGTGAAGTAAATCAGGCAAACTAATGTGGGCTAACAAGTCTTTTTCACACTGTTCGATCACCCTGCCTCTCTTTTTCTCCGCAGACATGGCCTTTCTCCCACTCTGTCTGGCCATCCTCCTCAAAGCGCACAAAATGGCCACTGTAACCCTGCATTACTGTCATTAGATCACAGGTTAGTCAAGTGGAACTGGCTGGCCTTCCCAAAGGAGAGCTCTACTTCAAAAATCTGTCCATGTCAAATGAAGAAAAAAACCCCTGAGCATGGGGTCACCCAGATCAATGATCAAAAGAAACGGAGAATGAAGCGGGGCTGGGGGGGGGGGGGAAGCACACCCTCCTTTTTGTTAAACACACACACAGGTCTGATTTATTATAAGGAACAGAGATAACGATGAGGTTTTTCTCCTCATACACCTAGTTTTCATTTTATTTTATTAAGTAACTTGTTTCCATCAGGCCCTTCTGGTTGGTAAATTTGGGACTTTGGGAAAGTCCACAAGGAATCCTTAAAATTTCCCCCAAAAGAAAACACACTCCAGGAAATCCCGTTTTTAGGAGGGCTCTTAAATAGGTCCCAAAACATTGAAAAGCCATAAAAGTAATGCAAAGTAATCCACCTTTAAGGCTTAAGAAGATTCTATTTAAATCTGAAAGTAAGAATTGGTGCGACGACGAACACTCTAAAATAATCCGAGTAACCTCTTGGGCCTTCAAAGAGAGGAAACAACAAGACTGTCAGTCACATCCTGAGAACACACCAAGTGACACACTATAAAAAGCAGATTTCTGGCTTCTGTGGTGCCTGCCAGAAACCTAGAGATCTGCAGGTAGGTCCACAGCTAGTGCAAGCAACTCCCTTATTTTTATGCTTTGGCAAAGCATAACATTCTACATTTGCTTTTGTATTTTTTTTTTGTTTTAAAGACAAAGCTACTAACTTAACAGTACTGCCAAACTGACATATTAAAAAATTAAGGCAGAATGATCTATCTGGAACATCATCAAGAACAAGCTTTAGTATCAAATTGTGCAAGGGAAAATCACCGAAAGATCTGATCTTTCTGGTTTCATCCCAACAAAAGAGGAAAGGATGTTTTATTAGCTTAACAATTTAAAAAAAAAAGCAGTTTCTGACAAGAACTCTGTATATATGAAAGTAAAATAAATTAATTGCTTATAACTAATCTAACAAAAATTGTAAGGGTTGTATAAGGTCCTCATTGCTTCTTTGTTTTCCTTTCAGGTTTTGTTTTTGTTTCTTTTGTATTTGTAATTTATTCTTTGAGTACCCTCAGAAAGCATATAAATATTTGTGCCTAGATGGACTTTCTGTCTCATTTTTGTGTATCTGACGAGCATTGACGGGCCACTGTACCAGACACAGTTATAAGGGCCATTTAATCCTCATAACATCGCCGTCCGGAGGAGGGGAAGGAGCAACGATTAATACTGACTGAGCGCTCTCTATGGGCTCAGTCTTCATTTAATCCTCACTGCTCGCTATGAGGTAAGTTCTAGGATTATCCCCATTTTACAGATGAGGAAACAGACTTAAAGTATTGAGTATTTGCCCAATATGACTCAGCTGGTCAACAGTAAGCAGGATTTAAATCCAGATTCTGACCTCAGAGTCTTACTGCTTGTCATCTCCAAACCCAAAATGCCAAGTTAAATACACCTCAAGTTAAACATGTGTATGTCCTCTGACCCAGTAATTCCAATTTTACATTATATACTTGAGAAATGCTTGCAAAAATACAAAAGGAAACACAAAGATAATCATCAACAACTTTGTTTATAATCTCAAAAACCTAGAAACAACCTAAAAGTTTATCAATAAGAGAATGAATGAATAAAAACTACGGCACAGTCATGCCCTGGAACACAGACTCACTTCTGAAGAACTGAGGGCAAAGGCCTTTAGACGCATGTTTAATGATTTGTTTCTTTAAAGAAAAGCTCTGAAACAAATATGGTAAAAATATTAATATTTGCTAAATCTGGGTGTTGGGTGGATGAATTTTTCTGTTATATTATCTTCTGTACTTATCTGTATGTTTGAAATTTTCTTTTTCTTTTTTTAAATTTGTGGCTGCGTTGGGTCTTCGTTGTTGTGCGCGGGCTTTCTCTAGTTGCAGCGAGTGGGGGCTACTCTTCATTGTGGTGCGCGGGCTTCTCATTGCAGTGGCTTCTCTTTCTGTGGAGCACGGGCTCTAGGCATGCGGGCTTCAGTAGTTGTGGCACATGGGCTCAGTAGTTGTGGTGCATGGGCTTAGATGTTCCGCAGCATGTGGGATCTTCCCAGACCAGGGATCGAACCCGTGTCCCCTGCATTGGCAGGTGGATTCTTAACCACTGTGCCACCAGGGAAGTCCCTGTTTGAAATTTTCATAATTTAAATAATTTGAGTATGACTCCTTGGATACATATCCTCATACAATCAAATATATCTTTCTCGTGTAATCAGAATTGGAGTTTTGCTAATTTGACTTAATAAACTGCTTAAAACTCATGGTAATAATCTAGAGAATGAACTACTAAAATTAATTTTCTTGAAATAATTGTAACATTTTACTGCTATTATATGAGAAGTACTAGCTTTAATATAATTACGTTCATTAATGTATAGTTCATATTTCATTATGTTAAGCAAAATGCATTAGGTTGGTGTTCCTAACCTTTTGATATTCAAAGTTTTATAATAATGTAGGCTGGCTGAAGGCTGAGAGTTATAGATTAGAGTGGAACAGGGCTCATGAGGAGTAAAGAGAATACTTTTCACTGTATACTTTTTTGTACCCTCTTAAAAGTATACTATGTGGTTTTATTAATTATTCAGATTATTAATTAAAATGGATTTTTAAAGATTATGTAATATTCCATGGAGATCCAAGTGAAAATGATAGACACACATTTTCTATAGGATGTTAGTCATATAATCTTAATTGACAGAGAATGGGTCAAGTAATCTTAACTACAATTCCTTATAAACTTGTCCATATTCGTGTTCAGACTGAGCCAGAGAAGAGCTGTTGTTCTAAAAATAATTTCAGTGAAAGTAAATCCAGGAATTACAGCCATATCTCTTGCTTAAACATCTTAAAGACATGACATTTTTAATAGCACACATTTTTCAGTTCAGCTTTACTACGGCTAAAGAACCATATGACAAAATCTTGACTCACTAGAATCCAAACAAGAACAAGTAAACAAGTACTAAAGGAATTACAATTTTTATATATTCCCTTTTTAACAGATGAAACTACAAAAACACAGATTTGTAGCTAGTGTTTTACCAAAAGAAGCAATGTCTAGAGCCTCATATGGAGTTAGTGCAGATTCAACAAATATTCTATACTTTGTGCATCAACACTGCTAGAACTAATGTTCTAAATAATTAAAGGGCATTGCACATTGAGAATCATTACAGAAAGAGGGTATTTCCCTAGGGCAGAAAACTGTGCTGATAAAGTTTAAAAGACAGAAAAAAAAAGACGGAGAGAGCTTTTTGTAAAGTGTAAAAGAGATAGCTATATTAATAAAAAATTTCTGTTAACTATAACAGGCTCAAGCAATCTAGTGATCTCATGTTAAAAGTCTGTTTTCCCTTTCCACCTAAAAAAAATGAGCTTGTTTGCGTATTAATATAAAAATCATTAAAAGCTATTATTAAGAAAAAACAGAAAGATATCAAGACTTGAGCTTTAAAGAAAAAACATCAGGTCGAGATAAAAATATGGAAATTCGGTATCATTTTTTATTGCTCCAAACCTGCAGAAACAATTTTTACACTTATGAATCTCTACCTACACATTTAAATAATTCAAATATTTAGACTTCACTTTCCAATAAGTTTGACAAGTACCATTTTAAATGAAACTATATTAGAACTGAGTAAAATGTAAATATATATAACAAGAAAGAAAGGTGTTCTTTCTTAAGAATTTATGTTTTTATGTTTTGGAAAATCGCGGCATTTGTCTGGGCATATGATCTGCTTTTGCATAACAGTAATAACAATAATAACCGTATCAATGATACTACTTACTGCATATTGATTATACCTCTATCCCAAGATCTTTTTTGGTTTATTTTTTCAGGATCCCTCTGATGATTACTCAATCTTCTCCTCAACGCAGTGTGCTAGATCATGATGACAGAATATCTTTCTTTTATAGCACTGTTAACAATTGCAATCTTCAACCAGCTGTTCTCTAAGGATTCCCCTGCCAAGCTCTTATTTTCATTTCATTATTTCTTTGTTCTCCTGTCTAAGCTACACACAAGTTACCCAGATTTTCCACCCTGGCCCCTTTCAGTAAAGACTTCTTTTGGCTTGACAAATTATCAGTCATAACTACAGTCTAAAAATAAATAATATATTACAAATTCTCCATGTTAAAATTATATCATTCTATGCAACATCCAAATTATTTCACAGTTCATACATAGAACCTTCTTCCCATAAGGCTCAAGTGATTTTACTTATCACTTATGAAAACAATTCCAGTTATTTTATGGAGCTATTTACTGTCAAAACATTCTTTACAAGCATTCTTTTCAAGCTCCATAATCTTATTTCAGGTGTGGAATGAACTAAACTCAGTCAGTCTATACACACACTAATGAGTTCAGACACTTGAATATGTTTAATTGTAAGCCTAAATAAAACAAAATGAAATTCTACTTGAATCTTTTCCTTTACATACGAGTACAAAACTTGTAGATGTTCTTTTTTAAAAATTTTTGGTCAAGGATTTATATGAAATTTGGATTTCAGAATTTCTAGTAATGAAGTTAAAGACCTTAATAGGCCCAGTCTGGAAGGAACTATGCAGTGCCTGCAAACAGAGATGCTAGTTTTATTCATTCGACTCTTGTAAGAACACCTTGTTGTTTGTACTGAAAGTCTGCACCTTACCTGCATTTGAACCACTAGATACCCCTTTTCTCAAGAAACGAATACTCAAAGTGGGTATGTGAACATTTAAATAAGAGAGTTGTGGCTGCATATGGAATTCTACATAAAGAGATATTACTAAAGAAAGAAAAAGAATGAGTCTAGACACCAGTGAACAAAAGGTAGAAGAGGTTCTATAGACAAATTACTCAGGTGTGGATGAGTTCTTTTCTACCAGAGCCCAGGCTCATTGGAAGAGTGGCCACTTCTAAGCACCATTCAGTCTATTGTCTGTACCATTGCCCACGTCTAGTTCATTGTTTTCATCAAAGGCACATGCAATTCATAGGTAAAGAAAAAAACTAAAGTGGCAAGGAGAAAATGCCTGTTTCTGAGCAGCAGAGTAGTCTATTCATCTCAACAGATGAAAGCAGGTATCTTTCATTACGTGTTTTTGTTCTTACAGGAGGAAGTCTAAAAATACATGATTTTCATATTTGTGCTACCACAGCCGAGCTTTTCAAAGTCACTGCCAGAAATGGACTGGTTTTCTTACCTGCTTTTCCCATGTTTTAAGTTAAGGATGTCTGCCTCATTATAAACCTTGCTGCTTCCCTAGACTTTCTGTAGTCTGGCTTCGCTGTGATTACTGGTCGAAACCTTTAATTACAGTATATAGTTTGTGCAGCTGCCTGGAAATTGGTCTCAGGGTCAGTGGCTCTTCCCGTTCCCCTCTTTCCATTCTTTTGAAGCAATATTGCTGAACTGGAGGCATTGTTCCAGCTTTTGGCTGTGCTCTGTCTGCTGCACACTATGAATAGCTTTGCAATCACTCTAGCAATTGGTTCTTCAAGTGCCTTTAGGTTGTCAATTGTAATTCATTGGCTCCAGGCACCTTTTCTCTTTTCATTCTCTTGAGGTCTTTTCTTATTTAATTTGCAATAATATTAGGGAATGTCTTCTTCAGACATGTCACTAATGTCTTTCTGATTATGAGGCTTGGTATACATGTGACTTTCATACATCTGCCTGTTAAAATGTTTCACTACTTCCCTTATGTCTGATATGGGATGACAATCTTTGCAGTACCTTGCAAGGAATTTAGCTTAATCTTGAAGTCTTCTTTATAAAGAATAATCTAAAGAATCCGCTGTAAAATACTCTCACTGGAGTTAATTTATGTAATTAGTTGTTATTTCTGTAACTTCCCAAAGGCGTAAATTTTCATTTTTGTAATAAGAATTAAGCTCTCATATTTTCTTCCTAGAATCGTGCTCTATTTTTTTAGTACATACAAATTATAAATTTGAGCTGTTATACAACTGAGAAATAGTTAAGAAATAAAGGGTTCTATTTAGAAATCAATGCCTATGCTTTTAGACCCTTTTCAGAAAACCTATCCTCAGACATCTCTTGAGAGATTATATAAAGAAAATATTCAAACTATTCAAAATGAGTTCTGATGGTTCTGCACTAGAGGGAGTTTATTTTTCTTTAGAGAAGAGAATAAACAAACATATCTCTTGATCTATTTAGGAAACAAACAAACAAAAAACCTTTAGTGTATTAAGTCTCAAATCCTTAGTTCTGGATAAGACCCAGCAGATTAACCCCTCTCATTAGTTGTAGCCATCCCAGAGTAACCAAAGGTATTTTTAGGCAGACACTATGTAATAATAATAATGATAATAATTATCATAATGATAATAACTAACACTTATTGTGCTTTTTATCTTCAAAGCACCTTACTGGCATTAACTATGAGTCTATTTTGAAATAAATTTAACTCGACAAATGTTTTATTAACTTTGTAAGCTCTGGAATGTGTAGTAACTGAGTTTCTTTGCAAATGAAATGAATAAATAAAACTGAGAACCAAGGAAATGATTCTGGAAACTTGCCTCAGAATCATTTGTTGCCTTTGCTGAATGAGAGTTAATCAAATACTTATTTTTACAAACTACAAAATTGAAATACAGATATAAAGGGTGAAGTTCACCAGTACAACCAATCAAATACATATTGCTTCAAATAACGAAGAAATAAAATAATATTGTTTGGATAAAATCAAACTCTAACTGTATTAGTTATGGTTCATTATTGTAAAGTATTTATAGGAAGAAAAACTGTTAAATGTAAGAATTTTAAAAATCCTTCTAAGTTTCACAAATGTAACAAATACTTCTATTAATTTACACAGCTAAATTTGTTTTTATTAACTTGACTACATTGCTTTAAAATCATCTCAACTATGTTCCCATAGAGTTTCACCATGTACCATACCAGTCTCCACATGAGAAATATAAACAGTAAAAGACAGTTTGTGATGCTAGCAAGTGAACTAAGCTCTATGTGGTTAAAAGACAGGCAAGTAATAAAAACATATTAAAATAATATTATTCAGGCAGGATGTCCTCACTTTTTATGAGGGACTTGGGAAGAAAACAGTAACCTGTTGTAAGCAAAGTCCTCAAGTGAACAAATATAAGTACATAAAAAGACATTAAAACAAACTTTTGTAAATATGGTAGTTAACAGATTGAAGCTTTTAAACACTATTAACATGGTTGGAGTGGTGAGGTTTCATAGAAGATGTGGCTCGTGAGCAATATTCAAAGGTCAGGGTTTGATGCAGAGGAAAAGGAAAATTTTTATATTCAAGGATGGAAATAGATGACTCATACCGAGTAAAAGGAGAGTAGGGAAATCTAGACAAAGCTGATGGCATTAAGCCAACAGGGAAGCACATACAGAAAGACTCAGAGGCAGTGCTCATTCAAACAACGTATAGTGAGCCCAGAGACATAAACCAACAAGAACTCCTGTCCTGCAAGTAGCTTGCAATCTTGAAGGGTAGACAGAAAAGTTAATAGGCAATTAATTCTAATCTTTATGATTAGGCTAAGACCAGGATGCCTTGGGAAGTCACAAGGAGGGCATCTATCTCAGTCATTGGTATCCAGGAAAACTTGTTGCGACACATAAGCTTTAGGTGGTTTTCCTACGGCAACAGGAATAGTGAGTAGTAGATGAAATGACAGAGAAAAGAAAAGGGAATTCAATTCTCAAGCACATTAACCTGTTAAATCTGTGGTGTTTCATTTGCTTCTTAGCAGGAATTAGAAGATAACACTGATTTTTAATATGGGTATTGTGAAAAACAGAAAGGAAGTCTGTTCTTTCTGGTCTGTGTTGGGGGATAGGAAGGAAGGGAGGAAGGGAGGAGATTTGGGAATGTAAACAACCAGGGAATTCTGAAAAGTACTACAGGTGAGAGAGCTGGGCACTAAACTGTCTGGAGGAGGAAAGTAAGAATTGGAAGAAGTTCCAAAACTTGCCAGCTTTACAGAACATGAAGATATGCATGTGACTGAATAAAGGAAGAAAGTGGAAAGAAATGGGGGTTTTATAAAAGAACATAATGAATTCGTTTTGCGTATACACTTTATATTTTCAAATGTATTACTTTGTTATCCCACCTAAACAATTTTCTTGATAGAAGGGACCTTTCTTATGTAACATATTTGTTAATGGGAATTTCTTTAGTTTTCAGTGGGCAGGGCATATTCTCATCATATTGCCTGGTGGATGCAAGAAACACAGGTATGCAGGGCTCCCTAGAATGGTGAGATCAAGATGACTAGATTTAGAAGCAATGAAATCAAATATGCAAATTAATTTTTTTTCAAGGAATGCATATAAAAAGAAAAACCACATCAAAATACAAAAAGGGACTTCCTGGTGGCACAGTGGTTAAGAATCTGCCTGCCAATGCAGGAGACATGGGTTCGAGCCCTGGTCCAGGAAGATCCCACATGCCGCAGAGCAACTAAGCCCGTGTACCACAACTATCGAGCCCGTACTCTAGGGCCCACGAGCCACAACTACTGAAGCCCACGCACCTAGAGCCCATGCTCCGCAACAAGAGATGCCACTGCAATGAGAAGCCCACGCACCACAACGAAGAGTAGCCTCCGCTCACCTCAACTAGAGAAAGCCAGCACGTAGCAACGAAGACCCAACGCAGCCATAAGTAAATAAACAAACAAATAAGTAAGTAAATAAATAAATAAATTTATTTTTTTAAGTACAATAAATAAAATATTCTGGCTGTTTCAAGTAGTCTCTAAAAGTTGCTCTATAATAATGACACTTTTGTAATTAACTACTGAAATGACTGCGATTTCAGCTTCTCTTGCAAGTGAGTAAACAGTTTCAAGAGATCACTGGGTCACTCAATGGAAAACTAACTTCCAAACGCTCTCATTGTTTCCCCAAGATTAAACTGTAACAGAATGGAGTACATCTGTAAGGAATGGACAAAAAATAAGTTGTATCTCTTATATCACTTTAGGATAAGTGTACATCCTATAAGGGAGTTTTCAAACTGCTCACACAATGGGTATGTACACTGTTCATACCTATTTCAATACTGAAGTCGAATCGGTATTCTAAAATGCTGCCAAGAAGCAGGTCAAGATATTTGGAAGACTCTTAAGATTTAAAGTATACGACACTTTACAATGACTATACCACACACGCGCACAAACACACTCATTTCTCTCCATATACAGAAAGTAATATTAAATTACGCTGAGATTTTATGTGATTTAAACACTGCTTTGCACTTCTAATAAAAGATCGGTCATGTAAAATCAGAGATGATATTCATTGCTTCATAGAACTACCAGAAAAGAACAGCTCTCCTGTCAAGCAGTGTAAATATAGAAATTTTAAACTAGTGGATTATTTACAGACAAACAGTGTCCAAAAATTTCAATCTTGCAAAACTCTCTCTGGCCCTTTGTAGGAAAGGGGAAAAGTACACGACGTAGAAATAATGGTCTATAAACAAGAAGTAATTGTATTTAAAGGTACTAGTTAAACAACATAAAACATATATTAGCACTCTCTTCCAGAAAATGTCTAGACTAAGAAGTGAGAACTAGATAAACTATTCATGACATGGTGAATACTGAAAGTACTATTCAAAAAACATGAATATTGATAATCAAAACAAAACATGGTTTAAAAAAGTAATGTTTATATCATGACAGAAATACAAATACTCTTCTATTCTTCTCAAATAGAACACCACGTTCTATGTACATCACAATAACGAACTAAATTACAATTGAGCAAAAACTGAGAAATGCCTGACTACAAATCTCAACTTTAATGCTGACATCCTAATTTACAAGCTGGATTTTCCTATGCTACAATGAATGAGCCATGGAACCAAATAGTGTCATCTGACCTTACAATTCTACTTCAAAATTCTGTTTCACAGTTTTCAGCCTTTTTTACATTTTTTAAATTGAAGTACAGTTGATTTACAATGTTGTGTTAGCTTTCATATTTCTTAATATTGGCTTTAATATAAAATATTCAAGTTAACTCAATATTTTTGATGTATTATTTCTGAAAAAGTTAAATACTTTTGGATTAAGGAGATGAATGAATATCAAATCAGATTAGATTGCTGAAAGGATAAACTGTTTCTTTCATGTTGACAAAATGTGTTATTTTATAAGACATGGTAATGCCCAATAAAATGAGAATAAGGTTTGAAAAAGCTAGGAGGTAGAAGAATCGCAATCAGCAACTGTGTCGAGGGAAAACAGGATTACTTTTATTGGCTACTCTATCAACTTAACTTCTCATAAAATCCTCCTGATCTATTAAATAACTTCAGAACTGAAGTATGCTCTCCTATGGGAGCTGTAAAACAAATTAGATACAATTACAATTCAATACAAATAAAAAACCAATCTATTTACCCTTAAGATGATTCTCGTCTTAGAAAGCTTTATCATTTATATTAGACCAGAATTTTCCCTAATGAATCAAGTGGGTCACTTGACATAATTATAGATTTTCATATTATGTTTTCTGCAGAGGAAAATAGTTGATATGAGTAAATTCTGGAAAACTGTGGTAATTACACCTCCCTAAAGTGAATACAACAAACATCTGTTGCAAGAACTGCTTGGCTTTCAGACAGTATGTAAAGGGTGTTCTTTTTCCCAGTGTTTTGTTATTACAAAAAAAAAAAAAAAGCTTATTTGTTAAAAAAACATGTTTCTACTATTGAGTCTCAAGGCATAGAATCTTAAAATTCTGGTAAGTTAAACATAGGTCATTGCCAGGTAGGTATATCACAGAAAGGGAAACTATGCAATGCACAAGACTCCACTTGCTTTCTAAAAGGGCAACAAAATAATTGGGCATGTTGCCCTCTGTCAGTGGGTTACATAGTAATTTTAACCATTGTTCCTATCTTAACTTACTTCTCAACACAAACCTAGCAAAACTCACATCATAGAGGAGGGAACTAAATACATAACTTCCTGATGATTTTCATCCTCTGTTGGAATCCAAGTGATAATTCAGCTTTCTCCTTTGGATTTCACCGGCTCCTACCAGCTTCTAAGCTCAGTGGTAACCTGATATCCTCATTAAATGATAAATGAATTCTTAAAGTTTTACTCCAGTGACAGGATAAATAATTGCAAAATTTCTGCATAATGCATTAAGCACAAAATGTAATAATTTCAATGGGAGGAGGGGAAGAATCAACAAGCCTCTATGCCTCGTCTTTTCTTAACTGCATCAAAGAATTGTTCTGTGCTTCTTGGTAAACTGAATGCATTTTCCCTGATTCTGAAAGAACAGAATTTTACCTACAATTCACAGGTATTCTGCAGAGTAAAACACCATCTTTTTAGTATTTGGAAATTCCACAAAGTGCACACAAATGAGCAGGTACAAATGAATAAAAATGTTTATAAGCAACAGAGCAGCGCACAGCACGTAATAATACCTTTAGGATCAGGAAAGAAAGTAATAAACAGATGACGACTTCTCAACATATTTCAAGTAACACGTAACTTTGCTCACTTCTCAATCTTCTATCTTCTCTTCTACTCGTGCCTACTCCCAACCATTCTGAGGTTACTATTTATAAAAAAGTTTAAGATTCCATTTTTAGGCTAACAATAAGGTATAAACATTCCTGGGAGTACTGCAGCAAAGCATCATAATAACTACACTGAGAAACCTCTGCTGTTCAAGGAATGGGGAAAATAGGAAGCTTCCATTTCTTTCTCTCCCAAATCCAAAGTAAGTTTAAGTACTTCATTATGTTTCGATAAGTTCAAGATCTACAATGGAATTTGTTCATGGATTCAATTAGGGCAGTCTAAAATGTTAACATGCACCTGGCCTAGTACGTGTTTATATAATCATAGGGAAAATGCTTTACATAGAGCAGTCCTCAAAATGGTATTTGCAAATTCCATCACAAGTCAAAATTTTGAGGAAAGTTCATTTAAAATGGATATGAGTAAAAAGGAAAAGTCAAAGTCACATATGTTCCAGTATATACAAGTTTAGAATAATTTTCAAAGTATATCTATGATTACTCTACATTCACAACTTCTTCTTACTAAAAGATGAATCACAAAAAGATAGTTGCCCTTTTCCTAGGAGAGACAGCCAGCCAACACCCACATGGCATACTCCAAAGCAATCAATTGTTAAAAGCTTCCTTTATTCAACGTAGCAGTCTTTAATTCCTATGGAGGATTACCATGGGTCATATATTAGGTTTAAAGAACACATTAGTTTCTTTTTTTGATGTCTATGGAAACATATAAACAGTTTCTTAAATTAAAAAGCAAAAAAAAAAAAAATTATATTTTCCACAATGAATCTCAGAATACTAATGCATTTTCAGCAAAGCACCTTGTAAACATAAACTAATCTAACATTCATAACTACCCATCATTATACACTATTATATCCACTTTACAGACAGAAAAACTGGTGCTAAGAAGGTAAAAGATGTACCTGAGGTCTTAAGAACAGATCAGGAAGGCACCCAATTACAACGCTGAAGATCTGCACATTGGTGACTGTCTAAATAGATTTGTATTACTCTTTTCATCTTAATCACTTAATGTTATCCATAAGGTATTTCACAAAATCTACAAAGGAAAAAGGTGCTAACTACTTAATTCTGAGTGAGGCAACGAAATATACACATAAGCTCTAAAGCTCTATTTAATAAGAAATCCTTGCCTTCTTTACTACTTTTCTAAAATAAATGACAATTCTCTAGATACAGTACCTCCTACACTTCAAATTAATCCCACTCACTCCTCATTTAAAAAAAATCACATTATTCCCATTTTACAGGTGAGAAGACAGGCACAGGGACAAAGCTATTTGCCCATGGGTCCCACACAAAGTGGGAGAGAGTCTGGAGTTAGAACATGTTATGTCCTGGGCTCCTCAGCCATTTTCAGACTAAAGGGCAATGTGGTTTCTATTATTCCGAAGTCACTAAAAGAAGCACACAAGCTATCTACCTTACGTTTGGTAGTGTATATATGTCCATGCCTCTCTCTTGCTTTGTCACAACTTTGTCACTACCAAACGTAAGGTAGATAGCTAATGGGAAGCAGCCGCATAGCACAGGGAGATCAGCTCGGTGCTCTGTGACCACCTAGAGGGGTGGGATAGGGAGGGTGGGAGGGAGGGAGACGCAAGAGGGAAGAGATATGGGAACATATGTATATGTATAACTGATTCACTTTGTTATAAAGCAGAAACTAACACACCATTGTAAAGCAATTATACTCCAATAAAGATGTAAAAAAAAAAAAAAGAAGCACACAATTTTTGAAGGGGGGGGTGCGTGGGGGAAGTAATGGAACATATCCTGAAAGTTACAGGTGTAAAGGAATACATCAAAAGTTTTGATTTCACTACTCTTAAGGTTAAAATTCACTATAATTTAAGTTTTGAAAGCTATTCACATATCTTATTACTTTAGTACCATGAATCAGAAACTCTGCTGAGACACTGATTATCTGCCCAGAATTAGTCTCATGCTTTTATAGGAAAGATACAAGCTAAGAAATGAAATTAAATATGGAAGATAAAGAATGGGTCCATACTAAAAGGTATTTGCTGGCATGGAACTTGCAAGATAAGACGTCACTTTTCAGCCTGGCTGATTACAGAATAGGACCCATTGCTTCTCGTCCACAGTGAGCATTTCAGAGAGACAAGAACACGACATTTGAGGGCAAGTGATGCATGGTAATACGCACGACGCATTCCTTGAAAAGAAGAATGAACTAAGTAAGCTGTCGAGGTTAAAAAAAAAAATGTTAAATGACCAGGCCTTTAGCCCTTTAAAATAGATGAGAAATATATTCCTAGAAATCCTTTAACTTTTGCTAAACAGTTAAAAAAAAAAAAATCTATGGTCTCCAAGTGGGGTTATGGGTGTGAATAATAATTTTTAATCAGATTGATATAGGCTGTCTGTTTTCTAAAAAAACTTAGGTTTCATGTTGCAAAACAGTATAACCAGCATCTCTCCAATTACAGGAATCTTTTCAGACTCCAACATGGCAGCAAAAGTCAACAAACAAGACAAAGAGCTGTTGCCTTAATGAGACATACCTCTTGTACTGATCGAGCGGCTGGCTTGTCTTGATGATTGGCCAATATTAAAAACGGTAAAGTGCATAACTGTGGGTGCTGAAGAGCTGAGTGCAGTTCATTTCTAGCAGTCTCTAAATCATCTTCTGAAGAGGCACTGTCTAATACAAATATTACCCCTTGAGATCCTTGGTAGTAGCGGCTCCAGTATTTCCGGATATTATCAGCCCCTGTCAAAAACAAAACAAATTCTCTTTTTAAAAACAGCTTTCAGCAACTGAAAAAAGTTCCCAAGAGTAATTTCCTGTTGGAAACCAATGCGGCTTTAAAAATTAAGTGCAGGGCTTCCCTGGTGGCACAGTGGTTGAGAGTCCGCCTGCCGATGCAGGGGACACGGGTTCGTGCCCCGGTCCGGGAAGATCCCACAGGCCGCGGAGCGGCTGGGCCCGTGAGCCATGGCCGCTGAGCCTGCGCGTCCGGAGCCTGTGCTCCGCAATGAGAGAGGCCACAACAGTGAGAGGCCCGCCTACCGCAAAAACAAAACAAAACAACAACAAAAAAATTAAGTGCGGAGATCACAGATGATGAGAACAAAGGCATTAGAGCCAATGGGTAGATATGGCCTTGAAGGAGAACACTAAAGTTTAAGAGTCATTCTTCATGCCTTTCTTATCAAAATATGGAAGAAAGAATCAGGATAAGTACTTCTTAGACTTAAACACAAAAGAATGTTTTCAGATTTTGCTTAACAGTCCTGAAAAAACTACCCTCTCTACAGACTGAGTTTGAGCCTAACTCAGGGAGCAGAATAACCAAGCTGTTCACCAAGGGTTCTCTCCATACCATTAACATTATCTTGTTGACATTTTCTGAGAACTGCTTACACTGATCAGGCCAGCCTTGTTTAATTTATCCAGAAAGTTAAAACTATTAGCACAATACCTTTATGTGTCAAAGTGCTAAAGTCTGTAATGATGTGCAATCTTGGCCTTTGGTACATCTGCATAACACCATTTGGCAATGAGCACACTCATGGCCTCAGTCTGATGGGATGTTCATAGAAAAAGATATTGAGATGCTCTTCAGCCAGGGCCAAGTCTTATTCCTTGTCATATTTCCAATATCTAGCATAATGTACAACTCAAAGTTTGATACAGGAATGAGGAAAATGAGGGAAGGAGGAAATGAAATTATACACTAATTAGGCTTCCAACTCTGAGGAAACTGGGGCCAAGAGAGGTGAAGTGACTAAGCTCCATTCATGTGTATAGCAAATCACAAACTTGAGATCTGTGTCTGAGTTAGTAGGCAACTTGCCCAGGGAGGGCATGGGTATTTCCCATCACATCATGATGAATACTTCCTTTTCTCTGATTCATGAATAGCACAGGCAATTTTTGTGCATATGTGTGTATTGCGGGGGGGGGGGGACTTATATAACCAATACAAGTTATTGGTTACATAACAAAAATTAGATATCAAGGAATTTCACCAATTTAGGGCATATAATCAAGTTCTGGCCACTCAATAACTATATTTTAGGCATCTCTTGAACATCTAGCTCCTGTGGTGGATATACTGTGCTGAGTGTTAGGGATTCAGAGTAGGGACTGGAGTTGGTGTGCCAATTGTGTGTCTCTTCCCAACACTGTTCAGTGACATCATTTTGGTAGCTTGAAAATGGACAGGGTAGGAGTATTTTTCACCAAGAAAAATCAGCAAAAGCTATCTGTCAGGTCTTTTCTTCCCCTGGAGAGTCAATATACCACTAGATGACACTGAGAAGCTCATGTTTTTTTCTGGGAGAAATAGAATAAAAAACAAAGATTATAATAAAGAGTAATAAAGCACTGTGATAAAGGAACTTATTAGGGTTCTCTGGGAACAAGGGATGAGACATCTTATCCAGACTGGGCAAGTCTCTTACAAGAGTAATATAAACCAAACAACTACCATTTATTAAGAACTTCTACATTCCAGGCACAGAGCTAAGTATTTTCAAAAAAAAAAAATAGCTCATACAATTCTTACAACAATCCTAAGAGGAAGGTGTAACTGACTCAGGCTTTGAAACTTATTTTGAGATGCTAAAATCTGGGGTATTCATCAAAATACTATGAGAAATAACCAGGGATATAATAAGAACAAGGGCATTTGATGTTGAGCAACCGAAAATATGTAAAGACAGGGGATATGAGCGGGGTTAATGCCTATCAGGCAGGGTCCAACCAAGAAAACAAAACAAAGAGAGGAAATTTAAGCCAGAGATTATTTAATATAGGGAATTAGTTGCATAAGTGATGGTGGAACTAAGAAAACAATAGGGGCACTGAAATTAGCAACATCTTAGGTCAGGTACCCTACATGCAGAGCCTGAGACGGCATTTCTTAAACACCTGAGTATAGACAGGGTGCTGTCAGGAGAAACAAGAGTGAAAGAAGCAAGCCAGAATGGGGGAAGGAGCTACACGAAGATATGGTTTCAGAAATCTAGCCTCAGTCTGATCCAATGAGCAGTTCTAGAATGTGGACTGAACCACGGAATTTGCCCCATCCAAAAGGCAAGGGGGCTGGGCTGTTACACCCCTGAGCAGTCATTGGCTCTGAGCCACCCCTGGGGAACAGGAGAGGGGGCTGGGGCATGATCTCATAATCTCCCCAACATACTTGGTTGAGGCAATTACTGTCAGCCAAGGGCAGGCCTCTGGAGAAGGGTACAGGTGTGAGTCATTAGCAGCCAATACCCGCAGCAGCTGGGAGATGGATGCACTGGCCCAGTAAAGGAGATCTGGGTAGGGTACCAACAACATCTGCTACAGGCTACATCCAGACATTATCCATATGGGAGAGAAACATCCATAAGCTTGAAGAACAAAAGTAGGGACAGTGTTACCTGGTGGTAAATGTTTAAAATAACAAAAATGCTGTGCGCACATGTATCCACACACAAGCTTTTTATACATTTGACCTACATAAAGGACGTGTAGCACACAATTTTCATATAATAAGAATAGATGCAACATGCTTCATCATAAATTCTATAGACCTCATTAGTGCTCACAGAATGCTTTCATTGATTTCGCCAAACTTCTGTAGCCATAGCCAACCAGCAGTTGAGGTTGACCAACTCCAGTTCTGAAATAAATGTTGGTTGTGCTAAGTGTTTACATGTATTAAGTCACTGGCCCATGACAGTCTTATGAGGTAGGTACTTTTATCACTCTCATTTTATCAATAAGGAAATCAAGACACAAAACAATTACATAATGTGTCCAAGGCTAAGCAACTAGGAATATATTTAGGTCTACTGTGATTGAAATACAAGGATCATTGACCAGAAAGGTGACAAAGCTAAATAAAGAACTCTACTACCACATAAGCCAAGAGGGGGAAAAAGGGAACCTGTTAGAAAAAAAGGTACCTAAGTGCTTATATATATTAATGCTTAGAGTGGGAACCTATCCAAGAACATTTCCCAACCAATTAATTCAATGAATAGTATTACTGTCTATTCTATACAAGTCACTGAGCTAGGACCAACAAGAAGTATTTAGAAAGCCATTATTCTTCTCAGCTCAAACCCTCAAAGCCTGTAAAGTAATGCTGATTACAATGAGGTCTGCAAATGTATGAGAGGAAAAAAACATGGCCATAGCCTTGGAGGGTATCCAGGGAGTGAAGTATAGGAGAAGAATACTAGATGCATGATTTAATGGAACTTGTTCACTGGAAATATGTGGGACATACTGGAAATCCAACTTGTGAAGTCATCTTTCAACAAGAAACTATTTTCACCTGTCACATTTAGGAGCCCATAAGGAACCTAGTGAGATGAAATGACAGTCCCAGGACTGTGTTGGTGGATGAAACAAACCCAAATACCATAACTTTTTAAAATGCTCTGTACATGACATCATATATGAATGTCATTAATATCGCAAAGACCCTTTTCTTTAATCTCCTGCTACACAGTCATCTGCCCAATCTTAGCATTTCTGACTTTCATCACAAGCAGTGAGCTTGGAATTGTAAGTTTCAGTTCAGCCTCCCACACAACAGCGTTAGTGAGTAGCAGCCTCAACCCAGATCAGGGCCGAGGAAACCAGGAACAGGGTGGTGGTGGGGGGATACAGCTGTTCAGTCCAGCTGAGTGGGCCTTAAGTTCACTCACCAACTTCAAATGAGAAATGGATGTGTCATCCACCCAGCTGCCAGGTGCTTTGAGAAGTGAGCCTAACTGGGGAAATTCGGAACACCTGTTTGATTGCCCACATCCCAGCATTCCTAACCTACAAACCAAATCCACACAGGGTAACACACACAGGACAGCACATCTAACAGTAGTCTGAGCCTGCTCTTATTCTAATGACTGGCAATTGTGTGCTCTGTGTCCCTGAAATTACAATTGTTATATAAAAAGGATAAATACCAAACTCAAACCTGATCTATACTTTGTTCATTTAGATTAAAAATCAAAGGGGTGGTCTAAACAGTAGAGAGCTTGGGTGGAAGGTGCTGTCCAATGTCTCCTTACTGAGGGTTGTAAGGAAGTCTTGGGAATCTAAGGGTTCATTCTGAGAGCCAATCAATTAGCATAGCCTGGTTCAAGGTACCACAACAAGAGCAGTGATAGAAGACAGGAGCATAATGTCCTCATTGGGCAGGTTCATTTCTATGGCACACCACGTACTTGTTAATTCATTAATTCATTCCTCTAATGGATATCTACTGAGCACCAGGCATCGTCTTAGGTGCTGGGACACAGAAGTAAACAAAACAAGACCAAACTTTCAGTCTTCATAAGGCTTACATTCTTTACCAGCAGAGCCAGTCTACCATTATAGAGGTTAAAAATGCCAGGTACTGGTATTCCCAGCCTCTGTCTCTTGCAGCATGGACATCTCATTCAGTTCTGGCGAAACAGGACTCGACAAAAGTCTGCTGTGAGCTTTTGGAAAAGATTTTGCCCCTCGTTAAAAAGATAGATGCCCAAAGAGAGACGTCTCTTTCTTCTACTGTTTAGATTTCATTAGGTGATCAGGTGATGCTTTGAACAGTGTTAGCCTCCTAGCAACCTTAAAGGAGACATACCAACATATTGAGGACATCAGAATAGAAAGACAGAAAGAACCTGGGTCCTTGAGAACAGTGCTGAGCAGCAGAACTTATCCCCAGTTCTGTATTATAAGAACTCATTCTGTGAGCACAGTACATGCCAATTATTCAAGCCAATTGTAGAAGACTATTTTGTTATTTGCAGCCAAAAAGATGCTTAGTTCCCTCATGGTAAATTAATATGCTATGAATAAGTTCATTAAAAGAGTTGCTCTTTGAAAGGTGGACCCAATGAGCTAAAAAACAAACAAACAAACCAGGAATATGCAGGAGTCAGCTACAACAATAAAATAGTTGCTCCAGGTTTTCCCAATGGAAAATCTGATCTCTAGACCAGCGATGTCCTACTGACCTTTTGTGATGGAAAAAAACAAAAAAATTCTACATCTATGCTTTCCAACATGGTAGCCACTAGCCAGCCACACGTGGCAATTGAGCGCTTGAAATGTGGTCAGTGCAACTGAAGAAGTGAATTTTTAATTTTATTTAAATTTACTTGGTTTTGCCCAAGGCACTCGGCAGCCAGAGAACACTCCCAGACAAAGAATTCCAAGAGGTTTAAGTTGTTGAAAGTCAGTCTGGTGCTCATGGAAATGGGGTTATGGGGGACACCAACAAAGCCTCCCTCAGCTACCCCCCAAAATAGCATATAAATGTCAATTTAGGCCATGTGACTAGCTGTTGGCTCATGAGCAGAAAACACACACACACAAAAAATACAATCGTTATTATGTGTAAATAAATATCCAAGACTTGGTTTATGTAATTATCCATATACTTTCGGGCAGAAGAAGTAGCCATTCTCAAAGAGTGTTCTTCAAGACTCTTTCTGGAGACCCAGGAATCAACACTGTTTTTATAATTAGAATAAGACATTATTTGCTATTTTCACCGCACTGACATTGTTGCTAATGGTGCAAAACAAAGGTGAATAAATTTGCGGGTAACCTAACATGATCAGAAGTGCTGGCTTCAAACTAGTGGTCACTGTATCCTTGACCGCCATGTATTTGCCAGGGCGGGGAGCAAGTTTCACCTAAGAATGAACTTAATAAAGCAGTAAAAAGTTTTATCAAATTAACTCGTAAACATGTTTTTTTAAAAAAGCTAAATGAGAAGCAGGCAAAAAGCATTTTTGCTACACACCAAAGCACATGGTTGTTTGGAGGTTAAGCATTGGTGCAACTGAGTTGTGAGCTAAACTAGTCGTTTTTATTTTGCTGGAATCCCATTTTTACTTGAAATTTCAACTGACAAACTATGATTATATTCAGTCTTGAGTATTTGATAGACATTTTCTCAAAAATGATTACATAAGCCTGTAACTTCAAGGAAAACAACTGAAAGTATTTGTTGTCAGTGGTAAAATTTGTTTTCAAGCCCAAACTAGAATTTGGGGAAAATGTTTGCATCACTGAGATCTTGACAGCTTCTCAATGATGAGATTGGTGATGATATTAATAGATATGTATTATAAAATGTTTCAACATTTGGAAGATCTACCTAACTTAATGAATCAATATTTCCCAAATGACCAATGCATTATGGTACAAAACTATGCATAGATTAAAAAAAAACACACTCGAAGCACAAGACTGATCATTGGATGTTACGTAACTGAATACAAAAAGTGCAGGGATGTGGTTTTCAGATTCCACATCGCAAATGACCTTTAAAAACTACCACTTGTTAAAGAATTCCAGTGTTGTATGAAAGAAGACGATCAGCAATCATCCGAACAGGCTATTAAGATACATCTTCCTTTTTGAATTTATCTGTGTGAGGCTAGAATTTTTTCACTCCAACCCAAATAACACATAGCAACAGACTAAATGTAGAAGCTGCTATGAGAATCCGGTCCTCTTCTACTAAGCCAGACGTTAAGGAGATTTGCCACTGTTCTCAAATATTTTTGTTTGTTTTGGAAACTGTTAATTTACATTAAAACATTTTTTTTAATATTGATGTGTAATGGGTTTATTGTTACTTTTAAAGGAATTGAAGAATTTTAAAAAAATTTATCAGCTTTAATTCCTAACATGGCAAATATTGATATATATCAATATCAACACATACATATAAGCTACATAAACAAAAACCCTCTGAGGTCTCAATAATTTAAGAGAATAAAGGACCTGAGATCCCACAGAAGTTTTAAGAATTGTAGATACTAATTACCTTTAATATGCAAAAGAAACTTAATGGTCTCTTTAAGACCTACTAAAATTTGGCATAAATTCAAAGCTGTTTTCCAACAGAAATAAAGATGTTACACTGAATTATCTTTACTCTCCCCTGACTGTCTCCTGTCCAAAGATAGGCCAGCCGGAGCTGGGAGCATAATCTCAAAATTAAGAGGTCCATATAGGAGTCATACTAATCCCCTTGGTCTCATCGTGTTGGAATTCTAACCCAGTGGTCACATGCTTCCACGCTTAGAAAGATTCTCATAAAGTGAGCAGCCCAGGAGATTCTGAGGCCGGCTGTCCTCAGCTTATCTTTGGCAAAACAAAGTTCTAAACGCTATACAAGCTGATACACCAACTGCCCTCTTTTCTCCTTATCCTCAACAAGCATCCTGCATGCCTGTCTGTATTACTCTAAACACAGTTTTACATCATTACCTTCAAAGTCAAGTCCTAACAACTGTACTTGAGGACTATTATGCCTGCTCTCCGATAGCTGCCCTGCTCCTATGTTCTCACTCTGGTTCACACTCTCACGACTTTCTGTCTGGATCATCAGAACAACATTCTAACTGGTCTCCTCACTTCTGTCCTGGCAGTGATCCAATGAAATTACTAATACTGGTCCAGAAAACTAGCTCAGATTATATCATCATTCCGCTCAAAAATATTTAATGCCTATAACTTGCAATTCCCCAACTCCTTGATTTAGCTTTTACAGTTCTCCACGATGAAGCTCCAACTGGCCATTCCTACCTCACTTCTCCATTACACTCCTGTACACTCCACAAATGCAACTTTTGCTCTCCTGGACCAGATTCAGGCTTTTCACCTTCACCTTGGTTGTGTTATCCCCTCTGCCTGGAGTTTCTAACCATGTCAGTTCTCCCCTCAGCTCTTGTTCATTTAAATTGCTAGATGCCCTTCAAGGGCCAGATCAAACATCACCTATTCCACCAAGCCTTATGTGATCTTCCACCTGGAAATAACTTCTCCGAAAGTTTTAGGTAACTGCTCTTGTTTCTGTTCATAACCCTTCCCACCCTGCAGCATTCATTGTTAGCTGAATGCATATTTCATCTTCCTAGTTAGACTGAAAGAGCCGTATGGGAGTTTTGTGCATTTATGTGTCTCGTTAACTCCATACTTTGAATGAATCCGACATGAAGTCTTACACATACTGGGCACTCAATCAGTATGTTTTCAATGAACTGAGTAACCTTTTATAAAACATTTATTCAGATTTCTCAAATGCAGAATGTAGAATTTACCTAAAAAATCACTCCATGGTACAGAAATAATTTATCTTTTTGGTTGATGGTGGTAGTTTGTTGGTTTACAGTTAGTAGCACGTAATTTTTATGCTTATGGCACATACCCAGTTCTGCAAGAAATTTCTCAGCCAACGTCTGATACTAAAAACTTTTTAAAAAACACATACACAACAAAACTTCACTCTACTTATTGCTTAGCCTTTCTCAGAGTTCTGTTTCGGTGTTTGGAAATGTGCATCCATGATGCAGCGTGTGCCAAGCCCCGTACTGAAAAGTAAGAGCATTACCCTATGCTCAATGTGATCCTTTTTGATCCTATCCTATTTGTGATCCCTTGCCCTGTCCTGGTGCCCAACAGAACCAGCAGCCATGAGAAACTGAAAGCATGGAAAGAAAACACTGTGAGAAGAGCTCTGGGAAAATATTCCCTTCTGTGCTCCTGTAAAAGCCAAGGGCTGACTCCCTAGAAGATCCACAACCCCCAGGGTGATCACGATTTGCATGGCTCCAAATAGAAAACAGCAAATTCCTGAGCTATTGGCATAACACAAAAAGTAAAGCACATTTGTAGCATTCTGGAAACTCTGGTGGCTGGAGTAGAAAAGCTAGTATGGGAAAGATTTTGTTGAAATTGCCATTGACCAAAGCAACCAACTGGGGAAAACCAAATAGGAATTTTCTGGCTGAAGCGGAAGATGTTTGTTACATACTCAGGGTGAAATAAGATCTTTTAATACTGTGGAAATGCTATTGCATTCTAGCACAGCTTGCCATTTCTCCCTTAGCAATATTTCTTTTTATTGCAGACTTTAACTTACCAACTATATGACAAAATTGACAGAGATAACATGAGGTTCCAGATTAACACAAATTCACAGCCCACAGAAAAAAGCTTAAAACTGTCTAATGGCTCATCCTATATAACAATAAAGAATAATTAGAGTAACAGATTATAAGCCTTGGCACGCAAAGATAGATATCAGTTTCTCACTCTAAAGGTAACTTCTCTGTGATTAATTTGACCCCAAACAAGTTATTACTATATAACCTACTCATGTAATAAATACTATATAACCTACTCATGTAGGTAATAAAACCTTAAGAGAATTCTGCCTGGTCTACAATACTTATTTGATCCCACCCACATCTACCCTTTCCTGACACTCCCTGTCATTCTTAATGGAAATGCTTACCAAAGGGACGATGAAGTTTTCCTTTGTGGACTATTCCGTTGGTTCTATTAGTTGTCACCCTATTGATTCCAGAAATATAGCCAAGGTCCATGTTTAGGCTTAAGCATAAAATAGTGAATGGCAAGGGAACAGTCTAGACTTTCTGGGCAGTGTTTAATAATGTACAAAAGCTAACATGCGGATGGTCCTCAACTTACTATGGTTAAGCTTACACTTTTTCAACTTTACAATGTTGTGACAGTGATATACATTCAGTAGAAATCATACCTTAATTTTTTTTTTCCATCTTTGTTGGAGTATAATTGCTTTACAATGGTGTGTTAGTTTCTGCTTTATAACAAAGTGAATCAGTTATACATATACATATGTTCCCATATCTCTTCCCTCTTGCGTCTCCCTCCCCCCACCCTCCCTATCCCACCCCTCCAGGCTGTCACAAAGCACCGAGCTGATCTCCCTGTGCTATGCGGCTGCTTCCCACTAGCTATCTACCTTACGTTTGGTAGTGTATATATGTCCATGCCTCTCTCTCACTTTGTCCATACCTTAATTTTTAATTTTCATCTGTTCCTGGGCTGGTGACATGCCCTATGATACTTTCTTCTTGATGCTGGGCGGCAGTAATGAGCCTTGGCTAACAGTCAGCCACGTGATCACGAGGGTAAACACCTGATACACTTACAACCATTCTGTACCCAGATAAGCATTCTGCTTTTCACTTTCAGTACAGTATTCAATAAGTTACATGAGATGTTCCATTCTTTATTATAAAATAGGCTTTCTGTTGGAGGATTTTGCCCAACTGCAGGCTAACGTATGTGTTCTAAGCACATTTAAGATAAGCTAGGCTTAGCCGTGCTGTTTGGTAGGTGTATTAAACACATTTTTGACAAAATTATTTTCAATTTACAATGGGTATATTGGGACATAACCCTATCGTAAATCGAGGAAGATCTGTACATTATAATTTGAATTATGTAATTGGACAAATCAATGTGCTTTACAAATCATAAATAAATATGGACAGCTGTCATCTTAGGGATCAGATATGTTCCAAAACTTTCAGAAGGTTCCGATTTTTTCAGATTTTTGGTACACAATTTTCCTTGAAAACAAGGCAATGCACTGGTGTTGGGGTCAGTCCTGACAGGCAGGCCAGCTCTGACAGAGAATACGACAGTAGAACGACAAACAGCATGGACTCTGAAGTCACTGGGTTCGAAATCCAGTTCTGCCACATGTCATCATAGTGACCTTGGATAATCAGCTTAATTGTTCTAAGCCTGGGTTTCCCTTTCAACGAAAGGGAGAAAATAATACTTAGGTACCTCATGGGATTCTAGAGATTAAATGAGATAACTTATTTGACATAGTGCTTGGAATGTTCCAAATGTTCACGAAGTGTTAACTATTATATTCTTATTATTGTTACTATTATTATTTGGCCACCACTTAAGCCTATAACTTATTGGACTACGGAAGTAACCTGAGTTCTAAGATCTGGTAGTAAAAGTGCTGAAAGAAACAGCCAAAGAAGGATAATGGATTCCTCTGCAATTTCCAATATACCCAATTTTATAAAAATAAACCAAGTTTTTATTGGGGGTGGATACTTTCCTCTTTTCTAGTAACTTTATTCTATATCCGACCCCTCCTGCAGCCCCTAGTACTTTATATTCCTCAATTTCTTCCTCCCCTATGGCTGTCCAGATTTCTTCTCCCCAACACCAAAACAAGAGGTTTCTCCTGTTCAGATGAAAGTGCACATTCCTTCAGTTAGATTTTCAGCACAACAGTGTGATTAATCAACTTAACATTAAGGTGACACTTTCATATATTTTATATGAAAACCCCCAAATTAATCACTAATACAAAGTGAGCTCGTGTGTGAGAGTTGATGTTGTCTACAAGGCTGATGTATGGAATACACACACACTCGCACACACACACGCACGCGCACACACACCCACACACACACAGAAAGCTATTACTACCCTGTACATGTCCCTCCCTTTTGCTATAAAGGCATAGATGATCACATATCGCTGCACTCCAGTGATACTTCCAGTGGCTCATGCAGCTACACTTGTGAGAGCTCAGGAAGTATGTAGGAGTTAAGGGAGGGGCTGCCATTGGTAGGCAAGTGCTCTCTCTGTCTTTTACTCTGAACAGGACTCCTTTTAAATAAAATGTAGTTGGATTATGAATAGGAAAAAGGCAAACAAATCTCAGCACAAAATGGGCTCTTTTCCTCAGGCATTCTTACAACTGTTTATAACCCACTTTCTCACAGTTTTTCCATTGCTTTTACGAAAAGACACCATTTTCACAAGGTACTATGTACATAGCTCTACAAATCAACTTTGCTAAAAATCCCCAAGCTCTTCCTCGCTAGGCAGGTTCACCACTGTGCCTCCAGGGGTCTGGGCAGACTCTGACACCAGGCAGGTGCTCAAGATTTGTTGATTAAGTCAATTAATAAGTGGATGAAAGAATGAATATGTAGGTTATTTGCCCATAGATGTGAATATAAGCAGTCTCATATTTTAATACAGTTTAAAATATAGTAACAATTACTATATATTAAAACAAGACTAGCCTACCACGTCATATATACTATTAAACAGATTTCTTCACATGTAACTATATTACTAAATCAGTAATTGCCAACCTTCTGCCTTTCATGCTGTGGGATGTCTCCAATTATCTCGAGAGGCAAGTGGAGCTCTCAAAATGAAATTAATTTTAATTAACTTTTAAAATGTAAGCGTGTATGGGAACAGAGGGTTACACAAAATAGTGTCACAGCATAAAAAGATTAGGAATTAGTGCACTAGCCAAAGAGAAGACAAAAGAGTTTGAAACATTGCCTGAGGTCAAGCATTTCACTTCTAAATAGTTTCCCATGAAGAACACACTCGAAAGAAAAGAGACAGTGCAATTTAAACGATCCTAAGCCTACTACTGTTTTATTTAGATGGGGATAGTTAAAGACTATATTTGCCTGAGGACAGAGAACAGACTACATGAAAAGAAATATTTCTTAGGTATCCAGTACAGTCCCACCATGCTGAATTTTCTTAAAGCTCTGACATTAGCTTGGGACTTATATTCATAGCTGACTAATGAGGACACATCACTCCTTTCATGCCCTTCTTATTCGAGATAAGTGAAAACAATTAAAGGGTAGACATGCATAATAGTATGCCGATCTGACACAGGATCAAGGTCCTTAAAAAAAAAATGTTTTCAACACATTTATCATAGACTTGTTGCTATTCTGAATAATGTCTCCTATAAGAAAATGGCTAAGCCATTTTTTTTTTAAACTTAGGAAAGAAAAACATAGTACCCCTTCCACCTTGATTCTCTGGTTTGTATCCTTCAAGATTTCTCTCTCCCTGAATTAGAAAAATAATGGTCTTGCTATAAACCTCAAGAATCAGGTCATTTCATCAAATAGGCACACATACACATGCACGAACACAGTCTCTTAGCACACAAATCAATCTAAGGTCATACATCCTTGTAAATAATGAATGTCTAAGCAACTATTTCTGTACGACAATAGGAAGCATTAAGAGAAACGACCCATGTTTTACATTGCCATAAAGCCAGACACCACATTTTCTCTTTCTTTATACTTGCCATAATGAAGTCATAGATACTCAATACATGATGTTTGGATTTACGTGAAGAGGGTTCTATCAGGAACAGCATACGGTTGTCCCTACATAAACAGCCAAAGCCTCACAGAAACATTAAGGGTAACCCCTTAACGTTTGTGGCAGGCAGGCTCCAAGATGGCCTGCAAGATCCCCACCTTCTGGTATCGTCACCTTTGTGTAATCTCCGCTCTTGGAGTATGGGCTGGCCTAGTGCTTCACTTCTAGGTTACAGAATGTGGCAGAGATGATAGGATGTCACCTCCATGATTAGGATACAAAAGATTATAGTTTCTGTCTTAATAGCAGATTAGCCTTCTTGGTTTGGACACTTCAGTGAAACAAACCGCCATGTTGGAGAGGCCCATGTGACAAGGAACTGAGGACATCCTCTGGCCAGGAACCAACGCCCACAGACTAACCACATCCCCCAGGAATTGAAATCTGCAAACAAAAACTCTAGCTTAGAAGAGGATCCTTTCATGGCTAATATTCCATTATATTGATACACCACATTCCGTTTATCCATTCATCTGCTGTTGGATATTTTGGTGGTTCCTAACTTCTAGCTACTGTGAACAGAGCTGCTATGAATACTGATGTACAAGTTTTTGTTTGAACACCTGTTTTCAGTTCCTTTGAGCATATACCTAGGAGTGGAATTGCTGGGTCATATGATAATCTTAAGTTTAACTTATTGAGGAAAAAGTGTGTTTTTTTTAAAGTCTCTAAGTTATAGTAAACTGCTACACAGTAATAGGTAACTCATGTGAAGTTAAAAATGAATTTGTAGCCAGGCAGAAAATTCCAAAATGTGGACTAATGAACTAAAGGGGAAAAACTTACCTTAGGTCTTACTTGCAAGTCATTATTGCTTTAGTAAACAGCATCTACTACATTCTCAAAATGTTTCTTTCACAGGCAAGATTTAAAAATAACACCAATACCAGCAACTGCTCTGAAAGCTTATAGCTTGCCATGTGCTGTGCTGCACCATACTACCCAGACAAGGAAATGAAACTCCCCAGAATTCTTTCTTCTCACTTTCCACATCCTTCTTCAGAACATCTTCAGTCACATAGTTTCAGCTACCTCTAATACCCTGAAAACCATCAGTTCAACTGCTCTCATCTAATTTTCTCCTAAGCACCAATACCCTTATTTCTTACAGTCTATCATATATTCCCTTCTAGATGTTTCCCAGGTATTTTAAACTCAACTTGTCTCCCAATGAACCCATTCTTACCATGCATTCTTTTCCAAACCAGTCTCCTGGATTCCCTGTTTGGGGACTGGCAGCCAGCCAAACTAAGAATCTGAAGAGTCATTCTTAACGCCTTACCCTTATTCCTAATAATCAATCATCAATCACCCACATTTACCCCCCATCCCCATCCCAGTGTAATTGCCAAGCTCTTGGACGCTTTGAAACGCCACCAGGCATTTTTCCTCCGGCTGTTTTTCCTCTGCTCCACCTATGGCATACCTAGAAAAACCCAATGCATATTTCAAGTCTAAACCCAAACATCATCTCATTGTGAGGGCTTCTTTAATTTCATTTTAACAAAATTGCTTTCTCCATCCTTTGTGATCCTAGAGCAACCTGTATATCCCTTTGATGTTAGGACACTTGTAACAATGCTTGTGTATTTAACGTGTTCAATTTTTTATGACTGCTCTGTGCTGATACCTCTCTGTACTTAACGTTTTGAGACCAGTTCTTCCGGATATTTCAGTGATCTAGCACTGGAACAGGCATATAATCTTCACTCAATTCATGTCTGCTGAATTAAAAATAGTCGTCTGATTTATACTGCTCATTCACTCAATCAACTATCAAATATTTACTGAGTGACTTCCGTGCACCAGAATCAACACGGGACAATGGGAATACAGTGGTGAACTAGCTGGACACGGCCCCTGCCTGACTCATGAGCTCATAATCCAACAGGTCACTGAGTTGATAATATCTTTATGACACTATGTTATTTAGGCTTTAACCTACGTCTTAGCAAGATGTGTATTTCCCATAAGAGCATATTTACTCTTCTGATTCGTAAAGTAGTAATAAAAATTGGAAAGTTAAATTTCTTTTCAGTGAGTTGTAAATAAAATAATTTTATTTCCAGTGTCATTATCACTGCACTAAAAACAAAGCAAAGCCCCTCCTTGCAGTCTCAAGACATATGACTGCTTGTACAGTATATTTAAACATTTACAGATGCCTCAACCATCCAGAACACAACTAAAAACTAGGAGCCATGGGGCAGCCAACAGAAATGTCCTCAAATTAACATCTTAAAGCTCACATGCTTAACACTCTAAAAGGTCCCTCAGGTCCACACAAAAATCTTGCCTAGAAAAAAAATGTGATCACACTTAGTTTCTTGGCTCCCTGCTCAAAGCATATTAGAAGCAGTAAATCATTATGTGGGAGACGGAGGGGAGATAGAATCCACCAGAGACAGGCACGTGGACAGTAGCAAAGAGAAATAGTTACAAAAGAGACTAAATCAAGAAATTACGAAATTAAGAAAAGAAAAAAGAGAAGACGAGATCAACAGCAATTAAAGGGGAAAAAGACAAATCAAATTACGGTACTGTGTATTTTAAACTTGTTTCTTTAATCAAGGGAAGTCCTTTCTAAAGAAAAATCATCTGTTAAGGCAATTGTGTTTACATTCTACAGTAGCTCTTTCAGACTGGACGTCTAACAATTTGATTAATTATTATTTCAGAGCCATATACTAGTTTCCTGAAAGAACTGTCAGAGGTGGTATGTTTACTTCTTGGGGGAACCACAGGTAATCCTGAGAGAATTTCATGTCAAAATTCAGCTGCATTAGTACTGAGATATAATTATTCTTCAAAAGGATCACAAAATCAAAAGCAAGTCGGATAAAACAAGTGTAATGATACACACACCAAGAAATTAAGAATTGATCTTTGGTAAACCACAATCTGGGTAGGAAATTAAGGAACCTGGGACAGGGGTAGATTGTCATCTCTTCTTACAATCAAAAGCCATAGTTTTGACAGAAAAGTAAATAAATGGGACTCTTGATACTTGAACAGGGAACTGGAAACATACGTGGTACATGTAACAAAGAGTCTATGTGTGTGGTAGGGAGGTGTCTTGCTTGGCATAAAGCTCAAAACATCTTTAAATTGAAATGAAAGAGAAAATATGCCTTGATAAAATCCTACCTCCTTCCTAACATGGGTGTCCCTCAGAGGGACGACAGATGTGCTGAAACATTATAGCCATTGGGGTGTCTAGTGAGACTTGGGGCATAATCCCCCATTTCTTGTCATCACCTCTATCAGTACACAGTTTCTGTTTATCCCAATATACCATAGAAGTATTATCATTTTCCACGTCTCTGGTGATGTGAAATACCTTGAGAAGCACTGGCGAAAAGCAGTTTATCTTGCCATTCAAGGATCCTGGTGGTTTGACCCCATTAACCTTCCTAGCCTTGGATCCTTCCACACCGTTTATGGGAATTGTACAGCAGCCAAAATGCCCTGCTCACATTTTTTGCCTTAAACCCATCATACTTCCCAAATGTGACCATCTCTGCTAATGACCTGTCCCTCTTCTGGGAATCTCCTTTCTCCCTATCTTCATATCTCCAAGTATAATCCATCCACAAGTCCTGTGTTATATGCCACCTGTGCCACAATCATTCCTTTTACTGCATTTGTACATAATCTTCTTTTTCTCACTGAAGAGCCAGAGTAGTTTATTATCTGTAGTGTTTGTTTGTTTGTGGGCCACGCAGTGCGGCTTGCGGGATCTCAGTTCCCCGACCAGGGACTGAACCTGGGCCACAGCAGTGAAATCCCAGAATCCTAACCACTAGGCCACCAGGGAACTCCCCTATTATCTGTAGTTCTTAATGTCATGTGTAGGTAGCTTTCTATGTTGTACTATTGTTATTTATACACACAGTTTTTTAGTTTGCTAACTATAATTAAAGATCTTTGACAGCTAAATGTAAGGAAATGTACTCCAGCAAACCTTTTCTGAGTACCTTTATGTGCCAAGTACTATACTAGGTGCAGAGGATATAAAAATTAATGTGGTTCCACTATCACCAGACTTATGTAGCATTGCTCTTAAAGTTGTAGCCAATAAAATAGGGCAGAAAGCTGATGTAAAAGACATCACAACCACTAGAAAAGAGACAAAATAGTCTTTATTGGCAGATGATTACTGCATACCTACAAGTCCTAGAGAATTAACTGGAAAGCTTAGAACTAATAATATGACTCCAGGAGGTGATTAGAAACAAAATTTAAATGTTTTAAAATATCTTTGGGACTTCCCTGGTGGCACAGTGGTTAAGCATCTGCCTGCCAATGCAGGGGACACAGGCTCGAGCCCTGATCCGGGAAGATCCCACATGCCACGGAGCAACTAAGCCCGTGCGCCACAACCAAGAGTAAGTCCCTGCTTGCCGCAACTAGAGGAAGCCCGCGCGCATCAACGAAGACCCAATGCAGCCAAAAATAAATAAATAAAATAAATAATTTTTTAAAAAAATTTAAAAATTAATGCAATAACAATAAAATATGCTTATTTGGGGAAAAAATTCCAAAATGTGTATGAATCACACACACAAAACACGTTTGTATAAACGAAGCATCATATCGTGTTTCTAGAAGGAAAGACTAAATATAATAAATATTTCAATTTTCCAAATTTACTAACGAGTTTAATGCATTACCAATCAAAATCTCAAGGGAATCTTTCAACCCCAAATTCACCTGGAATATATAAAAATAGCCATATTTTAATGGCAAAATGATAAATAGAGAAAATTTAAAGGCACCTACAAACATCAAAAATATTAATCTGAGTTATCCAAAAAAATGCAAACTAAAATACAGTTCATCTCCAAATACTTGCCCAGTCTTGGTAGCAAGTATGTTCCTATTATCAGTCACACTATCAGAACCAGGCGCCATTAAACACATGGCTGCTATAAAGTCTTCAGATCTGAGAAATTTCTACATTATTCAGTTGACAATGTCACAGCGAAGAAGTATGAGAAAACAATGAATTCAAGTCTCTACATTTAATTGTGACCATCAAAGAAGAAATGGTTGATGTTATCCTAGAGACCATAATACCAAAAATGGTCAATTATGCTAAACTTCAGCATTTCAATATAATAATTGGAGGAAGAGGAGGAGGAGAAAAACCAGTCCATGACCAGTCATCTTAAAGAAGAAGGTAGATAAAGGAAGGATGAAACTATAAGAAGGGGAAAGAAGATTAAAGGCTAAAATGAATTTATCCTTGCAAAACTGTTAAGAAGAACAAAGAAGCAAAATAAACAAAAACAGAGGGCATAAAAAGAATGATGTTCGGGCTTCCCTGGTGGCGCAGTGGTTGGGAGTCCGCCTGCCGATGCAGGGGACACGGGTTCGTGCCCCGGTCCAGGAGGATCCCACGTGCCGCGGAGCGGCTGGGCCCGTGGGCCATGGCCGCTGAGCCTGTGCGTCCGGAGCCTGTGCTCCACAACGGGAGGGGCCGCGACAGTGAGAGGCCCGCGTACCGCAAAAAAAAAAAAAAAAAGAATGATGTTCCGGAAAGAGTTAAGAGAAAGGTAAATTTGAAGGTAGGAAAGCATGCATTAAGCATCTTTAAGTTAATTCAAGTCTCCAGATCCAGAGAGATTACACACCAAGATAGCAGAAAAACTCAGATACCATCGCAAAACTACTCTAAGCATTGCTATATAACCATGGAGAATGGGAAAGTTACCAGAAGACTGGGGATAGGTCAATATCACTTGAGTTTTTTAAAATGGGATCATCATAAACCATCATGGGGTCACTAAGAATAAGTCTTTCAAAATAATTCTCAGTTCCTTTTGGACTGGCTTGCCAGGTTGGTAGATTTTGGGAATACCTCATTTCAGCAAAATATTTAACAAGTCTCTTGTTGTATCCTTGGGCAATAAAGAGAAGAGTAAACCAGATGACAGTAATTAGGCAGCCTGGTAACTGAATGAACAGCCGTACCCTAAAATTCATGGATCTGTGCCAGCATGGAAAGGGTTGGGTCTTCTATGATTTGCAACCAACCTTGGTTCTCACAGCATTTTACACATAACTCTATTATAGCAATTATCACACTGCATTATAGTTATATAATTACATGTCTATTATTCCCTATAGCCTGTGAACTCCCTGAAGGAATGATTACTAGTCATCTTGTTATCCCTAGCAGGGAGCATGGGACTGGTACAGAGTAGACAATTTGATACATGTCTGTAAGCTTTAACTGAATAAAAACTTTGAAGGTATCATTTCAAGATTTACAGATGGCACAAAGCTGAAAGAAATTGCTAATATTTTTGATGACAGAATAAAAAAAAAAGTCAAAAAGCCCTTGACAAGCTGGAACTATGAGCCAGTGCTTACACAGTGAAATTTAATAGAGATATAAGTAATGTCTGGAACTTGGAATTATAAAAAAAAATCATTAAAAACAGAAGAGACTTGACTTAAAACAGCTGGGTATCTTGACAGTGAACCCAGTATGAACCAGTGGGGTGCTGTGGCAGGTACTGCTGGCTTTGACAGAAATACAGTGCCTGAAGGAGACAGGTGAGAGTGTCACAGATCAGACCATATCTAGAGCATCATGCTTCTGGATGCATGTTTTACAAGGACTACTCACAATTTAACACTTGTCCAAAAGCAGGCAACTAGGATGGTGATGGACCTGGAGACCACAGAATGTGGGAAATAGTTAAAGACATGAAAGAGACTTAGCTTGGAAAATGATCCTTCAGAGTATATGACAGCAAGTTTCATGCTCCTGACTTACTGTCTAGGGAGGATATATTATTTGTTGAGTATGGTTCCACAAAGCTAACTGGGTCCATTTTCGCAAAGAAGCAGAAAGTTAGATTTTAGTAAATTATAATTAATTGTAATAATTAAAACTCTTCAAGTGTGACATATTAATATACTTTCTGAGACTGACTTTCTCAGGATGGAAGCACTCAATTTGAGACGGTACAGCCATACCTCAGGGATTTGAAAAGAGCAAATTCCTATCTGGTGTAACAAGTTTGACTAAGTAACCCCTGATTTAACATGTACGGTTTCATGTTATTTTATAAGATGAAAACTGGAAGGCAGAATGCCGTAAGAAGCCTCAAATGACTTGTGAGACACATTTCTGAAGGAAACTGCATACACAACTTTTCTGACACTGCTCTTGAGAAGGATGGCTGGGGCTACTGCAGCAAATGCACCCATAAGCCAGAGCGATGGCAGATCATCTGTAAGACACTGCCATGCCTCATGTGCGTTGGACTCTCCAACATGCCAGCAGGTAGGGGAGACCAGGAGCATCACTCTATTACATAGGTACACTGTAAAAGTATATAAATATACGCAGGCAGTCAAGAGGAATGAATTTCTAAACTCTATAACCATACACTCCCTCTTTTTTACACTGATTCCCAGACTCACTGACTGATTTAGAACAATTTTCCCAGCCAAAAAAAAAAACCCTTTAGCTCATCAACTAAAGAGCAACATATATTTAATATGCAATTTTTCAAACCATCCTTCAAACACCTTCAATAACCAGTTACATCACCAGAGATGCACACCTACACATTTAAGATTAATTCAAATTCCAAGCAGAAGTCAAAAGTGCATTGAAATGTGACTTTACGTCCAGTGCAATGTAAGCAAGTCAATTTTTCAATGAATCTTGACTAAATGTAAAATATCATCTGTTTCTGCGACAAACAAGTCTGTGCCATTAATCATATGCTTCCAGGTGCAACAACTCACATTCAAATTAAACCACGAAATAGCATCACAGTGTTAAGATTCACACAAACTGATCTTTTAACAGATTGTAGAAAAAAACACATACATTAAAAGAAGAAGCGGGAGAAAAATGTTACACAATAAAAACATCTGAAAGAGCTTAAGCACCCAAGCAGATAGAATTCTGGTTTTTGAGCTGCATAGGAATAAACGTTAAACAAAACTCAGAGCCTGCTCTTAAACAACGAATACATCATAAAAAATATTTCTTTTTATAGTCACAGGACTGAGAGTTTTGCTGTTTATATCTATCCCAGCATACAAATCCATAGTACTGCCAGGACTGTCCCCTCTGACTTAACTGGGAAGCCAGACAGAAGAGTCTGCCTGGGCTTCTTTTAGTTTAGTTCAGTTTGTGTCCAAAACAGGCCCAAGAATCATCTCTTCTTCAGTCGCTACACTCCTGCCTGCCAGTTACACGGCTCCAAACATTTCCCTTCCAGCTACAGATTATTAAACTGTTTTGTTGTTTTAAAACTTGATTTAGAACTGCAGTAGATAACTTCTTTTGCTTCAGGCTCCCCTAGGTCAGCAAGCTGTAACAACGTTCGAACAGCGCAATAGCGTCCATTGCACATTAAAAGCAAGGATGGTGCCAGGAACCAGCAAAGTGATATATTCTAGGTTAGCCATGTCAGGCATTTTCCAGTCCCAAAGCAGGTTTCATATAGTCAGCCCATGGGCCAAGGGATGCACATGGCTGTCCTGTACTTGCTCCCTTGTGTCCTCCTCTTGCCTCCCTTGTGTTCTTGTGACCTGCCCCACTGAACTCCCTGGACAAGTTTCCCAGGGAGCGACGGTACACAAGAGGGACGCAATCCTTTGAGAGTCCTTCCTTTCTGCCTTGGGTCTTACGCTGTTCTGCTACAGGGCTTTATACTGCATCATCTGGCAAGCCACACATCATTCCCAGTTCTCAGTTGACTTCCCTTTAAAATGGTACCCCAGCCTAGCCTATTTGAGAGAAAAGCCGTAAAAAAAAAAAAAAAAAAGAGAGAGACAAAACTTAAAAACCAACAGTACAAATAAAAATGTTAATAGGCATACTGTCAAATCAAGGTTAAGAATTTAGCTCCTCTGATTAACGAATCAAGATGAGACTAGGATAGTCATCAAGATATTGAGATATAAAGATATGAGAACAAAAGCTTCATCTCAATAGTTTCTATGCTCTTACTTACTAGATTTCCTTCTTTTGTACTCATTATTTCTTTGCTCCCTTGTCCTCTTTCACAGAGATATTTTGTCCCAGATGATGAATGAAGGAGTATGTAAGGTTTTAATTTCATAACAGTCTTTGGAGAATTTTCCCAAAGTAATTTAACCTGAAGTTAAAGTTGTATATGATAGTTGCATGTGGTAGATTTCAAGGATTTTGAATAAAACAGACTAGCATCCTTTTAAGAGAACACTTTTTTTTAGAAAGTAGGATGAGGAAATAAACAGAACATTGCACCGACTAAGACTTAGATGAAAGAGAATTTTAGAATTAATTTATGCCTTAGAAATGGTCTTGACAATATTTAGCTAAATCAAATAACTTAAAAGATATCAGGACTTCAATATTTTAAGAAAATTTGGAGTGCAACCTTTTACAAAACCAATAATTCTTTCATAATACTACAAATGACTTAATAAAACCTACTAATGTGTAAATCTATATTTTTAAACATAGGGTTTTCTTAAAGCAGAGTACAACCATACATGTCTTAAAACAGCAAGCTTTTAGTAATATTTTAAAGGACAGATAACTAACATCCGACTGATTTCTGCAAAAGCACAGTGTCCAAAGATGATAATGGTGGTAAGATGTCATGGTGGTACCAAAATCATATTAAATACCCAGTACCACTTTTAGTAGAGAACTCTTTTCAATAGTATACTGCATGCAAATAATCTAACTATTTAGGTCCTTTAAATCTGGGTAGTACTCAGTGCTTCCTGCATAAGGCAATGCAAAAAGATTTTCCTTTAATCTATTACTAAGAGGAAAACCATCTTATCTAACGTTGTTTTCAAATGGTCTCATTTTATTAAATCCTGTCTTGAAGATTAGGGGAGGAGGTTGACCATTAGTCTCTGACCATTAGCTTTGGTAGAGAAAAACTTTCAAGACTTGTTGAGTTCACACTCTCATTCTCTAATGCAAGAAGAAAAAAAAATTTCTTTTTTGCGTTACGCGGTCCTCTCACTGTTGTGGCCTCTCCCGTTGCGGAGCACAGGCTCCGGGGCATGTGGGATCTTCCCGGACCAGGGCACGAACCCATGTCCCCTGCATCGGCAGGTGGACTCTCAACCATTGCGCCACCTGGGAAGCCCGAAAAGAATTTTTTGTATACCTTTAGACTCAAATTGAGCTGATCAGTTCAGAAAAGGGCAGAATTCACTGGAACAGAGAGCCCCCAAACAATTATATTATAATCTCTTTTAGACTAGAACGAAAAAATTAAGGGAAAGTGACACGTATAGTTTCTTGATGTTGTTGTTTCCTTTTTCCTTTTTTCTCCACTGACCTGAAGAGAAACAAAATTCAGAAACCTGAAGGAGAGAGAAGATAAGGGGTGGGAAGGTTCACCCAAGCAGAAGCTGTATATTGTTTTAGTTCCAGGAAGTAACAGGACTAGGGAACAGTTAGGGTCCTATGTAGAGGTCAAGAAGATGTTTAATACCTGAAACAAAAAGGGCCACTATGAAGGAGAAGTTCCAAAGCTCAAAGCACCAAAACATCAAATCTGCCTAGGACAGGACTAGGAGAAAGCATTTAACCTTAAAAAGAGGAGAGACAAAGTTGCTTGAAACAAACAAAAACACATGGGCCATGGCAAAGGCTGATAATAATTAAATATGTAGAACACAAGAGGCTTCAACCTAGATATCTGGACCTCATCTGAGATATTTGTTACTCTCATGTATTTCGCCCTGAATTGTTATTCCTTCATTTTAGGTAGAAGCATGGGACCGATGTGGGGTTGTTCCTCTCAGCTCCCTTGCATACATGGGCCCTTTCAAAGATTTGAAGAAATAAAGAAAGCAACTTTGAAGAAAGTTTTAAAAGTAGCTTCACCTAATAAAAAGGTTTTTGTGTTCAGTATTGCTCTGTCTTTTATCCACGATATGATTCCTGGTACACGTGTCAAAAATCTCCCAGTGTAATTCATTTGATTCTTTTTTTGAATCCTCATCCAAATCTGTAGCGTTCAGAGTTTAACTAAACTTCATGACAAGTAACACACATAATAAACTCAGGAAGAGAAAACAAACTTTTGATGGTACTATTAGAAAACCAAACTATATTAACCAGTTTTAGAGGATGGAGAGTAATCGACATTTCATTTCCCAAATTTCAGCTTCTGCTGCCTGTCGTCATTCTCACCCAGAACTAAGAAGACTACATAGTCAAATGTTTTCAGCGTTTCACAGCCTGAGCCTCTTACGATTTTTTATGGACACACACAGAATCTAAAATGACTAGGAAATTTTGTTTTAAGACTGTCCAGAGATACACCTAAAATCTTTAGGTAATTTTCCAGACTCTAGATTTAAGGTATAATAATTTTGGATCTTAACACATTACCATTTAAACAGATTTTCATCTGCTTAAGAAGAGACAACAGCCCCACATCTTGAAAAATACTTGCAAAAATAGACAGCTATATAAAAACGAGTAACTATCAAAGACAGCCCACATTTAAAAAAAATAAATGCATCTATTATCTACATTTAGAGCCCTGACAACTATGTTCCCAAGAAGCTGCCTCTGCATTTTTCACTTCCCAGCTAATATTAGATCCATCCTCACTGAGATTTCATCTAATTAGTAAGAGGAAAAAGTTATTGACATTGAAATCTACTTAGTGGACTTTGGAAGAAAAAGAAAACTGAGCCAAAGATTGGCACTCTGCCTGTGTGCCCTGAAGTGTGGACTGTTTAACAATATGGTAAGCCCATCATCAGCCCTGGTTGTACCACCAATTATGGTTTTAAGATAAAGAGGTTTTATAATTACGCACCCCAAATTTAAAATTCACCATCAACTTAAAGAAAAAGAATGTGGTAGTGGTGGCTCCCACTCCAAAGAACTTTGGGGATCATTGATGTTAAAGTCCAGAGAGAGAAAATATATTATGTTCTACCATCTTACCATATCATGTATAGACTACTGTAGATAAACATACCCACATCAATCTCAACCAGGCATTTTGCTGAGACTTGCAGAAATGAAACAAGGAAAGAAGCAAATGAAAAATACATTCCTTTTTATGCAAAAACAAGGTCTGGTTAAAACATTTTAACCAGAGGTACAGTCTGGAGAGCATAACATCAGCTTAAGAAGATAAACTGAAACAGGGAAGATTCCTGAACCAAAAAAAGGTATTTTACACACACACAAAATGTATTTTGTACATACTAATTATTCTAATGTGGTTTGGAATCAGATGCTTTCTAATATATTTGCTCACCTTAGTGTTATTATTATTGGTTTTTCCCCTCGGCCTCCGACTTTCTCTAAGGCCTGCATCTTGCCAAATTCAGAATTACCAACATGAATATTTTTCATAACTATAACTGCTCAGATTGGGAAGAGAATATTTTATAACTATGGCTTTGAGTATTCCTATGGAGTGAACCACACTGGTTTATTCTTAGGAATCTCTCTTTGTATAATGTATGTGTCATAGTACTTGTTTGATTAACTGAGGGTTGCTGTGGACAGACAAATCAATGTCTTCTTTTATTAGCACTGTGATTTTAAAAATCTACACATTAAATTGATGGATTTGATAACATCTTGATCTTAGGGTTTTAAGCACTTATATATTTAATCTTAACAATTCAGCTATATATGATTATCCAGAGATTGATATATTTTTTTCTAAGTCTTTTCCCAGTCACATTTATCTTTTTTTAAACCATGGACGTTAACTTAGCCTATTTAAAATAATTCTTTACTGGAAAGCAATCCAAGAAAAGGGCCATAAGTCCTTCACAAAACATACTTTCAATGATTTTTAACCTGAGATGATTGAAAGAATATCTTTTAATTTCTAAAGGTATAAAGTATTTTTAATAGTCTTACTGTGGTATAATTGACATATAATAAAGTACACATATTTAAAGTATACAATTTGATAAATTTCGACAAATGTATGCATCTATGAATACCATCACCACAATCAAGATAACAAATGTATACATCACCCCGCCCCAAATTTTCTCATGACCCTTTTAATCCTGCCATTCCACCTCTGCTCTCGTCTCCCGTCCCTATCCCTCAGGCAATCACTGAAATACCTTCTGTCACTAAATATTAGTTTGTATTTTCTAGAACCTTACATAAACAGGATATAAATTTATTCCAGTATGGGAATACTACTCTACTCAAAATGTTCCATTTTGTCTGGCTTCTTTCACTCTGTATAATTATTTCTAGATTCATCCATGTTGTGGCATGTGCCAATAGTTCATTCTTTTTTTATTGCTAAATACCACTTCATTGTATGGATATACAACAATTTGTTTATCCATTCACCAACTGATGATTCACCAACTGATTTGGGTTGTTTCCAGTTTTGTCCTATTACAAATAATGTTGCTGTGAACATTATGTACAGGATTATGAGTAAATACAAGTTTTCATTTCTCCTAAGAGTGGAACGGCTTATTAGATTGGTTTGCATTTACCTTAAGAGACTGCCACACTGTTCTCCAAAGTGGTTGTATCATTTTACATCTCTACTGGCAGTGAATGAGAGTTCCAGTTCTTCTACATCCTTGTCAATATTTGATATAGTCAGGCTTTTTAATTTTAAATATTTTAATACGTGTGTTGTGATTTTAATTTGTATTTCCCTAATGACTAATAACGTTAAGCATCTTTGAATGTCCTTATTTACTTTCTTTACATTTTCTTTGATGAAGTATCTATTCAAATCTGTTGCCCATTTTTTAAGAGTATTGTTTCTTTTATTATTAAATTCTCAGTATTCTCTATATATCCTGGATTGAAGTTCTTTATCAGATATATGATTTCCAAATAATGTTTACCTAGCCTATGACTTGTCTTTTCACTAAGTGTCTTTCAAAAAGCAGAAGTCTAAGTATTATGAAATCTAACATACCAATTTTCTTTTTATGGATTATGCATTTGGTGTCTTATCTAAGAAATCTTTGCAGAACCCAAGGTCACAACCCAAGGTCACAAAGATTTTCTCCTATGTTTTCTCCTGGGAGCTTCATACGTTTAGGTCTCATATTTAGGTCTAGCATCCATTTCGATTTAAATTTTTGTGCATGGTATAAGGTTCAAGTAATTCTAAATCTTGTGTCATATGTCATTATTTTTGTCTATTTGCTATTTCTAATCTTAATGGATTTGGGTCAGAAAACACATTATACACGGTCATGCATGTAAAAATTTTATATGTATATCAAAGGAATGTGTATTTTCTATTTGAGTATAAAATTATATAATTGTCAATTAGATCAAGTTTGTTAATTGGCTTTTTAAATGCTTTACATGCTTTTATTTACTTGATCTGCTGTCTTCTGAATAAAGTATGGCTAAATTCTTCTACTAATTATGGATCGGTTGATTTTTTCTTACATTTCTTACATTTTTCTTAGCTTTAGAATTATGCAGTTAAATATGTTAAGGTCAATACTCAGTTATTTTAGTATACCGATATAAAATATCATCATTCTCATTTACATTCTTTGCTTTGAATTTCATTTCATCTGAAACTAATATTGCTTCCAGTACTTTCTTTTCAATGGCCTTTCTTTAGGGTATCTTTTCTATCCCTTTATTTTTACCTCACTGCATCTTTTTATTGTAGAAGTGTCCCTCATCATCAGATATAGCTGAATATTTTATACTCAGTGTTTTTATGCCACCCATATTATAAATGAGGAATTTACTCTATTTACAGTTATTGCAATTACTAATGTATATATAGACGTTTTCTATTTATCATAACATTTTGTTCATTATTTTGTTTTGTTATTTTTTTTCCCATTCTTGCATTTTGCTGAATTTATCAAATCTTCTTTGCTTTCCCTCCTTGGAGTGAATTTATTTCATAAATTAAAAAAGAAAGTTCTCATGAAAAAAATGCACACAATACTAAAAAGCAACAATTCTACTGGAACCCAGTAAACTCTCACTCCACTCTCTAACATACCCTATTATATTAGTTGAATATGTAAACTTTCAGACATTTAAAAAAAGTATTTATGTATATATCATCCTTTTATTGTTAGAGTGTTAATTTTTTTTTCTTCTGCGGTATGCGGGCCTCTCATAGAGTGTTAATTTTTAATTAATTTTTAAAGATAAAAATTTTAAAAAGATATATATATATATATATATATATATATATATATATATATATATACACAGATTGCCAACAAACACATGAAAGGATGCTCAACATCACTAATCATTAGAGAAATGCAAATCAAAACTACAATGAGGTATCACCTCACAACAGTCAGAATGGCCATCATCAAAAAATCTACAAACAATAAATGCTGGAGAGGGTGTGGAGAAAAGGGAACCCTCTTGCACTGTTGGTGGGAATGTAAATTGATAGAGCCACTATGGGGAACAGTATGGAGGTTCCTTAAAAAACTAAAAATAGAACTACCATACGACCCAGCAATCCCACTACTGGGCATATACCCTGAGAAAACCATAGTTCAGAAAGAGTCATGTACCACAATGCTCAGTGCAGCTCTATTTATAATAGCCAGGACATGGAAGCAACCTAAGTGTCCATCAACAGATGAATGGATAAAGAAGATGTGGTACATATATACAATGGAATATTACTTTGCCATAAAAAGAAATGAAACTGAGTTATTTGTAGTGAGGTGGATGGACCTAGAGTCTGCCATACAGAGTGAAGTCAGAAAGAGAAAAACAAACACCATATGCTAACACATATATATGGAATCTAAAAAAAAATGGTTCTGAAGAACCTAGGGGCAGAACAGGAATAAAGACACAGACATAGAGAATGGACTTGAGGACACGGGGAGGGGGAAGGGTAAGCTGGGACCAAGTGACAGAGTGGCATGGACTTATATATATTAAAAAAAAAGTGTGATATGGGTGTATATACATATACAGCCTCTTCAATAAGTGGTGCTGGGGAAACTGGACAGCTACATGTAAAGGAATGAAATTAGAACACTCCCTAACACCATACACAAAAATAAACTCAAAATGGATTAAAGACCTAAATGTAAGGCCAGACACTATAAAACTCTTAGAGGAAAATATAGGCAGAACATTCTATGGCATAAATCACAGCAAGACCCTTTTTAACCCACCTCCTAGAGAAATGGAAATAAAAATAAACAAATAGGACCTAAGGATATATAATTTTAAATTAATTTTAAAGATATATATTTAAACTTCAATTTTTCTTTTGTTAATTATAATCTTACTCTAAATACATAAAGAATATACTTTAATGTTTTTTTCTCTTTACCTAACTCTGCCATCTCCCATGCTGAAATCAGAAATAATGCTATTTTATTATGTGTGTTTCTATGATGACAATGAATGGTTTCTCCTTCTTCACAGTATGTCTAGGTACGGGTCTTTTCTTGGCACTCAGAGGGCTCACTAAATCTCAGTACTCTTTTTCATATTAGAGGCTCTTTTTCTATTGTTTTTTAAATTATTTTATTCTCCAGTTTCTCTTTACTCTCCTTTTAGAGCTCATGCTTCACAGAGATATGCTGGAACTTCTGTAACTATTCCCTTTGTCTCTTAAATCTTCTTTCATACTTATAAAGTATTCCTTTGAGAAGGCATTCTGAGGACATTCCCTTGCTCAGTCCTTAGTTTCACTAATTTACATATGAGTTATATCAACTGCCATTTTCATTTTAAATTTTTAAGTCACATTTTAATTTCCCAAGTTCTGTGTTACATTCTTTGTCATAGATACAAAACATTCCTCCATCTCTCTGAATGTCCTCTTCTGATCACTCTATTACCTCTAGATCCTTGGATATCTTTTCTTCTGACTTTTGATTGGGTGTCTTTCTTTCATGGTGTTGGTTTTCCTCATACTGTGGTGTGTCATGATTATATGCTTATCCTTTGTTTGAAAATCTGTTTGCCAGCTCTTTTGTTTACCATTGCCTGTTTCCAGTGATTAACAGGGACAGACAAGTGGCTTGTCTCCCTTGTGTGTGGGCTTTCTAACCCACCTGGCAGTCAGTACATTACTGGAGTACTGCTCTGCCTGAGTCTAGCACCCACACTTAAGGACTTAGTTTGGGGGTAAACACAGCTGCTATCCACTACCTAACACAAGAAGAAAAGAAAAATAAAGGCATAGCTCCAAATGTAAATCCCCAATTAATAACTTTGATAAGCTCCCTGATTAATAATCCTGATGAATTCCCCTTCTATTTCATGTTTCCATTGTCTGTACCTCAAGCTTTGTCTTGCTTTCCTTTTTCTATTACAGATTTAAATTTATCTTTGTAATAGATTTATTATTGTTTGTTTTCTGATATTATTGTCATATCATGGCAAGGGATTTTGGCAAGGGAGAGAGAATAGACACAGTAAAAAAATCAATCTTCAATTCACAATCATAAGAGCTTCCCGTAACTGTGTTAAAAATAATAATTAGGGCTCCCCTGGTGGCGCAGTGGTTGAGAGTCCGCCTGCCGATGCAGGGGACACAGGTTCGTGCCCCGGTCCGGGAAGATCCCACATGCCACGGAGCGGCTACGCCTGTGAGCCATGGCCACTGAGCCTGCGCGTCTGGAGCCTGTGCTCCGCAACGGGAGAGGCCACAACAGTGAGAGGCCCACGTACCACAAAAATAATAATAATAATAATAATTAACTTTATATGGTAAGTTCTTCACATTATTACCTCTCACAACAATGCCATAAATATCAGTAAATTTCAAGATTAAAATGATCAAGCATCATCAATATAGTCTTTAGACAATACTTTGGATCTTAAAATATTAAAAACCACAAATTTGTGACACCTCAAAAACAAATCTAACCAGTTCTATTTCATCTGGCTCCAGCATACGTCAGAGAATCAATCCAGTCTGATAAGTGATGAATAGCTACAAACATATTACCTCTTCAACAATTGTCAAGTTGCTATTACAATTATAGGAACATAGTAAAGCTATTTAATTTTTCTGAGAACTTCCATAATTGTTATGGCCAACATCACTCTCCCACGAAAATACCCAAAGAATTGGGCTCAGAGGAGGGAGGGAGTGAGTGAGTGAGTGAGTGAGTGAGTGAGTGAGTGAGTGTGTGTGTGTGTGTGTGTGTGTGTGTGTGTGTGTGTGGAGGGCGGGGTTGTATGGCAGAGCAGAAATTGTATCCTCAGAGCCCAGCATGTAGTTAGTATTCATTAACTATTCACTGAAATGAATTCAGCAACAACAACAAAACATTTTGCCTCTGAAGCATCTAACATTACTCTAGTATCTTGGGGCACAATTTGGCAAATTTCCCTCCAGCTTAGAACTATGGATATATTTTATACAACATACAACAAACCTTTAAGACTATGTTGTGCTTTTCAGTCCTTCATAACTTTACAGTCTAGTATGGTAAATACCAGTATTGAGTACACGATTCAACTAGGATCATATAGAAAGGACAAAGAAGACATGACAGGGGGAAAGACAGCCTAGGAACAGATGGGACAAAAGTCAAAGAGGTGACAGTAGGCTTGGTTTATGCTAGGACAAGACTGAACCAAGTCCACTGTCACCTCCATGACTTTCATCTCTTCTGCTCCTTTCCCTAGACTTTGTGAGATGTCTTGTCCTTTCTGTACGATCCTAATCGCATGTTGTACTGTTATAGTACTTCCCATACCAGATTATAGTGCTTCTCAAAGTAAAGACCACAGTCATAGCAACTTTGTTAAGTCAGTATTAGTTGTTATTTTACGGATGTTTGGTCTGCCTCACACTACCCACGCAAAAAGAAAACTTTAAGATTTATTAAAATGCCTACTGTACAAAATAAAACTAAAGAATTGACAAAGTCAGGGATAAAGGAAAATAGAGGAAATAATCCTTTATAGTCCTGCACAGTTGTTAGAGACTGTCTCTATGGTTCCCAGAGGCTGATGCGAAGTAGATACTGTATGTTTTTATATAAAAAATAAACTAGTTATGCTATACCAAAGAGGAGAACAGTTATCAGAATCTTCAGCTGCTAGAAAAGAAAGCAGCAATGGAGAAGTTAAATGCCTTGCCCAATGTCCCCTGGCTTGTTTTTTAGAGGAAAATACTAGTCTCTTGACTTCCAGTGCTGTTGCTGCAATATCACACTGAAACCAAATACACAGTGAAAATTAGTTGCTATTATGGCAACCCCTGGGAGAAACAGAAATACCTATTCCCTTGTGAGGGATAAGAAGTTAAGCTAAGAACCCAACACAAATGTTCTGTGAGGAAGCTGGGCAGAGTGAGAAGACATGAAATGACCTGACTGCCCCTAAAGAGGAAACAGTGGTGAGGCAGCAACCTCAGAGGCACATGAGAACCCTACTGCCAGGGGCTGGGAGGTTTAAAAGTCTGGAACACTCGTTTCTAGAACGTTCTATATACACACAGAGTCTTATAAAGCAAATTGTAAGCGCTATACTAAACTATGACTGGGAAGACAGATTTTTAAAAATTTCCTAGGGCACTTCTCCAGAAGAAAACAAAAATTAAGGTCAGGTCTACATCAGCCAGTAACAGATTTCTGGGCCCCTAGATTCACTTCTTTGGCTCTGCTGACTGTTTGGCTCAGTTTTCCCTTAGCAAGTGTAAAAAACGCTTGAACACCACCACCCTGGGATCCTGTTCAACCAATTCAGATAGCTGTGGCCTTTTAACTCACATCCAAGTGACTTGGCTTTATACCAATATCATTTCCCCTAGTAAAGCCTAAGCCTAAGTGAGAAAGTACACAGCTCAGGGAGCCAGGAGTTAACTGGCTGTTCCCATTCCAGAAAGGTCTGGTTCTTTTCCTAGATAAGGAAACAATACTATATCAAGATGTTTCGATCTTTCAATATTACATATTACACTGGATCCACAACTATAAAAAGAGAATTAGTGGGAATACCACTGTCTATTCTTAAAGCATCTCTTCTGAGGTGCTTTAGGCAATTGAACTTTTCTTTTCCAGCCCAATCCCTTGGGAAATAAATAGTGATGATTTATTAAAACTTACATTTTACAGATAAGAAAACAACAACAAGAAGTTCAAATGCAGAGGGGGACAGAGTGTCTTGAGGCTACACTCTACTTGCTGAACCACATTTTTCCCTTATAATTATACAACAGATACAGAACATGCACATTTACTTGTATGTAGCTGACTGTCACTCAGCTCAAAGCACGGTCCTAAGGTATTCTGTGGACCTGGCCGCACTTGGGGCCCCCCTCTGTGCTGCCATGTTCCTTTGCCAGGGTCATGGTTTCTTGCCTCTTTTCCCATAGAAACCCACGTGGAGATGTCTAAAACAGTTTTCGAATGGCAAGTTGCTTTCTCCTATAGCAGCAAAGAATGTAGGCAATTCTACTTGTCTCTTACAGCAATGTGGCCACAATAACCTCTTCAGGTCTGTCTGCTTGTACTCATTCTTTTTCTAATATACAACCAATTTATTGGTTTATATTGTCGTGTTTCCTCCTCTGTCTTTGTTGTATAGCATGACCTTCAGAGCCAGTGAGTATATTAAATTCATAGGTATTTAGTTGCATTATTTTTTTAATAGGAGCGGGTAGTGGCCATATAGAGGGAATAATCATAATATACAAAGGACAGTGAGAATACATCAGATAAAAATTAAAGAGCTATTATTCCCTCCAAAGTAAGTTTTAATAAAAGATTCTGAAGGAAGAAAGCTTTATTTTGGAGAAAGACATCAAATGGCCTGGGTACAAAAAGCAGGAATTACAAGAAGCAGGCAGCAGTGCCCCCTGGGCTGCCTGTTAAGAAGTCTGCCCTGTGCAGTTTCTGCAGAAATTAAGAAATGCAAATAACCTGGACAGATTAACAGCACCCGGAGATAACTAGCAGCATACAAAGAAACAGCACCTTTCAGTATGAGGAGGCGTATTCCTCCAGGCAAACAAAGCAACAGGACAGAGTCAACATCTGTTTCATATAACAGCTTGGCTGCTGAAAGAAGCAACCTTTAAAAAATGGCTTAGCTGACAATCCTTAAAAATCATTCAGTCACTATTGCATGGGTTGAAGTAAATGGGTAAATGAACACAACTTGCACTTTCCATACGACCCTCACCTCCTTCCTCTAAAGAAAAGAAAATAAAGTGCAAACAAAAATCCTCATGAACTTCCCTTTTGATTGACAACTAGCAGCAATGAATACTGAAGTGTAAAAGACAGCTAACTGCTTTTTAACATTTCTTTGCTTTCCCAAAGTCAACTGGGAAGACAAGACTGCCAAAGAGTATATTGGGTGGGGATGGTGGCCAGGATAGGGGGTGAGGAAACAATTCAGACATAACTCCTTAGGATATTAAGGGAAGAAAACAAGTCATTTGGCCAAACCAACCATGGTTCCAGTATTCAGTTCAAGAAAGAAAAAGGATGATGTCTGGATGCCTATCAATAAGTGGTAACAAACGAAACATGTTAAGAAACGAAATTTTCCTCTCTGGATTCTATCAATTTGTAAATGAAATTTCAAAATCAAGAGACAGACACCTATGAATGCATAAAAATCTGTTCGTAGATTTAAGAACTGGACATTTCTAAGATGAAAAATTATCAGAGCTGTGATGTCACTGCAGTGTGACCACTGCTTCCAACTCAGTTAAATGCCAAATGCTTCACTTACCTTAGTAATGTGGTTAAAATACATAAGCCAAACAGAATGAAAGCAATTAAGAGGTACTATGACAGACAAGAGATTTTTCAGGTGGAATCTGAAAACAGAAAGAAAGGTGATTAGGTGGAAAGGGACAAAAAACATTTACTACTAACACACATGTAGTGCCAAAAAATATGCTGGGCAGCTACCCAAGACCCCAACGAGGTGATGTCCCTTCCCAGTGACTTTTCAGTTTAAATAGGTATAATGCAATGAAGGAAAAGATCACCTTGTCTACGAGGGAGGGAGGCATGACCACAAAAAGAAAAAGCAATCAATATGTGATCTGTGTTGTTTTCAGAGACCTTGGGGTAAAAAGGCTTTATTGAAAGGTGTTTTTGCGGGGTATGAGGGAGTGAGGATATAATTATAATAAAAGCAAATCTTCCAAAAATGTTAGCTATGGGCCAGGTGGTCTCTAAGTACTTGACCTACGTTGACTAATTTAGTCCTCACAAGGATTACATGATGTAGGGACTATTATTACTATATTTTACAGATAAGGAAACAGAGACACAGGAAAGCAGACTTGCCTGGAAGCATGCAGAATGACTGGGCTTTGAAACAAGTCACCAGGAGGAAGGAAAATCCTTTGAAAGATTAACCTGCCTATCCAAAATCCTGCACGGTGTCTTGCACAACATCCATAACAATAAAAATAATAGAGCAAGACAAGCAGAGTAATCAATTAAAGCTAAAAGAGAAAGGATTTAGATTAGTTTCAAACAAACAAACAAAAAAAGACCTTTCCAAATTAAAGAATATGCAGGGGGAAAGAAAAGTTCATTGAGCGATACCACAGAATGTCCTTCGTCAGGATGGAAACTAACACTCAGCCTTGCTGGATGCTATTAAAAATAAATCCCTTCAAGTATGGAAGGGATTAACCTAGAAATTCATTTTAGGCCTATAAGAAGTCACATTTGGCTTTAATCAAGGAGAGAAGTTAAGTAGACATCAAGAGTCTCCCCTTGTGTCCATTAGCCAGTCTGTTCAGGGACTATGCTTGTCTTAACACTGTAACCACCACCATTTTCTAGAACTCAGCCTGAGCATATAATATGTACTCAGTAAATATTTGTTGACTGACTGAATTAGAAAAAATAAAAGAATATCAAAATGACATGTTTATGGAAGATTCTGTAAGTTTTGGAAACTATCTTGAATAAGGTTAAGACTCTGCTTCAGAAGGCAGTCTTGAAGAAATCAGAAGAGGGAAGTGCTGGAGCACTGAGGGCACTGGAGTCAGACCATAACTGAAGAAGAGTTTGACTTGAAAGACTTCTAAATAAGAACCTACTGGATAGGGGCTTCCCTGGTGGCTCAGTGGTTAAGAATCCGCCTGCCAATTCAGGGTACATGGGTTCGAGCCCTGGTCTGGGAAGATCCCACATGCCACGGAGCAACTAAGCCTGTGTGCCACACCTACTGAGCCTGTGCTCTAGAGCCGGCGAGCCACAACGACTGAAGCCTGCGCGCCACAACTACTGAAGCCCATGCACCTAGAGCCCATGCTCCGCAACAAGAGAAGCCACCGCAATGAGAAGCCCGCCCACTGCAACGAAGAGTAGCCCCTGCTCGCCGCAGCTAGAGAAAGCCTGCGCGCAGCAACGAAGACCCAACACAGCCAAAAAGAATAAAAAAAAAAAAAAAAAGAAAAAGAACCTACTGTATAGCACAGGGAACTCTACTCAATACTCTGTAATGATCTATATGGGAACAGAATCTAAGAAAGAATGGACCTATGCATATGTATAACTGATTCACTTTGCTGTACAGCAGAAACTAACATAACATTCTAAATCAACTGTATTCCAATAAAAATTAATTTAAAAATAAAAATAATAAAAAAAGAAAGACCTCTAAATAAAGGAGTAAGACAGAAAACAAATGATAAAAGCAGTTGCAATAATAAGGGATGACGTCCTAGAATTTTTCAGCAAAGAGCAAGATGTTCATGTTTAATCAGTACAGTGTTAATGAAAATAATCCAAACATGTGAAGACTTCAAATTGTTCATATAATAATGATAAAAGCATCAGCAGACAACACACGGGAGCACTTCTCTTGTGCTGGGCCCTGGGTAAAATGCTTTATGTATAGAGTATGTTGATTAAGCGCAAGCGCTCAGATCAACTCCCATACCTCCTCCAAATAACTTTGATCAAGCCATTTGATCTGTGTCTAGGTGTCCTGTGTCTCATTATCTGTGAGATAATAATAGCATCTATTCTCTAGGCATGAAGTTGCAAAGATTAAATGAGAATGTGTGGGGAGAGAAAATATAGGAAATTTTAGAGTTCTAATTTCACATAAAGACAGGAGTAATCGGTACAGCCTGATGAGTATGACAGGTAAGCTGAGGAGAGCAAGTCATTCTCAAAATAGTGAAAACAGGACTCACTCATCATATCACTAGGCTGGACTAACTATATCTCTCTTTGATATAGTAAGTCATCCCTTACTTTATTCTTACTTTCCCCTTAATTTCATCATTTTCAAAAATTAATTTCAAATATTTCTTTTCATGCATGTCTCCATCCCTGAACCACGAGTGCCTTGAAGACAGGGGATATGTTTTAAATATCATTTATTCCCAGCCCCTAGAATCATGCTTGACACACAAATACTTGTGCTAGAATGACTGCATGAACAACAGGAAAAGACCATATGAGAAAATTGATGTGAACGAGATTTACAGCAATTTTTTTTTTTTTTTTTTTGCCGTACGCGGACCTCTCACTGTTGTGGCCTCTCCCGTTGCGGAGCACAGGCTCCGGACGCGCAGGCTCAGCGGCCATGGCTCACGGGCCCACCTGCTCCGCGGTATGTGGGATCTTCCCGGACCGGGGCACGAACCCGTGTCCCCTGTATCGGCAGGCGGACTCTCAACCACTGTGCCACTAGGGAAGCCCAAGATTTATAGCAAATTTTAAGAGGAAGATACAAGAAACACCCTCATAGAAGAGAAATTTGATAAGAACATAGAATTATTTCTATATATACATAACACAAATTATGTAGTACATATATACAAACACACAACCATCTATCAGTGTGTGTGCAAACACAGTTTGTTATTAAGATCTACCCAAAGTGACTTTCTTTTAATTTAACTCCATTAGTCATTGTTATTTCATTCTAAACCATTTCTTCTTACTAGATAAGGAACAGAAGTTCATGCCTCTTCCTATTTTTAAAAAGTGAGAAATGTAACTTAAGGTTGATAAGGGGGTGATGGAAAGTCTTGGAACCATCTGGAAAGGGTAGAAGAAGGAATTTGAAGGGAGGAACAGGGGCCATGCCGATCTTGGGAATGAACCCTAGGATAAGCAGAACTTTCTGAGCATTCTGCACTTCAGCACAGTTCAGGCTCTTAGTATCTGCCTACCTCTATACCTATCTTCTTGAGTTTCTCCCTCGATTTCATAGTTTTCCCCTGGATTGACAACCTGATTGAACTCTGATTAAGCTGTCTTCTGAGTTAACTCTCTACTGGTAAATAGCTGTTTCACATCTTCACACCCTGATCTTAAAATTCTCAGCTCTTTCCTCTTGAACTTAGAAATTCTTGGGTCAAGCAACCTCCTCTCAAACAATCTGATTTTAGGAGGTCATAATTCTCCCTAAATGCCACATATCTTATATTGGGATGAGCCTCTTGGTATGTAAGATTTACTCTAAATCCCAGGAAAGCTATACTCTCTGTGTGTTAGTCTACTTTTCATGCATTCTTGGGTGAGACATGACCTAGGGCCCAGTCCTACCCCATGCAGAGTAGGTCCTCAAAAAATATTTGTTGGATAAAGGAATTAGTGAGTAAAAAGTCAAGGGTTGAACTCCCTCCACTGCTTGCCTCTGAGCACACAATACAGGATACACAATTAGATTGTACTCAGAAAATCACCTTCTCCTTGAGACAGTCTCTCAACTGAAAACAGCTAGTAAAGTTCAGGGGAAGAAGAATCTGTGCTTAAGCTAGGAATTTGCTCTTCATTACCACCCGCCAAATACCACACATCACTAGCCTGAAACTAATGTATAGGTCCCAATCCCTGAAGCTCTATCTTATACCTACATCTCTCAACTATTACATCACAGAAGAGGCACAAACGAAAGCGTTTCCACCAAACTCTATGGTATCCGCTCCATTGTAATTTCCATTTCAATAATTGCCAGGGTACACACAGTTCTTTCAGCAAAATTAAACCTTGGGAACAGACAGATTCCCACCTTATACACCCCGTCCTCTAATTTGATCTTTTAAATTGTACTGATTTTCAATGGCACAGAGTCAAGATTATAATAAATTCCTTGATGTGTTCGCTTTTTAAAAATTGTCCAGATACATCCATTATTTATATCATCCAACTAAACGTCAATAATAAACACCTTATCAATTAATCAACAGTTTTGTATACCTGGAGGGTACTCAATAAAAACTTTGCATCTAGCCTAGTAATAATACATTTACTAAGTATCAACCATATTCAAAAATAATAGAATTCTCAAACCATTCATTTTGATTCCATGGATGTTTACACTATGTCCTCTGAAGCCACAAAGTAATATTAAAATATTCAATCTAAAAGAAGAGTCTTAAAATTTTTGCATAGAAAAATTATTCTATTACAAGAACACTCGTGTTTTATAATTTTTGCAGTTAAAATGACAAAACCAACATCAAAGAAAAACCAGAATTTATCAACCATGGTTCATTTTAAATATTAATGCTGTAAAAGTCAAAGGTAGCTATAAAACAGACTGACAGAAGTATACCCGTTCTGGATATAGCTCTTTAAAACACACACCTGAAAAGATCAGCCAATATATCATTAGATAAAAATAAGAAGGCATCAAACACTACTGTGATGGCATAAGGTTTGTGTCAATTTCATCAATCTAAAAATAGGTCACAGAATGAGCTTAAAAAAAAAACAGGGTAAGGTCAATATCACAAAGTGATTAAAGAGATGGAAGAGAACTTTCTTCTAAGTCATTAAATTCACCAATATTATACTGAACTCCAGAGCACTTACCATTTTCCTGTGGCATTAGAGAATTTAGTAGGTTCACTGAATTGACTGATTTCTTTGTTAACCTACTTACATGGGTTAAGACCCTGACTGACATAAAACACAACCAAAAAAAAACCCCAGACAGAGAGTGTAATGAAAGACTGAGTGATGTATAGTTTGGGGTGCAGCCTAGCCAATAAATGTGCTTGACCAGCAAAGAACCTATTGGCAAAGATTTATTATCGGAACAAATACATTCTAAAAAGATCTAATACAATAAAACCTGCAGTATGAATACAAACTACGCTAAAATACAGTTCTTTGCCCTGCATAACACATAGCTTATTTTTTATGATTATATTAAAACTCTCTTCATTTTGTTCATTGAAGAATAAGTTTCATTAGCTAAGTAAAACCAAAGAGTACAGCGTATGACATGGCATTAGTAGTGTAGTTCTTTAATCCACACAAAACAAAGTTTATGTTACTTAGAACTCTTCAACTACCTTTAAAATATATACAAAGAAAAGCAAATATTTCTAGGAAATGTATTATCAAGAGAAAAGGTAAAAATGAACCACCTCTGAGAATAATACATCATCATTATGTTTTAATTATATGTAACACATTAATATGAACTTAGTAAAAGCTAGAGCCAGACATATAAGTGATCTTAAATGATATACCTCCAAGTTCTTTTACATTCAAGATGGCATTCTGGAATGGCACTGCTTTTATACTAAAACCTACAATTAGAAAACAGAAAAGAAAGAATTAGCAACTTAAGTTTTAAAAATGTATAAAATGCTCAAATGCTCTTTTTTAGGCAGATTAAGAGTTATTTTACATAGTTCATATTTACACCAGAAACACATAATTTCCAAGACAAACGGTTAACCCAGTATTATCTTCTACCATTTGCAAAACAGTTGTATGTTACAGCAAAATATAACCCTTTTCTTCAAAATATTGCCTCATTCTTTAATACATAATGCCACTCTGTAAATTTTATCAGTTGCGAGAAAGACACTTGGAAGTATAGAGAAACTTCAAAGAAAATATTAAATCTATCAGGACCTTTGCATCTAATTCCTAAGATTAATCTTCCGTCACATATAACTTAGCAACCCTAGAGACTAAGGTATCGAAATTATAACTATCTTATATTGAATTACATAGTATTTATGTTAGCGTTTTCTTTCAAGGACATGGTTAAAGTCATACATAAATTTTTCTTAAAAGTACAATCATAATTACCCATTTATGCATTTTATAGTGCATGTAATAAATGACTTCTATTATAAAAGTATATTCAGAGTATAGTACTATGATTAATTCTGTATTTAGGACTTAATTATCATCATCTAAGTCAATCAATTCAGGTGTGACATATGTGAGTGTGCGTTTACCTATACACAGACACACACACAAATATATACACTAAATATTTCTGAAATGATCCACAAGAAACTGGAACATGTCATGACTCTTGGGAGAACTGAGAGTCTTCTTCTGGAGGTCTTAAATAGAAGGGAGATTCTTTTGTTTCATTTGAATACTTTGCATATACAGGTACTTCTTTTTCAGTTAAAAGCTCTACTAATTTTTAATAGTTAATTTATTCAGTAATTTCCGAGCACCCAATCAATTTAAGGTTTTAAGCATTATTTGATATGTACAATTACAAGATAAATAAGACACGGTCCCCTTTTCAAGAAATTATCAACAGGGTGAAAGGGAAAACAGACAAATACTTTCACTGAAGCAAGTTATGATGGGTGCCTAGAAAGGTAAAAAGATATAAAGTACAATGTGTATAAGAACAATTCTTTTACATGGTTTTGCTTTACTTTATTACAAAACACGTTAAAATGTGCCTTATTATACTCCAGCCTATTATTACCACTCCTCTGTTGTATACTGTCCCAGAGCTTTAAGATTTTATATATTACCTTCTACTTAAGGCAGTGAATATCATGTAATGGTTAAAAAGTGACTTTGGAGTCAGACAGAACTAGGTTTTAACAAGCTCTATTACTGTGGGCAACTCACCAGCCTTGGCTTTCATCGTCTGTAAACCGGGAATGATACTATCTATGTCACAAAGTTGTTATGAGGAGGCGATAATGCATGTGTTATCTTTATCACAGTGCCTGGTACAAATAAGCACAAAATATAAGACTGCCGACGTTCTATTTCAGTGGATGCCATGCTGTTGATGATTTAATCATTAGGTACACATATCTTCTGCCTGCCTGAATATATTACAGACTCAAGACAGAAATGCTGGTGCTCATTTACGAAGTATTTAGTTGGAGCCATAAATGTTATCACTGAATGAAAAGTACCTTTGTTGGAGTGATGGAAGTGTAAACTGTTGAAGTTTGTTGTACAGAACGTAAATGTTCATTGGGCTCTCTGAGAACCTTCCAAAACATACCCTTCCTATGTGGGTTTAATACAGACTGACACAGTGGGCGTAGCACTATGATTAATGGTGTGTGCAGTCACTGAATCTTAGTAAGATAGCAGGAGTAGGGGGCAGCTTCATGTGGCTGACATACCGGCTATACCTGGGTCTGCAGGAAAGCTTCTCCAGGTGTCTGGCCTCTGGGAAATTACGGAAACTCAGTGCCAATCACAATACTCCTGCTGGCACTGAAATTCGCCCACAGGAGACTTGGATGCTTGACTGTATCTACCTACCACACAGGGGTGTTACATGGATTAAAAGGCAATGGTTGTGAAATCCTGAAATCGAAAACACTATGTAAGTGCTAAACAGTCTATTAGTGGTTAGGTTCAGGACAACCCAAGTATGGATTTTCCAGAGAAATCGGACAAACCCCAGCTTTGAAAAAGAAATAGTTATGGAGCACATCAGCAATATTTCATCTGTTTTGATTCTTAAAAGCTGACAATATGCAGGCACCCAGAGGGAAGAAATATCCTTCTGGAAATTACCACACCCACATGCAAAATACAACTGTTGAAATTTATTGATCCAACAGGCAGATTTTGAATTTTGAATCCTTACACAGACTTCATAATAAATTGACTACAAAAATGTCGTCCAATGTTCACTCTAAGCAAAGTAACCTAGCAATGTTATTTATAGGCATATAAATGTTCCTGCAGAATACTCATAAATGTTTTCTCTTCACACAGAACATATGTGGCTAGATTTATACTGCAAAGGTATATGCAGTCTTCCACTTTGCTGTCTTTGTATTATTTTTACAATATAGCTGTGGTAATTAATGTTCAGAGGATGAAGCCTAGATAATCAGTCCAGAAAATAAGAGAATGTACTATTTATGGAAGAGAAACAATATTTTTCTATTTTAGTCATTCTGTTTGCAAGGATTAAAAAGACTTAAAATGTAAAGACACATTTTCAGTTCACCAGAAGGGCAATCAAGAAGGGCAACCATCAGATCAATTGTAGTTTATTCCTTTACACTGAGTTGGATGAGGTCAAGAAGGGAAATTAATATTTAGTAGGGTTACAAAGGTCAATCCATCAAAATACCTTTCTCAAAGGGTTGCTTTGAGGAATGAAAATCACTGGATTGCATGGGCTCTACAGTAAGAATGTCTGGGTTCAAATTCTGGCTCTACCATTATTAACTGTCTGACTCTGAGCAAGTTACTTAATTCCTCTGTGCCTCAGTTTCCTCAGCTGTAAATGAAAACAGAAGGTAATCAGTGCTATAAAGTGTTTTGTTTTTAAATAAATAAAACTAAAAATTCAGAATACTAATGGTCATCAAATAATCACTGAATGCTTCCTCCCAATCAAAATCATGTGTGGCCTCAAGTTCATAAATATTATGAAAGCAGTGGTAAAAATAAGAGTTGCTGAAGAAGCAATCAAAACAACATTTATTGAGGACTTCTATAGACCAAATATTTGTGGTCCTCCTTAACACTTCTTTTCCTCTCAATCAGTCAGTCAACCAATCCCCAAAGCCTTTAAATTTCACCTGCTAAATAGTTCTCAAAAATGCCTACTTCTGAGGGCGTCCCTGGTGGCGCAGTGGTTGAGAGTCCGCCTGCCGATGCAGGGGACACGGGTTCGTGCCCCGGTCCGGGAAGATCCCACATGCCGCGGAACGGCCGGGCCCGTGAGCCATGGCCGCTGAGCCTGCGCATCCAGAGCCTGTGCTCCACAACGGGAGAGGCCACAACAGTGAGAGGCCCGCGTACCGCAAAAAAAAAAAAAAAAAGCCTACTTCTCTTCATCCTCACAGCACAACTCTCGTCAAGCCACCGCCATCACCACGTGGTGAGTCTCCTAACTAACTCTGCATCTATTATTGGCCTCCTCAGTCATCCCCACACATTGGCAGAAGTGATTTCCTGAAATGCACTTCTGTTTACATCATTCACCTACTTAAAAGGGTCTAATACCTTCTCACTACTCAAGGTATAGTTTGAAACACCTAACAAGGCCCTACCTGATCTGGTTCCTCTTTCCTTCCCTAGGCTTATTTTGTACCATCTCCCCCTGATTTATATTCTTCAGTTCCTAAAACAAGCCATGTTCCTTCCATCTCAGGGCCTTTGCACCTACTGCTCCAAAAGTGTGTGTACTTTGCCCTTCTGGCAAACTCTTTACCCTTCAGGTGGTATCAGAACTTCACTTTGTCAGGCAGGCCTTCTCTGGTGTTCCTGAAATAGGTTGATTTTTTTGGATCTGTGTGCTTGGGGCACTCAGCATTTCTCCTACATGACTTTCACGGTTCTAATTACATATCAGTTTATTTACTTGTTTTATGTTTGTTCCCCAGCTAGACTGCAAGGATTCGTAATAGAGATACAGTGTACAGTGTATCTTGTATGCCAGTGCTTGGTCATAATAGGATCTCAATATTTGTTTAAAGATCTGTGCTAAGGGTTTATATTTAGTCAGCCCTCCATATCCGAGGGTTCTGCATCCACATATTCAACCAAACAGACTGAAAATATTTGGGAAAAAAATTTCCAGAAAATTCCAAGAAGCAAAACTTGAATTTGCTGTGCCCAGGCCATTTACATTGTATTTACATTGTATTAGGTATTATTGGTAATCGAGAGATGATTTGAAGCATATGGGAGGATGTGTGTAGGTTACATGCAAATACTGTATTTTTATATAAAGGACTTGAGCATCCTCAAATTTTGGTATCCGTTGCAGGGGAAGGTGGTCACCAGTCCCCCTCATATACCAAGCGACGACTGTATTTTAGCTGTTATGACCATTCTTAACTTAATGAACTAACTACCGTTCCAGGAAGCAAGTGAAGTCTAGAAGGGTTAAGTGCCTAGCCAAAAGTACTAAATGCTGTATTTAAAACCTGAACTCAGGTCTCATCACCTGAGTCCACCAGAGCTCCACACTATAGCACCTCTTCCACATACCAACAAGATGATGGATTCAAAATTTCCAATTTTGAACCTAAATAACGGTGGAGCTGACTGGATAAAATACACACATACCTAATAATCCCACTAATTATTTTCCCTCGTATTTATAAATAATCCAACACAAGGAATCTATTTTGATTCTTGTGTTCTCAGGTCTATACTACATTTCCTTATTAATGGAGTAAAAATAATAGTATGAGTTTAGAGAGTACTTTTTTAAAGACGTTATTAATAAAACCAGGAACTCAGGAGGGGAGGGAAAATGTCCAACTGACTCGGCCATGACAGTGCGCTCGCTCTGTTCCCTCTTCGAGAAAATAAGCATCCTCCGATGCTCTTCTCAGGAAGTCAGTGAGCTGATGGAACAAGAGCACTGTCCTAAAACCCTGTCACAGCTCTTAGACTCACCAGCCACTTTTTTCTTTTTTTATTTATTTTTTATGTTTTTACATCTTTATTGGAGTATAATTGCTTTACAATGGTGTGCTAGTTTCTGCTTTATAACAAAGTGAATCAGTTATACATATACATATGTTCCCATATCTCTTCCCTCTTGCATCTCCCTCCCACCCTCCCTATCCCACCCCTCTAGGTGGTCACAGAGCACCGAGCTGATCTCCCTGTGCTATGCGGCTGCTTCCCACTAGCTATCTACCTTACGTTTGGTAGTGTATATATGTCCATGCCTCTCTCTCGCTTTGTCACAGCTTACCCTTCTCCCTCCCCGTATCCTCAAGTCCATTCTCTAGTAGGTCTGTGTCTTTATTCTTGTCTTACCCCTAGGTTCTTCATGACATTTTTTTTTCTTAAATTCCATATATATGTGTTAGCATACGGTATTTGTCTTTCTCTTTCTGACTTACTTCACTCTGTATGACAGACTCTAGGTCTATCCACCTCATTACAAATAGCTCAGTTTCGTTTCTTTTTATCCAGCTACTTTTTCTTGACTTTGAATCCCTCATCTGCAAAATGAGTGGACTAGATTAGCTTTTTAAAGTTTCCTCTAATGTTAGGATTCCATTATTTATATTAAACAAGGAGAAGGAAATAACAGTAACAACTGAGTCAACCATCAATGGCCTCCAGTATTTGGCTGAAGGCCTCAGGGGTAGGTCTCCCGACTCCATTCAAACAATTTGATGGCTGAAGCCTAAGTTACGTAGTCATTTTTTCCTGGCCTATTTAAGCTACATTAGTAAGACTGAAACCTCCCCTAAGATTTAACCCCACAAATTTTAATAAATATATGACTTAGCAACTCTTTGGGGAAATAATTGTTTGCATAGACTTTCAGCTTTTGTCTTTTAGTCCTTAAATCCAAAAAAGCCTGTGATACAAGGGAGATGGATTTGAAATATTTTATGCGGGGAAAGCATTACTGGAATCGTAACAAAATTAGGTTTCAGAGGGAGGTTAGTCTATTTTTATTCATTGTGTGGAACACAGGGCTATTTCGCTTGGACCTACAGACCAACCTCCCCCCTTCCCCTGCAACACATACACAAGCCTGCACACATGTACCCAGGTACTCGGTGTGTGCTTCTGACATTCCTGGGTCACTGTAAGAACTGCTAAAGGGAAAGACATTCCACAGATCTGGTGGCCTTGACTTGGACCAAGGACATGATTTATGTGTTAGTTTTGTGATGTTTGGACAATGGTCTAGCGAAATTCTTCTAAATATCATTTCAACATCATAAAAGGAAATTTAATCTACCAGCATTTATAAAACACAATTCTTTAGCAGATACCAAATTCGACTTTCTAACTTATTTCTTCTTAACGTGTATGCAGCTAATACTAAAGTTATTAAAATGCCTGATTCAAATTTTCATAAACTTTTCTGTATTTCTTTCAAATTACCATAATTGTCTTCTATTTTAACTGACCGACATATCACTTGACAAATTTTCAAACATAGTAATATATATCCCTAGAAGAGATTTTTCAACCTTTTTCAATTCCAAGTGTTCAATTTTCTCTAGATTGTTCTCTATGTTACAACAATATATTATCCTAAACCTTTAGACTCCATTCCTCTGTTTTAAAAAGAAAAAAAAGCGAATATTGTGTAATCTACAGGTTAACAATCCCTTTTATCAACAAATTCTTTGGGCATATACAGTCAAGGAATTCACTCTGGACAAAGTTCACTTTTGTTTCTAGACCAATGTGCAAGCTACTCAATTTTTTTCCTCTATCAGCAAGACCTGCTCTTTTCAGGACTTCTTGGCCCTTTGAGTTTTGACAATTTAAGTATCTTTTTAAAATTATGTCAAAGTAAAAGACTGCTGAAGTTAACAATCCAATAAAGTCTGGATTCCCTTTACTTCTGAAGAAAAGGCTGACGTTCTTGCCTTGCTGAAATGGATAGACATACCCTTGTGTGTCATGTTTTCATTTTAAGGAACTAATTCTCAGTGTATCTTTTCAACTATTCCAAACTCTTCCAACAAATATTTCATTTTTAATTGGCTTTATATTATCAAAACATTATAAAATAGAGAAATAACTTAAGAGAATAAAGTTTCACACATAATTCGACCATACCAACAAAGCCCATAGTTACTTTTTACGTTTTTTTTTTTCCCATTTTTGATTCAAAAGCATAGTTTTGCAAGGTTTAATTTTCAAAATGAATGTAAATTTAATTTTCCTTGACAGAAGATCGTGTTTTCCAATATATGATCATTTCAACTGATGTACCACGAGTTAATTAACAAACTCCTTGAATATAGGACATTTAAATTACTTTAAAGTTTTAGTTATACAAAATGTTGCAAGGAATCAGTTTGTTCATGCAGTTTCTTTGAAATTACACACTTAATGGAAATTCTTAGTGACACACTTATTAGGCCAAGGGATGTAAATATTTTGGTAACCTTTAATTTATATGAATAACTTCTTTCAAAAAAAAACGGTCAACACACGTTTTGGTAAATTTAGGTATAAAATTAACATTTTCTTATTTATTTTCTAGTAAAGTTGAACTTCTTGTAAAGCCAAACCTTTCCATTTATTTGTTTGCCATTAATTCTTTTCCTGAATACCTTTGTGGACTTAGCTTAATTAATCAATTAGATTCTAGACACTACTTGTGAACGTGACTGAATTCTCTAAATGGGACTGTCATAAACTCTTATCTGTAATATCTGATAGAAATACTTCTCAACAGCATTGCTTTTACTTACATTTGTCATCTTAATCTTAGCTTTCCAGTCTTCTAAACTTTTATATAGTTAGCTCCCTTCCTCGTTCACTTTGTACATTATTCTCCGTAGGACCTCCTTCAGCTGTTCTCCCGTCCTCACATTGAATGTTCACATGCACATGTGGCTTTCTGACCTCCTCATTTCTTCTAGTTACCTTTTCTTGCCATTGGGTTTTGTCATTTATTTTGGGACCTTCCTTCTACCTCCTTTGTTCTTCTTCAGCTGCATACATACACAACAAAAGGGAGCCGGCAGCTGAGTTTGAACAGGCTGGCAATGTCCGTCTGGAACTCTGGTGAGGACTGGGTTTTGTGGGTCCACTGATAACTAAAATCAGCCTGCTTGGTTCTCCTCTGCCTCCACCCCTCCTCTGTCACCACTAATTAGTTTCTCCAACCTCCTGCCCACCTTCATTAGCTACAATAAACATACAGACTCAACCAACAAGCATCTACCCCTTCTCTTCTCTTTGCACCTCATGCCCAACTCTGCCCTGCCTTTATCCTTGCAAAGCCCTCTCAATGAATCACAGGGAACCTCACCTTTGTTAAGAAAAGTCTTCTCTAGCCTCCAACATTTTCTTACCCGCTTTTCCTTCTTTCTTATACTAGCAAACAGAGCTTTTCCTTCCCTCATCAGGGCCAGCCAGGACAAGCTTTGCTTCCTTATAATGCTTTTACCGCTTTACCATACTCACCTCTTAATAACTTCCCAGCTAAAGTTGTGACATCTGTTTCTGTGTCGACCTTTGCATTTCCATCTACCAACTTTCAGGGCATTTGCTTATCTATCTGAATGAATTCAACACATGTGTCCACCACTCTATCTGCTTCTACTCTTATAGACAACATTCTCCAAACTAATGATCAAAGCTATCCTCCAAATTTTCAGATCTCCAAAACTATCAGATCTAAATTCACATTAGCCATCACTAATTTGTTGGTATAAAGTTGTAGATCCCATCAAAGTTTCTACATAGATGATCCTGTCATCAGCAAACCAAGAAAGTTTTATTTATTCCTTTCTAATCTGGAAACCTTTTATTTCTTTTTCTTGCCCGATGCACTGGCCAGAATCTTTACTACAATGTTGAGCAGAAGCGGTGAGAACAGACGTCCATGTCTTGTTCCTAATCAGACCAGGAATAAATTCTGTATTTCATCATTAAGTATGACAACAGCTATAGGGTTTTCATACATGACCTTTAACAGTTGAGGAAATTCCCTCTGTTCCTATTTTGGTGAGAGTTTTTATCAGAAATCAATGTTTTTTGTTTTTTTGTTTGCATCTCTTGAGATGATCACATGGTTTTCTTTTCTTAGCTTATTAATATTGTAAATTAAATTTACTGATTTTTGAACATGAAACCAACCCTGTATTCCTGGGATAAATGTTACTTGGTCATGACACATTATCCTATTAAAAATATACTACTTTAAGATTTGATTTGCAAGATTTTTGTTTATATTTTTGGTATCTATGTTCATGAGGGATATGGTATGTAGTTCTTTTGCAATGTCTTTATCTGGTTTTGACATTAAACTTGCTGGTCTTATAGAAGGAGATGGAAAGTCTTCCCTCCTCCTTCAATTTTCTGAAAGATATTGTGTAGCAGTGGCATTATTACTTCATATGTTTGATAGAATTCACCAGTGAAGCCAACTAAACTTCAAGTTCTTTTTCTTAAAAAACTATAATTTCAATTTCTTTAATAACTATAGATCTGGGCTTTCTATTTCTTCTTGAATGAGCTTTGATAACTTGTCTTTCAAGTAATTCATCCATTTAAGTTGTCAAATTTACTGGTATGAAGTTGTTCATAATATTCTATTATACTTTTAATATCTATAGACTCTATATTGATGTAATCTCTCTCATTCCTGATAATATAAATTAGTGTCATCTTTGATTTTTTTTTTCCCTGATCAGTTTGGCTAGAGTTTCTTAAGCTTTATTGATCTTCTCAAAGAAGCAGCTTTTGATCTAATGAGTTTTCTCTACTGTTTTTCTATTCCACTGATTTCCACTTTGATCCTTATTATTTCCTTTCTTTTGCTTACTTTGGGTTTGACCTGTCTGTCTCTTTTAGTTCCTTAAGGTGGAGGTTGAGGTCACTGATTTGAGGGCCTTCTTTCCTAATCCGGGGGTTCAGAGCTATGAATTTCCCCCACAGTCCTGCTTTAGAGACATCCCACAAATTCTGATGTGTTGTATTTTCATTCAGTATAAAATACTTTACAATTTCTCTTTTGATTTCTTATTTGATCCATGGGTTATTTAGAAGTACTTTAGTTTCCAAATATTTGGGGACTTTTCCAGAGATGGTCTTGATTTCTAATTCAATTCCATGTGGTCTGTAGTTTGAATACTTTTAAATTTATTGAAACTTGTTTTACGTCCTCAAATATGGTCTTATTTGGTAAATATTACAAATGCACTTGAGAAGGTTCTCTGCTGCTGTTGTGTAGAGGGTTGTATACATGTTAATCAGGTCCAGGTGGCTGATAGTGTTGTTCAAGTCTACTACCTCTATTTTCTTCCTACGTGTTCTATCAATAATTGAGAGTACTGAAATCTCTGACTACAATTGTGGGTTTTGTCAGTTTTTGCTATGTGTAGTTTTGAAGTTATTACATACATAAATGTTTAGCATTGTTATGTCCTCTGATTCAAAGACTCTTTCATCATTATGAAATGAACTTCTTTATCCCCAGTATTGTTCTTTGCTCCAAAGTCTACCTTGTCTGATATTAATATAGCCGCTCCAACTTTCTTTTGACTCTTTCTTATGCCTATCGGCATAACGTATCTTTTTCCATCTTCTTACTTTTAATCTATTTGTGTCTTTATATTTAAAGTCAGCATATAGTTGGGTCTTGTTTTTTTAATCTAATCATATTCTCAGTCTCTTAATTGAGGAGTCTAGACCATTTGCATTTAATTTGATGACTGATGGTCAGGTTTGAGTGCTAACACCTTGCTACTTGTTTTCTACTTGTCCCATATATTCTTGTTCCCTTTTTTCCTGCCTTCTTTCTGATTAATTATTTTTTATAGTTCCATCTTATCTTATTTGTTGCCTTATTGGCTCTCACACTTTCTTTTGTTATTTTAGTGGTTGCTTTAGGGTTTATAGTGTATCTTTAACTTATCATAGTCTACCTTCAAGTGTTATTAAACTACTTCACATATAAGAACCCAACAATAGTATATTTCCCTTTTTCCTCTATGACATTTATTCTATTGTTCTCATGCATTTTACTTTTACATGTTATAAACTCCACAACATACTGTTTTTATTTAAACAGTTATAAAGAGATTTAAATAAGAACTAAATCTTATATAATTATCCATGTAGTCACCATTCTGTTACTTTGCTTTGTATAGATCCAGATTTCCATCTGTAATCATTTTTCTCCCGCCTGAAAAACTTCCTTTAGCATTTTCTTATAACTTTGGTCTGCTAGCAATAAATTCTTTCACTTTTTTAATGTCTGAAAAAGGCTTTATTTTGAGTTTCTTTTTGAAAGATACTTCTGTTGGATATAGGCTGATAATTATTTTTCCCTTCAGTACTTTAAAGGTGTGCTCCATTGCCTTCTCCCTTGCATCGTTTGCAGTGAGAAATCTGATGTCACTCTTATCTTTGTTTCTGTGTAACATCTTTTCTCTGTTTTTAAGATTTCCTTTTTGTATTACTCGGCATTCTCCAGAGAAACAGAACCAATAGGATGTGTGTGTACACAGAAAAATGTTTCAAGGAATTGATTCATAATACTATGGAGGCTAGCAAGTCCAAAATCTGCAGGGTAGGTCAGTAGACTGGAGACCCAGGAAAGAGCCGATGCTCCAGTTCAAGTCCCAAGGCCACCCAGTGCAGATTTCCTTCTTGCTCTGGGGAAGTCAGTCTTTTGTTCTATTCAATCCTTCAACTGGTTAGATGAGGCCCAACCACATTATATAAAGAAATTTACTCAAAGGCTGCGGATTTATATCTTAATCTCATATAAAAACGCACTCACAGAAATATTCAGAACAATGTTGGACGACATACCTGAGAACTGTGGCCCAGCCAAGTTGACACATAAAATTAACCATCACACTCTTATCACTGGCTTTAGTAATTTTATTAGGATGTAACTTGGTGTAGTTTTGTTCATATCTCTTGTGCTTGGGGTTCAATGAGCTGCTTGGATTTGTTGTTTATCTTCAAGTTTGAAAACATTTCAGCCATCATTTCTTCAAATATTTTTTTCTGTCCCTTTCTCCACCGCCTCACCTTGATAGATTCAAAGTTAGGTGTTGCCATATATTAGGTGACTTGGAGTTGTCCCAAAGGTCACTACTGCTCTTTGCATTTTCCATTTTCTCCTCTCTCTCTACTGTGAGTAGTCCCGAATGCTAATGCCCGTCAAGGTCATTAATCTTTTTTCTGCAATGTCTAATCTGTCATTAATCCTATCTGGTATATATTTCATCTCATATATTGTAGTGCTCACCACTAAAATTTGTATATGGTTTTTTAGATATTTTGCATGTCTATACTTTTATAATAACAGTTTTAATGTCCTTCTTTATTAATTCTAATCTTTGTGACAGTTATGAGTCAGTTTCAATTCACAGGTTATTCTTCTCATTATGAATCATGTCTTCCTGCCTCTCTGCATGCCTGGTAATTTTTGATTAAATGTCAGACATTGTGAATTTTACCTTAAGTGCTGGATAATTTTGCTTTCTGTAAATCTTACACAGCTTTTGTTCTGGGGTGTATTAAAGTTTCTAGGAAACTGTTTGAGCCTTTTGTCTTATTAATATGATTTGCTACATGCGTCTAGGGCAGTGCTCAGCTTAGAGCTGATTCCTAAAGGCAAAACCTTCCTTAGTACTCGACCCACTACCTCGTGAATTGTGACTTTTCCAATCTGGCTTGTGGTAACAGGCATAACTCTCAGTCCTGTGTGAACACCAGGCACTGTTCCCTCTAGCCCTTTCAGATGGTTCTTTTGCTAGCCTTGAGTAGTTTCCTCATGTGCATGCAATGAATACTATGACACATACTCAAAGGAGACCCTCTACAGATCTCTAGGGTTCTCTCTCTGTACAAGTCTGTCCTCTCCAGTACTGTGTCCTAGGAACTCTAGCTGCCCTAGTCTCTCCAGCTCTCAGCTCAATCCCCTCAATGCAGGGAGTCCACTGAGCTCCACCTCACTTCCCACTGGAGCTGTGCCATGGCCTGGGAACAGTCTTGAGGCAGTAGGCTGGGGCAACTGTGGGGCTCATCTCATTTGTTTCTCATCTCTCAGGGATGACTAACCCTTGTTGCTTGATATTTACTTTCTTAAAAACTGTTTTATATATCTTGTCTGTGTTTTGTTCCCCCCTTTTGGTTATTTCAGGTGGGAGGGTAAGCCAGTTCTAGTTACTCTGTCTTGACCAGAATCAGAAGTCTTCACTTATTCTTGCACTCCCTGCCCTCTACTGAACATCTTCAGTGTTTCCTTCTTCCTGATCACCACCCTTACACCTCTGTCCACTAGCATGCTCACATGGCACATTTCCTTGCAAAAATAAACTCCTTCACCACTGCTTCCTGTGTTTCTGTCTTTCTGTTACCTTCTTAAAAGAGTAATCTATGTGCAATCTTAGCCAGGGGCCCAAGGAGTAAAATGGACAGTCTGTGCCTCATTCCCTCTGCATGCTCACCACCCTCTCATGGTTCATGTTAGTTTCTACCCCAACGCTCTACTGAAACTGGTCTACCATTGGTCATTAATGGTCACCACATCCATGGCCTCCTCTCAGATTTTAGACTTCGGTTTATATTATTTAATTCTGGTTCCTTTGATCTATTGTTCACATTTGACTTATATGATACTAAAAAGAACTGCCTGGTTTAGATTCCCTGTTTAATGCAGATGCTAGAATGTAAGCTCCAAAGGGCAAGGATATTTGTCTAGTTTGTTCACTGACGCACCCTTAGTGCCTAAATCAGTGGCAATCATGTAACAGGCATTCAACAAATGCAGAAAGAATGAATGAAATATAGTTGGTGCTTAGCACTCTTCTCCTCCCTCTCTGCTCATCATCCCTCAACAATCTCATGCAAATCAACAATTCAGTTGTATCTCAAATCTAGATCTCTTGCTATAAGCTCTCTTTAGTCAGCCTGTCTTTTGGCATTTGGATCACTGTTGAAAGTCCTGCCAACACCTCAAATTAGCATGTCCAAAACTAAGCTCATTATCTTGTATCTTAAAACTGTCTGTCACCTTCTTCCCACTTTTTATATTTCACTCAGTCACCAGCTAGAAGTCATATTTGATTCTTTTCCTTTCCTCTCTATTTCCCAATATCTTTGACAGTTTTATAGGATTAATGACATCTGCCTCTAACTCTCCATTCCTCACAGCCCCTGATGGATCACCTCTCCATGTTACAGGTCTCTCTCAGTAGCTTCTCTAGTCTCTAGCTTTGGGTCACAACTCATGCTATACCTCCATATCTTGGGCCTCAACCCAGTAAGATCACGAACTGTTCTCCAAATACACCCTATGCTTTCTATCCTTACTCTCCTCACCCCGTTCCTTAGATTCTCCTCATCATATGAGGCCCTATTTGAATGAGGCCTTCTTTGATCCCACAGATTAGAAATGATCACTCTTTTAACTTTCATATTTATACCATCAAGTATAGCACTTATTCTGTCTTAGCTTCTGGCATATATTAAACATTCAATAAATTTAAACTGTTTATCATGGTAATCCTACCCCAGGTATAAACTTCTTGATAGCCGAGACCTCCAAACAGGTCTCCAAAAAGGCACTGCGCCTGGTTCAGGACAATGACAACTCATAGAAGCTTGATATCCAAAATGTCAGCCAACTTACTAATTCATCAGAAAATCAATTAGCGCACAATGTTACAACGGGTTCCAGTAAGAGGAAAACATATTATTAAAAAATTGAATAAAAGCAAATACAGAACATATTGCATTGCAATTTATAAATAATAAATTATAAAATTATTTACAGATAATTTTGTACATTGTAATTCAAAACTGTGCTTCTAGCAATAGTGCTTCTCATTTCTACCTCTGATAAGTGAAGAACGGTATACTTGTGTTACTCATACATATTTTGAAGGAAGTTATTTTGCTTTAAAAGAATTGTTAAGTTAATAAAGTCTGCATATTACGTAACACATTCCTCAGAAGACGTCCACAGCTTTACAGACAACTAGCAAATAATACTCTCATCAGAAATTCTAAGGCTTGGGTACCACTAACCTTCATTTGAAGACCTGCACCGGCATCCTACCTCTGTCATTAACTGTGTGAAAACAGCCATATCACCATACCTTTGAGCCTCAGATGATTTAAAGACAGAATATGGAAAAAGAACCTTACCTGTCATAAAAAGCAGTTATGAGGTTCAGAGAGGTACGATATTTTATGTAAAAACATATGGATTCAATTTACTCTTGCAGGCTTATTCACTCAACAAGCATCTTAGCTATGTCCAAACCGTGTGCCAGGATCTGGAGGCACAAGCTAAATAAGATGCTCTATCTGCCCCTTAGCCTGGGGAGACAAATGTGTCAACAGCAGTGTCTCAGGCACTAAATGGTAGAGAGATAAACACTTCACAGTGGGAGAGCAGGGAGTTCTCAGTTCCATGTGGGGGAAAGGAAGGTAGTTAGAAATGGCTTCCTGCAACAGGCCACACTTGAGCTCTGTTCATCCTCCCTGTGGCCTCACCAGTCATCCTGAACCCCTCAAGCTTTTCCTCATCCTTTAATCAAGCTATGTCTCTGTTTCTTCACAGGTCCACAGTTTCTTATCTACAATTCTAAACTCTGAAAAGCCTTCAAAGCCTGCACTCTTCCCCTAACTTATTTGGTGGCAAAACCTGGCCTGAAATGAGGTAAGGCTCTTGGTCATCAATATTTTTCCTACTTACAGGAAATCCTAGTCGACGGTTCCATCATATACCCTTCACCTAAGCCAGGACCTGAGTCACCCTTGGCTTCTCTCTCTCCCTCATCCTCCAAACCCAACTGGCCAGCAAGCTCTGTCAATACTAGGCCTGCAATAAGTATCCTATCTATTCCCTCCCTCCTCCCTCCCCCTCTCTTCTCCCTCCCTCCCATCACTGTCTTAGTTAATGGCTAATGGAGCTTTCCACAGTTCAGCCTCAGCATCATGGCTACCGTGATCTTTCTCAAATGGATATTTTATCACACAGTTTCTCTTTGCTTAAAATATGTGCAGATGTCTCTGTGCTATCTACAAAGCTCAAATTCCTGAGTGTGGTATAAAAGGTTTGCCAAGATTTGGCCACTGCCTATCTCCTGTGACTCAACTCGTGGCATTCTACTAACCACGTGTCGCAGCCACTCGGAAATGTGGTTCCCAGGAGGTAGCAACCTGTTTCAGGCCCCTCTGCCTTCACACAGCTTCCCCTCTGTCCCCAAATCTTCTTTCTTCTCCCACCTCACTCTCCTATTCCTGCTTGTCTGCCAGGCTTGCTCGTCCTCAAGATCCAGTGTAGAAAACTCCATCATGTATCATCCTCCCCTTCCCCCAGTCCGAGCAAAACTGATTGCTTCTCCTCCTTTGTGTATTTCTGGACACAAGCTTAATGTCTGTGTGGCCCATAGCCTGAGTCTCCTGGAGTGCTGGGATCACTGCTTATCCCCAGTTTCTAACACTGGACCTAGCACATGATAGGTGTTCAGAAAAGAAAGCTGTCTGAATGAACCATCTTTTTAAGTTTCCCCGACAATGTCCCAGCCCACTCCTTCCCTGTCAGTTCTCCCACAGCAGCTCTGGTTTTCACCTCCCATAATTTTCTCTAGTTAACACTTGTCTTTCCCGCTTCATTTTCAGAGGAAAAAGAGGACACTTTTGGCGAGTGAGAAAAGTTCTTGGTAGCACTTTGGTACTTTGGGCCAGATAATTCCTTACGGAGGGCACCCGTCCTGTGCACTGCAGGATGTTTAGCAGCATCCCTGGCCTCTACTCAAAAGAAGTCAGTAGCACCCGCCCCAAGCTGTGAGAACCAAAATGTCTCCAGACATTGCCAGATGTCCCCTGGAGAGCAAAATCTGCCCTGATTGAGAACCACTGCCTAGACTGACTTTTCTTGGCCACCTCAGGGAACAACATGGTAAACCTGATCAACGGTCCCTGTGCCCACCATCTTCCAGGGAAGAAGATTCAGACTATCACTTGTACCGTGTAGGGAGCGTGTGACCAACACGAGTAGGCTAGAGTGACACTTCAAGGGAGGAGCACGTTCAGTGGGCCTGAGCTGAACCCATCTATCACAGTACGAGAATTCCAGGTTGCGAGGTTAGTTTCTATCAACATTCTCCTGGCTTGATTTATTCAGTGGCACTGAAATGACCAACTAGAGGGATGAAGCGTGCAGCAATTTGATGCTATTAAAGCCCCCCTTAAATATAGTTTGAAAAATAGAGTATCTAAAAATAAATAATCAACTGACTGAAGCATTTCAGTGAAATGAGGGGACCCCACCAACAGCATAGGAAACGAGAGCATCCCAGGGGTGAGGAAGAAAAGGGCGAGAAGCCGGCGCTGTACCCACCTGTGGTCGACACCACGCTGTTGGGGCTTTCGCTGCAGAGCTTGGACAGGAGGCTGGTCTTGCCAGAGCCCGTGAGGCCTATGCAGACCAGGTCATACTCTGGGCGCGCAGGTGGTGGTCCCTTGCAGCAGAGTGCTCTAAAACACTGCCGAGAGAGGGGAAATGCAGCGCTTTTAAGCATGACTGTAGGCACAAAGCTTAGTCACATTTCAAATGACTATGTACTGAGAGGTAATTAAATAACCTATTGACCCTAAGGAGGAAAGGGACCTTTAGAGTGAGAGACCAGGAGGACACCGCCTTGACGAAGCAATCAAAGTTAACTTCCCAGGAATGAGACCCACTCGGACTTGCCGGCTCCCCTCCTGCTGAGACGGGGGCACCGCGAGGGGTGCCACGTCATTATGCAGCTTTTCTGCCAAAAATGCACCACCTTCATCCAAGCACGAGGACAGCAGACGACACCTCCGCGAGGAGCATTCTGCAGGACAAGCAGCCTGTTCTTCTCTAAAACGTCAAAGAAAGACTGAGGAACTGTTCCAGGTTAAAGAAGACTAGAGAGACATAACGAATGCCATGCCTCCTGGATTGGGCGGGGGAAGAGACACCATAAACGACAGTGTTGGGACAACAGGTGACAGCTGACTAGAGACTGAACAGCAGAGCCTGCAATGACAGTATCACTGAAGGTTACAGTTTCTGAATTTAATCAGCGGACTGTGGTTACATAAGGAATATCACTGTCCTGAGAAAACACATACAATAGTACTTAGAGATGAAGAGTCTTGACATCTGCAATTGACTGGCTAGGAACATTTCTAAATCTCTATCTCCATCACCATCTCCACACCTAGATGGTGAGGAATGTGATAAAGCAATCATGGTAAAATGTTAATGACTGGGGAACCTGAGTAGAGTCTACAGGAAAGTTCCGTGTACTAGTCTTCCAGTGCTTTGATGTTATTTCAAAATAAAATGCTTTTAAAAAGCATTAAATAGATTTCCTGTGTATATCACCGCCATCTTGACTCTTGCTAAATCTTGCTTCAGGTCAACTGACCTCAGGGTACTATGAGCTGCCGTTTACTCTGCAAGGGTTAAAGACAAGGGGATTTGGGAGGCTGGAAGCCACTCATGCAGTTTTTGGTCTTTCTACTTATTTGACATCCACTTATTAGGGGCCATCTATGTGCCAGCTTGTAGAGTCTGAAGCATTTAGGACCTGAAAGATTCAACAGAGGAAGAGGGAGACAGAGAGGTAAGAGGGAGGCAGACCTACTGACTTCTGGGTCCTTTGGAGATCATGAGAGAAGAGACCTATAAAATGTCTGTGCTAATTCTTCTTACTCAGATGAAATGTGACGCCTAAATGGCTGTCATACTCTCATAAATCAAGCTTGATTATTCCTCACCCTCACTTCTCATATCCACGTTAGTCAATTGACAAGTCCAGTCCATACGACCTCTGAAACAGGTCTAGAATCTGTCTGCCTCTCTCCAGCCCAGGCCACCGCTGCCTGGACAACATCAACATCCTCCAATGGGTCCCAGTACATTCACCGTTGCCCCCTCTATTCTCCACACAGCCTCCATAATGATCACCATGGTCTACAAGACCTTCCATGACCTCTTCCACCCACCCCTCCAGCCTCACCTCCATGATTCTCCTCTTACTCTCCCTCTCACCCTCCCACCTCCAGTCACGCTGACCCTCTGGCACCTCAAGGCATTCAACATATGCCTCTCCCTCTTCCCCCCGAACTCTTGGCATAGCGAATGCTTCATTGGCTTTCGGGTCCCAGTTAGAGCACCCCTTCCTCAGGGCCGCCTGCTCTGATGCTAAGAGTACATTAGCAATTCATGTCAAGCTCTCACAGCACTTTTGTGAATTCAGCACACAGACTATTACAGTTTCTCATTCATCACCAGACTGTGGGAACCATATCTGTCCATCTTCATCCTAGTATCCACAGTGCTTAGCAGAGTACACGGCATAGAAGCCACCCTCAGTGAATAACTGTTGAATGACGAATGAATGACATTTAAATTTCGCCTAAGAAAAGAGAAAAGAAAATGTAAAGGCTAGTAGGAAGCTTGATCTAGGCTCTCTCTGGGTCCCCCATGCTTCAAGAAAATAGTGTTAAAATAAAAGAAACGCTTGACTTTTTCACTGCTCTTCAATGCCAGAAGTTTTAGCCCAGTTACCAAGAGTGGTTTTGATGTGCACGACCTACTTTCTTGGTACGAAAGACCTTCTTTTTGTCCTAAATTCACTTTTCCTCGGCTTTTAAGGGGCTCTGCCTACTTCTGGTAAATTCTATGATTACCTAATCCATATTCTTCATGGATTTATTAAACTCTCATCATATTTCTTCTCCCCTGTTTAGAGCCTGAGGAGTCCTAATTATTTCAGTCTGCCTTCATACAGCAGCCCCCGCCACTCCTCCATCATATTCGTGACTCTTCTCTGGCCTTACTTGAGCTCCATTTTGCCTCTCCTACAAGATTAATGACTATGACAATAAAAAGCATTCTAGATGCCAATACATCTCATCCCAGATTCATATGAAGGCTGGCTGATAATGTCTGACCTTTTGCAAACTTTTTCTTACCCATAAAAGAAACAAGTCTCCTGGACTCATGATTAGAGTTTTCCTGAGAGACAGATGTATGTACGTATGTATTCCCTCAAAGACTGGCTAGCAGCCATTCACTAAGAAGAGCTCTGCCAGGTTCAACTATGACAGACAACAGCACCAGTCACACAGTGGTTTCTCTTACTGGGCTGCTGGGATCTTTGCTGGGGGGAGAGGGGAGAGACCCTATTCCTGCTCTGGACAGCACCACTCATGCTCAGCTCCTCTGCCAGAACTCCCTTGGGCTAGCTCCTGGCAAGAGACCCGTTCAACTACCCTGGCCCAAACTATCATCAGTCTTAAATACAAGATGAAATTGCAGGTGACTGATTGCTATATATTGCCCAGTTTCAATCATTCACGTGGCAATATTACTCAACATATTTTGGCCCAAAGTTCCAGAATTTCATTTTCATGTTTTTTGTAAACTCCAGAGTGTAAAAACTTTGCAGCCAAGCCCAATAATATCTACATCACCTGCTCATTTATTCTACGTCACCTACGACATGTCTGACATAAAAGGCAATTTAGCAGTGACGTTCTACTCCACTCTCGTCGTTATCTCCTCTCTCTCTGTTCTCCCCAGTGACGCCGTCTCTACTCCAGAGTTCCAATCATGCAGATGGTAAAGGCATGTAACATGACATCTCCCCTCTCCCCCAGTCTCTGTCTGGAATTTCAGGCTCCATATTTCAACTGTTCTGAAAAAAACCAAACTAAACCAAATCTGAATAAAACAAAAGCCCCCCCCCCCCCCGCCCCGCAAACCACAGTCTGTAAGAATGAGACATTTTGGAACATAAAAAGCATAAAGGTTAGACTGACAATTGTTCTAAGGCAGGATCTTTGAAATAAGTCACAGACTCTTGGAGTATTTATTTGAAATAAATAAATCCTATGGTTAACAGGGGTAGTGTCAGATTCAAGCCATAAAATAAGACTCTTAAAACTATGCTACTTCAAATGGGGGAAGAATGTTCATGTTTTTGGAGTCAGTTCCTAAAAACTGTACAGAGTTTTCACTTGGTTTTCGTTTTAAAACTTAATGAAGCTTTGGATCTCATAGTCAATTTACTTAAAATTACTCATTTTGGCCTCTAGACTATACTGTACCAAAGTTCATTGTGTCTGTCTCCTACAGCAGCTCGTGCATTGTTAAGGGTAAGCCCCTTTCACTGGTGTACAATGCTAAACACAATGCCGTCGGCCGTCCTGACAGCAAGCGGCAAACTCAGGCTTCATTCCCAGGCCAGACACTGAGGCATTGTATGACTCCGTGCAGGCCCATAAACCTCGGCGGCTTCGGTCTCCCCACGATTAACCAGTAACGTTTTAACACTATCGGCCACTTCCTTTCTTTAGGAGGACACTATGAGGCCACAGTTCAGTGCATTATGCTATGAGAATACAGGTAAATAAGTGCCCATCTTCCTAAGGCATCTTAGGTGATTGTTAGCTTTCTTGGGCGAGGGCCTGGCAGCCCACCATACAGCCCAGACTGTGGTACTTCCCTTCCAGCGGCCCACAGCAGTCACCACATGCTCCAACCCATCCCAGTCCAACCCAAGACACTAAAGACACACAATCCTTACCCTTCACTTGCAGCAGGCAATAGAGAACAGGGTAACTATGGCGGGTGGGGGGGGCAGGGGAAGATGGCATCAGACAACCAAGGTCACAGCCTCTGTTGCCTAGATTGCTTTAGTTCACAGGTCTTTTCACATAGGGTCCGTTATGACTTGTTCCTTTCCAAAAGAACCCAGTGTCTCTCTCTTATCATGTCAGGATGCAGCATGTTACCCTCCAGCATGCATCCATAAGCTTCTACCAACACTGTATGTGAGGAAACAGTGTGTCAATATCTTGAGAGAGGGCCAAGACCGGAATCACCAGTAGTAACTCTGTGTCGTAGACTTTGGACAAATTGTATAACCCTTAGCTAAAAGGTGGATTAGTCAAAAAGCCCAAGCAAAACCTTAGGAATATTTGCTTGAAGGAGGATGATCACATGTATCAGGAAAAAAAATAAGCAAAAGATTAAATTGCAAGTATTTCAGTCTGGTGGTCTAGCACCAAGGCAGCAAGATTATCTTAAAATGTCCCCATTTCTGTTGGGGACAGCGCCAGACATCGGTAAGTCTGTCGAGCACTGTACACAGCAGGACTCAGTGAATAACTACTCAACAAATTGACGCTGTAAAGCACTAATGAAGCACTTGACTGTATATCGCACTTCCCTCTACATCTCCACCTTAATGATGCCAGCCACCCTCCAGATCACTCTCTAGTCCCTCAAACAGTCTGAGCACTTCGTGTTTCTGTGCCACCCGGGTCCTGGGCACTCAAGAGGAAATCTCCCCTCTTTTCTACTTGGCAAATTCCCATTCAAAGTTCTGCTCAGACGGCACCTCCTCCGGAAAGTCTCCCATTCCCCCGGCGAGAACTATTCCTTTCTTCCATTCTTTGGTCCTTTACCACACTTCTAGCGCTGCAGTGAGTATTATGCCCCGTGCATTTTTTACTGACTGTAAGAATTATTAGATGACAGAATTATGCACACTGACCCAAAGACATATTCATCCTTGGTCCGATTGTTGGTTCAAAAAGTTTAATTTTACAGCTACCAAGGGTGGCCAGGCACCAAAGCAGAGGAGCAAAGCTCTCATACAATTCACCATTCTAGACAGAGTCCTGCTCGAAATCTTCCCCCTCTGGCACTGGCCCCTGCATTGCCCACATCTCCTACCATTCCGTCTCGCTAAATCCCTAGCCTTTGGGGACATGGCATTTGTTTCAATTGATGCTCTGTTTTTCATCATGAATACATGATTTTATTCTGCGCATGATTTCCATTGGATTGAGGCTCTGTAGAGTTGCTGGAAAATTTTCTTCAGTCAGTGTCGGGGCTTCCCACAGCTATACAGTCACTGCCCGAGCCCCATACTACCTCTTCCTTATTTAAATACGGGTCTTGCCAAACAAAAACCGGAGCTCTCCTATGGCGGATGACCAGGTCTTTCCTTGGAGTCCTCAGGTGAGGCCTGGCACTGTGCTCAATAAATACTTGTCAGATTAACAAAAAAACAGTTAGTTGGTACCTAAAAGCAAGAGAAGTCACCCATGACTTGAAGTGGATATATTTCTTAGGTGGTTTGGTTTCAAAACCATAAAGAGGCACCTATATATTCTGAACCTCACCAACTCTCACAATGACAAAAGGAAGTCAATTTCTAGAATGTTTTCTAACACTAAACATGTTCATTGAATAAAACATTAAGAAGCATATTAATATCCAAAACTACAAGATTTAAAATATTTTCCGGGCTTCCCTGGTGGCGCAGTGGTTGAGAGTCCGCCTGCCGATGCCGGGGACACGGGTTTGTGCCCCGGTCCGGGAGGAACCCACATGCCGCGGAGCGGCTGGGTCCGTGAGCCATGGCCGCTGAGTCTGCGCATCCGGAGCCTGTGCTCCTCAATGGGAGAGGCCACAACGGTGACAGGCCCGCGTATCGGAAAAAAAAAAAAAAATTCCAAGTCTATAATAGTCAAATATGGGTCTGTCTTTTGAAAATACAACCAAACATGTTTATAGGGCTTGTAAGAGCTGCTTAAGCTCTGGAAAAGACACGAGGAAGAATCGTGTCCTAATAACACAAAAACAAAACCCAAGATGGTCAGTACTATTAAGCACAAGATATAAATGATTTGTGTGTTAATTCACTTATAAGAACAACCCAATGAGAAAAGCATCGATACTTTGCACTTTCCATTTTAAGACTGGGAAATTGAGGCCCAAAGACGTTAAATTTGTTAAGTGGAACCAGGATTTGAACCCTGGCAGTCTGGCTCCAGAGCAATTTTCTGAGTGATGGGAATGAAAAGCCTCTAACATCTGAGAGTGTGTCATGTAGAGGCGACGTTCGGGGCATTCTTCGTAGAGGGCAATGTACAGATACGAAAATATGCCAGAGTCTGTAAGGTACAGAGTAAGGGCCAGAGCTGGGGCTCCAACCCGGGCTATTTGGCTCCAGAGCTCTTACTCATGTCCTCTTGGCCTTGGTACAGCCACGTCTGGAGTCAGGGCTCAGAGCCTTGGAAGCGGGGTGTTGTCTCGAGGGAGTGAAGGGGGGCTTTAACAAGGCTGCCCGTGTAACTGGACAGATGCCTGGCAGAGGAAGGGGAAGATGCAAGTCTCGGTACTGCTTCCTTCATTGCACTGTCCGGCTCATGGCCTTTCATTCTGGGCAGACACCCTGCATCTTTCTCCCTGGACAGTTAGAGGACCTGGGTTCCTTTGGGGCAGACTTAGGGAGCAGGGAAGGAGGAGGGGCGCTGGCTGGGCTGGAAGACAAGGGGATACTGAAGGGCTGCTGGCTTCTCTTTCCCGCTGTTTGCTTCTTCCATTTAACCCTTTTTTGTCCTCTGGAAAGGACAAAGCTTGTCTATGAAGAGAATCTAGCTGCACAGATTTCTGATTCTAAACGTGGTAAATAAGGGGAGAAAAAAACCTCTAAGGGAACAGTTCTCAAGTTTTCCCCTTTAAAATGTGTGCATGTAAACTGTACCTCAATAAAGTAAATAAATAAACAAGCAAATACTAAACAAAATAATATGCATTGGGGAAGAGTATGGGAGAAAATACATAAATAAACTGGGTTGTGTGGAAATCCATGTCAAAGAGATGGTCTATATGAACATGCAAGCTTTTAGCTGATCCTTTCTTTCCATCTGCAAGAAGAAAAATGAATTTCAAAAATGCTCTGATGTCTTGGATTATTTAGTAGGTCTTGCAAAGAAGTGAAAAGAATATAAATTCCAAATGGCACCTCAGCTACAGAAATAATCAGCAGGGCAACAGTGTACTGTGAAGAGGCCCTTGATCACCAGACGGATCCCAGCAGACGACCCCTCCCCAGGTTACAAGAGCAATCCACTTTTTGAGGTGAAAAATCCTGTGGCCCTTTAAGACCCTAGTGGGAAAAACAATAAATTGTTTTTACAGAAGATGGGTCAAACCTTTCGGCCATGTGGGCTGCTCTGAGCTCACAGATTGTCCCAGGGCTGAGGCTTCTGGCCAATACATCACACTGCCTCAGGACACTAAGTCTGTCTTTGCCTTACCCTTTGTATTTCTCAATCCACATTCCTTTTTGGGGTGAAATACTCCATTATTTCTGCTTTGTTCTGGGCTGTCTCCTGTCTCTGTCCCTATTAACTCGTGGCAACAAAAGAAACAAACAGAAGCAGGGGATTTCATGCTTAGCAGCTACAGACATTGGCCTCACGGCTTTGCAGAGGGGCAGACATTTGAGACTTTGAATGGAAGAGAGTGCCGCGGCGCTGAACCAGACCAGGGGCCCACGTGGCTCCCAGTCTGTGCATCAGTCATCCTGATCAGTGGCATTCATGAGTCCTGGTACGTGTATTTCCAGATGAGCCACAAGTGGGGTTTTAAAAGTTAAGGCACGTATCTGATAATTAGATTTAAAGAGACTCTAATTCGAGATTCTCCTATATTCTAGCAATCCAAATGTTCAGGTCTTCTCATATTGGAAATAGATCGGGGGATAAGATTTTTTTTTTTTAAATAAAAATGAAGAAACTCAAAGAGGAAGCTAAGTAGAAAATAAACGTCTTTCTTATTTTCAAGATGTAATTTTTCTCTTATAATGACTAGATGGAATATCTAATTTTTATAATGACAGAATTATCCAGTAAAACTAGCAGTAAATTCCCCAGGCACGACTATCTGTAATGAGAACCAAGCTAAATGAATATTCATAAACGTATCCAAATCAGGGCTTCACCTGGGTCAGTTTCAGGCCATTTATTATTTTTTTCCCTCAAGAGCAAAGAAATACAAATTTAGTTGAACGTGAAAGAGATTAATACATTTTGTATTGAACCTCTTTCTTGGTCACTTTCTGAATAGAATGTTTCTAAACGGAAAGTCGGGCATGAAAATACTTAAACACTTTTACTATTCCTTAACAATGGCATTTTTCTATACTTGGTACACTTAGGAAAAATCAGGGAATGGAAACATTTAAAAAGAGCTAGACTCCCTAGGTAGATCTTCCAGCAGATGGATCATCTAAAATCTCCCAGGAAAGATCCCAGCAAAGCAGATTCTCTCTGCTCTTGGTGCTTTTTGGAACTGGAGATGGGGAGCTTTGGAACGGTCGAGAGAAAAACAAATCAAACTAAAGTTGTTTTCCTTGTAGACCCTAACAGTGAAAATCCTAATTCCATATTTTTGGACCACAGAGCATTCCTTCACTTAACAATCTCCAGGTTCCATGAAGATGGAGCTCAGCCCCACATAGCCTCTCTGTCACCAATTCCCTTAAATCCACCCATTTGGTCTCTACCATCTCCCCATTCCTAAAGTCTCTGACAGCGCGTCACCACTGTCTCCTGGAAAACACACTGTCCTAACTGGTGTCCTTACTTCGGGTCTTACCCGAATCCAATTCAGTCTCCAAAATGCTAATAATGATCTTCCTAAAACACATCAAGTCATTCCCATGATTTAAAATCTTTCCACGGCTACCCATAGCTGTCAGGAAAATGACCAAACTTCTTATCTAAGCAGATAGGCTCTTTATGATCTGGACTTTGCCTTCATTTCTGGCCTCTGATGGTTGTTAGAGGGATTACATAAGATAATGTTCATAATGTTTATAAAGCACCCAAACCGGGGTTCAACATGTGAATCTTAAAATATAATTATTTTAAGTTTATAATTCTTATATATTTATAATATCTGCATAATAATTTGTTTTTATTTTCCCACCGTATACATGGCCCTCACGCCAACCATACAGACCTATGTGCAGTTCCTGATCCAGTCTCCTTCATGATCCGTGTCATCAAAGGGGCTGACCCTCTGCCTATACATCATTCTCCACTAAACTCCCTCTGGCTGGCACCTAGTCATCCTTCAAAATTCAGCTCAATGATCACTTCTTCCAGGAAGAATTCTGTGGCCCTCAGTCTGATTGAGATGACCTTCTTCAAACTCCCTTAGCACCTTTTCTGTTCCACTGTCCTAACACTCATCATTCTGTCAAGTAAAGGTGATCTATAGTCCTTCTTCCCCCACTTGGACTTGGAGCACTTCAATGCAGGCTCCACTTGTGACTTAATTTTGGAACCTGAGTGTCTGACACAGCATCCACCCCGTGGTAGAATGAGCTCCTCAGTGACTCAGTACATGGCTTTGATTAAGTGCATGGTCAGACAAGCCTGAGATCCAACCTTACTGTGATCTGGAGAAGTTACTTCACCAACACCTGTTTCCTAATCTAGAAAGCAAGGATCATCTCATCGGATTGCTGGCAGCAGTAGTACCTACTATGTATCAAATGCTCAGAACAGTGCTCAGTAATCAATAGGTATTGTTATCACCATGACTGTGGTTATTAGATTTTTCACTTAGAAAAGTGTTTTCCTAAAAACTGACTTTGTGACCACCCATCAGGACTCTTCTCACAGTGCACAATTCAAGATAACTCAGGGTCTGGATTTATTTTATTGTCCATTTGGTCAAAGATCTGACCTGATAAGCCAGATACCAGTGGTGGCTAATCATACAGAGACAGTCCTTTTGGTTTGCTATAATAAGAACTATTAAAAGAGAGCATAATATGATGTAGAGTGGGACCATCACTGTATTTTTTCTTTCCCTGAGAGGAGAAACAGCTTTTAAACATGACTGGTCTATCTTAGCAGTTAAATCAATTCTCTTTGATTATGAATCTCCTGCTATGTCTATGCAGACCTAGACAAAAGCATAATGGTGGCAAGGGGAGGGGGTGGTGGTAGTGTCTGTGATCCCTGTGCATCCTCAAATCACGTTGCTTTAACTGCTGACAAAGACAAATGTTTACTCTGGTCTAATGTGGAAGAGCCAATACAGTGAACTAGACGCTATCTCGCCTCACACATCAACACACGTGTCAGACAGACTCTGATTGCAAAGTCTGTTATTGGTGATGAGAGAGGCAGAGAGGGCACAGCTGGATATTTCAGATCCACAGCTGAGCTGGCAGCAGTGGTAGTTCAAGCCATCTTCTCACTTTATAAGCTGGAATTAATCAGAGAGTTATTTAAAGGTGTGTTTTATTAAAGAGGCACTTTAGAACCAGGAAAATATGATATTTGAACATCATAGGTGTTTTTTTAAAATGGATGTCCTCCTTTTTCTTTTGTACCAGAGAAGGTTCTGCTTGCAAATACCAGAAAAGTGATTTATTGGAAGCATACTGATAATTCACAGAACAGATGAGAAGACTAAAAAAATGCAAGAACCAAGGCAGCCCACAGTAACACCGCAGCAGCCATTAGTACAGGAGTCACCACTTGTACTAACTGCTTGGCGTCCTGTACTGAACTCCATTGCAGCATGAGAATGACCTCTGACTACTCCAACCCGGTACCACTGACCATCAAGCTGGAGCATCCAATTGGCCAAGCCTTGGTTTCAGGCTGGGGCCCTGGCTGCCAGGCAGTTAAGAAAGAAATAGCTGACCCCTACCTTCAGCAATGAAAGAAGGGAGCCCTGACCCTAAGCTCTTGTGGGATTTGTCACTAAATAGACTATTCACTTACAGGGCGGCCATAAACAATATCAACTATACATTTTGTCCTTTGGCCCAAAAGACGATAGACTTTCTCTATTATTACAATTTAAAAACATAAAATAGAACAATATTTGTTGATCTTCCAATTCCATGGACTTATTCTGATGGAATATGCCAGAGCTCTGGGCAGAGGGCAAGATGAAAGCTAGCAGAAAAATCTAAGCCGGGATTTTCCTGAGCAAAATGTTTTACCCTCTCAGTGTCCCACTTGTCTACTATTATTTAATACTCAGCTCTCCTATTCCACATGCATTCTCTTCTTTCTTTTCATACTTCTACCAATAAATTATTACATGTAAGAAGATGGGAACTGGCTGTGTCTGTGTAGGAAGGTGATGCCTGACAGCTCTTATGTCTAAACTTGCATATTCTTGCTTTCCTTTCAACTTTAATATCTTGTAGGAGGAAAATGGGGCAGGACATACTTGGAGGTGTGTGTAGCACCTAGCTTTTGTTAATTAAGAACAAAAACTCAATCAGGTAGACTGTGCTATTGCTTGTCACTAGAAACATAGATATAAACTCCCTAAGGATATATGACTGGGCTTTTTCTTTTTTTTTTTTCTTAAATCAGACTACTCTGGTTTTCTACATATTTATCTAAGTAATGTATAATCCTTCAAGTCTCTCTTTTCTAATTTGCACATCACACTGTAATTGTGAAGCAACTGCTACAACAACAAAAAACTACTCATCAGGAACATGTAAAAAATACCAAAACCCAAAACAGAGAAACCAGAGCAATCATATTTATGGTCAACAAATAATTTAAAAAATCATAGTCTTTGGCCGACAAATTCAGCTTTCCCAAAAAAACAAAATCTGAAGGGTTATAGTAAATAAGCATGTTAAAATATAAATCAAAAACAAAAAACCAAAAACAGGGGGAATGAGGTTGGAAGGGAAAGGCTTAAAGGCATGTGTTTAAAATTAGGACATTATGTCTCATTTATTCGGTGACTCTGTGGAAATTTTATGACATTCATCCAAGGAATTATGACTACACCTGAACAGATTATCCCCGCCATGGCTCTCCAAAAGGAAGAAAGGGCATATACTCATGACTATTTGAACTGCGTGTTAGAATCAACTTTATAATTACAAAAATAGTGGATATGAAGGTCCTCAAGGGAATTGTTCATGGACAAATTAGAGACAGTGTTGGCAGAGATAAAATATTCATCACCAAAAGAATACATAAAAAGTATTTGAGATGATCAGGGCTCATTTGGGAACCACACAAGGGCAGTAAGATATCACCAGAAAAACGCGAGTATTCTCTGTTACGTAAAAACCTGAAACAAAGAATTTCAGTCATAACAAGTTCTGCATCTATTAAAATAAGACCTCATTGTCACGTAATCTGGTGGCAGTGGGGAAAAGAACAAAAATTGCCTTGAGATTTTCTTAACATGCAAGACTTTCAGAGCAACTATACAATAAAAACCATAGCTCTCTCTTCGATCCTATTAATGTTTTCATATTTTACAGTTTCTTACAATTTGCAAATCTCTCTCTGCCCACAGAGAAGGATAAAAGATACGGAACCTTAAAACATGAGATTTTTGAAATGATGTATTATACAATTTTAAATCCCGTATTACTTCTTACATTTTATTACATGTTTGTATTATAAGCCACATCTAGTCCTTCACTGAAAGAAATGAGAAGAGAATGAAGGAGATAATAAAAAGATAGACATCAAATAAAATTTGATCAAATAGTGGCAAGAGATATTCTCTAAATCACATCCAATTTAGGTTAACGTAGGTACTTCAAACTTTCAAAGACTGATGGAAAGGCAAGGAGAGTTCAAAGGGGACATCCTAAAGACAGCACTAGATAGTGTGATAATCTTTGACTTGACACAGGATATGGCTTCAGCAGCAGTTTGAACCGCAACCTCGAATATTTGACTGAATCTCAGCTTGAGAACTTTCTACAACACTTTCATTAAAAGCCCCAATATTCAGTGTATACAAAGGTCAAATCATTATGTTGTACACCTGAAACTAATAATGTTGTATGTCAATTATACTTCAATTTTAAAAGCCTCAATATCTATTTTACTTCAATTGACAATGAGATTTCAAAAAGAAAAATTAAAGATTTAGAAAACAAAGTACACAATGCTGAAAATCAACTACTACTAGCAATTAATTATACTTTAAATATGTTCACTCCTCAATTTTAGCACAACTTCTAACAACTTAATACTCAAATTATGTGGCTATAAAAAGCACATCAATTAACAGGTCGGGCTAACCTCGCCCCACTTCTTCCTCCCTTTCTCTGCTTTCAAAGCTCCTTGAAAACATCATCTCTATTTCCCCTCTTCCCTTTCTCTCCTGAACCCACTCGTAACAGGCTCTCTCCTTGTCAAAGTCATCGTGATGTCCACACTACTAGACCCAATGGTCAAATCTCAGCCCTTGTCTTACAGGTCCTTTCCGTTAACACGATTACCACTGCCTCCTTTAAAAAGCTTTCTCACCGGCTTCCTGGTGGCGCAGTGGTTGGGAGTCCGCCTGCCGATGCAGGAGACTCGGGTTCGTGCCCTGGTCCGGGAAGATCCCACATGCCGCACAGCGGCTGGGCCCGTGAGCCATGGCCGCTGAGCCCGTGCGTCTGGAGCCTGTGCTCCGCAACTGGAGAGGCCACGACAGTGAGAGGGACGCGTACCGCAAAAAAAAAAAAAAAAAGCTTTCTCACTGAACTTCTAGACACCACTCATTTCTGGATTCTCTCTTATTTCACTGGGAAGGGGGTTCCTTGTCAGTTTCTTAATCTCATCCGCCTCTTACCATCGGAATACCTGGGATGACCTAAAGCCTCTTCTACCTGCACTCACTTCCGTGCTGACTACCTCCAATCTCATGCTTTCAAATCTCTCTAGATGCTTTTAACTCCCAAATTTATATCTGTACCACGGACCTCTAAACGCATATATGCAAATGCCTTCTCCACATTCCTCCTCCAGGATACTGAGTCGGCATCTTGAACCTAACATACCCAAAACACAACTCATAACTCATCCCCAAACTTTTTCCTCGGCTCAGTTAACAGCAACTCCATTTTTTTTTTTTTTTTTTTTTTTTTAGTTGCTCAGGCCAAAAACCCAGAATGATCCTTGGCAACTCCTTTTCTCTTAAACCACACATTCAATCCATCAGGAAACCCTGTCAGCAATAGCTTCAAAATATTTCCAGAATCCAACTACTTCTTACCACCTCTGCCCTTCCCACTCTGTCTAAGCTACTGTCATCTTGCCTGGATTACGGCAAGAGCCTCACAACTGGCTCCCTGCTTCCTCTCTAACCTCCCTATAGTCTATTTACAACACAGTAGTCAGAGTGATCCTGTTAAAATGTGTCAGGTCACATCTATTTTCCATGCAAAATCCTCCAAAGGCCAGCCCATCTCACTCAGGATAGAAAAACCACAGCCCTTATAACAGATTACAAGGTCCCATAAAACCTGCCACAACCTCCCTCCCACCCCACCCCCTAACTGTTTCTATGGCAACACCTACTACGATTTCCTCCCTCAGTCAGTTGCTCCTTGTTGTTCCTGGATCATGCTAGGGACAGTCCTACTTCAGAGCTTTTGCACTTGCCATTTCCTCTATCTAGAAATTGCTTGCCCTAGATACACACAGACTCACTCCTTTATCTTGTCTGGGTCTTTGCTCACACGTCACCTTTTCAGTGAGATTTACCCTGATCACTCTATTCTAAAAGTGCATCCTCCCTGCCTCACGACATTCCCTATCCCCCTTATATGTTTTATGTCTTTCCACAGCACTTACCGTCTTCTTACCTATTCAATAACTTACTCGTGCGTTTGGTTTACTGCCTGTGTCCCCTCATAAGAATGTAAGTCTCATGAGGGCAGGAATTTTTGCAGGATTTTGACAGATGCATCCCCAGCACCTAGAACATGGCCTGGCATAAAATATACACCCAATAAATATTTTCAAACTAATTGGTTGAATGGTTTCCATGGATCCTTCACAACCATACTGGATTATTTTCTAACCTCTTTTTAGATTGAGGTTGATGCAATTATATATTCTATCCATATTTTTCTTGAGTGGAAGGAACACATTCTTTTACGTCACCTATTGGTTTTGGCATATCTTATAACTTTTATCTGACTCTCACCGAGCTTAGCCTTCCTCTAGAACTACAATACAAAGTTCATGGCAGTGACAGACAGGGGGAGGCTGAGGCAGAGTCCCAGAGTTGTCCAACCTTTATAGGTTGGGCACCAGAGGAGAAACCAACCAGCCTGATAGGGAAAACGCTGGGAAACAGAGTGTAACAGAAATCAAGAAAAGTCGAGTGCTTCTAGAGGGAGGAGATCATCAACTGAGATGAATGTTTCTAAGCAGTTATGTGAGGATCAGAGCACACAGATAACCCCTGTATTTGGGAATAGGGAGGATGCTGGTAATCCTGACAAGCACAGTTGTAATGAAGTGGTGGAGGTGGAAATCCAGGGTACGTCCTTATGTCCAACGACCTCCTCACTTGGCATGCTTCACCTGAGCCAACCTTCCGTTCTCATTGCTTTGACTACATTGCTGATTTCTCAATCCCATGTCCAGCTTCAGCCTCTTTCTGGAGAACCCAAGCAGTGTGTCCGAACTTCCTGTTAGACATCTATACCTAGATATTCCTTAGGTACTCAAACTAACAAACACCCAAATTCACTACCAATCCTCCCACCCATTTGTCCCTCCTTCCTGTATTCCCTACTTTAGGAAATGTCATCATCATCCAACCCAGCATTTAAAGCTAAATCCTCTTAACATCCTAGATCCTTTCTCTCTCACACTGTTCACAATTCATAAAACCCCATACTCATGCTGATTCTACCTCTTAAATATTTCATATTCTCTATACCTATTGTTTTGCAATAAAGCCATTATTTCTTGACAGAACTGTCACTACTTCAACATAAATACTGTACCAAGCACATCACAGGTGCTCAATCAGATATTTGTTGATTCACTCAAGGAGCTCATATGGCCCTATTATAAACTGCTCAGATATATGGTTATAAAATCCATTTTTAACCTTAATAACCATTATTGAATTTTGAAAAAGACAAACTGAATACTCTGGGGCTGAGATACTATGAATAATAATACCATAAATAAAAAGATCCCCAAATACCAACTGGGTTTGAGTGTCCCCTGGGAGACTATAGTCATGAACACTGTAGAGTTCCGACTGCCACTCACTGGAATTACTCTCACTGACTATTGGTTTCCATAGTTCCTTCTTGTCCACTCAACCTTCTTCAACAACATATTTTCCCTTCAGAACTTACTCTACATGGTCTAAAAGCCATAACTCCAACGAAGGAACCTGAGCACTGCTAACAAGCAGACAAAATACATAACATAAATTATTAGTTTCTCTTTGTCAGAGGCAAGGACCCAATGAGACGTTCATCTTGAACAAGAAGTAAGTCATGACTGGGAGAACACCGGCAAGGGCAAGTGATGATGCAAGCCTCAGCCTCAGAGCTCCTCATCTCTTCTGCAATTTTCTGAGACCCAGCAATATAATCTTGACCTTGATAACCTCCAAAGGGTCTTGCCAGGAGAGGACAGAAAAGACCTCAAGAAGTATTTTGGCCCCCAAACGTTTTTGAATCAAGTTAGAGAAAGTTATGAAACTCACAGTTGTCATACTTGACTTGCATCCAGAAACACAACTCAAATGAAGCATGTAGCCTAAATGGTTGATGGTTTTCAGCTGGATGTACTTTCCAGCCACCTAAAATGAAAAATCTTTCTCTAATCTCATCCTAATAAAAATCTTTGACCTGGCCAAAAATAAAAAAAAAAGCCCTATATACCTTTATGGCAAAGTAGAAAGAGCGGGTAGATAACAGAATATAGAATGACTTTACACAGTTTTGTACTTTTACTCCCTGGTATTTATAGATTAAACACCGTTTGGAAGGCCAAAACCTGGAAAGAATCTGCTTCAGCATACCTGACCCATCATGCACACAAAATGAATCATCTTTTATCTAGCTCATACCACAAGAGAGTTTTACTTTTAGCTGAACAAACTTCCCAAAGGGACATCTAGTCATGCTATTTAGAATCCCAAAGGGCCGGCCTCGAGAGCAGGGTATCCCCGTCTCTCTCTACTAGTGGATTGAATGATATGGAGAGCCCTCTTGAGACACTAAGGATGTTTATTTACTCAGGAAATAAATCCATATTCCTTTTGTCCAAGAGGCAATAATCGTTCTCAATTCTCAAGGCCCAGGTTTCCCTAACTCCTCCTCCCTCCCTCTAGGCTCACATTATACTCTGTATTCTCACAGTATTTGGTTCATGTTGCTAATGTTCTACTTACTACATTGCACTAGAGCCAAAGTGCATACTGAATGTCTGTCTTCCCCATTACATATTAACTCTAAATCATTCTTTATTCAACTTTGTATCATCATGCCTGATACATAGTATGTTTGTGAAATGTGTAAATCAATGGATAAAATTAATCATGGCTGGTCTCAAGCAAATTGAATACATCCATTAAAATAGTCCAGAATCATTGGGTTAGATTAATGGAAAATATGAAGTTTTAGTCTCATTTTTTTTGAGGTAGATTCTCTATTTATCTACCCATATTCTAATCAATAATTCTCTAATGTGTTTCAGAAAGATTTGAAGGAGATATTCCTTGTCTTAGACTTTGAAAAGCATCCTGGAAAAATAACAGATGCAGAGATGTTCATTTTTTAAAAATAAAATTTTAAATGAGATATACACGCTTACATGCTGACTGCTCTCTGGGAGTAAGAACGAAAACCACACGTTGTCTGAATTATTCTATTTAAATAAGGAAAAAGAAAGATAACACTGCTTGAAAGCTTCTGGAACCAGGAGTCTTGACTCAGCTACACTCCCTTATAACAACCCTCTCCCCAGTCCACAAAATTGGAGTGTTCCTCTCAAAATCAAGCAACCTGTGCAGTTATATCTGGGTAGCAAGACACAGGAGAGGGTCATTTTCAACAGAAAGAGTAATTAAAATCCTGCATTCAGACAATCATCAATGAAAATGTGCAATAAAATGAACCCAACTTTTGTCTTCTTTTTACTCATAAGGAATCATGCAAAGAGCTAACATAAGAAAGAAGGATACAAAATATCATAATGATTTAAATAGCTAAAAAAGCAACAACTCCTCACAGGCAGAGAAGGAAATAATTTTCTATCCTCATTAATCAAAAAGTTGGCCCAACCCCCATATTTCCGGAAAACTTCTGTTATCTGTAGTCCAGTTATAGACACATACAGATGTATACTTAATTTTCTTCTCTATTTTTTCTGATCTTTAAAGTAATCCTTGCAAATAATTCAATCAATCAAATGTATAAGGGAGAATGCGTAATTTCCACATTATTCTAACCTCCTAGAGATTATTGGTGGTCAGTTCTTCAACATTTTTTGCATATACTACTTTATATGCACCTTTTTTCCTCTCTTTTTTAAAACAGAGGAAATGAATTGCATACAAGAGGGATCACTGTATGCCTAATTATACAACTAGTTCATCGTTTTTCTGATTTATCAGACAATGCTCTGTGTCATAATAGAGTTCTGATCCTTTTTATTTTTTGAATTTTATTTTTTTTTATACAGCAGGTTCTTATTAGTTATCCATTTTATACATATTAGTGTACATATGTCAATCTCAATCTCCCAATTCATCACACCACCACCCCCTCCCCCTGCCACTTTCCCCACTTGGTGCCCATACATTTGTTCTCTACATCTGTGTCTCAATTTCTGCCCTGCAAACCAGTTCATCTGTACCATTTTTCTAGGTTCCACATATATGCATTAACATATGATACTTATTTTTCTCTTTCTGACTTACTTCACTCACTACAACAGTCTCTAGATCCATCCAACATCTCTACAAATGACCTAATTCCTTCCTTTTTACAGCTGAGTAATATTCCATTGTATATATGTACCACAACTTCTTTATCCATTCGTCTGTCGATGAGCATTTAGGTTGCTTCCATGACATGGCTATTGCAAATAGTGCAGCAATGAGCAGTGTGGTCCATGTGTCTTTTTGAATTATGGTTTTCTCTAGGTATATGCCCAGTAGTGGGATTTGCTGCATCATATGGTAATTCTATTTTTAGTTTTTTAAGGAACATCCATACTGTTCTCCATAGTGGCTGTATCAATTTACATTCCCACTAACAGTGCAAGAGGGTTCCCTTTTCTCCACACCCTCTCCAGCATTTGTTGTTTGTAGATTTTCTGATGATGCCCATTCTAACTGATGTGAGGTGATACTTCATTGTAGTTTTGATTTGCATTTCTCTAATAATTAGTGATGTTGAGCAGCTTTTCATGTGCTTCTTAGTCATCGGTATGTCTTCTTTGTAGAAATGTCTATTTAGGTCTTCTGCCCATTTTTGGATTGGGTTGTTTGGTTTTTTAATATTGAGCTGCATAAGCAGTTTATATATTTTAGAGATAAATCCTTTGTCCATTGATTCATTTGCAAATATTTTCTCCCATTCTGAGGGTTGTCTTTTTGTCTTGTTTGTAGTTTCCTTTGCTTTGCAAAAGCTTTTCAGTTTCACTAGGTCCCATTTGCTTATTTTTGTTTTTATTTTCATTACTCTAAGAGATGGATCAAAAAAGATCTTGCTGTGATGTATGTCAAAGAGTGTTCTGCCTATGTTTTCCTCTAAGAGTTTTATAGTGCCCAGTCTTACATTTAGGTCTCTAATCCATTTTGAGTTTATTTTTGTGTATGGTGTTAGGGAGTGTTCTAATTTCATCCTTTTACACGTAGCTGTCCAGTTTCCCAGCACCACTTATTGAAGAGACTGTCTTCTCTCCATTGTATATCCTTGCCTCCTTCGTCATAGATTAGTTGACCATAGGTGCATGGGTTTATCTCTGGGCTTTCTATCCTGTTTTATTGATTTATATTTCTGTTTTTGTGCCAGCACCATACTGTCTTGATTACTGTAGTATAATCTTTGTAGTATAGTCTGAAGTCAGGGAGTCTGATTCCTCCAGCTCCATGTTTTTCCCTCAAGGCTGCTTTAGCTATTCAGGGTCTTTTGTGTCTCCATACAAAATTTAAGATTTTTTGTTCTAGGTCTGTAAAAAATGCCATTGGTAATTTGGTAGGGATTGCTTGGAACCTGTAGATTGCTCTGGGTAGTACAGTCATTTTCACAATATTGATTCTTCCAATCCAAGAACATGGTATATGTCTCCATCGGTTGGTATCATCTTTAATTTTTTTTCATCAGTGTCTTATACATTTCTACATACAGGTCTTTTGTCTCCCCAGGCAGGTCTATTCCTAGATATTTTATTCTTTTTGTTGCAGTGGTAAATGGGAGTGCTTCCTTAATTTCTCTTTCAGATTTTTCATCATTAGTGCATACGAATGCAAGAGATTTCTGTGCATTAATTTTGTATCCTGCAACTTTACCAAATTCATTGATTAGCTCTAGTAGTTTTCTGGTGGCATCTTTAGGATTCTCTATGTATAGTATCATGTCATCTGCAAACAGTGACAGTTTTACTTCTTCTTTTCCAATTTATATTCCCTTTATTTCTTTTTCTTCTCTGACTGCCGAGGCTAGGACTTCCAAAACTATGTTGAATAACAGCGGTGAGAGTGGACATCCTTGTCTTGTTCCTGATCTTAGAGGAAATGCTTTCAGTTTTTCACCACTGGGAATGACATTTGCTGTTGGTTTGTCATATATGGCCTTTATTATGTTGAGGTAGGTTCCCTCTATGCCCTCTTTCTGGAGAGTGTTTATCATAACTGGATGTTGAATTTTGTCAAAAGCTTTTCCTGCATCTACTGATATGATCATATGGATTTTATTCTTCAGTTTGTTAATTTGGTGTATCACATTGATTGATTTGTGTATATTGAAGAATCCTTGCATCCCTGGGATAAATCCCACTTGATCATGGTGTATGATCCTTTTAATGTGTTGCTGGATTCTGTTTGCTAGTATTTTGTTGAGGATTTTTGCATCTACATTCATCAGTGATATTGGTCTGTAATTTTCTTTCTTTGTAGTATCTTTGTCTGGTTTTGGTATCAGCATGATGGTGGCCTCATAAAATGAGTTTGGGAGTGTTCCTTCCTCTGCAATTTTTGGAAGAGTTTGAGAAGGATGGGTGTTAGCTCCTCTCTAAATGTTTGATAGAATTCACCTGTGAAGCCATCTGGTCCTGGACTTTTGTTTGTTGGAAGATTTATAATCACAGTTTCAATTTCATTACTTGTGATGGGTCTGTTCATATTTTCTGTTTCCTCCTGGTTCAGTGCTGGAGGGTTACACTTCTCTAAGAATTTGTCCATTTCTTCCAGGTTGTCCATTTTACTGGCATGGAGTTGCTTGTAGTAGTCTCTTAGGATGCTTTGTATTCCTGCAGTGTCTGTTGTAACTTCTCCTTTTTCATTTCTACTTTTATTGATTTCAGTCCTCTCTCTCTTTTTCTTGATGAGTCTGGCTAATGGTTTATCAATTTTGTTTATCTTCTCAATGAACCAGCTTTTACTTTTACTGATCTTTGCTATTGTTTTCTTTGTTTCTATTTCATTTATTTCTGCTCTGATCTTTATGATTTCTTTCCTTCTACTAACTTTGGGTTTTGCTTGTTCTTCTTTCTCTAGTTCCTTTAGGTGTAAGGTTAGATTGTTTATTTGAGATTTTTGTTTCTTGAGGTAGGCTTGTATTGCTATCAACTTCCCTCTTAGAACTGCTTTTACTGCATCCCATAGGTTTTGGATAGCTGTGTTTTCATTGTCATTTGTCTCTAGGTATTTTTGGATTTCCTCTTTGATTTCTTCAGTGCTCTTGGTTATTTAGTAATGTATTGCTTATCCTCCATGTGGTTATGCTTTTTATGGATTTTTTTCCCTCTAATTGATTTCTAATCTCATAGCATTGTGGTCAGAAAAGATGCTTGATATGATTTCAATATTCTTAAATTTACTGAGGCTTGATTTGTGACCCAAGATGTGATCAATCCTGGAGAATGTCCCATGCACACTCGAGAAGAAAGTGTGATCTGCTGTGTTTGGATGGAATGTCCTGTAAATATCAATTAAACCTATCTGGTCTATTGTGTCATTTAAAGCTTGTGTTTCCTTATTAATTTTCTGTTTGGATGATCTGTCCATTGGTGTAAGTGACGTGTTAAAGTCTCCCACTATTATTGTGTATTACTGTCGATTTCCTCTTTTATAGCTGTTAGCAGTTGCCTCATGTATTGAGGTGCTCCTATGTTGGGTGCATATATATTTATAATTGTTATATTTCTTCTATAATTGATCCCTTGATCATTATGTAGTGTCCTTCCTTGTCTCTTGTAACATTCTTTATTTTAAAGTCTATTTTATCTGATATGAGTATTGCTACTCCAGCTTTCTTTTGATTTCCATTTGCATGGAATATCTTCTTCCATCCCCTCACTTTCAGTCTGTATGTATCCCTAGGTCTGAAGTGGGTCCGTTGTAGACAGCATATATATGGGTCTTGTTTTGGTGCCCACTCAGCGAGCCTGTGTCTTTTGGTTGGAGCATTTAATCCATTCACGTTTAAGGTAATCATTGATATGTATGTTCCTATTACCATTTTCTTAATTGTTATAGATTTGTTTTTGTAGGTCCTTTTCTTCTCTTGCGTTTCCCACTTAGAGAAGTTCCTTTAGCATTTGTTGTAGAGCTGGTTTGGTGGTGCTGAATTCTCTTAGCTTTTGCTTGTCTGTAAAGCTTTTGATTTCTCCATCAAATCTGAATGGGATCCTTGCAGGGTAGAGTAATCTTGGTTGTAGGTTCTTCCCTTTCATCACTTTAAATATGTCATGCCACTCTCTTCTGGCTTGTAGAGTTTCTGCTGAGAAATGAGCTGTTAACCTTATGGAAGTTCCTTTGTATGTTATTTGTCATTTTTCCCTTGTTGTTTTCAATAATTTTTCTTTGTCTTTAATTTTTGTCAATTTGATTACTATGTGTCTCGGCATGTTTCTCCTTGGGTTTATCCTGCCTCGGACTCACTGCGCTTCCTGGACTTGGGTGGCTATTTCCTTTCCCATGTTAGGGAAGTTTTCAACTATAATCTCTTCAAATGTTTTCTCGGGTCATTTCTCTCTCTCTTCGCCTTCTGGGACCCCTATAATGTGAATGTTCTTGCGTTTAACGTTGTCCCAGAGGTCTCTTAGGCTGTCTAATTTCTTTTCATTCTTTTTTCTTTATTCTGTTCCACAGCAGTGGTTTCCACTGTTCTGTCTTCCAGGTCACTTATCTGTTCTTCTGCCTCAGTTATTCTGCTATTGATTCCTTCTAGTGTAGTTTTCATTTCAGTTATTGTATTTTTCATCCCTGTTTGTTTGTTCTTTAATTCTTCTAGGTGTTTGTTCTTTAATTCTTCTAGGTCTTTGTTAAACATTTCTTGCATCTTCTCAATCTTTGCCTCCATTCTTTTTCCGAGATCCTGGATTATCCTCACTATCATTATTCTGAATTCTTTTTCTGGAAGGTTGCCTATCTCCACTTGTTTTTCTGCGGTTTTATCTTTTTCCTTCATCTGGTACATAGCCCTCTGCCTTTTCATCTTGTCAATCTTTCTGTGAATGTGGTTTTTGTTCCACAGGCTGCAGGATTGTAGTTCTTCTTGCTTCTGCTGTCTGCCCTCTGCAAGTTCTGATTCTTTTTAATATCACTATAGAATTTCACTGTATAACCCTCCCAAAATTTAAGTAGTCTCTAACTGGTGGCTGATACATGGTGAATTTTAAACTATATAGAATTTAGACTTTTAGAGCTATAAAGACCTTATGGAGTATCTTACAGAGTCCAAAAGTGTCACTCTATAGATAAAAGTACAGAAGCCCCAAGATACTGAAGTATGTTAATAAAAAAGATTGCAACTTTGCTTGGTAGCAGATAGGGGAATGTAAACTATAATTTCCCCACTATTTAAAAGTTAAGAGCTCAAACTCTAGAGCCAGACTTCTGGGTTTGACTCCCAGCTCCATTACTTACTAGCTGAGCCGCCTTTGTCAAATCACATAACCTCTCTGGGACTCAGTTTCCTTATCTCAATAATGTGACAGTAATATAGTTGTTGTCAAGAAGAAATTGGTTACAATATAAAATGCTTAAAATACTACCTTGGCAATAAAGCAATAAGTGTTAATTATTACTGTTACTGGCTGAATGTTTATTCTCACCTCCTCCAAATTCAGATGTTGAAATGCTAAGCCCTCTTATGATAGTATTAGGAGGTGGGACCTGGGGGAGGTGATTAGGTCAAGGGTGGAACCCTCTAGAATGGGATTAGTGCCCTTATAAAAGAGATGGCACAGAACTCTCGTCATGTCCACCATGTGTCTATGAACTACGAACCAGGCCCTCACCAGACACTGAATCTCCCAGAACCTTCATCACCTTGAACTTCCCAGACCCCAGAACTATGAAAAATAAATGTGTTTTATTTAAGCCACCCAGTCTGTGGTACTTCATTATAGCAGCCGGAACTAGGACAATTATAACTGTAGCTATTAATATTATATCATGCTACTTCAAGCTTACTTTATTAAACAATTAAGATTTCTGTTCGTGGCATAAGCAAAACAGAAAACACAAATTTTGGTTGTTATTTAAGATTTTGGTATTTATACAGTCACGCTATTTCTTTTTTATTCTTTATTAAAATATAAAATTATGTAATGGCTGCAGGGAGATATATTGAATTATGACTTATGAAGGATTTAAGTATATCCAACTGAAACAGAACTCTCAACAGAAATGTGAACACTTACTTATGTTAGAGTTATTGGTTACCTATCTAAACCTCCTTAGAATGAGGAATGGAGAAAGAAAAGGAAATCAAAATCATCAGTCCTACTATATTTTCACTCATGTGAATTTTACAATAAAGGGTGAAAACTTTAAACTCCACAGACACACCAGTGGATATGTACTGATTCTCAAGCAGAAAAAACACGTGCTCCAGGTGGTGGGCTAATATTTGAGGGAAACAAATGTGTTGGTTTCAGTTCTCTGTGACTTGTAAGATTTGCACTTCCTTTAATATTGGTGGTGTTATTGGTTTTCTGATGTTTTATTCTTTCTTTATTTTTTTTACTTAAAACACATCAGACTGAAGGGTATTAGCAGAGCCCAGATTGTTTGAACCCCTTTCAACAGCAAGAACAAAATGTTACATACCTTTGAGGTAGAGCCTAATAACCTACCCAGAGAAACAGAGAGCTCTGAGAGTACTCCAAACCATGGTATCCCAGCCCTCATTTTGATGCAGCTCCCTTTCAATATCTCAACTGGTTAGTGGTGACATTTTTCTTTATTGTTCAAAATCATGAATTCTTAGGTCATAGGATACTCTGCACTTTCATATGATCCAAGAGCTTTTTTATTTTTTTAAGCAGAATTCATTAAAAAACTTAGAGTATGTAGCTCACCAGAATGGCCCAAGAGAAGTTAGCAGGCGGTACACAACTTACTTGTTGAAGTTAAAATGGGCAGAGTATTTTGGCTGGCCCAAGACTAAAACTGAGGAGGACAAGTATATCTGAGTACATATTTAAAAGAACTCAGTTCCTTTTCTTAGACTTGAACTCACTCCTGTTCAATTTAAAATCATTTTATCTTTTTAAAATTTAAATTTGAATCTTTAAGAATAGGGGGACATTTTCATAACTCCTTTTCTAAAGAAATCTTTGGCAATAAAAAGTCAAGCAGTACTCAGGTCAAAGGTTAAAATATCACAGACAACATTTCGTTCTCAGGTCTATATCCCTTAATCAGGTAAACAACCTTCAACTGTTAGAATTATATAGTTTGAATTCCAAAGACAAAGAAGTTAAACATTCTTTTGAAATCATAGGAATTTCCACTTTGAATACAGATGAACAAAGAAATAAAAACAAAGTAGTTGATTACCATACTGCTGGCCTCGCTTTGCAGTGTGTAAACTCTCTAAGAGATTTTTTAAATTTATTTTTATTAAGTTTTTTTTTAATGATAGAAAATGGAGAGGATCATGCCTGGGTCTCACCCCATCCCACTCTCCAATAACTGAATTCAGTTTGTGCTCCAGAGAGTAGCAAACAGAAGAAGTAACTAGGGCAGATCATTCCTAGGTCCTCAGCCGATTCCCTTCAGATGACTAATTCCTTCTTATCTCTCTATACGTTAATGTACATGGAGCAAATTTAACTGAATCCCATCTTTGCCTCACTCTGAAATACCACTCTGAAAATCTGCTGATGGAAGAATCAGGAATTGGAAGTGTAAGACAGGAGGAAAAGTAGAGGAAACACTTATCTGCGATTCATGGTAGAAAGGCAGTACAAACTTGCCTGGGTGTTCTCCAGGTAATGAGAAACATCTCATGAATGCCAAGGAAAGAACTTTAAATGACTGCTCTTTTAACACGCTTTTCAGGTAAATGTCTTCGGGCTGGTGTCACAGAAAAGCCCCTGAATGGGAGGGGTTCCCCCTGCTTCATGATCACACTAGCTCTGAGCATAATTAAAACTAATCCTTTTACCTGCCTACATTTCTTACAAGCAATCCGTCTAGAGTAGTACATAAAAAAGGTCTGGATGTTTTGCACCAACAAGATTCAATCAGGACTTCAACGTTGGGGGTCAGGGGATGCAAGTCCAAACAACAGCAGCTCATTCACTTATTTAAAACATTCAGCTATTTTCAAAGGCTTAGAACACACAGAGCATAATGGCGTATGAAAATGACAGGCCCTCATCAGAGGCACTGCCTCCAAATTTGCTTACGTCGAGCTTTGAGAGACAGCCAAGACATGAAAACCCTAGAGAAGGAAAAACGTTATGTCATGACTTACATTAAGAAACAGGCTGTAGAAACAACAAATGTTTACAAACCGATTTAGGGTGCTCAAAATTACACGAGAAAGGCTACAGAAAGATCCTCTCTCTCAAAAAGTAGTTGATACAATTATACACCAACTCCCTAAAAGGGTTTCCTGTACCAGAGTTGGGGAGAGGTCAGTGTTGCTCTGTCCTCACGTCATTAGGTGCCACAGAAAATACGTTTCGCTTTTGCAATAAGCACATCAACTGTTCATGACAAACTTTTTATGCAGTTTTATTCCTCTTGTCACACTCTCACACACAAGCCAAAGTAACAACTAAAAAAGCTGAACCACAATTATACTTCTATGGTGATTCTTCTCACTGGGTTATTTTATTTAAACATCACATGTAACAACAATAATCCTACCCTTCCCGACTCATCGGATTTACTTTCACCACTTTTTTTGCAGCTCAGTTGGAAGATCGTGGGATGTACAACACCTATGTTCTTTGTCTCCACTCAAATGCCTCAGATTCAACAGACGCCAAATAAATGTTGAGCAATTCTCTTCTCCTCAACAGCTTTCCTTGGTTTCATCTTCGATTCATATCTGTGGCTTACCAAAGAGAACACCAGAGTAGGGCCTTAGTCTTAACTTTAGAAAGAAGAAACTCAAACTGATTCATTCTAACTCAACATCTCTCTACCCACCACCTCTTCATGGAAGAGGCAAGCTTTTGTGGTTTCAGAGTCTGAGGTCACCCCAAGTCACAACAGGCCATCTGCCCGATCTTCTCATCTTAGTAACTGGGCCTCCTTAGAAAACTTCAAGCCAGAAATTTAACATCACACACACACATACGGATTAAAACCAGGTGAGTAAGATACACAATGAGTGAGAAATTCAAAGCAAATAGAAATTCCCTCATGACCCAAAACATGGTACCAGCTAGGATGTACGGTACAAATGAATTATAAAGTTGCGATTTTTAAAGTCACATGAATGAGGGCTCTTTAGCCCAAGTTTAACGAGTTCCATCTCCTTAAAAATTTTATTGTTTAACTTATGTTTTAGGTAGGTACAACAAAGTAGCACCCTGCCATATTATATAAGAATCAAGGCAGAAAAACCATGTTCGTGTGAGACAGTGGTGTGGTAAGGAGGTTAACGGCTTCTCCCAAATCTATCCACCTCCTAATCTCTGGAACCTGTGAAAGTTATGTTACACAGAAAGGAAGGAATTAAGGTTGCTAATCAGCTGACCTTAAAGAGATTATGCTGGATTCCTCCAGGTGGACCCAATGTAATCACAACGGTCCTTAAACAGGGGAGGGGGAGGCAGAAGCATGAGAATCAGAGAGATGGCACTGTGAGAAAGACTGACTAGTCACTGCTGCCTTTGAAGACGAAAAGGGCCAACAGTCAAGCAGTTCAGGCAGCCTCTGCATGCTGGAAAAGGCTAGAAAACAGCTTCTCCCCTAGAGCCTCCCGAAAGGAATGCTGCTCTGTTCACACCTGGATTTTTACCCTGGGGAGACTCATTTCGGACTTCTAACCTCCAGAACTGTAATCGATGTATGTTGTTTTAAACCACTAAGTGTATGATAATCTGTTACAGCAGCAACAGAAAACTACTACAAGTGAGATGCCGAAAATTAATAATGATCCAGCTCCTTTAAATTATAGAAAAGACCATTTTAATGTAATTATCCTTCAAGTATTTACAAGGGAGGGTCTATATTTGGGGGTTTTCCCCCCTATCTTTAAGGTCTTCTAAAGTCAAATTAATATCTGAACTATCAGCTTTCATGAATGAAAGTCAACAGGAAAAAAAAAAAAATGCCTTAACATAGTTCTGATTTAAAAATCAATGTACCAGGGACTTGCCTAGTGGTGCAGTGGTTAAGAATCTGCCTGCCAATGCAGGGGACACAGGTTCAATCCCTGGTCTGGGAAGATCCCACACGCTGCGGAGCAACTAAGCTCGTGCACCACAACTACTGAGCCTGCACTCTAGAACCCACGAGCCACAACTACTGAGCCCGTGTGCCACAGCTACTGAAGCCCACGTGCGTAGAGCCTGTGCTCCTCAACAAGTGAAGCCACCACAATGAGAAGCCTGCGCAACACAATGAAGAGTAGCCCCCGCTCGCCGCAACTAGAGAAAGCCCGCGCGCAGCAAAGAAGACCCAACACAGCCAAAAATAAATAAATGTATTAAAAAGAAAAACCAATGTAGCAGAAGTTGTAGAGAAGCAGCAGTTTTCCATTCTAAGGAGAGGAAATGTTCATGTGAAAAGTCCGCATTCTCTGCCATGGTTTCAGGAGGTTCCCTATTTGCCATGGACATTCAGCTCGTACAGGAACACTCTGCACACACATCTTCCAAATAATCCTAGGTTTTCTCCCTCATCTGGCTCTCCTGAATGTACAGCAAGCCCCTCCCCCCATATATAACTTACTCTTCTTCCTGTCTCTTTTTCTACCTCTTTTATATACACACACCTCTCACTTGTTGATACAAACCTCAGGGGACACAAATTAACTTTAATGCATTAATACCAATCAAGAGAAAATATAATTATCCTTAATGAATCAGATACAAAAAGTTTTAATATATTTCAGAACCAAATAGAGGAACATCTAACTTCTCCTGATCACTTAACCATCAACTTCAACTATACAATGCCAAGAATACAGAAGGCGGGAAAAAGGCATCTGGGTGGTCAAAGCAGACATGCCCAAGTTTAACAATTATAAAGTTTATGTAATTCATTCATAGTAAAATTCCTCAGGCTCTAGGTCACAATCTAATGACGTTTGTTTTAGATAAAATTCTAACAGATTAGCTTATCTAGGTTTCTACGCCTCAGCAGATTAAAACCAAGAGGGTGAAGGACAAGAAGAGGTTAGAGACCCATACCTTCAAACAACAGGAGAGAAAAGGTAACACACATTCACTGAGTGTTTACCAAATGCTAGCCCTGTACCCAGCACTTTGATAGACGGTCTGACGTTTACAGAAGAGGAAGCTTGGACTCCTTGGAGCTAAATTAACTTGTCCAGAATCAGAAAAAGGGGATATACACCAAGAGTGGGAAGAGAACACAATCTCCCATCTGATTCATAAACTAATCTTTTCCCCTCGACCTTATCACCTCAGAAGCAACAGCAAACACTGACTGTTGACAGTAAGGGTCTGAAAAATGAGTAAGAATACAACCCCAAGACTTCAGGCAAGAACACCAGTATAGAAACTCACATAAAAGCTGCAACAACAGCCATGCATTACTAAAAATCTCCTAAAGCCATCCCTATATAAAAGAATTTTTCAAAAAAGGTAAAATCATGACTGTCATACAGATATAAAATAAAGTGTCTCAAAGATTCCATTTAACTCATTAATTAATGGGGGAACCGAAAAAGATGTTATAACCAGTTCAAAGGAGAAGACAAAGAATCACATTTTTAATGTAGCAAAGGAATGTTGAAACCAATGTGCAAACACTGGTCAATTGCATTCCCCAGGACATAACTAATTTGCATTTCTATGGACAAGAATTATTTGCACTGCTTTCAATTTTCTACAAGTTAACTTCTAGTTCTACAGAGGTATAAAATAGTGTGGTCAAAGACAAAGACTCAGGCCCTATAGATCGAATAATCCCCAGACATGACAGCATCAGATTGACAGGATATCCAAAAGTCTTTTTGCTCATTTCAAAGTATTACACTTTTTCTTACACCAACCTTGCACCATAGTAAAGAAATGATAATTGTTTATTATCTTCAACATACTCTACTTGCAAAGATTAAATATGTGCTAAAAATCGTTAAAGCTTTACATCTAATTGGTTGCCAATGAACTTCAAAGTATGTAGATCTGCCATTCCCAATGATGCTGGATTGATGTTTTGTTAGAGTGGAACATACATGAGAGGCACTTGATAAATGATTCTGAGGCGGAGGGTGGGGGAGTGGTGGGTGTCAGAGGATGACTTTTCCAAATATTTCCTAGCATCACAACTCTTGCTCAAAAGAATAGATTCAGGACAACTGACTATTCAACATCATTTTATTCTTTCCCTGAAGAACAAGTTGAAATAGTATCTTGTTCCTATTTCCTAATATAATAAGACTGTATATATAAGCCAATATCCAATGATTTGCACAGAGCCAATTCTATGAAATATTTTTGGGTGATCTCTGTGTCATTCACACGAGCCTCTACTTACCCTCAGTAACACTGATTTTAAGACTCTTGAAGATAATTTTAATCATGGCAATTTTTACGTATGTGTAGAACCATCAACTATGATCGTTCAATTCACAAATGAATGTTCCCTAGAACTGGTTTGCGGCCTACTGTTGATCAGTAAGTAAGTTTTCAGTGATCCATTGTGAACCATTTAAATTTATTCAATTTAAAGGGATTATTTATTCAAAGATTATAATCTTGCTACTGGGTACGGGCGGGAGTCCTTTATGTCAGGAAATAAACTGAGTGACAGTCCATAAGCATTGTTTTCCTAATGTCCACATCGGCAAAATAAAGCTTCACATTTGCGTGCGCACCCATGCATGCAAACACACACACACACACACACACACACACACACACACACACACACACACACACACACACACACACACACACACCCTGGCCCGGGGGTGGAGGGGGGGATTTGGTTTTAATATTATAGTTACTGCAAAATTGAAAAATCCGGAAGCTACTACCTAAGCAACTCTGGAAAGCCGAGGGCCAAAGGGTATATTGTTGACATATACAATTTTCATTTTGAGAAGTAAATCAATGTCTGTATTTTTCAAATGTTAACCAAACCACAAAATGTCCTATTGGGATAATTATATTAGTAACAGTGAGGGTGAAAAGACAAAACTAAAGACTGAACTTTTCTATTCATAGCTATGAGCGCTTATGATGAAAAACAATTCACATACAACTATTATCTATGCCCGACTCCATTCTATTCACTATAATTCCCAGACTTGCAGAAATTCTGCACTGCCCATGTGCTCAAGAGTTAGGCCTTTCACTTTTCTTTCTCTCTCAACACTTCTTCTGAGAACTTAGTCTTAAACTGTCATAAATGAGCTAAGATTTTGGCAGATGTACACTGCTTTGAATTCCTCTCAGTACCTGTATTACCTAAACGTGAATTTTCATTATCCCCTTGCCAATTAAACTATCTCCAGACTGTGGCCTTCTTAAAATCCCAGATAAATTACCCAGTACCTAGTCTTCCTAGAAACTAAAAATGCACACACCCTAAATTTTTGATAACGGTAAAAAAGTTTCAAGTCAAGTTTTGTTCCTTTTTTTTTTTCTGCCTTTTTATACTTCAGATACAGAATAAGATTTGAAAACTTAAGACTTAAAACCTGAAAGTTCCCATAGTATTGTGGATCAAAGGCCATAATTAAAGCGGCGATTCTGAACATTTTGCCTATTTTAGAGCAAACAAAACTCGTTATTTAGTAGTTAACACTCAGAATCCCTGTATTCATGTAGTTTGCACACGATTTTTCATGGAAGTACCTGGACAAATTGTAGAGTCATTTACTTATAATCATCTTTGCTATCAATTCCCTTGCACTTTTCTAACTTCCCTGATTGCAAACTCCTGAAAAATCCTAACAACTGCTACGGTGTGAAGAGCCCTCACTCTGGGTGAAGGACTTTCCAAGCACTTTAGGAGGATTATCGCAGTTAATCCTCGCAGCTCCCCTGGGAGGTACGCACTTGAATCCGTCCCTGTGACGGGAAGGACGGAGGCTGCAGCTCAGAGGCCTCACTTGCCAAAGATTACACAGCTAACGCGATCTGGAATTTGAACACAGGGCTTAATCTGCTTTCAAAAAAAATGAACTACTGCACTGGAGGGTAAAACACAGGGGGTAAAAAAGTTGTAGTATGTGGTTCCTTCCAAATAAGACAAAAGTTCAGGGACTGCCCCTGGATCCCAAAATACCAGATGCCCCAGAATGACTGTCCATCTTCACCAACTGGCCCATCTGACAGGTACTGAAGGGCAGGACTTAGACTACAGGGTGTAATCTTCTAGGCGTTGAGGGGTGTGCCACTTAAACTATTATTACACCTGGGACACACTGAGAAACTGAACCCTGGTATCTGGTGTATCATTAACTGTCCAGTAAACCTTATTTGAGCGCCACTGTATTTAAGTAACTGTTAAGTAACTGACACTTTGCTGTGGAGAACTGAATAAGGGAAAGGCATATCCCTGCCCTCCATGAACTTCCTGTCAAAGGCATGAATAAGAACAAAGAGAGCCTCCAGAAACAGCCACTAGAGTTACCTCATCACTATTAACGTCCTTGTCCTTTTCCTCAAATTCATAATTTCCTGGGGGATAAAGGAGAACATGAACACTGGTAAATACTCTAAAAATATCTAGGCTAGGGGAGGGGGAATTGGAGGAAGGTGGTCCAAATTTTCAGGTATATGGCTCTTAGTGCCCTGTACCACATGATGAGAAGATACAGGGACTCAAAAGCCACTGTTCAGTGCGTGCACAGGATGTGATACACTCCTACTTCCAAAGTTCCTTTCAATATTCCGGGGATGGGGTGGTATCTGTGTGCACAGGGAAAGTAAAGGAATAAGAAAAGAATCCACCTGCACTTAAAACCCTTCTGAAAGAGACACTTTGCCCCCAATGTTACTTCAACCTAAAAATGTGCAGGGCACAAGCATTTAAACACACACAGAGTATGCCTCTATTCAGTCTTCTGCTGAGTGAAATTGCCCACACTGCACATGTACTTTTCGACCACACTGCCTGTTGAGAAGGTGACCAATGATTAGAAAGAGAGAAAAGACTTCTGATTAAAGGGGCAGGTTGAATACGGTCATTTAGTTCCACCTTCTCCTGAAACTGCACTAAAATGATTAAAAGAGAGATGTTTTAAAAAGAAAGATATAAACACACTTAGACACAGAAAATAACTGCAACATTTTGGAAGCCAGGAAGCAGAAGAATGAGTGGTAACTGTGATCCAGCAGACCAGAAGAATTTAATCTAAACAAGCAGTGGGGAGACGGAGAGGCACAACCCAGTTCTCCCCTACAACTCCCAAGAAGCTCAGGAATCGGTAGAATCTGAGATCCCACATAAACGGGAGTAAAGGTAGGGCTAAAAACAGGGGGATTGGTTCAAAGCCCTTTAAAGAATCCCTGAGAGTTCTACAGCCTTCCCTCCATTTCCCATTGCCTGCCCACCCGAGTAGAAGACTATACATTCATTCCCTGGAAAGAATGAAACATGGCATCTGAAGTGAAAATCACCAGGCAGAGTTTACAGCAGGGCTATGTGCAGAAAAAGAGAATCAAGTGAAACTTTAACATAGTGAATACTGAAATCCCCAAGCCCTTCGCCCCGCATGCCTCCCAGGGCACTGAGAATCAGACTCATACTCTTTAGGTAGAAGCTTAAAACATCCCTTGTGGGAGTATCAGTCCAAGAGAGAAAAGCTAAAGTTGTGTTTGTTGGGGCCTCCCCGCAGAAAAAACAACCAAATACCCCTGGGGTGAGATCCACAGTAGACAAATCCCACCCATGCACAGAGAACTCCGAATTAGCTCTATAATGCTCCATTTTTAGAGATAAGCAGACACACAAGAATTGTGAGGCATCTAAGAAAAACCATTAATATGCAAGAAACCTAACGGGGGAAAAAAAAAGCAACTTAGGATAAACAGAGCTATACAAGGAGATGAAAATAAGTATACACATATTATTAATATTTTTTAAAGCCTAAAGTTAAAAGATACTGCATTCACAAAAGAAGAATAGCAACAGGATGCTACAAAATAGAGCTCTTGAAATAGGGAAAAAACATGGGTAAACGGAAATTTAAAACTCAATAAAAGACTTAAAAGGTAAATTTGAGAAAATCTCCCAGAAAAGAGTGCAAAAGGACAAAGTGATGAAAAATACAAGATAAAAGTGATAAAAATTAGAGGATCACTCCAGGAGGGCCAACAAAGAAGGGGAAAAAAAATCAAGGAAGTTTCACAGAACTTAAGTATTTGAGTTTGCAAATTTAAAGGGCCTAGCACATTCGGTAATGAAAAACAGTCACCAAAGGACACCGTGAAATTTCGGAAGACTGGAGTTTCCAAACAGGATTAAAAGACAAACACACAAAAAACGACAACAACAAAAATCACCACCACAAAAAACCAGATCAGATACAGAGTTCTCCTCTGGAAAGCAACACTGGAGGCTTAGAAGCCAGTGGAGCAAATGCTTTCAAAACTACAAGGGAAAATCATTTCCAACCTAGAATTCAACACCAACTAGACCATCAATCGTGAGTTTGATAAGCCAAGTGTCCAAAAATTGACCTCTAATGCACCTGGAGGAAGCTAAGAAGTGGGAGACTTGAAAGCCAGCTGGAATCCTTAGGACGAGAAGGGACTCCCCATGATAATGCACAGGATTAGGGGGTGACAGCCATGCAGCATCCTCGACAGTAGCCAGTCCAGAGTGGAGCAGATCCAAAGCTCTGGGAGAAATGTCAGCAAGAAGATGAACTGGTAGAACTGTATGCCATACCTGTTTGATATGATTAAAAGGAGATTTACACCACTGTGGGTAATACCTGGGAATGAATTGATGTGGATTTAGCAAACTAAGTGAAAGAACACAACAATTACCAACTCTGGGAAAAGTAGGGTTGAACAAGGAGGAAAAATAATCATCACATACTACATGACAGCTACGAACAGCATTTACAAAGGCATAAATGCCGTGCACTTGTGGGTCTACCCAAAACCATGACATTAACTGGGAGGGTAAGGAGGTATATTGAAGGTGCATGGGAGGGAGAGGAAAAAGACCTAAATCCATATCTTCCCAAGGGGGAGGCCAAGAGATGACACCCGAAATAGAAAAGTCAAGAAGCTGCCATATAAGCACACTATTTACAACAACAGAAGTAAATACAAAAAAACAAAAAGTGGAAAAAAGCTAAATAGTTAAAAGTAGAGAAAGCTACAGAGGTTAGAGGGGATTGGTAGGGGAAGGAAAGAAGTCACCACTGGTTTTCATAACACCTTTACAAACTTATTTGACCCTTTACAAATTGTTCATATAGAACACTGATATAAATTAAAACTAAGTAATAAAAAAGTAAGAGATGTGGAATTCAATATTCACTTCCGTATCCATTATTAGAAAAATATGTGTGCCTGTATTTTAGAACACAGGTCATGTCATTCTTTTAAAATGACAATTTCGAGGCCTTCTTTAGTTGAAAGCACATTTAATGAAGAAAATCATTCACCTAGCATCATTTGTCAGGACCTAGACACTGGCCAGACATGCTGTATAAAAAGGCTAATTTGTGAACAGTTATTTGCAAAGTCAACATTCTTCCAGAGTCTTTTAAACTGGCAGCCTTTCCTACTTTTAAATTTGTATTTATTCATAATTCACCTTTTCTCTCAAAGAAGTGAAGCAGCTATCTTTATTACATCACAATTTTCTATTCAAAATATAAAGATACACAGTGAGTTAGAGCATTATGGAGTGTTAATTAGAGCCTACTTTCCAGAATAGCTACAGACAGTTCTTTGAAAAAGGAAAAAAGGGAATAAGTGGTAGAAATAAGGTAATTTGTTCTTTGTGTCTTAATATTTAGCTTGAACACAATACCAAAATTTTTATTCCTTTATGTCTTCCATGCAAAATAAAAAGCCAAAGAAGTAAGCATAATAAGCATAATTCACAAAACAAGCTTTTTCATTGTTATTAAGCAGTTATTACTAAAAAGCAAGAAATGCTTGAACATACCCACTTCAAAATAGCAGTTAAGATTCTGTGACACCGACATTGTTATTATAAAATTCCCCAATCAAGTTAAAATTTTGTCTTTCATGAACTGTAATTTCTTAAACAAGGCAAGAGAATTTTGATAAAAATAATAATGTATTAATATTACCTATTTTCACTGGAATCCACTCTTACTTTACAACTAATTTACTTCTAATTATTTCCTTGGAAATCTATACTTTGAAGATAGTAGTTTGAAGGAACTAAATATGTTATTTTCTAAAAATAATAAATATATTGTGAAATATATTGTATTTGATTATCAACATACAGCATTGCAAATTGATATTACAGAACCCAAATTCACCCAGAAGTTTCCATCCCCAGAAAATTATTCTGACACTGAAGGATACCTGTACAATGGCAAAACTTCTGAGGCATCCGGGCCTTAAAATTAAAAGGCCATTCTGACCGGTACCTCAATTTTCCAAAGAGAGTTTTGTTATTGCTGTTTTGTTGTTTGAACTGATTAATCCTCAAGTGGGTTCCAGCCACCATGAAGAACTCCTAAAAGTATAAGCATCTTAGAATAGGAGGAGACCTCAAATGCCATAAAGTCCAATCTCCTTTCCTTGTTGATGCAAAACTGTGGCATACAGAAGTTAACTCGTGGTTAATTCAGTCTCCTAGAACCCAGTGTAGTGCTCGTCTGCAACATTGTATTACACAATGTGCAAAAGCAGGACAAGTCCTATCTGATACTTTTACAACCAGCATGGAAAGACACACATTGTCATTAAGGTACCTTCTGTTTATCTTTGTATTCACACATATGGGAATGTTCTACCTTCGTCCAAAATCAAATGAGGGTTCCCTTTATTGTTCAAAAGACAGGCTGCCCAATTATAGCTGTGACTAAAACCAGAAAAGTGTTTCCAATTTATCTTCCCATATCAGGTTAGTGACTTGTTTGGTGTGTACCAAGCAGTACATGTGGTCACAGAGTGGGTGTTACTGTCAGTTTTCCCTGGTCCTTCTAAATCACAAAAGGCAACAAGTTGTGGGGGGAGATGGGAGCTGTTCTATCAGTTAAGACTTTAAGACCCATCAACAGACCCCATGCACTGAGAGCCTGGCAATTTTCCTTCTCTATGCCCCAGAAAGCAATGCCTCAGACAGTTAGACTACTGGAACATCAAAGAGCTGACATGAGTTTTAGGTGGCACTTAAATGAAACATGTTTACATTCTCATCTTTAAAAATATATATACAAGAACAAAGATAATCAGATAGTTTAGGAAGGACATCACGGTCAGTGGACAGATGAGGAATATACTGAACTAGAGCAAACCAGCTTAACCAGACAAGGGTAATTTGAGCAGGTGGAAATCCTAAGTCACACATCAGAGATCATGATTATTGGTTGACTTTAGCAATGTGTTTGGCTGCAAGTAACAGCAAACTCACTTTATGGTGCTTTAAAACAAGGGTCAGCAAACTAAAGGGCCAGAGAGTCAGTATTTTAGGCTATGGGCCAAAGTATCTCTGTTGCAACTACTCAACTCTGTCCTGGTAGCATGAAAGCAGCCACAGACAATAACAAACAAATGAGTGTGGCTGTGTCCCAATAACACTTCATTTACAAAAATAGGCAGCCAGCCCACAGGTCATAATTTGCCAACCACTGGTTTAATCAAAATGTCAACCCCTGGTTTAAACAAATAGGACTCACTAAAAAAAAAAAAAAAAAAAAAAAAAAGCTGGCCTTTCCTCCAAGGTAGAAAGAAGGCTACAGCAGCTCCAGGTGTCAAATCCATGTTCAAGGTGAGAGGAAGAGCAATGTGGGGAGGGGGGACTGGGGGGGGGGGGGACGGGGGGGGTGGAGGAAGATTGAGTCAACCCCATCTGTCCCTTTTCACAAGAAAGCAAAAGTTTTCCCAAAGCACCTCAAGCAGACCCCACCCACCCTGATCACTGGTCAGCAATACAGACAGGACACAACACCAGAGTCATAAGCATCTTAGACAAAACACGATTCATTGGCTAGGCCTAGACACATTGCTAACTCAGCTAAAACTAGGGTTCCTTTAGCAAGAATGCATAAATGGTTATTGGGTATACAGTTACCAGTATCTGTCACAATTGACTTTATTTTTTCTATTTTTTCTATTGGTATAACCCGCTAAGAGGAAATGAAACGCACTCTCTTAGCTCTGAACTAACTGTCAAATAAAGATTGAGAAGGATAAGGCATGGTTGACTGGGGGTGGGAGGTGTGTAAAATAAGCAAGCAAGAGCGAACCTACCTCTAGCTCCCTAAAAGTAGTGATTAAATGGGAAAGTAGAGAGTGAGAAACCTGAATGGCAGCCGAGCTTTGTCCTGAGCAGAAACACTTAACAAAGCCACGCCTCTGCTTCCACAACTGGAAAAATGAGGTTATTCAAGGAGATGTTCACTAAGGTCTAACTAACATCCCAAGTCCTAACAACCTACAAATGCTTTAAATATGTTGTCCGATCAAGCAAATGTAGCATAAAGTATATATCAAAATTTCATTCTGAAAACAGTAAAGCCTAAATTACAAATGTGGAGGATTCCTAGAGAAAGTAGAGTCTTAAACTAAGGAAAAGGAATTTTATTCAAATAACTTTCACACGTTGTTGGAAGACTGGCATTCCATCCAACCTTTCCAATTTCCCAAAAAACACACGTGTAAGAAGGGTAGTTAACTTTTTTAAAACACTATAAATGTGTCTTGTAAAAATTATACTGTTTCTTACAACCTTAAAATAGTTCTCAAGTCAAAAATGGTAACTGTTCTAGCGCGACTACTTACTTAGGAAACGCCCAGTAACCCTTCCATTGCCACAGCCCCGAGTAAGCACTGCCAAAGACAAGGTGGCAGTAATTAGATTTACTGGAGACACTGCTCAAATGATCACTGTTTTAACAATGATTTGGAAATTAATCAAAACAAAGTAAAAAAATCATTGAGGTTCCTTAAGAAATATGCTTTGCAGAAGGAATCCTTTTAGCCATTTGAGCAAAACAGGCAGAAAAAAGAGGAAAAAGGGGAGGCAGAAACAGTGGGAAAAGGAAAAGAAGTAGTTTTGGAGGAAAATTCTGTTTAGCATGATGTTCCCATTGTGGCGGTGGGGGGGATCTTCTAGCTTTATATCCATAAAACAGAGATAAGCAAATTCTTCTCAATAAATTGGTCATAATTCATTTAAAAAATATACTGTAAACTAAGTGAATGCTCAAACACTCAAAGAAATTAATATAGAAGAGTATTTTTATTTCGTGCATTTAATTCAACATTTAAAAGCTTGAAAATGGGCAAAACTGAAAATTCCATTACTTTATTATACTGGAGAGAATGTACTTTGTTGCTATGTAATTTATTTGAGCACTAATTACATCATTTTTTGTTACAACTAGTAAAATACACTTATCACTAAATTTGAACCCATACATGAGCAAGAAGCCTTTACAAACAGCCCCGAAGAGCCTCTCAAATGATTACTGTGTGGCAAGAGCAAAGGCGGTGGGGGAAGGAGAGAGGGAAGAAGGGAGGGAGGGAAGGAGGGGAAAGCTACCAGCACTGAGACGCAGGGGCTCCTGGAGGTTCGCAGGAAGCCTTCAGTCCAGTACTCAATTAGAGAATGCTTTATTCAGCAGTGGATATCACATCTCGCCTGCCACCGGAGTAGATAAGAGATACCCTGGGAGTGAGAATTCTGCAAGGATTCTGCCCTGGAATAGAACAGGCAGCAGTTCTCAGTCCTGACATACCAAAGGGGTTAGCAGGGGTTTCCCCAAATGCCCATTCTCAGACAGATGAAAGTACTTCCTTTGAAAAATGCTGGAGCTTTTCACCTCTGCAAAGCCTGCTTCCCTATATATTGTCTCCCATGGCCGTCTCGGCGTTTTAATCAACCCCCAGCCTCTTCACCATTTGTCATTTACACCAGCATACAATAAGAAAACACATTTTCCGACATGCCTCAGCACGTCCAGGATGGAATCAACCCTCATGCCTGCAAGTGCTTTGGATGAAAATGCGCAGAATACATCGCTTAACCCATTTACGCAAAAAGACACACACGAAGCTTAACCCGAAATGTCCTGAACACTCCATGTGGGCACTTCCGTCCTTCCAGCTCCATAACATCAGTGTGATTGAGAATTTCGGAGGGTTTGGGTCGTATTTATTTATTTATTCTAAACCCTCACGTCTCTCACTTTCCACGCAGGAACCGATGACTCTAGTATGCCATAGTAGCTGTGACCCCACCTTGGAAGGAGGTATGATCAAAGGCAGCCTGGCCAGACTTGGGAAAACATTTCCACCAAGAATGGACACACTGCCTGTCAAAAGGTTATTCCCACCGCGTTGGGGCAGCAGATCACGTTACTGCAGAGTAAGAACATGAAAGGGCAAAATCTGGCTAGAGTCACCCACATACATGTTTTTCTTTCCAACAAGGGCAAATGGGAGACACCAACCTGAACAGAACATCCTTCTTATCACTTGGTGGGGGGGGGGGGTCGGGGGGATGGGGAGTGTGCCTTTCCCTAATCAATACAGCCCCTAAGCCGCAACCACTGCTTAATTCCTTTTATATTTTTCTTTTCATTCAGAAACAGCTCACATTCAGAAAGACTTTTCAGTCTTAAACTTTTTATTTTAAATCCGAGCAATCACAAGCTATATTCTGTGGAAGACAAAATAACTTTGGAGGCGTAAATCTTAATGTCAATGACAGGAAGGCTTTGGTGAACCATTACCATAAATCTGACAAACGTTAATTTGATGGGTGGCTGTATCTGTCTGCTGCACGGCCAGTCTAGACAGTCTATTGAGAAATCCTAAAACACAACTGTTTGTTCCCTGTAACACCATCTGGATATGGCAATAAGCGCCGACCCAGCGCCATTCACACATGGATCAAAGCACATGCTAATGCTATCATGAAGTCATACACATAAAAAATTCAATCTGAGAACTCGAAGCAATTTTCCTAAGTCTTCAGTGAAGAAACCCCAGACTTAGTGAGACTCAAGCTAAGTGCATGGAGGGGGGAGAGAGGGGAAAAAAGGAACCGAATATTTAATGAGCTTGGGCGTCCGGAGGAATGTTAGGCCACCCATTGTATTGGAAAAGGCTCATGTCACACTTCAGTCATGGTACCCGTCAGGGTGCCCCTTTACAAAAATTGATCTGAGGACCTTTGTAATTACCTGTTTCAGCCGGGGAGGGGTTGGGGGGTGGGCACGGCGGATTCAGGACAAGAAATAAAAGAAGGGATCCAAGGTGTAAATCTAATATTATATTATATTGGTCTGAGCTGGCAGAAATTTTCATTATCGCACACAATATTAAAAACCTTTCTCATTAAACAGCACTGTGGCATTAGATCAAAGAATAAAGGGCCTCCTATTGAACTCCTTTAAATGTTACAAACATAAGAGCAAGCCTGGCTGTGCAAAAAATAGAAACAAAGCCAATTTTTTTGTCCTTTCTCATCCTATAGCTGGCTGGAAAGAAACATTGCTTGAGAAATCTCTATTGCAAGTCAAATGGGAAGAATCCTGACTTCTTCCGAGGTATTTAACAAGGCAGAAATGAACCCGTCTGGTCTTCAAGAATTTGAGAATTCTCTCCGACAGGATTTTTTCAGACAATATGTTACTCCTTCAAAACTTTAAGCTACTCTTTCAAAATGTATCACTCAACAGCACCACTTCAATCGCAAACCATCCAGGCACTGTTTAATCCCCGCCACCCTGTGAGCCAAACTTCCCAGGGAGATAGGAAGTTCTGCCTACGCCCAGAGTTTCACTCCACTGTGTACTCCTATGAGAAACTGATTTATTTGCTTCTTGGCTGGCTCGTATCTGATGGAAGAACGGGATAAAACTATCTTACGAATTTGTTATTACTGCATTCATCTGTTTGCTGGGAGACACTAAATATGTTATGTCTCCAATTTTCACATACTTTAGCATAAGTTACACACAAATTCCCACCAACATATTTTCTTTTACAGCAGTTATAGTTGTTTCTACATCCTGTGTGTAAGCATGTGTGTGTATGTACACACACGCACACCCCATAAATGAATCTTTAAAATGTACTGATCATGTCATGGGGTTAAGAAGATAATAACAAAACCTGTCAGGAATTACTTGCTATCACAGGTTGTGGCCCATGCGGCAACTTTCAAGTTTATACAGTAGTTAAGACAACTGATGTATCCACACGAGCTAAGCATAAAACAATAACTGAAACAGAACACATATTCAGTAGCACAGAGATGTTTTCTTTTTCTACTCTACCTTCTAAAGCCTTTAAAAGGTAATAGAGAAGAAGCATTACATTCTACTTTTTAAAATGTCTTGAAGTTTAAAAAAAAAAGCCAGATTAAGTCTATCATTATTCATTTTACAATTCTAGATACAAATTCAGTTTTTAAAAAATGAGAAAATGTAAGATAAACAGCAAAGCCATAGTTTTCTTAAATTCAGTTCAGATTGAAATTGAATACTTCTCCCAAAGTATTTCACAAAACAAAAGACATTTATTTTCTTCTCAAATGGAACATTAGTAACATAATGCTTTTGTTTCTTAAAAAGAAGAAAAACTACTAATTTCATCCTCATAGTATATGAAATCTTCCCTAAAAATCTCTTAAAATTTTAAAAATTCAGGAAATATATTAACTGCCAATCGACTGTGCAAGTTTTCATTTATAAGATGATCATATATTGTTATTTTCTATTCAACCTGAAAGAGAGAGAGGTAACCAATACAACATAATCTGGATCACAAAGAAAAATAGAAGAACAGCTTATTTTTCTGTAGTGCATGTTTCCATAAGGGACCTACAGAAAACCTAATATGAGAAGGTAACCTACCCTTCCCCAAAGACAGCCTCATTCCCTGAACTTCCAAATAAATAAAAACTGTAAAGATATTAGCTATTTTGGTCTACAAGTTAGTTAATATACACCAAGATCCCTTAACAGGATTAAAAAGTATTTCATTTGCAAGGCGTATGTGTAGACCCACAGGAATAAAAAGAAATAACATGTACACACAATTGCACATCTCAGATGATCCACCATAATGATCAGATGTTACCCTAGATAAAACTAAGGAGAAAAAAAATCGAGACAAAATAAGTGAGAAATTATAATCCTTCTGGTTAACAATTTTATACATTTATATAGACTGTTGTTACAAAAATAGTTAAAAACCTATATGCCATTCCCCATGTTGCACTGACTAAATTACGACTGATCATCGTGTTGTCTACCAGTAATGGCTTTCTTTCAGACTGTCGCTATAATTCTGTAAGTTTAAAAGGGGGGGAAAAAAACCACCCAAACATTGCTTAATGTAGCTAATCAAGCATTTTCAAAGTGAGACTGGGGATGAAATGTTGGGCAGTATTTGCTGTGATTCTTAAATATTGCAGTGGAACAGTACTGCCATCTACTGCCAACTGCGTAACAGTGCCCGCAGGGCGCCCGTGTACCCCAGAGTAGCCTCCCGTTAGAGCTGACCTGAGAAAGCCTTCAAGAGACGCTTTGCGCAGGGAACCAAAATGAAATTGGAAAAGTTAGATGGCTCACAGTTTTACCTCTGACTTTAAAAAGATAACATCTCATTTTCCTTTCGATGTGTAAAGAGCCGTAATTTTTTGGTTAATTCTTTAAATTTTAAAATATAGTGACCCACAGACTAACCCAGTAACTAATACCCGGCCAAGAAGATGTCTGTGCCTGTACTTATGAAGTGCTCACGCTCCTACAGCTAATTCTTTTCAATACCACAAAATACCCTCCCCCTTATCCCTTATGCAGAAGTAGATAGAATATACCTTCTAAAGAAAGCAGATCACAAACCAGCATAAGCAAGCCTGGATGTCAGCTTTCATATGTCAATCATAAAAGCATTTAAAAGCATTCCATATTACTACCAAGGAATCAGTCGCTTTATCTGGGGTCATTATGGGTCCAGGTCTGACTCTAGATTCCTCTAGGAGGGAGCACAGTGCACAAGCCGTGGTGAGTGTTGAAATCCTAGATTTGACAACCCAAATCAAAACCCATGCATATCAGACAAGACTACAGTGGCATCGCCAGCATGTAAGAGCTTTTGCACACCTTTTATAGTGCTCGAAAAGATACCTAGTAGATGCTTTATACAAAGCTCTACCAATGTTTTAGTGGTTTAAAAGTAGATGTCAAGTGGGGAAATAACATAATATGAGGATTCTTTAAAGCACCTTGGACCCATATGATGAACTAACTCAAGAGGATGGCCAGTCTTCTATCAGTGTACAAGGAGACTGCATTCCATTAATGACTGCTAAAATATATACATTTATGGGTTACAGATTTTAACATTCTAGAGAAAAACTGCTACTGCTGGGTTTTTTTTCCCCCTTTTCTTAAAGACTGTAATCTGAAAACACAGATTACAGACACAAAACACGTAAATGACTGATTTTTAAAAGGATTTAGTCTCCACTAACATAGCCCTTTTAGGCCACATAATTGCAGAACTCCAAAGAACCACAAAATAAACTGAAAACCCCAGACATAAAGGGATCCACTTATTAATTAAAAGCAGCTCTCTTGCGCTATTAAAATAAGGTTGGCCATGCATACTTTATTGCTGTCACAGTCTCAGATGAGGCAGTATTCAAAACACATAAAAGTAAAGTTGAATAGTTCTCTATGTAGGGAATGGAGTTAAGTCATGTCTGCTTGCACAAAACTGTTTTGCAAAGAAGCCATATATAGAGGATCAGAGAGGACGGGAAAAAAAAGAAGACTAAAATGCATCAAATTTCAAATTCAATGCTCCTCTTTGGGAGAGACAGTGAGGTGTGCTGTGGACAATGTGAGTTGAACCAGGAAGGCCTAAAACTTTCCCTGTTTTAAAAACTAGAACCAGGAACTAAGATAATCACCACAGAAGAGGCAGGGAACTCTTAAGTTTTAAAATTACCTATTAATTAAATACAAGTTATTTTGGGCCTTTTTTTAAGTCTTGGTTTTGTTTTTAAACCAACACAGTCTATATCATACTAATTATCTGTGGAAAAAAGGCAGTAGTCACAGAAAGGAAGAAAAGGAAGAAAGGAAGAAAAAGAAAGAAGAGAGAGGAAAAAGGAAAGAGGGAGGAGGGAAAAGGAGAAAAGCTGAAGGAATGAAGAGGGAAGGGGAAAAAAGGAAAAGAAAAAGAATGTTAATGGTAACTACTAATATTTCATAATGTGATTTTTAAGAATTTCCAAAAACTGCGTTAGAAATATCATGGCCAAAAATTCATTCCTCCATACTGACTGTGTGTTTTTTCCCCAGAATTATGGGTGACCATCTAGCAAAATCAAGAACTTAACACAAAATTCATCCATCCATATTTAACATTTCGTCATGAAGAGGGTAACTTCCCAGGCATCTTGGAGGAATAACCACTTTTCTTTACAGTGCCTTCACTGAATGTCAGAACACACCAAAATTATTTATGACCCTTCAAAGTATGGAAAGAAGAAATTCCTATACTAGGTTATAAAAAGAAAAATACTATCACCTTATTTTATGGGGTACTAATAACCATATAACTACTTCAACTGTATGGTAACTGCCATATAATTACAATGCCTAGTTATTTACGTCTTGCAGATTATATGGTACTAACGTAAGTTACCTGTTACCATATGTAGACATTTGTGGTCAGCAGATGTGGAAAAGAGTTTACTATAAAGGTCAAAATTGGCTTAGAAATTGACCCAGCGTATGAACATGATTTCTTTATCTTTCCCTCACCTTCATTTTGTTTGCTTTTGCTATAGATGAAAGGAGGAAAAACAAGGAGAAGCTTCTCCAGGAGATGTATAGCTTTCCAGAGTCAATGGTTTATCTAAGTGGAATCTGCCAGTGAACTTGATTCAGCTGGATTTTCCCCTGGAGCGTGTCTGCACCGAACTTTCTGTTTGACATGTTTCATTACCTTGACATTTTCTGGCATGGAATTCAGATATTAGTGGCCTTAAGTTAGAAACTTCCTTCTTGCTTGATTTTTTTAATACAATACTCAGCAACTTCACGCCATCCTGCATTTCAAGGTACCCTAGGTCCCCAGGGCGTTAAAAAGCAGCCGTTTGGGAGCTGCAGACCAGTTCCATTTTGCTACATGTTTGTTTACTAGCGCAATTACACGGGGTTTACTCTGTAATTACACAAAAGAGTGACCGTTTCATTTCGCTCCGAAATTAGCAATGGCCTCGGGCAAGAGATAAGAAACAACGCACATCCCGTAATTCATGATTCTTTGTTTAGTTTGGGGAACTAACTAATGGTGGCCAATAAACCACGCAGTCCGCCTGAAACACCCGCCCTGCTTTGGTGAGATCCACAGTGCCGACTCCAGCCCCAGCACTAAGATTGATAAGTCCTAGGAGTGAAATCAGTAGACAGGTGTCTTCTTTTTTCTTTAATTCTGAATAAAATTCCGCAATTCAGGGCATTAAAATGCACTCTCCAGCTGCCCCCCAAAAATCTGACATTGCCTTCTTGCCCAAAGTCCAATTTCTTTCCCCAAATTGCTTCACCATATGGAAGGAAAGAATCTCTACTTTTTATCTTCATGTTTGTATCACAGTTTGGCATACATGGTAATTTTGTATTCAGGGTTTGTTTTCTTGTTTAAGACCCAAAATACGCACCTCAAGAGTTATGGTACATTTCACATAGGTCAGAAGACAAGTGTTATGGAAATGAAATGATTTTATGATGGCTTTGCTTTAATGGGCGTTTTACACAGGGGCTTTCCTGGGAAGATGTCCAGACAAACACTCCAAAGCCCAGAATGAAGGAAAAATTCACCTTGATGCAACAGTGCTGAAGAGGGATTTGCTGATTTGTCATTTTAAATGAAACACAAACTTCAATTCCAGTCCAGTTAAGAGAGTATTCTTTTGTCCTCTTACTTACGGCATCTCTCTTTCCTTTTCTTTTCTTTCTTTCAAATCTTACAATTGAAAAACCACTCAAGGAAGAAGCTGGCATATGTATACGCACACACCTCCCACAAACACATGCAAATACACACACGCACACACACACACACACACACACACACACACATCTTCAAACAAGAGTTAATAAGATTCCAGCTGGTTTAAGAAAAAATATATCCAAAACAATCCCAGTCTTCTTAAGCTGAATTTCACACAAAGAACAAGATATAAATGAAACACATTTAACAAGAATAAACTACCTGTCAAGCTTAAAACAGGACCCCTCCCCCCCAAAAAATGTCATGGGGGTCCAGAGAAGTAATTTTTATGTTGTTTTCCCAGAAACACACACACATACACACACACACACTCACGCCTTCTCAGTAAGGGTTTCATTTAGAAGTTTGGAACAATTCTGAACAATGAAAAGGCAGGAGAAATTCAAGTGACTTGGAAAACACTTCTCCTGTGTCAAATGAGCATAAACAGAATAAATTCTAAACACAAACCTTAAATACTAGAGGATGGGAAGTAAAAATGAGCCGCGCTGAACTGGAAGATCAATCCTGAAAGGATAAGTAAGCAAGTTCCTCCTTAACCCCAATGATTCTCAGATTTCTAAAAAGGCACAATACAGTTACTAGAGCTATCCTTTGAGCAAAAATTTAACTTAAAGCGACAGCATAATTAAGTCAGCTTCTTGTCATTTTATTCAAAAAAGTGATACTGATTATTTTTTACCTAAAAGATTTCGAAATAGAGGGTAGCAACAAAGTAGTACCACACTTCAAAGAAAAGCTCCCCCTAACCCTCAAATCTGATGTTCAGCTCAGTAAGTGGTTTGGCTGGGGCTCACCCCATCAAAAACCAAACACAACCAAAACACCAAAAATGTTTAAGCTGCCTATTCGGACACTATGGTGCTTGTCCTACAACAGTCATCGTGCTGTTCCAGGAGCTTCTCCTCTGAGTTAACACTGACACTGCTGGACAGTAATAAATCAAAGCTATGTTTGTCTTACAAGCATGTAAAATCATCACCTTAAATGGTATTAAAGGATTTGTACAGTTCGAAGGTAGAGAATGGAGGGCACAAGAGGGGCGGGATATGTACTTCTTTTTCAGTCCTCTCACTGCTTTTCCTTATCTTCCCAAAGAGAAGGAGCTATAGAAAACTTTTCACCCACCCATTCATAGTGGGATAAAATTGCAGGGCACTAGTGAAAAATGGGAAAAATCCTTCCCCTTTCTTTTATCAAGTCTTAGCCTACATATACTTCATGAGAAGAGATGGGTCATTTGGGAGTCAAGTGGGGCCTTGAAATTATCATGCATTATGTTATCAAAAGACAGTGACTATGGTAGGGTAAATGTCCTCTATCCTCTTTGCATGAGGACAGTAAGTCATCCTTCCACCATTTTAAAAAACTATCTAGTTTTAAAAATAAAATATAAATCACTTAATTTTATATTCAAAACGGCTTGGTTAAAAAGACCCTGTAGGAGACGCTTACGCTAAGATTTATTAAAACACGGATTAAAGAATTTAAATTTTTAATTAATGGATATTTTCAATACTTTAATGGTAACTTTCTTGAGGCATTTTAGAGTTCACACACAGTCGGAGGCCATGGTAGGCTGGGTCTTAATGCAATTCCAAAGCCTCTTAAATAGGTCACTTTAGAGATATGAAAAGGCATATAGGTTGATTGATAACTGATATGAACTTATTTAGATCACTAAGCATAAACTTCCATTGTATACAGTATTAGGGCTTTCAGATATAAGCTTGCCAACAGCATTATCTAAATATGAAAATAACAGACTCAATCAATGTTAAGGTCTCAAAGTTTCAAGAAAACATCCAAATAGCATTTACTTGAGAACCTAGTTATGTACAAATGAGAAAGCATAAAAATATCTGCAACACAGTCCTTTAAAAAAAAAGTTATCATCTAATGAGGCAACAGATCTAAATTACAAACTTAACACCAGGCAAGATGGACCAAATGCTAATACGGAGAATAAATAGCAACTCTAAAAGCACGGGAGAAGGGAAGAGCTTCTCTGGACTTGAGAATTGGGGGCATCTCGGGAGAGGGCTACAGGAATACTGTAGCATTTGGGGGGTGTCTTGAATGTTGGGTACATTTGGAGTAAACAGTAAAGCATAAATACGTGTGGAAGAATACAGTTTCAGGGCAGGGTCCAGAAACAGATGCAGCCAGAACTTAAACTGCATCAGGGTAAAAAGTTGTGTTTGTGCCAACACAATGAAGGGACACAATGACCTTTCGGTTTTAGGAGGTTCAGTCTCCGCAGAATGGAGTTAGAAGGAGAGCAGGATGATCACCAGGAGGCCAAGGTAACTCTCCAAGCCGGCTGAACTCCAAGAGCGGCAGTGGGAAGGCACTGCAGTGACCCTCCGCAGTTGAAAGGACCTGCCATCTGATTGCACGGGGATGCAAAGAGGGTTGAAACAGGGATGACAGGGAGATGGTATGGAAACTAACTGAGATAAGGCACAGGAAATGGAGCTGAAGGAGGAAAGAAAGGAAAGGAGCTTAATTTCAAAGAATATGAGGGGCCAGCAGGACAGATGTATACATAGAGCCAGTGGGCGGAATGAGAGATTAATTAGTTGATTGATTGATTTCACATTTGCCACTCTCCAAAAGAAATTCAAACGGCTCAAACACATGAATACAAACAATTGTATGGAAAACTGTAAATAGCTATATAAATCAGCATCTGGGCTCAACAGTTAGAGATTAGATTGTGAAACTCAAGAGGGATCTAGGGACTGAAATTGAAAACGTGGACATCATCAGTGTAAAAATGATAGCTGTCCCCACCCCTTGAGAGTGGGAGCGGTGAGAAGCGGAGGGAGGGAATTTTTTTTTTTTTTTTTTTACTTTTAGAACACGATTTCATTGTTTGAATGTTTATCAACAAGCACACGCTACTTTTTGTGATTTTTAAGTCAATAGTTTTTAAAGGGAAAATGAAACAAAAAGATCAAAGCCATAGGAACGGACAATGTCACAGATTTGCTCCTCAAATATTTAACAGGCACTTAATATATACTACAAGGACCAGGCTGGGCACTGTGAAAACACAAAGGTGCTTCCCACCCGAGTCCTGTGGGAAAAGCACAGGCATCAGAATCAAACAGGATTCAAACCCCTGCTCTTCCACTGACTAACATTAACGTGGGCAAGTTGCTTAAATTCTCTTAAGTTTAACTTTTCTCCTCTAAAAATGGGACTTAAAAAAAATACTTCATATCATTGTCATAAAGATTAGAAAAGTCAATAGTTTAAGCACATAAAGGACAGGATTTGGCACAATTAAGATCCCCTCAATTAAGAATCCCTCCAATTTCATCATTCTGTCAAGCTGGGGAAGCAAAATTTAAGAGCCAGGTGGAAAAAAGAGACTGAAAAGGAGTGGTCAGAGAGACTGCAAGTGAAAAAGATGGTACCATACCATGGAGACCAAGGGAGAAAAGCTAAGTTCCCTTTATTCATCCATTCAGCATAAATTGACTAACCATCCAAGACGTGCTGGAGTGGAACTATGTCAAAGGTGGTGAAGTAGATTCTTTGGTAACCAGGAAAGTGGTCCTTGTTGACTTGAGAACAGTTCCAGTAGAAGAGCAGAAGAAGATGCCCCTTGGCCAGAGGGCTAAGGTGGTGAAGAATGTAGTAGCGAGAAGACACAGGTCTCCTGAGAAATGTGTGACGAAGGGAATGAGAAGCCCTTGTGAAGATAAGCTTCAGGAAAGTCAAGTGGTTCCAAGAATGAAGCCAAGAGAGTCTAGGAAAGAGAGAGAGTAAGACAGGGAAGAGGGGGCAGAGTTAAATGCATGAGGCCCTGCAGGAGATGAATGGGTGCCCAAGAAGAGAGGCTGGCCTTGGAAAGGAGTAAGGAAGAACGTGAGAAATGTGTAAAAAAACACGGATATGTGGCAAGGTGTAAAGGAGAGCTGAGGAAATTCCATTTGATCAACATCAACCTTCTCATTGAAAAAGAAGGCAAGATTACTATCAAAGTAAGGAAAATTGATGGGAATGGGATCCCAGAGAGAAGGATCTAAAACTAACAGGACTTTCTCAGGACCACTGAGGTTCCAGCAGAGGCAGGAGGCATGCATCTATACTAGCAGCATTCGGCCCAGAAATGTGACTTCCTCCATGGGCCTGGTAGGAAGAAATAGGGTGGGGTGGGGGAAAGGCAGGGAGATGACAGAACAGTGAGCGGAGAGAAGGTTAAAGGGCAAGGGATTCTAAGGATACCAGTGAACAAAGGACTGAGGTAGTGAACGCTGGACTTCAAGACCCAAGGGAACATTAAGAGAAGGAAGGAAGTGAGAGATGAGAAAAAAAAGATAGGTGGCAAATGGTCATTTATTGGATTTAAGAAGAAGAATGGGAAGTTTAAAGGGAGAGAAGGAATTAGTAGGTGCAAGGACAGAATTAGTAGGTGAGGCCAGAATGAGAGCTCAGAGCCTAAATCCTCAGAAATGAGGCAATTCCAAGCCATACAAAAGGCTGAAGCTGGCTGATTAAGAGGAATGGGGAAACTCTCAGAATTCAAAGCCCAGGCATGAAACTGGACGCCGAGTTTACCTGTGATAATGTCACAAGACCAACTGGGGTGAAAGGAGGAACCTTGAAACAAATCCAAAGGAGGAGAAAATAGGAGAAATAGAAGAAATAAAATTTTCTGAATAGATTATTTCAAAAGACTTTAAGACTGTCTCACTAGATAATACATTGATTTTTGTCTGTTTAGAAGGTTTAAAAAAATTAATGTGGGGCTTCTCTGGTGGCACAGTGGTTAAGAATCCACCTGCCAATGCAAGGGACACGAGTTTGAGCCCTGGTCCAGGAAGATCCCACATGCCGCGAAGCAACTAAGCCCGTGCGCCACAACTACTGAGCCTGAGCTCTAGAGCCCGCAAGCCACAACTACTGAAGCCTGCGCGCCTAGAGCCCGTGCTCTGCAACAAGAGAAGCCACCGCAATGAGAAGCCCGCGTACCGCAACAAGGAGTAGCCCCCACTCGCCACAACTAGAGATAGCCTGTGCAGAGCAACGAAGACCCAACGCAGCCAAAAATCAACTAAAAAAAAAGTTACGTTTCCAACCAACCCGTTCCTTCTCTTTTTTTTTTTTCCCCCTTCTCTTGATATTCCTGTTTCTCTCCCCAGCCAGCTAGACTTGGAAAAGGCTTCATCTGAACCCTTCCCTTCCCTTCCCTCTGTGGTACCACCAAGTCCTCTCTGTGACCCTGTCCCCTCCCTCTATCCCTCGTCTGGGCCTTTACTCCCTAGTGCCTCGTACTTGTTCTCGTATGTCAAGCATTTTCCGTTTTAATCCCAGTGAAATAAATACTCAAATGTGTACAGTCCTTTGCAGTTACAAATGTGCTTTCACTACATTTTCTCATTTTGGTTTTATTTTGAGCGACACAACAGCTTGGGGAGGCAGGCAAGGAAAATACTATTTATACTTTACAGGAGAGGAACGAAACACTCAAAGGGATGAAGTGACTTGGCCACGGACACTAGAACCGTCTTGCCTTGGAAGGTTGCCTTCCTGAGGTAACTCACCTCAGCAGTGCCTTCCTCTCTCCCTCCCTCTCTCCCTCCTTCCCTCCTGTCCCCGGGTCTCCAGGTCTGTGTAACCCAACTGCTTGGGAAACACCTCCACCCGGATACCCCACAGACACTTTAAACTCACCATGTCCAAAGCTACACGCCTCCTTTCCTCTTATGAACTTGCTACTCTCCTGGGCTCCCCAGTTCCATGAACAAGTGTCACCCACGATCCACCCGCTGCCCACGCTAGAAACCTGAAGTCCCTGACTCTTCATCCTCCTTCACTCACGTGGCCAGTCACCAATTTCTGTCTCCATGATGATGAAACCGTTGCTTGAAACCAACGGTTTCTTTCAATTCCACCGCCCACCGCTGCCACGCTGACCAGCTCATTCACGTCCATCTCTCTGATGACACTAACCTGCACACTCGCAGCCCATTCCATTCTGCTGCTTACCACATTTCCATGTCTCCCTGCAACCCTCAGAATAAAAATCAAACTCCTGAACAAGGCTGACAGAGTCCTTCCAGTTCTCTGGCCAGTGCCTCCCTGACTTAGCCAGCTGATGCTCCCATTATAAAATACCATAGATTGGGCAGCTTAAACAACAGACATTTCTCTCACAGTTCTGCAGGCTGGACAGTCCGAAATGAACATTCAAGTGGGGTTTGGTTACTGGTGAGGACTCCCTTCCTGGTTTGCAGACAGTCACTTTGTCCCCACGTGGCCATTTGCTCAGAGAGGGGGAGGGGAGCGCGTGAGAGAGCTAGCTAGCGCTCTCTGCCTTCTGGCATCTCTTCTTATGAGGGCACTAATTGTATCAGATCAGAGCCCCATCCTTATGACCTCATTTAACCTCAGTTACCTCCTCATAGGCCCTGTCTCCAAATACAGTCACATTCTGAGGTACTGGGGTTTAAAACTCCAACATACGAATTAGTGGGGAGGGAGGAATACAATTCAGTCCCTCTCTAATCTCAAGTGAAGACCTGTCCCCTTGGCAGTCTACGCTCCAACCACACCGACTACTCACTGTGGCCTTACCTCCATGCCTTTGCCCAATTTACTCCCTCACTGGGACCCTCTTGTCTTCCTCCTCCTTTCCTTACTCCCATCTCATCCTTTAGCCTCAGCCTACATAACCTTTGTTCCTTGAGAAAGTCTGCCCTGACCTGCGACCCCATTCCCCCTCTGGGATTAGGGACCCCCCACCATGTGTTCCCAGAACACTAATGACATGTGCCTGTATCCCTTACTTATCCATGAAGTCAGGTACTATGCCTCATTCATTGTTGGATCTGTAACATACACCAGACGGTACACTTTCAGTAGATATCATTGTCCAGTGCCATTCTCAGGAAGGGAGCAAGAAAAGCAGACAGGGAGAGAGGAAGGGAGGGAGGGAGGGAGGAAAGGAGGGACCAGAGTAAGGGGGGCTCCTCACTATCTACAGAAGAAAGTCCAGTCCTCAGCTTGGCATTTGAAGCCACCCTCTGCTGGGCCTCAAGACCCTAATGTTAACAAACTTATGATTACCAAAAGGGAAAGGTGGGGGGAGGAATAAATTCAGAGACTGGGATTAACATATACACACTGCTATATATAAAACAGATAATCAATAAGGACCTACTGTATAGCACAGGGAACTCTACTCAATACTCTGTAATAACCTATATGGGAAAAAAATCTGAAAAGAATAGATATATGTATATGTATAACCAAATCCCTTTGCTGTGCACCTGAAACTAACGCAACACTGTAAATCAACTGTACTCCAATATGAAATAAAACTTAAAAAAAAAAAGAAGACAATAATGTTTATATTTTAAGCCCCGCGCAGAAAAAGCAGAGCCCTATATTGCCTTTGGGGGTAAAAATAGAAGAACCAATGGGCAGAAGTGAGAGAGAAACAGGGTTGGAGTGGGGAAAAGAGGGAATGTTTAATGAAAACCACAAAAGAGAGGTTCTAAATTTGCGTTAAAGTACCTGGATGGTGCACTCCACCTTCAAGACACATTCTTTTCTATGCTGATTCCCTTCTATTCCCATAAGAACCAACAACTGCAGAGTCTCCTCTCAGGTCCCTGTTCAGCTCCCTGCCCTAGGTCCAAGCTATTTTCCTAATAATACTATTATGAAATATTACTTTCATAATACTAAGATGTTATTTACCTCTTGGGCTGTGTTCACATTTGCACTGACGGTGCAAAATCAAGAGTGAGTGAAACTGCTGGCCTCTTAGCACAAATCATGGCAGCGGCAGCAAACGCTCCAGCAGCCATTGTATTTTTCACTGCTGTGCGCTGGTAAAAGTGATGGCAGTTTCACTTAGGAACAGCCTATGAAGCAGTAAACATTGACTTTATTAAATTCATTGGTCTTAGATTTTGAAAGGATTTTTTACCCACATGTAATTTTTTTATTATTACATTTAATTATTATGTATTATCTTCATTATTACCTTTCTTTTTATTATTCTGTGATGAAATGGGAAATACACATACAGTATTTTTGCTGTATATCGAAGTATGAGGGTTGTAGCACGAAAAGTTACTTATGAACTGAAAGGGCTTTTTTTTCTTTCATGGAATCCCATTTCTACTGGAAAAAAAAAATCACTAACAAACTATAATTATTCACACTTGCATATTTCATAAACATTTTCTCAAAAATAAATAAAGTAAGCCTGTCAATTCAAGGAAAACAACTGTTAGTATTTGTTGTCAGTAATAAAATTTAAGCTTTCAAATGAAGATTAAATTTTTGGAAAACCTGTATCTGCCACCATGAACTTGATAAATTCCCAATCCCGAAAACTCTTCTGATGACATCAGTAGTGATATTAACAAATGTGATTTTTCTTATATTATGTCATCATTTGGAAGATTCACCTAACTCAGTGAACCAAAATCATGCATGGGTAAGAGATCCTTTCAAAGTCCAAGAGAGACCAGTGGATTTTCAACAAAATAGACTAGAATAAGTTGACTGATTGGTTTCAGGTTCTGCATTGCAACTAACCTTTAAGAAACTAGCATTTGAGAGTTTGGGTGCAGAATCACAGAATACCCACAATTATTAGAAATGATATCGAAATACTCCTCCCTTTTCCAACTTCATATCTACATGAGGGTGATTTTTTTTTTTTTTTACATACTTCAATCAAAGCAACAGATTAAATATAGAAGCAGATATGAGAATCTAGCTGTCTTCTGTTAAGGCAGTCATTAAAGAGATCTGCAAAAATTTAAAATAATATCACACTTTTTGCTAAGTTTTTTGTTTTGGAAAACAGTTACTTTTATTGAAAAAATGTTATTCATATTAATAGGTAATAGCTTTTTACTGTTATTTTTAAATGAATTGGTAAATAAATATCTTCAGAGCATCTGTTTCATTTGCTAATCTGTTAAATATTGAGAGTTATAACCCACATAAACAAAACTCTTTAGGGGCCTTAATAATTTTTAGTAGTGTAAAGAGGTCCCGAGACCAAAAAGTTTGAGAACAACTGTATTGCCCTATTTGACTCTGGCTGGTCTTTCAATGCCACATCAGGTCCTATATGGTCCATGAAGCTTCCCTACCCCACAGTGCTTCCTCCTGGTGCCCTACTACTATAGCGTTCACTGTCAAGGCCACTATTTGAATAGCTGTACAGTTGTTTCATATTCAGGAGTCAGATTTTTACATGATAGTTGTCTACCATCCATGTTTAAGAATTTTGGGGAATTTGTTTTCTGATAGTTGTTAACACAGCTCCATGAAACTGAGAACACAATTACAGGAGACAAACTTCTTTATTCAAAAAAGAGTAAAATGCACCCCCTAGTGGACATGTAAGCTCATAGAATACAAAAGAAGTTTATTTGGAAGAGTTCTGGCCTCATTCCAGGAAATTCAGATAATAAAATAGTACTATATGAGCATAGGAAAAGTATTAACTTTAATTTTTTGAGGACATGTTTTAAAAAGAACTAAGAAAATGTGAAACCAGATCTGGTTCAGACTTAATAACTAAATGCAAATGTGAATCTGAGGTCACATTGCTACATGCTTAGTAAAAAACCACCTTCCTTCTTAAATTCTTATGAGTCGATTATACATATACAAAATAATCTGTTTAAATTATGTATTATTTATTAAGTAATAATAACTTTAATAAGCAGAAAGAGAAAAATAAATACCGTATGCTGACACATATATATAGAATCTAAAAAAAAATAAAATAAAAAAAGGTGGTTCTGATGAACCTAGGGGTAAGACAGGAATAAAGACAGACAAAGATGTAGAGAACGGACTTGAGGACATGGGGAGGGGGAAGGGTAAGCTGGGACAAAGTGAGAGAGTGGCATGGACATATATACACTACCAAATGTAAAATAGATAGCTAGTAGGAAGCAGCTGCATAGCACAGGGAGATCAGCTAGGTGGTTTGTGACCACCTAGAGGGGTGGGATAGGGAGGGTGGGAGGGAATATGGGGATATATGTATACATATAGCTGATTCACTTTATTATACAGCAGAAACTAATACAACATGGTAAAGCAATTATATTCCAATAAAGATGTTAAAAAAAAACAAACTACCACATGACACAGCAATCCATTTTTGGGTATATATCGGAAAAAAACAAAAACACTAATTTGAAAAGATATATGCACCCCCCCCCAAAATAATAACTTTAAATATTTAGAAACATTTAACATTGATGGATAAAGCTGGGACTATTATTATTAGTTCAATCTCCAGATATTAAAACTGCTCTCAACTCACAACCTCGGCGTTCCAATGACCTGCCAAAAATCTGAAATGGGGCCTTTGAACAATGAGAACAAATAGGTGAGGTAAATCTTTATTTAACTTTGTATGTTAATGTTAAAAGTATTTAATTCTTTGCATCTTTTTCTGAAAACAAGAGTGAAAATATGCACAACCTTATACTTTATACAGTTAAAAATAATGTAATGAAATGGAACGATGTCCGAAATATATAATTAAGTTTAAAAACTGAAGTTACAGAATGGGTGGTATGATCGAACTTATGTTCTTAAAAACATACACACATGTACTCATGTTTGAGCACAGATATATTTATAATAGTAATAATAGTAATAATAGTTTGCTAAACTATTTCTGAACAGATATATGCATTAATGGAAAAAGTAATGGAGGAGCTTTTTACTATAATTCTATACTGCTTAAATGTTATGAGCATTTTTTAATTCAAAATAATCAAATAGGGAACTTTTAGTAAGGTACAAAGATTAACAATTAATTCAAAGCATCTCAAGGAATGGAAATAACTAGTTATTTCATCAACTAGGGTATTAGAAGGTTTAAGTCATAATGAGAAAGTTGATCTCACTGTTTTTTAAATCATGAGACCAGTATTGGGAAAAGGGTTTTTTTTTGTTTTTTTTTTTAATGCCTTTATCAATAAAACACATGATGTCTGATTCCTTGGATGATGACAAGCTGTGGTGGTATAAATAATCCTCTCTGCCACTTTTCAAAACTCTGGCAAGGATAGTTATTCCTTTGCAACTGATATTATCTGACCAGATGATCATGATGTTCCTTTTTTAAGTCTCAAATTCTATGACCCATGAAGTGCTGAGATACCATCATGGCCATGAAATCATTTCCTAGCTTTTGAGTTTTTATAGACCTAGCCTCACCATAGCAGCCTGGTGAGCACAGTCCTTTAAGTGAGTAATTCACTGGCATCATTAATCTCAACTGACATTAGTAGGGTTGATTGAAAACAACAACAACAACAAAAAATCAGTGGTATTACCAAACCACCACCACTAAGGAGTATACTCTTCCGATTACAATTTGAGCATCAGGTACAAAAAGACAAATGATGTATTTGCTCCAACAGCCTTTTTTATCTGAACACACAATATCTCCAAGCCAGCAACTTGGAGAAGACCGGCCAAGAATAAATTTCTGTTGTCATCACTTATATGAAATGCTACTGAGCCGTTATAATATGCCAGTGTTCCACTCTGCAGTCATGTATTGCCCACTGGATATATCCATTTAAACAAAACCACTCTTTTCTTCAAACTAATTAAAACTCTCTAATCTCTTATTTTGTAAACCTACTCCAATTATTATTTATGTTGAAACATCTGTCTCATTTCACTAAAATCCTCTGCCTGTGCTCAAAGAAGTACAACTTCCTATTAGTCAACTAAACTGCCTCAAACACATTTAAATGTTGTGGTTTTCTGAGCACAGGCAGAGCAAGTTTAAAAAACAGTGAGGCTAAGAGTGGTCAGTATGTGAACCAGGATTCAATAGTCAATCGTGTCCAAATTGTGTATTCAAGTTACAGGGGGAACTGCTCGTTTATAAGGCTCCCTTACCATTGGCCTGGGTCACGATGATACAAGGTAAAAACAGGCTTAAAAATGTGCTCTACAAGAAAATGACCAAAAGGACCCAAAAAGTAGCAAAAAGGGCAAGGGAATGTGTGTGAGAAAACACATAATACGCCATCAGAACTAAAACTAAGGGTAGAGGATCAACCAAAGGACTCTGGGGGATTGGCACAAATTAATTACCTTTCAAGAGTGGTATTTGTGAGAAGTACAGGGGATTACAGCACTGCCCACCCTACCCGTCATACAAATGCAGTAAAAGTGTGGCAGTCTCCTCCATTTGAAGCCCTTTTCTAATAACCGAAGAGCAATAGCTTTCTGTTGAAATACTAAGACTGGAGTCAAAAGAGCAGGGCCATCACTAACCAGTTTTCTCTGAAAGCATTTAAGACTACTCAGACATGCACAGGAGACACCTCTATCCTGGATAAGTGAGATCCTTTATTATGACAAGTAGCATCTAGCATTTTTCGAGAGCAGAGGCAGGCAAGTTATACTTCACCTTACTTTCAGATATTCGCCGAGCTGAAAAGTGCCCCACCAGAGCATGTTGAACCCTAGAATCTTCCTTACTAAAAAAATTTAACTGGCCACATGGTCACTTAACTGGAGAATGCAGCTTCCAGTCTCCCTTGCAGCCAAATGTGGTCACATGGCGTCAATGGAATGCAATGGAAGTGGAAGTGATGTGTGCAACTTCCAGGACACATGCATAATTAAAAGGAAATTCATTGTTTGCCTCCTTTCCCACTCTTCCTACTCTCCCTATCAGTAGAGAAGTATCCTACAATATTAGAACAGCATACATTTATCAGAACTCAACCAGTGTGCCAATGACATATGATTCAACACGTGGATCAATATAAACAGAAAAACAAGGGGTGAGAACACATCTTAGTATATATGCAAACTGATTACGAAGCAGAAGCATTTGATATAAATTAGTATTGTCAATTTAGAATAGCATGACAGAATTATTAATAAGGTTTCTTTGTATACACAGAACTTTAAATAATACAACTCTCAAAAATAAAAATTCATCACAAATACTACAATTGGAAACCCGGCACACCAAATGTAAACTGTTTTTAAGACTGTTGCCATCTGAGGGTACCGCGTTAGCTGATTAAGAGAAACGGAGGTGATCTTTTGCAGGATTTGTCTTGAATGTGCCAAGTCTTCAAAAGTACTTTTTTTTTTTTTTTTTGCGGTACGCGGGCCTCTCACTGTTGTGGCCTCTCCCGTTGCGGAGCACAGGCTCCGGACGCGCAGGCTCAGCGGCCATGGCTCACGGGCCCAGCCGCTCTGCGGCACGTGGGATCTTCCCGGACCGGGGCACGAACCCATGTCCCCTGCATCGGCAGGCGGACTCTCAACCACTGCGCAACCAGGGAAGCCCAAAAGTACATTTTTAATATAAATTTTTTTTCCATCTATGGGAAACAAACAGTGGGAAACAGGTGGATAATTCAGCAAATGGGGCTGACTAATGGACTAACCATGAGGGAAAAAAGCAAAGTTGCCTCACAGCTTACTCTGAACTAAATTCCAACTGGATTCAAATTTTAAATGTAAAAAAGGAAACCACAAGAGTACCTAGAGGCGGAGGAGGAAGGGGAGGAGGGGGAGCGGATGTCACCTTTATATTCTTAGGGGTGTGGAAAAGCATTCAAGGATGAAAGGAAAGCATCTGGCCATTCTTTCCATATTACCAAATCCCAACACCCTTCCTGTCATTATGGCTACCTCACCTGTAAGGTTAACAAAATTGAAAACCAAAATGGGAATGCAAGAAGAGGGAGCAACCTGGTCACTGAATCTTTCATGGCCAAAGGTAAGCCCAGATTCAGGGGGGAGTGGCTCTTTTTGCCCCGGAAGCACTGCATGTGACTGATTTCCCAGTGCCCAGCACTGACAGCTCCAAAGTCCGAGCCTGAAATACTTTTAACCCCAACCCTGGCTCTAAAACAAACAACAACAAAACAAGCAAACTAAAACAAAACAATAACAAGAGCCAAGAACCCAGGAACTGTTAGAACACTGAGGAGGCTGACAGTAAACGTCCCCTTCCTGACTTCCTGACCAGCCTGCAACACAAGACAGAGGACTGAACTTAGGCTCAAAGGACGCTCCATTCTTCCCATGTTACCCAACTAGAGTCTTTTTCAGGAACGTGGGGCATGAGAATAAGCGGTTATCTCTAAAGTGATCTTAAGTTCATATTCTTCAGCAGTGCCGACTTAACAATTCGACCTTGACATAAAGCCAACTTCACAGACCAATCGTTATTTCAAAGAACAAGAAAAACCTTGAATAAATGCTAAATTTAAAAAAAAGCTTTCCAGGGCTTCCCTGGTGGCGCAGTCGTTAAGAATCCACCTGCCAATGCCGGGGACGGGGTTCGAGCCCTAGTCCGGGAAGATCCCACATGCTGCGGAGCAACTGGGCCCATGCGCCACAACTACTGAGCCTGCGTGCTTAGAACCCGTGCTCTGCAACAATAGAGGACACTGCAATAAGAAGCCCGCGCACCACAATGAAGAGTAGCCCCCGCTCGCTGCAACTGGAGAAAGCCCGCGCACAGTAACAAAGACACAACTCAGCCAAAAATAAATAAAAGAAAATAAATAAATTTATTTAAAAAAAAAAAAAAGCTTTCCAAAAAGAAACACATCAGGTTGCTGTAATAAAGTAATCAACACATTTCAAGAGCCAAAAAGGTATTCTTTGAGATATGAAAGCTTAACCCAGAAGAGACTGACTATAACTGTCTGGGATTTGGGGCCAGATATTTACGACTGGCAAATGACAAAGATAAAATTAGCTAATTTAAAAATGTAAGTGTTACAGCTATCCAAGCTAATCCACAGCAGTAATTCCAAGGTAAAATACTGCGGTGCTAAGTTTTATAGATGGTGAACTAGGCCATCAATGATTCTTCTAACATGATGAAGGTAATAAGTGGCAGAATCAGGACTCAAATCAAGGTCTTCTAACCCCAAGATCAGAGGTGTTTTGCTCCATCCTATAGCACCTTCCCTGGTGGAAACAACATTTAGGTCAATCTGTAACATTTGAAGGAATCACTAGCACTAGCATTCCATAAGAAACTGAATTAACTTGGGGGAGTGACAAAGGAAAAGGCTTTGATCCATGCCATTTTTTTTTTTCTGAGAATTTTTTTCATATACTATAATCTAGAAGCAACTAACTCTATTATCCAAGACATAAATGGCATGTGCAAAGTACAGTTCAAACACCCCTTCTACAGTAAAATACTGGCATGTGTCTATTGAATATTTCTCTTCTACTCCCAATATTAGTGCAGATAAGGTGATATACTTAAGACTTATGTGGGTAAAGAATCACCTGGAAAAAAAATGCTCTCAAAGTCCTTGGTTTCTCTGGGGCATAGGGAGTCTGTGTCCCTGTAGCAGAGACTGTCAGGGGTTTCACCATATTTATTTTCCTCTCCTTCCTTAGTAAGAGAACTGTGTATGTGGCCCTGTGGGGAAAATGCTGTACTTTCCAGCCTTACTTGTGGTTAAGTATGACCGTAAGTTCTGAAGTATGGAAGTAAGCAAAACTAGGATGAAATCCTAGGAAACATCCTAGGATGTTTCCCCTTAGAAAGGGGGCAGACTATTCTTTGCCCTTCTCACTGTCTGAAATGTGGGCATGATGGCTTGAGCTCAAGCAGCCATTTGGGACAATGAGGTATATGCCATGCTTTGTCAGATAAAGCAACAAAATAGAAAGAGGCTGGATTCTGAAAGATCAGAGGCCACCGTATTAGACTATTTACCTCCAAATTTGTTTACAGAAATAACTTTCTAGCTTATTTATGCTGCCGTACACTGGAGAATAGAACCTAATTCTAACTGATTGAGCCCCCATGATTTTTACTGCTTTGCAACATTTTCAAGCATCTCACTTATCTCAAAAGACGTCATTAAATTCTCATTTTTAATTTACTTTAAATGCAAATATATATATTTACCAAGAGCACATATATGACCATGCCTATGTATAGAGTCGGGGACTCTGCTGCAAATTTAAATAGCATCAAAAAGCCCCACTCTGGGGTACATTAGGTATCCCTCAACCACACTCAAATGACCACCTATTTATATCCTTTCTACAACACCTAACACACTGCACTGTGTTTGCCAACACCACCCCTGCTCTCCCTGCCAACTAGACTAGAAGCTCTCTAGCTCACTAGAAATGCCTAGCAAAATGCCCAGCACAGTGCAGACGCTCAGAAAATGTTTGTGGACTGACTGAACAAGTCAAAAACGGGCTTTAACAATGGGATTCCCTGTCATAATTGGAAATCCTCTCAAGGTACTGGTTAGACGTGGTATTGAGTTGTGAATTTATCCCGTGGTTTCCAACCTGGGCAATGTTTAAAAATGGCAAATCTCTGGATCCCGCCCGACCCAGGATCACTGAATCAGAACCACCTGGGTTGGATTCTAGGCACTTGCAGTGTATACAGACTAGACCTACGCTGCTTATACAACAACTCACTTTCAAGGAAGGAAGGGAAGGACATAGTAGAGTAACTTGAAAATCCTGTTTTGATGTTAGCATATGAAATAGAGGGAAATGCCTCTCTCTGGAGTTAGAGTGAAAAAGTGCCTATTGCCTTTTATCATTTTACCTTCTACTTCCTCTAGGGTTCACTTTCCTGCCCCTATAAAATGCTACTGCCATTCTGTGAATTCCTTTGAAATAGTTCAAACCATGAAGACAACATTGCTAACATTCATTTTCTCTAACTCAGTATTTTTCCTTAAAATTCAAAATGTCGTCAATTATTAGTTACCACTCTCCAAACCCCACACTTACAAATAATAAATGCCAGCATTTAGGTACTTTTTTAATAAGCACTTTCCAAATTTTATTTTACACACCTAACTAAAATCGGTTTCTTCAGTGTTGTCTACAGTCATTAACATTTTATTGACTTCGTATGGACTTAGAAAGCTTTTATGGGCCTTTTTTCTCCACCACAAGCTATCTGGGGTAGCATTTTAAAGCTCTTCTAGGAAGTTAGTGTTTCTCTTAAAGTATTCACCTCTGATAGAAAACCCAACACTTACTATAATAAGAACTACCAATCTAAACAGCTAGATGTTGGCCTTTTGCAACAAGCCTTCTTCTTTTCAGGTCAGCAATACTAGTTAAATACCATCCAGTCCCATCAGTAATCCGATAATAAATATTCAGTCCCATTAACAAAGTCTTCAAACTTCTGAATTACTGGTGATACTTAATATTACATAATGATGTTCAAAGTTCTAACCCTTGATTAATCTATTAAAAATAAGCCTGCGGGCTTCCCTGGTGGCGCAGTGGTTGAGAGTCCGCCTGCCGATGCAGGGGACACGGGTTCCTGCCCTGGTCCGGGAGGATCCCACATGCCGCGGAGTGGCTGGGCCCGTGAGCCATGAGCGCTGAGCCTGCGCGTCCAGAGCCTGTGCTCCGCAACACGAGAGGCCATAACAGTGAGAGGCCCGCGTACCAGAAAAAATAAATAAATAAATAAAAATAAGCCTTCAAAACCGACAGTCACCATGCCTGGCCATCTAAATACAATTCGCCCAATGGTTGTGTTAGTAAATATATCATCCTACATTATTATTCAGAATCATAAGGAAATGAACCACTGTAGATATTTAGATATTCCTTCTAAATGTGCTATACTTGGCTTTTTTGTCTTATTTCCTCATTTATAGAGATAATTATACTTACCTCACGGGTTGGGTTTTTCCCTACAATCACATGATTTTTAATATGCTTCTCAAATAATAATCAATAAATGGCAGGATAATAGTATTATTATATAATTTGCTGCCTTCTTTTTGTAATGACTCAAATGTATTAGTTTGGGTCATCTTAAAATAACTAATTATTTAACTTTATGTTAAATCAGATTTCTTATGTAAAACCGGAGTGTGTAGACAAGCTACACTGCAAGCACCAAGGTTAAGAAAATGTGAACACACCTTGAAACTGGAAAAAACCTTACTAAATTTTCTCCTTAGAAGATTGAATTAGTCAGCAGAATCTCCTGCATCTCAGGACCAGATGGCTTCACTGGTGAATTTTACTAAACATTTAAAGAAGAACACCAATCCTTCTGAAACTCATTCCAAAGAAAATCAGAGAAGGGAATACTCCCAAACTCATTTTATAAGACCAGTATTATCTGGATACCAAAACACAGAAAAGGACACTACTAGAAAATAAAACTGTAGGTCAATATCCCTGATGAATATAGGGATAGTGCAAAAATTCTCAATAAAATACTAGCAAACCAAATTCAGCAGCATATGAAAACAATCACTCATCATGATCAACTGGGATTTACCCCTGGGACGCAAAGATGGTTCAACAAACAAAATCAATGTGATACGTCACATTAACAGAACAAAAGTCATATCATCATCTCAATAGATAAAGAAAAAAGCATTCGACAAAATTCAACATCCATTCATAATAAAAACTCTTAAATTAGCCATAGAAGGAACACATCTCAACATAATGAAGGTCATATGACAAGTCCACAGCTAACATCATACTCAATGGTGAAAGGTTGGAAGCTTTTCCTCTAAGATCAAGACAAAGATTCCCAATCTCACCACTCCTATTCAACATAGTACTAAAGTCCTAGCTAGAGCAAGCAAGCAAGCAAGGAAAAAAAAAAAAGATATCAGACTTAGAGAGGAAAAAAGTATAATCTATTTGTAGGTGACATGATTTTAATATATAGAAAATCCTAAAGACTCAACCAAAAAAACTGTTAGATGTAATCAATGAATCAGTTAAATTGCACAGTACAAAATTAACCTACAAAAAATCAGTAGCATTTCTATCCACCTACAATGAATTTTCTGAAAAAGAAATAAATTGATCCCATTTACGAAAACATCAAAAACAATAAAAAACTTATCCATAAATTTAACAAAGGAGGTGAAAGATCTCTTCTGAAAATAAGACCTTGATGAAAGGAACTGAAGACACAAATAAACAGAAAGGGTGTTATTTGGGTGGTCCACAATTTCTTAAAACCCGACGGGCCCAGAGTCACACATACGTTCCTCAAAGATCATTTTCTAGTCCCCACTTATCATATTTCTCATTCTGTCAGTCCTATCATCAATCTCCATGGGAAAAACTTCTCCAAGGTTCAGGCTCAGGGCGAACATGAGGAGGACTGTCTCTGCACGGCGGCTGGGTCTGCTTCCTCCTCCCTGTTTTGCTGCGACATGCGCTCCTCTTTCATTTGAAACAGCCACACTCACCTCATTGGGCTGCAGTCCCTGCAGGCAGGTGGAGGGGTGTGCCAGGCCGCAATGCCCCCACCTGAAGCCCCTCGAGGTTTCATAGCACAGGGGCAGAGCTCAAGGTCAGAGATAGGTGGGTGCCTTCCTCCTCCTGACGCCGCTACCACATCAGCACAGAGCCACATGGAATCAGGCATGCAGAGGACAACGCCAACATCCTCTAAACCTTCCTGAGAGCCTGGTTGGCCACCAGTTCCCATCTCCATCCCGCTTTGAGCATTTCTCAGATTCTCTCTTGCTTCTCTATTTTGCACAGACCCTCCTCCAGTCATGCTCAGACAACAGCACTCAACTCACCTCTGTCCTACGGGTCTCATCCTTCCTTTCCGACCTTTTGACCAACTGATTTGCTGAGTTTCATACTATGATAAAATATGCTTCTAGATTTCCAAACTTTGAAAATAATTCAAGGAGTTTTTACTGTTACTGATTTGCTATCAAAGGCTTCTTTGACCTTCTAAAGGAATTCATTATTTGGCTCCTTCAATCAATCCATGAACTAGGCTTTAGTCCTGTTGTCACAAAAACTAGGAGAATTGGGTTTGAGTCCCACACCTGCATTAATGAGTCCTCTCCCTTGAACACGTCACACAGCCTTTCAATGAGTTGGTGTCCTCATCTATAAACTGAAGCTGTTAGGCTAGAAATAATATTTGCCAGAGAAATGACTGAGAGATACCTTCCAGTTCTAAAATTCTATGAGTCTAAGTACTTACTGAACCCAGACTCTGTATTAAGATGGCAGAATGGGGGAGGATACAAAAAAGTTGATCTCAATGAATACACAGTCTGAGAAAATACTGTATCGACTTCTAAATTACATGTTAAATCCAGAAGGATTAAAGGACTAGATGGTAAAATAACAATAATAATAGTAATGATGACTTTTTTTTTTTTTGTGGTACTTGGGCCTCTCACTGTTGTGGCCTCTCCCGCCGCGGAGCACAGGCTCCGGACACGCAGGCTCAGCGGCCATGGCTCACGGTCCCAGCCGCTCCGCGGCATGTGGGATCCTCCCGGACCGGGTCACGAAGCCGTGTCCCCTGCCTCGGCAGGCGGACTCTCAACCACTGCGCCACCAGGGAAGCCCTAATGATGACTTTTTGAGGAATATATATGGAAATATTTTTAAAATCCTGCATTGGGAAACACCTTCTATACCCTCCTTCCGGCAATAGTGCCTTGATTTATCAAGGAGAACCACTTCCCCACACACAGTCTATATAGTTTGGGTGGAGCTGAGCCCACCTCCAGCTCCACAGTTACAGGCTTGGCCAATCACAGCCTCACATCCTCCTGGCCATGGGTCTGGTTCATGGAGGGACACATAACCTCAGCAGGACAATGAGAGGAAATAAGAGTCTGGAATAGGATGACTTATGTTGGAATTATTAGAAACAAGCGTTTTCTTGGAAAGGGCTGCTCCCCGTATAGCTTCTGGCAGCCATCTTGCCACCAGGAGGGGAGGTCCTGCCTGAAGATGGAGCCAACACAGAGTAAAGCAGAGCTGAAAAGGGGGGTATGCAAGTCACCTCTGACAAGCTTGCTTGTGGCTCTGAATCCAGATGGCCTGAATCCAGTTACCCTTTTTTCCTAGGCCAGCTTGAAGTTTCTGGCCACAACCAAGAATTATAATACGCTCCCCTCAGAGCTTTCCAATGAAAGTAAGATTGTAACCATCCCAAGGGTGGAAAAATCTACTTGCCCATACCTTTTCAATATATTTAGTATATAAATAAGCCCTGGATCCGAATCTCTAGAGGCACACAACCTTACAAACTTAAAAGTGAGTGCCCTTCACAGTACGAAAAAATATCCTCTTGCAAACATGGCAGCAAAGAAATGTTTAATCATTTAGCTATTTTAAGAGCATGTTTCCAAGTATTAACAATAGTAGAATATTATTACCTGCTTAGGGATAGTTTCAGAAATATTAAATAGGTGGCAGGCCATTACAGACTGTATGACAACTCATTTCTGTAAAACTATGATGAGTATCATTAAATTGTCCTGGTAGTATCTTTTGAGAAAATATGCATCACAGAACTTCTGAAAATGTGCCACTAAACCTAGATTTAGACTGTCATGAATACATGTAATCTTGGACAACTCAATTGTTATCTGTAATAAAGCATATTCAGGCTGACAACCTGAAATTATCCACCCTCTTATTCTTCTCTTAAACAGAGACTGTTTTGTAATTAAATCTTTGCTAGTCTAGGCAGCAGTTGAGATTCATAAAAAACGGGGACTATTGAGAAGGTCTGACAATCAATGTGTAGTATAAATAGAAAAACACAGACGTGGTAACTGAGAGCGAAGTGTTTGAGCTTTCTAATAATACTAAAATGCCAGGGGTCACTGGACTACAGCCCCTGGGCCAGATCTGGTCTGCTGTCTTTGTTGATAATGTTTCACTGGACTACACAGAGCCATGCCCATTTGTTTGGTTTTGCCTTGGCTGCTTTCACGGTACAATAGCAGAGTTGAATGACTGCAAGAGACCAGAGAGCCTACAAAAACGAAAATAATTACTATCTGGCCCATTATAGAAAAACTTGAGGTCCTCTGCTCTATGGTCTACGTCTTTATTGATCATTTACCATTCTCTAGACTATGGGAATAGAGTGGGTGGGCCACTATGGTAACAGAAAGATATATGAAAATAAGAGACAGCCTCTACCAGCAGGCAAGAACTTAAATGAGGATATAATACACGTCAGAGACCATGGCAGGTGGGAAATAACTCCCCAAATCTCATTAGGACTAGAGGAAGGTTCCAAACTCAAATGCTTGCAGAGACAGACAACGAGGGGCACAAAGAAATGGTAATTGATGACCATGTGATGCACCTGAAGGTCTGAGTTCCATCCAAAGGGGGCAGCAGTCACTCACGAATGGGGACCCAACTTTATCAGCCTTCCCATTCTCTAGTTTTCCAAAAGAAGCCAGAAGCTGAAATTATATGTGGAAATCTTTTATCTTAAATGTTGACAACAAATTTTAAGAAACTGTAAACAGTATGTAGGCCAAGCAAAATACAGTAGAGGCCAGCAGGCCACATGTTTGACACAGGCTAAGAACTGACAGTGTGCGAAGTAAGGATGGACAAATGTGGGCCAGAATTTGACCAATGGTCAAAAAGCAGATAGCTGAGAAGTTAGGCCCAAATCTCTCACTCTTAGATCTTGGACAAGTCATCTTCCCTCTCTAGGCCTTAGTTTCCACAAAATGACAACAGAATTAAATGATTGGAAGTTCCCTTTAGCAATATACATTTATTCTTCTATAAGGATTTCCTAAAATATTATCCTTATAAGGGAAAAACTCTAGATTTCACCCATCTAATAATTTACAGAAGATTTTACAAAACAAAAACACCACCTACTTGTACTGTGAATGTTAGGGAAACAAGACCAGGCTGCATAAAAATAACTGACAAATTAACGTACTTCATGGTCCTGTGTCACAAGAAGTTTCATAAATTTTTATCAACTTTCTCATGTCAAATATCATTAGAGCAAGGCACACCCAAATTCAACATCACAACCACCCAGAAAGAAAGGGTCTTTATCTGTAAGGAAGTGTGAAACAGAACCATTGAACAAAATAAATGTATTTTAATACCACTCCCTAAAACATGGGAAAGAATTCTCTCCTGCCTACACCTAAGATTTTTTTTTTTTTTAAAGTTGGGATCACAAAATCAAACACAATAAAGGTCAATCTAAGAAATAATCTAGACTAGCAGCAATACCATCACTTCCTGTTATAAAAAGAGTAATGGGCTTTTGAATCAGACATGGAATTTGATAGAAAAACCCTCCTATCAGGCTCTGGAAACTGAGTTCAGGGCGAACATTATCTGCCTCCGCCCAGCCCTGTCCCTCCCCATCATTTTCCTCTGTTCATGATTTCTCTAATTCCACACATCATTTCAACAAAGAAAAAGGCAACCATAAAAATGTCATCAGAAGGTGAACCATCACAATTAAAAATTATAGCACTGCTGGTGCTTTTAGTATTTTTACAATTTAAAATTTTGAAATGAAAAATGTAATTTCAGTAAACGCTATTATCAATCTCAATATTAACCTTCAATGCATTCTACTTCGAAAATGAATAAGGAAAATGCTCTAATGAGTCCATATAAATTTTCTTTATGGACCCAGATTTAATTCGGGAGTAGCGGAATTTCCTTCTGCCTACATGTTATTATGTTTGAGGCTGCCTTTCATTAACTTCAATCTTCCCTTCTGCTATCCTTCTATAAATATACCTTTCAGAGAGTGTCCTATCCCTTTACTCAGTCTCTCTCAAATAAACGCTAAAAGAAATCTTTAAGCATGTTATATGATATTCAAAAGAAATGAGTAATTCAGGAGGCATAACAAGCAGTCACTAAATCTGAGAAGAAATTATGTAAAAGAACTCTCTGGAATAGTACGTGCTCAAAGAAATAGTCATATCTCTCTTGCCTTTTTGAAATTAAGAAAAAAAATTAAATGACAAAAAATTTAATTCTTTCTTCGGATTAAATGAGCAAAGAAACTTTTTAAAATAAACAAAATCCTAAATTTTAAAATCTTTTCAAAGAGATAAGGTGATGTAGTGACAAAAGAACAGAACACAAGCCAGATGATCTGGGCTTAGGTGCTGAAGCAACTGACTGGCTATGCTGTATGTTCTAAGGAGCCTCCTGGGTCTTGAGCAGACACCCTGTGAAAAGAGGCTCTGGGGCTTCCCTGGTGGCGCAGTGGTTGAGAGTCCGCCTGCCGATGCAGGGGACACGGGTTCGTGCCCCGGTCCGGGAGGATCCCACATGCCGCGGAGCGGCTGGGCCCGTGAGCCATGGCCGCTGAGCCTGCGCCTCCGTAGCCTGTGCTCGGCAACGGGAGAGGCCACAGCAGTGAGAGGCCCGCGTACCGCAAAAAAAAAAAAAAAAAAAAAAAGAGGCTCTGGATTTCTGAAGTCCTTCCATGACTGTTCTATTAATTCTACAATGAGACTCTTTCTGGTAATATTGTATCAATTCATGTGGAATGTAAACTAGGTCAAACGGATTGTCTGCATAGCACTCCCTTCTCAGCTCTTCATTTTAATGTCCCCCCTGGGGGAAGGGTAATTGAGAGATTTCTGAGCCTTAATCCCTTAAATCATAACAATGTCCCAGAAACAACAGGCATGTCCTAGAAAGTTTAGGGGTTCTTTAAGGGGCCATTTCCTGAGCCAAGTTTTCTTCTTTTACACTCATTCAAAGTTAACAGGTGTACAAGATCTACACTCACTGTTTTGAAACTAATAAAATGGCCTTCACTTACTCCTGTTCTCTTTCTCTGTCAAATTAAAATAGTTCTCTCCAGATAGACTCCACAAACCCTTCTGCTTCCCCTTATTGTTTGTTTGTTTTCTCTAAGCTGAAACTGGCTTCTTAAAGATCATTATGATCTGCAAATCCTCAAAATCAAAGGTCTTTTCCTCAATCTTAATTTTCTTGGATTTTCTGATACATCTGACTCCGATCACTCATTCATATATCAAACAAATTTTTCCTGAGTGCGAACAAGCCAGATGCCACACTAGGTGGGCACTGCTTATACATGCTGTGTGAGATGTGAAACCAACCCTCCAGATCTCACAACCCAGAGACAGGTATAAATAGACAGTTATCCAAAAATTTCTAGAGAGATCAGTAGACACCCACCTTGAATTTCCTTGAAATTCTAGAAATCACGGGGCTGGCCAATAAGATATAAGTTCCCAGAGGCTGAATGGATGTTGAACAAAGTAACCCAGCCTGTTTTAAGAGTCACAAGTTAATAGTTAATAATGATATCATTCAACCAATTACCTAATTCTAAAACCTCAGCCTTTGCCTTCCATATCCAATTAGGAATAGTATCCAGCCTGTTCTTTCAATCCTGCCTCCCCTCCCCCAAAATCATTACTGGTCCCAGAATCTCCCCTTGGCCAACGTTCTTCTCATCTACACACTCCCTCCAGTGAGCTCATCCACTTCCAACATTTAACCATGGCCTCTCAGCTGCCACTCCCAGATCTGCTGTAGCCCCAACCTCTCCTCCAAGCTTCAGACTCCAGAGCAAACCGTCTGATGCACACACCCACATAGACATCGCATGGATGCCTCAAACTCAACACGTCCAAACGAACCTCCCCAACCTCCTCCTCTAAACAAACAAAGCTGGTGACTTTTACATGTTTTTTGAATCTGCCCCCTTTTCTCTATCCCTGCTACCATTGCCAAGGAGGTAACTTTTCTCTCATCCAAAATGTTGTCCCCCAGTTCAGGCACTCATCACCTCCCACGTGGCAACTGTTTTCTCAGTGAACTCCTGGCTTCTGTCTTCTTGCCACCCCTATCACTTATACATGCCTGCACACTATGGCCTGAAGAATCTTCCTCAACTATCAGACGCCCCATTGAATACAGCCTAACGCTCAAATTCTTTTGCCTGAATCCTTGGATTCAGAGTGACCACAAAGTCCTTTGGGTACTAAAACCAATATATCAGGGACCATGTGAATAACTCCCAGCCATCTTCATGGAAGAAGATATTTAGATGACATGGGAAAAATTAAACTTTGCAGATAATGGAGGTATTCACATAGAAAACTCTGTGGTCAATCTGTCCCTATCAGATTTCTGCAATCATATCTCCCACACCCCTGTCCGACACACGCCCACCAGAACAATCAAGCTGGCTTCCTCCCTAATACATATCTTTGGCCTGCCTGCCCTTTTTTTGGCTCACCCTGGTGCTTTCTCCTAATCACATGATTCTAATTAATAACCTTCCAGCCCCAGCTCTCTCCCTGGGTAATATCTTCGTGGACCCGTCTAGTCTAGACATCTCACCTTTGTCTAAACAGCCACAGCATTCCCCTTTTATACTAATTCTCATTTGGCAATGTATTATGTACTATCTATTCTACTACTATTTAAATTCTGTGATAATTAAACTATGATAATATTTCCCTGTCTGTATTCATCTTGTCCAACAAGGTCACAAGGTCTTTGGAGGCCAGGGAGCGTGTCTTCAATACTCTTTTAGCATCTGCTATAAAGCCTAGGCTTATATACAGAAAATGTCGGATACAAGCTAGTCAACAGCTGAAAAAAAAAAACAATACTGAGCCCTAAAACAATCTCTTATACTCTCAGGTTACTCACATCATCCTAAAATAAATTATCAGAGTTAAAATAGAGGTCTTCCTATCATCTACTAGTATCGAACTCTGGTCCTTCTTTGAAGCTAGGGAAAAGCTGTGTGTCTGAAAAAGAAGAGGATGATCCCTGAAAGAAAGCTTTTCAGTAATACTGGTCTCATAAATGTAATTCAAGCAAGTTACACCCGGTTTAGATTATAACCGAATTACCTAAGTATTTAAACATGTATCCTCTGTCCTTTTAAATCATGCATTTTCAATGGGGTAATACTGCCCCCCAAAGGGGTGCAAGAGATTCTTGGGGGGGGGGGGGCGGCAAAAAAATCTTGCTCTTTTGACCTACAAAGCAAAGATATACATACAGCACATAAACTCATATACAATATCTGTGGTATTAAGGAAACAAAGTATACAAAGGCTCTTGAGGAGGGGGAAAATAATGAAGAAAAGGTTGAGAGATGCTGTTTCAAACCAAATAGACTGTCTGCTCTGCTAACTTTGCTAAAATTTTATAGTTCTTCAACAGCATTCAAAGACCATACAAAGGAACAAAATCTAGAAGACAAATAATTTAGATGAGAAGTATTTTTGTGTTTTCATGGTCTCAAAAATTTCTTTTGTACTTTGTTAAATGTTCATTTTTTCCCCTGCTAAAGGGAGGGTATCACTGGGTAGACATAAAGGTGAAAAGAGTTTCCTATTAAAAGTGACTTGGAAATTAAGGAATTAACGGTTTGTTTTTTAAGAAAAATGCTTTTAAAAATACATTATCAAATACGTGTGAGAAAGTGGCTAGGGCTGAATTAAGACTGAATAGTTATTTATATCTGTTCCCCGTTTAGCCTTTTGACAAAGTTCAGCCCTGTATTTTATAGCTAGCCCTGGAAAAGACTTCCCAGAATAACCCTGATGTGGGGCCTGCTGGTAGGGAGGACCCCAGAACTACATCCTGCAATTCACACCCTATGAACACACAGTCTGCTAAACTCAAAAACTTCAAAACAAAAACCAAAACGTCACTGTCCCATTTCCTCTGCCAAACCGTGCTTTGAAACTCCAAAACACAAAGAAGGAGAGGAAAGGAAAAAAAAAAAAAAAAAAAACACTAAACATGTTTAGAAACAAAGGCAGGTTGTGAGAAACATTAATAGTCCTTCCTTATTTTTTTTTAATTAAGCCATAAATTCCTCTGCACGATCTGAAAAATGGACTACTTGAGACTATGCAAGAAATAATTATCACAGTCGTAGCATATTTGGGGTGTGAATGTAACATTTTTACCCAATATCAACATATGATTCAAATGTTTGTCAGGTTGGGCAGTGAGGAAAATGAAGATCTCAAATCAGAGACAAAACAAAGTAAAATGAAATAGAAGGAAAACCTAACAATAGCAGAACTGCCATAATTGGGGCATGAGAGTTTGTGAATATGAAAGAGAAAAGATAAAGATGATGGGGCTTTACAGGATAGAAGACAAGACTCCTGGCTTTGGAAGTGGGCCCCTGAAGCACCTGGGCACATTTGGCAAAAAAGATGAGAACAAGAAAGGGAACACAGAGCTGATGGTAAGGAAGTAATTTACCCCTATGGTTACACCATCAAAAATGGAGGTTCTCTAGGAACCCTACAGGAAAAGATGGTTTAAGATCCATCTCCACATTGCCAACCTCAACGGCCTGAAAATTTTCACCCGTTTTCTTACTGGATGTTCTGCATCTGCACACTGAAGACTACTCACTGTTTCTAAAACAAATCTCTGTTTCTCCCAAGTTGTTATTCTCTTCCATCTCCTATTTCATTGGCCAATCCTTCCCCATCTCCTTGATGATCTCCTCCTCCCCAGCCATTACTGGTCCCAAGGTCTTCTCTGAGGCTCTTCTCATCTACACACTCCCTCTACCGACCTCTTCCACCTCCTACATTTAAAAATGACCTTTAAGCTCCCACTCCCAAATCTCTTGATCTAGCCCTGACCTCTTCCCCAGGCTTCCAATTCTCACTGCAAATTGTCCACTGTACACATCTACATGGACGTTCCATAGACGCCTCAAAATCAACATGTCCACAACTAACCTTCCCAAACCCGTTCTTCCTCCTGTATTCTACATTTCAGTTCACAGCACCACACATCCAAGTTATTGAGCCAGAGCCAGGGAATCCTGCTTAACATTCTCATCTCAACACAACTTTTTTTTTTTTTTGCCGTAAGCGGGCCTCTCACTGTTGTGGCCTCTCCCGTTGCGGAGCACAGGCTCCGGACGCGCAGGCTCAGCGGCCATGGCTCACGGGCCCAGCCGCTTCGCGGCATGTGGGATCCTCCCGGACCGGGGCACGAACCCGTGTCCCCTGCATCGGCAGGCGGACTCTCAACCACTGCGCCACCAGGGAAGCCCTCAACACAACTTTTTATCATTTTTACCTCTTACAAATTTCTTGACTCAGTTTGCTTAATCCCTGCCACGTAGGTCCTAGTACAAAAAGTCCTCTCCATCTCACACCCAGACTGCCGAAGTACCTCCTAGAGATCTCCCTGCCTCCAAACTTAGCCCTACCCTACAGCCAACCTCCCCCCACCCCAATCTGGCTAAAATGCAAAGTGACTAATGCGTTTAGAGGAGGCAGTGAAACCACTGAACAGACCCCGATACCTCCCAAGTAATGACAACCTTAGTGACACATATGTAGTGCTTATTGTCAGGGACTATTCAAAACACATGATGTATATTAAGGCTGACAATGATTCTATGAGGTAGATGTTATTATTACCCCCATTGTATGAATGAAGGAACCACGGAACAGGGAAGTTAAGTAACTTGGGAAAGTTACTAGATAACTTGCGAAAGTAGGTGAGAATTGAACCTAGGAAATCTAATTCCAGAGTCAGTGCTCTTAGCTACGACACTCTTCTCCAGGCTGGTCTCTCCCCGCAGCCCTCTTTGGATAGATACTTCCTGCCGTGCACTTCACATTGAGTAATATCAAATTGCCCATAGTTCCCTCCACACAGCAGACTGTGCCTCTGCTTACGCTAGTCGTCTCAGGGGAACGAGCTTTCCAATGGTTTTTACCAGGCAACCTCTGAATACATTTCACACCTCAGCTCCATCAACATCTCCAAGCAACCTTTTCTGAACCTCAGGCCTCAATGGCCAGCTCCCCGTCTCCCAACATCACCACGCCCCCCTACCCTGCCCATACTTCTATTTTAGCATTTATTACACTATCCTGAAATTACTTATGTGTCTGTTGCTCCTGGAAACCATCTCTCATTCATCCCTTCTTGCAGTCCTGATATGTAGGATACACTGAAAAATTGTGAGAAGTGAACTCTGATGACAACCACAGTAGAATGAAACTAGAGAGTTTATAGGATTAAGAACTGTCTTGGGGAAAAAAAAACAAAAACAAACCCTGGTGCCTCTGCTTTTCAGCACTTCACACTCTGCCAATCTACTCATTCAACATTTCCTAATACTAAGCATACACACCACATTTCTCAGAAGTTTTACTCGCTCATTTGAAAACCCTACAGATGATATCCTACCTGGTAATCAACAGTTTCCCATTACCAACGTTCAAGCAATGTCCACTGGTAACAAATTAATAAAGAATTGTAAGAGGGCATGCCCAGCCACTTTGGGACAATCAACCTCACTGACCTGTTTGCCAAGAATGCTCATGAAAACTTAACCATTTTCTAGTTATAAACTTCACAGACTGCTAGCACAAGCCCACCCAGATCATTCAGATCCTCATTCATCTGTTCATTGCACGGATAAGAAACTACACGTCAAAAAAAGTGGTCCTGAGTGCCGTGTAACTTGCTAGTGGCAAAGTCCAGGTGAAAATCTTCCCTCCTTGACCCATGGTGCAGATTCTAGCTGTACAATTACTTCTCAGGACATTGTGAATTACTAAAACTGAAATGTTGTAAGTAAGGCTCTCTCCAGGTCAAGAAAAAAAAAAATGGCCAAACTAAAACTAGCTTTTCTTAGACCTAGTGGGAAATGTGGAAGACAATACAGATTTATTTAAAAAAAAAAAAAAGGAAAAAAGCTTTTAATTTTGAAGTGTTTCCACCCTAGGAAAGACAAAACACAAGGCTTAATTCCATGAGAGAGATGGCGGGAACCTTGAGGAGGAGTAAATGGAAGCCACCCAAGAAAGTTTACGCATCAGGTCTAATTGCCAGAACTGCCTGGACCCCCCATTTAAGAAGAAAGATCAACATGTATATTACTTATATCCTAAATATTAACCTCATTCATTTTTGGGTATATAAGACATGAAGATTATTAACCCTACTTCAAGAAAGATACTTAAATGCCTCCTTCAAAAATGTTAAAACAATCCTTTTAGAACACATCCAAAAAACTACCAATTCTTCCTTCAAATCAACGCCTATAATTACTCTCATTTCTTATCCATTCTTAAAAGTCAAATTCCTGGTCTATCTTTTCTAGTCTTAATTGTTACAAGATGCTCATTGGCCCTGCCAAGTTCAAGAAGTGGAAGACATACAGATATAGTGTGTGTGTGTGTGTGTGTGTGTGTGTGTGTGTGTGTGTGTGAGAGAGAGAGAGAGAGAGAGAGAGAGACAGAGACAGAGACAGAGACAGAGACAGAGACAGAGAGAGAGACAGAGGACAAGGCAGACACTGTATGAAGTACTTCACATGAATAGTATTACCACTTCTACTGCTCAAAACACCCCTATGTGTTATTTTCTCCATTTTATAGAAGAGATCGGCTTTTCGAAATCATCATCAGGATGAGAAACAAGTTTGATTCAAGTAAGTAAACGCCTGATTTTGCGGTCTCTGAAGTGGAAAGATCAAGGTCCAGTGACTTCTGAGGAGGAGACATGAAGGTCCCTAAGCAGAAGAGGGCTTGTGACCCTGGGGATCTTGGGGAGAGAAATAACGGTGGAAGGGGGAGCAATGTAGGGACGTGGGTGGTACAGAAGGTCCCAAAAGATCTCAGATGGAGAGCTGGCTGGGGTTACTGAGGGACCGCTGGAGATGGAGCAGGGTCCAAAGGTACTGGGGAGAGAGCCACACTGGCTTTGGAGTGGACTGGACATCCCTCTGCTAGGGTCCAAGACCAGGTTTGCTCTGGAGAGCTCCAGAATTACAAGTGGGCACACAAAAGGTCACTGGGACCACGATTCCAGCCTAGCTGAAACACAGTTCACTCTCTGAAATGAAACAAATTGTAAAAGACAAGGTCCAACTTTGTCAGTGTTGGAAGTAGTTTAGTTTTCCTATACTTAGTAATCTACCTTCAAAGATGGTTCCAATGAAAGGCTATATTAAGTCAAATCATTCTTTTTTTCCAAATTATTGACCACAGCTTGAGAAAGCTAAAGAAACCTAACACTGCCAATTTGCACAGAAGCCTAGGAAGTGATTCACTTAAAACCCCCTCCCAATTTAGGCAAGAAAAGAAAAAAGCAAACAATGATGTAAGGCTTTAATTAGTGCCTCGCACTTTTTATGACAAAACACATACTTCAGAGCTTCTAAGGTGGCCCAAAAGACTCTTAAGCATGCTCTGAACTGAAATAAAAAAGATAAACATCTATAGGCTCCTGACAGACATTTAAGTATTTTCACTTAATTAACCCATACTTTGCTGAGGATGCTTTTTCACATACATAACCACACTAAGGAAAGCCAAACTCCAAAATAATGGACTATTAACACTGGTCAATACAAGTCTGTGAGGTTTTCACCACAGCACCCAGAGATGGCAAAACAAAACTGAGACAGACCTCTGATAAACTTTACGGTTGAAATTTCTATGGCATCTTATGTGCACCCTAATATGTTTCTAAAATTTTAAAATTTTATACTTAAAACTGTGGCTCTTTAAAGGGATGTTCTCAGGATCACCTGGGAAGATTTTCCTAAATACCTCAGACCCACTGATTCAGAATCTCCAGGGACAGGCATTCCAACAAGGAGATTTTTATCATGTTCCTTGGTGTCTACTACACTTTCCTGGTTAAGAACACCTGTAACATAATAAGGTAAACCCAGAGTGACCCCAGTTAAGAATACAATCAACTCTAAAGCAGTGGTTCTCAAGCTTGTCTGCACATTAGAATCACCTGGGGGAACATTTACCCGCCGCCGCCCGCCCCCACCATGTCTCACCTACACCGAACACTGATTAAGTCAGAGTCTCTGCAGGTGAATCTGGCCACCGGCCTTTTTTAAAGCTACTCGTGCAATTCCAACAGCCTGTCAACACTGACAACCACTGAAGCAGCAGAGGGTAACTTCTACCCACTGTTTTAGTTAAGTGCACACTGATGGTTGTATGAATGCAAAGAGGTGGCCCATGCAACTATCTGATGGATAGTAACTTATAATTCTCTGAATTTCTCCATATTGGAACAAAACAAATGGTACTCCACATTACCATCAAAATGCAGGCTAGTGCTGAGAAGCTACAGCCCTTGGAGGAACTGGCACAACTGTCTGAGGCATCGGGCAGATCTCAGACACCAAGCTAACCGGGTGACAAACGTGCTAAGAAACTCCTAAGCGCTCTGAACATTCAATAAAAGGTTTCTGCCACCACTCCAGGCAAAAGATGTACTAGTCAGGTAGTTAAGAAAAACTTTCTTTACAGAAGAGACTGGCATCAGTTAAGTCACTTTGTGGAAAGAAACAGTTCATTTCTTCAAACCCTTTCAGTTGCAAAAGAGCATCAGGAAAGTTCTAAAGTGCAGGTTTTTAGATGCTTTATGTTGCTCTTCAGAAGGAATACATTTTGCTGCTTAGAAACTCACCTATGCTTTTGCTCCCTGAACTTGCTGAGGTTCTGGTAAACAAAGCTTCAACAAAGACACCATCCTTTGAACCAAGTTTAAGCCTTCTCCACCAGTTTGGCCACTGACAGGCTCCGTGTCAGGGGAAGAGGGTCAATCAGGATTGGTCAGAGTGACATGATGGATCAGAGAGCTGGGTCACAGCCACTCCCACATGGTACCAAGAGCAGTGCCCAAGTAATCAACATAATCAACACCAGGATGGGGAGTGGGGAGGGTCCTTAAGAAGGTTAAGAACTGATTGATTAAAAAACAAAGTATCACCAAGTGAAAATCTAAGCTCATTCAACTCAATACAAGCAGGTTCTTTGCCAAGCCACAAGAGAAAACTGAAGTAGGCTGATGTTAAAGTTATAGTTAATTATATAATTTAGATAAGGAATCGGTTTGTTTAAAAGTAGGACACATTATAAGTAATTGTATAAGGTTAAGCAAACAGTGAGATTATCAGTAGTTTTCTACGATAAAAGAACTTCCCCCAAATTCTGGCAATTTTTAAGCTAAAAGAACTTCCCAAATTTTGGTAGTCTTTTAAGATCACCAACATATTTCTTAAGAAACAGGTCAATCTAGTACTGGGAGATGGAGACTAGGAGAAGGGCCGGGGTGGGGGGGAATATAGTCAGAAAAACTAGACTATCGTGTACAAATTTTCTACCAATTTTTTTTTAAAGTCTCCTGTGGATTAAATTAGGGATTGTCAAACACTGTTCCCAGGGAACAGTGATACTCTGTGTCTTGAAGAGAGGTGTTCTGCTACCCAAAATCAGATCATGAAGATCCCTTGCCAGCTAGCAGAGGGGAAAAGTTAACAAGATTGTTCAAGATGTGCTTACCTTTTTAACCTTAGGTACTTGCTGTATAGCATGTCTACACCAGCCTCTGTTATATAAGGAATCTGATGTAATATAAGATTATATAATTAGTTATTTGAAGCTTCCCCCCACCTCAACATTCTGGAGTGTCACAGAAAGAATGTCATAACTTCTAGGGGCTCTGTTACTACTAAATGAGTTTGAGGTCCAATTAGAGCAATAGTATGGAGTCTGTATTTTTGTTTCTGACTAATCTTAACATATAAATTATAAAGAACTTGACAGAAGAAAAGTAACAGCATCTTTTAGTATAATGGTTCTAAATCACCAAGATCCTCATGATGGTTTTGCATGAAAGGTCCTTGCAAAATATTTCTGATCCACAGTGCCTAGCTTGGTGTTTGACACGAAGTAGGTACTTAGGTAGTTCGTCCTGAGGATGGAGACATGTGAACAGATACGTATGTCCTTAAGTTACTTGGCCTGCGTGGCCTTGCTTTCCTCATCTGGAAAAGATCAAGATGGCAGGGGGTGGGGGTCAGACGGGGGGAGTTAAGTGTTGTCACAAAATTGATTGCTTCTGCAAAATGTAATAGGAACTTGTCATTTGCAAATCATCTTAGTACAGGATGCTTCTTGCATGAGAGCACGTTGTGCTCTTCTTTCTTTTCTGAACACTAGCAACATCTAAGTTCCTTTCCAGTCCTGCACAACTCTTTGCCTGCCTTTCAAAATCCTCACCCCAGCCCTGTCATGATTTGCATGTGTTTCTATCATGTCCGTTTAGAGACAGGATCTGGAAAGAAAAGTGAACCATGATCTTGAGCCAATTATGGGCAGGACCTGGTAACCTTGTTTTCGCTACTCGAATCTTCAATTCTAGGAATTTATGTTCCCAGGAAAAGACTAGCTACTGACATGGACACATATATAATTACTTTAGATAATTTTCCAAACTCTAATCCAAATCATTTTTCTTATTCTTGCACTTACTCTTTGTTTTAATGGCTGGAAAGGGAAGTGTTAAATTAATTAAACAAGGGAGCCATTAGACTGAGGTGGCTTAAATGCCTGAGTAGCCTCCATAAGGAAACCTAAGCCTGAAATGCTTCAAAATCAAAACCTAAGGTCAGCTGATCATAATCAGTCAACCAGGTTTTCCAAAAAAAAATGCAACCACTTAAACTATAGCCAATCGAATCATTTCCTTGTTTTGCTTCTGCCTCTTTTCTATAAAAGCCTTCCCCCGTCCCTGTTGGTGGATCGCTCCTAACCACTTCTGGTTTGGTGCTGCCCAATTCAAATCAGTAAGCGCTCAAATAATCTCTTCAAGTTTTTAACGTGCCTCAGTTTATCGTTTAACAGATGTTAAAAAGAAATGTGACAGAAACAAAAGGTAATGTAAAGAGTTTAAAATATGCTGATCACCCTATAAATAAATGCATGGAAAAACACAACTCACTAGTAAAAGTGCAAATTAAAAATCACTATTAGTTTGATAAAAGATATTTTAAAAATGAACACAATTTTATCTTAAGTGGTAAAGATTTTGGTTTGTTTCCCTTTAAATTATAGTACCTAGACTTGAGATAAGGAGGTCTACAAGAGGGCAATCCCTTGCATGCCTAGCTGAAGTGCAAAGTATGTCTCTGGAAGGATACCAGTAAAACATATTGGGGAGGGGAAAAAAACCTTCAAATGGTCCATACCTTTGACTCAATAGTTTCACATCTAGGAACTTATATTACAGAACTAATCATAGATGTTTATATTAGAAATGAGTTACTGCCTATCCTGTCCATAACCCCATTAGGGCAATCCCACCCCAAACCAAGGCCCAGCAGACTGATCCAGAGGCAAGTCCTTCACCAAAGAGGGACTCAGCCAACACCCGACTTGTGACCTGAGCTAGAAAATAACTGGGCCAAATTCCCCTCTATTAGGAATTCTTATTTGGGCGCTAAATCATCCTTGTAGGCTTTGGATCTAAGGGGCTATGAGCCAGGGTCAGGACCAGTGACCGTATGGAGCCAACTTCAACATAAATAAGTTGTTTGATTCATATTTGTAATAATCATGTATTAAATTTCAAAATTAAAAAGAAATGCCAAAATATTTGGTAAGAAGTAACCCCAGTATCTGGTTGCTTGGCAGTGAAGAGGCTATTGGTTTCCTGTTGGTAAAAAGCTGCTCGCTTTCTAAGCCCACATAAAGTAAGGGTCTCCAGCAAAACAAGGGTAGGTACTTGTTTTCAGACCACAATTGTGGGGTTCTTCTCTCCCGTTGGTTTCTTTTCAGAGCTGTATATAAACTCAGGAGTATTGCCTTCCATTATTTGCTGCCAAAAGAATAACACCTTGTATTTGCAAAACACACTTCTGTGGAGGTAGGGGAAGTGTTTGTAGACATCAGCTAAGTCAGCCAGAATGTCAGAACCACAGGTTGCTTGTGCTTAATGCACTTCAGACATCAACCCATCCTCCTACAGCAGATGGAGACTCACAGAGGGGCATCAAACTTTTACTCTATTCATGTATGATTTCTAGCTAGCCCCATTTAAAGCAAAAAGGATCTGAAGCCGCTTACAATCAAAGAGAAAATTGGGATGTTGGGAAAAGCATAATTACAAAGTTTTAAAGAGGTATGCTCTAGGAGCATCTGCCTTCTCTTGGAAGTCCTGGATCACAAACTGATCCTAAATCCAAACATAATTCCCACACTATCCCCAGAATAGCTCCAGAATACACAAACTCCCACGGCACTTGAACTCTGGCTTGGGCCAGAGTCCCCAAGGCAGCTCAAGATCCTCTGGAACAAAGGAAAGCCACTCAGATCAGAAGTGGGGTGGAGGGACAGGGGCTTGAGACGCAATGCCCAGGTTCACCCTAAGAGTCAGTGATCAAGCCAGAGCTGCTGAGAAGCATCAGGACCACAGGCCCAAAGGACCCACCCAGAGACCCGACGTGGGCCAAGATGAGGTGGGTAGAGGGCAGCACGGCGGTAGGATGGGAAAGCCATGAGGCCAGAGGTAGCTGATGTCACGGACTCCGCAGGGCACACATCTTTTGAGACATAAAGAACAATACAGACCAGTCCAAAGGGGAATGGCAATACTATACTCAGGCCAGGCAGCGACTTCAACCCTCAATTTCCAGTGGAGACACAGCCCCCGACTCCTGCCAAGCTCTGCTCTCAGCTGTGAGTTCAGGCCAGGGTGGCCTACAAGGGATGGGGCGATCATACAGAGGGAGCCTAACAGAATGCACCTGGGCTAGCGCAGAGCCAACCCCACACCCATCACGAATCTAAACAAGGAGCAGAAAGCCTGGCGCGACCCAGTGAGAACTCACACATCTGAACAGGAAAGGCCACACTCCCCTACCACCACCGCCAACACACACACACACACACGCACACACACACATACACACACACACACACTCTTAACCTTGGGGTTGGCTGCTGTCAAACAGTTCTGTTATCAATTCCTGACTATTCATGCAAGAGGCACAGATACCTAAGTAAACTAAAAAACTATTGATCATCCTAAATCATTTCTTTCCAGGATTAAAAATGTGATTTTGCAGCAACTCAATATTTCTGTTGATTCACTTACCCTACACATCTCCTCCTTCCCAACACTGATATCAGTTGAAATTCTCTGAAATGGACTGAAAGGGAAATCTATACATAGGTTAGAGGTGAGTGAGAACTAATCTAAATCTAAACGGCCCAGGATCTTAACAGCCTTTCATAGTTAAGAGGTTATACATAGCCAGACATGCAAAAATCAACTGTATCTTATACACTGCAAGGGAGGTAAATGACTACAATAAATCTTATCTCAGAGAAAAAACAAACATATAGAATGACCGAGTAATCTGCTCTCTGACAAACAGAACAATCAGTAGTATATAACATTATAATATGTTCTTAACAACATCGCTTTTAGTTAGCAAAATGTTTTCTCACTCCAGGCCAGCAACCAGACTGTAATGCAGATACCAAACATTAACCAAAAAAAAAAAAAAAAAAATCACAGAAAAGGCTGTCTACCCAGAACACCCTTAGAGTTTACACCCCCTTGACTGGTACAAGTGACTCAGTTACTACAGACACACAAAAATGTGACAAGTGCTAGAATTTATTCTGCAGTCTGAAATCATTTCCCCAAACGAACCAACACGTGTTAGCTTTCAAGTTGGACGCAAACCTTTGCTCAAGACCTGGAGGGGAGGAAACACCTAACGCACTCCCTCAGCCATCCCACCGCGAGATGCCCGGTATGGCCACCCTTAATGTCGCCCCTTCTGAATGTGCATCCTGTGTTCTGCACTCTTCTCCCTACACCCTTCCCACCCCCACCCAGAGCTGCCTAGAGGTACAAGCCAAACCACGTTTCTCTACACAGAAAGGGAAGAAGAGCAAGTGTGGTTCCTCCAACCCCAATTCCCATGGTCCCATCCTTATCTCAGGATAGCTGGCGCTCTCACAGCCCATGCAGTTTTATCTTCATGGTCATAACTACACAGGTACCAAGCTACCACTCCCTCTTTGACATCAGATTCATTACAATGAATTCCAGAACTCCAAATTGTTTTCTTTAGAGATGTGTAAAGGTACTACTATCTGCTTCTTCTGAGTCTGTTCTCTCGCCTTTGGAAGCCCAGGAACTCATTAAAGACTCAAGTCTCAAAGTAGACACAAATGCCAAAAGAACAACAGGGCTCTGGTGAAGCTGACTTAGTATTTAAGAAATAAAAGTCCTCCTGATTTCAACCCATATTTGAGAAAATTCCTTATGAAATGCACAGAGTATTTTCCCTGTCTTAGAGGGGCAGAGCGCTCTAAACAGGATGAAACTCAGGTTGTTGTCAAACATGAGACTCTGACAATGACTCAAGGGTCATCCTTCTGGACACAGAATCAAGTTGGACGAAACTTGCAGGTGCCATAGTCAAACCCCTTTTTTACAAATGGGGATGCCAAGCTCAGGAGAGATGAAGAAATGGGCCCCCAATCATATAATCATCACTTTTCAATGTATCCCAATCTGAGTCATCAATTAATGACACTCCCCAATTCCCCCAAATCACCCAAGCTCAGTACTCAGAATGCACCTAGTTAATGAGTAAACCCTGGGCTTCTCTGCATAGGCCTTAGCAGTATGAGCCAGAGAAAAAAGTTTCGCCTGCTTCTCATCTCACCTCCTGGAGGGGGACAGGCCATAGGAAGCAAGATCTGCTCTCATGTGCTGGGAGTGAGGGGCTGCAGAGGGATAACAGTGCTTCCCAGGTCAGAAGGTAACTCCAACATGACTTCCCTACAGACCCAACAGGAGCGCATCACGGTGTCACTGGGGTCATTAACAACACAGCACTGCCAGTCACATCCATCCCGTGGGAGAATGCCTTGGACCGTGATGACCTGTAGGAGGTGACACTTTCTTCTTGCCAACTACACCCATTAATAGACCTCACTGTTATTTTAAAATGCCTGGTGTTCGTGGTTCACAATCCAGTTGGACCACATGATTTAACAAGTTAGATTTGATAAGATGTCCCACCATGTTCAAATTTATCAAGCTAACCCAGAAGGGCCTTCCAGAATAATCAGTTGTATGGCTGTTAGCACAACTGACACCATCTAGGACCCGTACAGTTCCTCCCGTCCTTCCACTGACCCTACCTGGGACTGTAGCGTGAGGTAAATCACTTCTCTGTCGTCAAGGGCTTTATAGTTAATAGATACTGTTTAATAAACATTACGACCAAGTGGCCTGTACGCTCTGTTAGTCCCCAAACAATGATGAAGACCTTCACTGATATACTCTCAGCACCACAAGACTAGTTACACATTCATACATCTTGACTTAGGAACGCACTTCCAATTTCCCAGCACGTACCCCCATACCCTGGGTTAACTTTAAAACTGTCCCAGTGCCCCCTCGGCGGTGCAGAGTACAGCTGCGAATGCCTCCAATCATTGTCTAGCTGATCCAGATCCCACCCTGTAAGTTATCCTAGAAGAAACTGAGCCATTGATTATATGGAGCTGCCTAGTTTTCCGGTCTCAATCTACCTTCTCATTTCAGTGGGCACTTTTCATTCCCTCCATCCTCCAACATCAGTAGTTCCCTCAAAGGGTCAGGATGCTGTCTTACCTCTAGAGTCTAGCACTTTAATTGACATACAGTAGATACTCAATAGATATTTGTCAAACTGAACTGGTCCTATGTTGGTTATGGAAATACTGGGACTAAATATGCAAAAAGAACCCCAGAGAACTTCAATAGCCTGGGTTTTAATTTATTACATGTGTAATCATACAGCATATGCACTGAAAATATCCTTAGAGAATATCCACTCTAGTTCTCTTTTACATAGCAGAAAACAGGCTCAGGACAGGTAAGTGAATATCCCATATTTACCTGTTACAAAGCTGGAACCCCCGCTTCTCTCTCTAATACACACACACACACACACACACACACACACACACACACACACCCCATTACTACCACCTCTTTTTAGGGAAAATAGGAAGTCATTTGCTCTTATCATCTAGGAATGAACAAGCAAAAATTCCAATGAGACTCTAGTTAATTGGATTCCCAATTGAGGTTTCACATTAATGTGCCCCAGAGGATAATGTGCTATGTTTAAATTAATAGTGTAATAAATTAAATTAATACTTAATGTGCTACATTTATCCATGATATTGCATGTTTTCAATACAAGGTCTCCCCTGAAAATCATTAAGTCAATGGAAGAATGTGTACTCTGAGATGAAAGCTTACATGCATGTTAAGGGCCATTTCGTTTCAGGATCTGCTATCTCAACCTCTTTCATTTAAGAAATCTATTTTCCAACAAACCTTTCTATACATAAAACATCCATCTCCCACACACAATCCTAAATTTAAATGGATATTCCTGCCTCTCTTCAACAACCTTTTTTTTTTCCCCCTAAGATTTAAGCCATCATCTAAGCTTCTGGTTTCGATGCTGCTTTACAAATGAAGCTGGATTCACAAGAAGCAGAATTAGGGCTGATTTTTAGTGAGAGTTTCATTCAAACTTATCATTTTCAGAAGAGAATAGTAAGACCCAGATTATAAAATATTTTGCCCAACATTATTCAAGTAAACAGCAGGGCCTAAATCAGAACCTGCCTTTGCAATCCACAAATCTGCCTGCCTTTATGGCATTGATTTTTAGACTCTCAAAGGACTAGTACCGAAAAACTGTCTCTTCCCTAAAACATGACCAAACCCCAGTAATCTATTTTCATTCCTTCGTTAATAACCATACTCCTATTTCATATTCCATGTCTAGACTGCTAGGTTTTGTTCTTTCTTCCCATGACAGCAATTATTTTCTCCTCTCTCTAATAGGTAAAATAATGGTAAAGTATACTTATCTTTCCCTCCTGCCAGCAAAGCTGAGAGCCCCTTCTTGTACTCTTCATGTGAGCTCATTAAAATGAACATTTTTTAAATTCTAAATCTGTTAAAAGTTTTATCAAAGTTCTACATTAGCTTAATTCCCCCCCCACCAACACACACACACACACACACACACACACACACACACACACACACACAATTCAGTTTGTGATCCTTTCAAAGTAAAAGTTTAGACAGGAAATTAGATGATGAAATTCAGCGAAATGAACAGGCACTTTAATTCCTCTTGCCGGGCACCAGCAACAGAAAGTAGCATTTGGGAACATAATGGACATAACAGGAGTCATTGGGCAGTAAAACTTCTGGCTTATCTTTTCCTCTAGGTTGAATTCATGTGATGGGGTGGAAAATCAGGATAACAATATAGCAAATTTTCCATACTGCTGCCTACAATTGTTGGGGAAATGTTAAGGCAGAGATAACAGGACCAATGGCATAGCACTGTGTTGTTTTGGTTTTTTTTTAAACGTTAATCATAGGCTAAAGTGAATTATGCATTTATAAAAAATAAAAGCACAAAAAATCTAATATTAATGATTCTGTGATAACCCAACTATAATTAATAGTTTGCATTTTGAACCTGTACCAGATAAAGCTGAAATGTAGTTGAAATGTCCCAGTTAACCTATCACTGTCACTGTTAACAAATGAAACAAGACTAGAGAGCATTCAAATATAATGAAGCATATTTTGTTAAAAAATCTTTCTACCTCCACAGCAATGACAGAAAAAAAGGAACCACAATTTTTAAAAGATAAAGACTAAAGGGAAAAGGTAGTATTTTAATCATGGAGTATAAAATAATGAGATGAATGTATGCTTCCTAGCCCACTGTCCAGAACCCAGAATCATATTGTGACTTATCAATGTTATTTTTAGTGACCAGCTGACAATTTGAGTGTACTTGCCTTCAATTTTGTTGAAAGCGAAGAACTGAAAATGACTTAACTGGTCATATTAGAGTTGTTCACTTCCTCAATACCATTTTGAATTTTTCCTTTGTTTTGTGCCCTGCAGGTTTTTATATCTGAGGCCAATACACCATGAAAAGACTCAGAAGTAAGAGCACTGGCTTCTCTCTTAACTGGAAGTAGGGTAGTTGTGAAAGGGGGGTGATAGAAGAATTTATATAGATGGACACTTATTTCCTTAACAATCATCTCAATGCTAGCATACCTCTTAGAATGTCTTTGTGTATCCCAGGGGCAGGTATTACCAATTCTAACCCACTGATTGGAGCTCTGTTCATGCATTCATTCACTCCAAAAATATTCTCTGAGTGCCTGCAACATGTCAGGCACTTATCTAGGTACTGGAGGTACAACAGTGAACGAAACAAGTAAGACTCCCTGCCTTCACGGACCTTCCAAGTCAGAGTGCACAATCTGTGAAATGTGTGATTGGTGCTATAGCCGGAGCTGCCCGAGCCTCCTGGAGTCTGGGCAAAGCTCTCTCTTCTCCCCAACCCAAAGAACCATATACCTATTCGGTCAATGCATAGTTATTGAGCACCAACTACATGCCAGAGCCCTAGCTAAACTCAAAGGAATACGGAGGACATAGACTGATTCTTCAATATACAATAAGCATAAAGCCTCTTATTCAGATTCACTTTGTATAATATTCTAAGTCAATGTTTAAATAAATTTGAGTTCTACAAAGCAAAGACCAAATGATCACCAGGGTCAATTATATTCTCTATATACATAATACTAATCTACTTGCTCTGCTTAAAATCGAAAACACAATTGTGTTCCCAAATTATGGATGTAAGTAAACCATATCCTTGATAGTGACTGCATTCTAAAATAATTTTTAAGCCTTGACAAAAACAAGTTATTTTCCCTATCAAGACAAAAGTACTAGTCCTAAGGACTAAACACTGAACATTTGTCAAGAAAACAAAGTCAGGACTTCCCTGGTGGTCCAGTGGTTAAGACTCCGTGCTCCCAGTGCAGTGGGCCCGGGTTCCATCCCTGGTCAGGGAACTAGATCCCACATGCCGGAACTAAGATCCCACCTGCCGCAACTAAGACCCGGCACAGACAAATAAATAAATAAATATTAAAAAAAGAAGAAGAAGAAAAACAGAAAAAACTTTAAACAACAACAACAAAAAAACAAAGTCAACCATCTGTGAAAAGAGACAACATAAAAATACGCATTTCCTAGGGTGGAAATTTCCATCAACCAGACACACTTTTGTTAAGGACCACCATGTCATTTATATTGGGAAATATTAAACATTTTAAGTTCCTAAGTTAAATGATTCTACACGTTTATCAAGAACAGAGCCCCTCCACCTAACCACACAGCTACAATTGATAATAACCAAATGAAGCCTTCCAAAAGGCCTTTGTAAAGAATGATCCCCATGTAACTAGTCAATTTTCTACTGCCTCTTTTTTGTGTTGCCTTTTAAATCAGGATATCTACAGTCAAGAAATGAGAAATATTATACTTCATAAATAAAGTTGAGTTAACAGAGAATATATAATTAGAATTTCTTCTCCACTCGTGATAATAGACTTGCAGTTATAGCCACTATTTCATACCATTAAGCCTTGAAAGTGAAGGCAGCTAGCACACTCTGAAAGCTGAACTCTTAACTCTGCTTTCAACTGCACAGCAGCCTAACCAAGAGAACAACCTGGAATAGACTATATTGTTTATTAACACTGGAACCCAAATGAAGGAAAATGCTCTCTAAGGTTTCATCTAGATCAAAATATCCCAAGTCAAAAAAAAAAAAAATTTCTGAAACTTCAGCAAGCTGTATTGAATTTAGGTAGTCCCTTGCCTGACCTCAAAATACGGTACAAAGTTATAATGAAAAGATATAATATAGATGATGTCGTAAATGCATAAAGGATACTATAGCCTCTAAGTAGGGTGTAGTCTGTGAATTCTGGGTAAAGCTAGAAAATATCAGCCCCAGATTTAGGTTAATTATAAATTTTAAAAAATATATCAACCACCAATGATAAGATAAATTGGCATCATGTACCCCTAATGAGATGCAATGAGGATACGATGTCACCTCCATCATATTCCTGCCAAAATTTTTAACATGAGTCTAATCATGATGGAACAGTTACACAGGTCTAAACTGAAAGACGTTCTGCAAAATAACTGGCCTGGCCCTTTCAGGAATGTCTTTGAATAAAAGACAAAAAAAGAAAAAGAAAAGAAAATATTAAGAAACTACTCTAAATTCAACAAAGTCATATTGAACATCTACTGCCTGGAGTGTAGTAAAGTGTGTTGGGTAAGGGTTTAGAATTCAGCATAAATCCACTCAAATTCTGGCTCCAAATCCCGTCTCCACCATGTGGAAAAGACATTTAAGCAGACTATGCCCCTGTTGTCTCTCTATCAAATGAGGATAATAATAGCGCCTTCTTCACAAGATTGTAGAGAATTAAATGATTTCACCTATAAAGGCCTTAGCACACTTAGTAAGTGCTCAGTAAATGTCAGTGGTGATAAATAATGATGTTGGTGGTAAAGAGCCATCAGATGCTGGGGGTAAAGTGAGAAACAGAATGACAGGGTCACTGCCCTCGGTGAGCTTACAGTTAGAGGAAAATTAACAGGAAATTCTAAGACTGTGAAATACAGGTACTTTGGCTGGTGAAAGACTCTGGAGTGCAAAGACAGGGACACCTTAGAAAGAGCATTTAATCCAGGTATTGGAAGTCATGGAGGGCTTCCCAGAAGAGGTGTCAGCTCACCATTCCAGGATGAGAGGATAGCACGTACAAAGTGCTGGAAGTAGAAAAGAGAACAGACCAAGAGCTGAAGATAGATGAGTATGCCTGGAATATACAATGCTGGAGGTGGAAGAGGAGATAGAGAGAGAAGGCTAAATGGACAAGCAGGGTCAACCCACGCAGGGCACCTTATAAACTTTGTTAAGGATTCTGGGCTTTAACTTAAGAGCCATGGGAGGCTACTGAGACATTTACAGCATAAGCAGAAATGCATTTCACAGTTATGCTGATTACAGAAGGTAGAAGTGGATTGGGAGGGGGCAACATTGGAAAGGGATGACCAGCTAAGAGGAGCTTGTTAGGGTTTTCCGGGCAAAAAATAGTGGTGCTAGAACCTGGGTAATAGCAGCAAAGAGAGATGACTAGGATGGGAGAGGTCCAAACCTGGGGACCGATAAGATGATGAGGCCGGGGAGAGCTGAGGACTGAGTTCAGTTCCTGGCATGGCCGCTGGGTGCGCTGTCGCGCCAGTCACGGAGAAAGGAAGCATGGGCCATGAGCGGGTTTGGGGTGGGAAGAGAGTGGGGTCAGTCGGGTCAGACTCAGCGTGAAGGGCCACCCGAGTGGAGCTGTGCTGGAGTCACAAAGGTCTGCAGCAGACAAGCCTTGATGGTGAGACGAAAGGATACATTCTACATTCCCCAGAATAAAACACCTAAACCAAACAGATTTTATCTTGTTCTCATATAGGCTCCAATTTCAAAAGATGATTTAAAAAAAAAAAAAAAGCATGGCATTCCTGTCAATCTCACACATTTCATGGTGTAACTCTCTTACTGTATAAACAGAGGGTTGATGGATATTTGTGGCTCTCAACAAGTTCATTAAACCTCAAGCTTTAAATCCCCCTGCCAGGAAAGTTAGCAACATTAGCCAGATATTCTTGCTCTACTTGAGCACATTATTTTGTTTATTAAAGAAAGCAATCATCAACTCTCACCTCCTAGATTATAAAGCATATAACCTTCCACTTACACCCTTCAAAATAAAATTGTCAAAATACAAATGTGCGCTAACCACGTGTCTGTGCACAAAAGTACATATAATATGCTGATACGTGTAAATAAAATACTAGATTTGATCTTGGCCCGTAAAGCCTCAGTTATCCATCCAACCAGAAGGCGGACTTGTCACAAACACAAAATCACTCTTGTTGCCCCACTAGGTGCTCATTCAACGTGTGCACTGGCAATGGCTACCAGCAATGCTGACTCTCCTCCACACCTTCCTCAGGGTATACTGCCCTGTGTGAAGCTGAAGTGCAGATCAATTTGCCTTAGCTTATTTCCTCACGAGACAGCAAATTGTCCCCCAATGTCCATTCTCTTCTCCCCATTAGGAATAGAACCCCCAGAGTCTTAGCTCCTCACTAGAGCCCCCATTTCTAAGCCTCTCCTGCAGTGACACAGTCATGTGACTCAATTTCCGGGACTTGGGAGGTGAGGGGAAGTGTGTAGAACTTCCATGTCACACCCATAAAGGGAACTGCTTGGCCTCTATTCCTCTTTCCCAAAAACCTAACAGACACGGGAGTGGTGAGCTGTCTTCAACCTGCACAGGAGCAGAATAAACTAGGCAATGGAAGAACATGCTAGAAGGAGCCTGAGTCCCTAAAGGACTCATGAAGCAAAGGGCTAGATTCCAAACTGACTACCAGCTTAGAATCTGATATGAAATAGGAACTTAACTGTTTAAACCACTGTTATTTTGATCTTCACTAAAACAGCCAAACCAATAACTTAATTCATTTCCGTTCCATTAAGGTCTCCAATAATGCTGAATTTCAATTAACGTGTGCCTCCCTTTGTCTTGGAGCTTTTCATTTCTTTATTAGGACTGCAGACATCTCAGCATCCCACACAATTTACAATAAATATTTAATCTGGAGCCTTCAAGGAGCACAGAAAACAGGGACAGTCAACACCACTCCTCTCCACATGGTCATGTATTAAAGCTGCCCTTTAGTTTGTTCCCAGAGCAAAGACTTGCAGAGCCCATATGCGGGACTGCCAGTCTGTCTGACACGTGTTTAACCTTGGTGTTTTACTGACAGTAACATCCTAAACCCGGCATCAGGATTGCCTACCTTGATTTCCTTTCCCTCCAGGAATGATGACAGATTTTACTGAGTCCTCTATACTTTCTTCTTTGGTGCCTGTGGTACACAGCATGCTGCTTCCCTTCCCCTCCTCCATGAGATGTTCATGTCCTAATCCTCAAAGCCCATGACTATGTTACCTCACGTGGCAAAAAGGGGGCGTCACAGGTGTGATTAAGCATCTTGAGATGGGAATGGGAAGGTTGGCCTGGATTATCCAGGTGTGCCCAATTTAATTACTAGGGTCCTTATAAAGAGAGAGAGAGGATTATTAGACGTGTTAGAGAAGATGTGATGACAGAAACAGAGATGTGGCAAATGGAGAAGCTGAAGTGATGCCACTGCTAGAAGGGGGCCAAGAGCAAAGGAATACAGGCAGCCACCAAAGGTAAGGATCAGATTGTCCTCTAGAGCCTCCAGAAAGAGTGCAGCCCTGCCAACATCTTGGTTTTAGCCCAGTGAGACCCACTTCAGACTTCTGACCTTCAGAATGATAAGAGAATAAATACATGTTGCTTTAAGCTACTAAATTTGTGGCAATTTGTCTCAGCAGCAAAAAGGAAACAAATACAGTGTCCTTACAAGTGGCACTATATGTTTTAAAAACTCAAAGTTTAGGGCAGGATTTGTTCAGACTTAAAGAGCTAGATTAAAATCAGTTTTAATAATATACAATATTACTAATAGTATTATTAATAATGATATGCAACTGTTGTGCGATTTATTCTAATAGGTAGCCCTCCCTGCCCCCTCCTTAAAAATAAAGTCACAGAAGTTGAATATGAGCATTGTGTGGCAGGTACGAGCAAATGTTACAGCTCGGTAAAAGGATAATCACTACCCACTACTGAATGCATCTGTATCTCAGGATGAATCTACATGCCATTTTCACAAATGCTGTTATTGTTGTAAATGATGTATGTTTTCTCTGCTAGTAAAACAGCATTTGATACTTTCTGCAAAGTCAAAAGAAGAATTTAAAGAGTTTTTAAAGCTCTTATTATTAACCAAAATCACTAGCCACACACAATATTTTACTGCTATTATTTAGTTCAAATCTCATTCATCACTAGATTGAGTTTTAGTTCAGGCAGGGTTTGGGTACGGAGAGGGAACAATCAGCCCATTAGGGTCCGTGTGCTTCAAACAGTACCATCCTGGAGGAGGCAAGATTAACTGGCCCAGCTTCATTCATCTTGGCCTCCGAGCTTTCAGTTTTTTTTTTTTTTTTGTTGTTGTTGTTGTTGTTGTGGTACGCGGGCCTCTCACTGTTGTGGCCTCTCCCGTTGCGGAGCACAGGCTCCGGATGTGTAGGCTCAGCGGCCACGGCTCACAGGCCCAGCCGCTCTACGGCATGTGGGATCTTCCCGGACCAGGGTACGAACCCGTGTCCCCTGCATCGGCAGGCGGACTCTCAACCACTGCGCCACCAGGGAAGCCCCGAGATTTCAGTTTTGACCAAAGGGGTTCGCACTCCAACAAGGAAGGTGGCTAGATGCCCAAATGACCACTCCAATCCTCACCCCGCTTCAAGCCACCACCAGCTGGTTGTCCACCACGGTGCTCTGGCTCTGATAACAATAACAGTTCCCAACTCAGAGACGTCTGGGAACAACTGCAAGTCCCTTTGAGGGTACTTACCCCGACATTCCAAAGGGGAGTCCTAAACTATGCCCTAGCATGCCCTCTAGCCCGGAGTTAATCCACACCTGACTGCCAAAGGTTCATTTCAAGATCACTTTCTCAAGTATGGCCTGTTGCCATTGCTTGAATTTCAAAAAAAACCATAGACCCACAATTGTGATGTAAACTCTTGGCCTGGACTTACTTCCCCTTCTTCTTCCTGACCAGAACCCAGTGAATGTTGTTTAATACCCAAAATAGTCTAGATTCACATAACAGGTCTTCTTTTGTTTCAAAAACTAAATTACCTCTTTGTAAGATGTCAGGATATCACATTTGAGAGAACACACTCTGTCCTGTGCTACAGGGCACAGGAAAGGAAGTTATCTCCTCAGAGCAGACGCTTCATCTAAAGGCCTTCTTCTGTTTTGCTCTGTTTCAATTTGTCCTAGCATTTGGGTTTGGGAGCGGCTATCACTCCATCACTGATAGTGCGTAAGCTTCTCTACCCACGCCTTAAGATCCCTGCCTAGAAAACTGAGGTAGGATTTGTTTTCTTCAGCTTCCTGAGTTAAGGCACTCTAAACAAGCATCATTTCCTTTCGATGTCTGGAGAAAGCTCTGTCCACTCCAAACACTGGAGAGAAAAGTGGATGTCATGCAAAGGACAGCCTTTGTTTTCTCTGAGTAATGGTTTTCATTAAACTGTTTAGTATATAAGGTTCAGTATGCACTCACCTGCATACAACACATTTACTTTTTTTAAAAAATAAATTTCTTTATTTTATTTATTTTTGGCTGTGTTGGGTCTTTGTTGCTGCGAGCAGGCTTTTCTCTAGTTGGCGGCGAGCGGGGGCTACTCTTCGTTGCAGTGCGCAGGCTTCTCATTGTGGTGGCTTCTCTTGTTGGGGAGCATAGGCTCTAGGTGTGCAGGCTTCAGCAGTTAAGGCACGCAGACTCAGTAGTTGTGGCTCATGAGCTCTACAGTGCAGGCTCAGGAGTTGTGGCGCACGCACGGGCTTAGTTGTTCCGCAGCATGTGGAATCTTCCCGGACCAGGGCTCGAATCCGTGTCCCTTGCATTGGCAGGCGGATTCTTAACCACTGTGCCACCAGGGAAGCCCAACACATTTACTTTTATACGTTGGAAGTTTTCAGCGTTGTCTGTCCTGTATACATTCCATTTTGGTCTTGGCTCATTTCAGATTACGGATCCCAAATATGTAAGAAGTACGGCTTTTCTCTCCTTAGTTAAGTGCTTAATCTGCTTTTTAGCAACGTTAGAGGCATATAGAAATAAAAGTCATGTCAACTACCTATCACCATCGTCTCAGACATTCACCCATAATCTTTAGTTTCCTCCTCTACTTTGTTTTACTTAAAACTTAGCATTTCTTTTCAACAGGTACTTCTAAGTTTTTCATGTTTGTTTATGTTCTTTATTTACAATTCACAAGATTTTTTTTTCCCCTCCCTGTTTTAGTCTGCTTGGGCTGCTGTAACAAATTATGAAAGAATGGGTGGCTTAAACGACAGACATTTCTCACAGTCTTAGAGTTAGAAGTCCGAGATCAGAGTGCCAGCACAGTCGGGTTCTGGTAAGAGCTCTTTCCCTGGCTTATGGAAGGCTGCCTTCCTGATTCACAGCACAGGGAAAGAGAGAGAGCAAACTCTCTGATGTCTCTTCTAAGGGCTAATCCCCTCACAAGGACCCCACCCCCTCACGACTGTATCTAAACCTAATTTCCTCCCACAGGCCCCATCTCCAAACACCATCACACTGCGGGTTAGGGCTTCGACACGTGAATTCTGGGTAGGAGCACAAATCTCTCCACAGCACTCTCCTTTAAGGACAATTTTTTATCTGCCTTAGAATTAGTCCACAGCAAGAGCTTCTTCACTAAATAAACAGAGATGAGCACCTGCATGGTCCCAGGCCCAGGCTAAGTGCTAGGTAATCGAGGATGACCAAGCACCATTCCTGACATCAACAGTCCCGGTGTTCTCAGGTTCTAGTGGTAAATACACTGTTGTGTTGACTTCCCGCGGTGCCCACACTCAGATCTCCCGTCTAGAGAAGCACAGCCGGCTGACAGCCTCGAGCGGCCACAGCTGCAGGCATTCGTGCTGAGGCGGTACTTCTGCTGGGCTGCTGCCAGCCAGTGCCCGGGCACTCAGAGGTCCTGGAGTTGGGCCTTTCCTGTACATCATGGGACTCCTCAAACAGGCAGCTTTGTTCAAGGACCCCCCCCCCATCAACAACAACAAAAATACTAACAAAGTAACTTCAGATAAACAACAGAAAACATGTCTAGCCCCAAGTAATCTATTCATCTAACTGGGGATAAATGTCACCCAATTTTGTTTTGAGATGGCAAATATACACAAAATCCAGCATCTTGAGGGAAAACATAAAATACATAAAAAGATACTCAGCTGAGACAAGCAGCTAACACAAGTGAGAAAAGGAATAAAGAAAATGTGCTTTTTCTAAGTTCAAACTAAGGCAAAACTGAAAACGGTGCTCACACCAATATAACTGAACAGATAGCTGCTGAGCACCTACCGTGTGCCAGACGCTGTGGAAGGTACAAGGATAAGCACAGCTAGGCAATCTGTGGTCATATCTTTTACTCAGAGCTCTTGCTTCATTCATTCTAAACAATTTCCCTAAACTTCTTGTGCACACATATTCACACTCCTCTGTGCAAGGTGGATGAGAAACAAAATCACCTTAAGTCTTTTTAAACCCTTCCACAGAAAACAGTTTGGTCTTCAAAAGTAAACATCATTCCATTTCCTGTTCACTCTCAGAATCCCCTCCCTAGGCCTTCAAAGGGAAAAAGTCAAGATACTTTGTCACTGAGTCTTTACATTAGAAAAGTTCTTTAATGGTCATCTACATAGACACATCCCTATATTTCTGAATTACGAAATGGGCTGGCTCACGGCACTGGAGTCAACTGACAGACTCATATAAAAAAAAATTCCAAAATACACTAACATTTTCTATATTTTTGTGTTGTGAAGTATCTCATACATACAAAAAAGTATATGAAGCAAATACGTTGTTTAAAGAGTAACTATAAAGCCAGCACCATGTGCCCACCATTCAAGTTAAGAAGCAGAACATCACTAAAACTTTTAAAGTCTTTTCCTTGCCTCCACTTTCCTAGAGCAGAATTTCTCAGCCTCAGCACTGCTGACATTCTGGGCCAGATAACTACTAAGTGCTTACCCAGTGTATTGCTGGATGTTTAGCAACACCCCTGGCCTCCGCCCAGTGGATGCCAGTAGCATGCCACCACCACCCTCGGCAGAAGCAACCAAAAACGTCTCCAGCCATTGCCACACAGCCCCTGGAGGGCAAAATCGTCACCCCCACCCCCACCCCCACCCCCGTCGAGGACTGCTGCCCTAGAGGTAACGGCATCCGAATTTTTACATTTCTTTATAATTTATCTGTCTATTTATGTAACCTTAAAACAATGTATTGCTTAGTGCTGCCGTTTTCAAACTTTGTAGAAATCAAATCATACTGCATGTATTTTCCTGTGATCTGTTTTTTAATCAACATTATATTTGTAAAATGTAACCACTGTGTATTATAGCTGTAGTTCATATATTACTTTTAGTTTATAATGTTTGCTGCTGTACGGTATCCTATGAAATTAACTAAAATGCCACAATCCAATCTATTGCTGATGGACATTTGCATTATTTCTAAGATTTTCCTTTTATGAATACTTCTGCTGGAACTTTCCCTGCACAGGTCTTCTTATAATTACGCAACAATTTCTCTGAAGTACACACCTAGGAGTAGATTTGCGCGGGTCATAGAACATTCTGGTACTCAACTTTATTATTTTCCGAAGTGGCTGTATAAATTTACACTCTCACCAGCAGTGAAGGACAATTCCCATAGCTCCATACACTCTCCAGCACGCAGTTCTTCATTTATACTTTCATGACATTTGGTACCGAAAAAATATACATTGCTTACCGTGTAAATGCCAATTCTACAGACAGCAAATGAGATCTGGATACGTTCAGACATTCTCTACAAGATTAAAATAAGAGATTACAACTAAATGTTTGTTCCATAGAACTGACTTCTCCCCTCTTGTCTTGCTTCTCTCTCTAAAGAGAATCTGTTGTCTTTTGACACCTGCTTTACGAGCAAGTGGCTGAAATTTTTTCCTTCTGCTTTTTCTAGGCCAGCTCAAATAAAACAGAGATAATAAAGTATGTAGCATAGTGCCTTATCATGGGACTATAAAGCAGATACTTCAATCTCTAATTCAATAGCATAATTTAAGGAATGTGATTTATTGTAATCATTTGATTACATTTCTTTAAATCCTGCTCTAATATCTAATTTTCAATGATTAATTCTTTGACTGCTAGAAAGTGTAAGCACTTATTTTTTTTTTAGTTCAATTCTTACTAGATCATAAATGTCTACAATGCTTACAGAAAACTAACCTTTGTTAAAAAAAAAAAAAAGTAAAAGCTCGTGGTTATATACTAAAAGTTTTGAATGGACTGAATTTAAAGAGAAGCCTAAGGTCCTTGGTCTCAGAATATCAATGACAGCACTCAAATTAGAGTTCACAACTTCTCATACCCAAATCAAGTTCAGACTCCTAAAACTCATTTCCACTCACAATACCATGTATACCAAACACGAGTATTGATTTATTGCCTTTTCTTTAACTGGAGGAATATTTTTAGCACATTAAATCGGTATGTAGTCAAAACAACTCTAACTTTATACAGTCCAACACTGTTATTATGGTTTACTGTTGGCGAGCAAAAGCTTCTCTGTGAAGTTTATAACGCCCAAATCTGGCAATCATGGTTGTATCCGCTGCACCAAGGAAGCAGAGACACAAGATCCCCGATTCCCATGGTAGCCAAAAAGGCTTCCAAAGAGATGTTCCTTCGGAAGAGAAGGCCAAAAACTCGTATCAGACTGATTCTGCAAAATGATCCAGCCTCTTCAGATGGCCATAAGAAACTAATTCTGTATGATTAAAGGAATTGGTAAGGAAAATATTGAAAGCCAAGGCTACATTGCATGGACATGCAAAATTAAAAATTACAGCAATGGAAAAACCAAACTCATGAGATAATTTGTTGTGTAAAGTTCTTAAACTCTAAACTTACAAAAAGTTCCAGGTGCTACTGTTCACATGAATGGCTGACGATTTAATATTGGGGATCATTTCTATTATTAAGGTATCATACCACCATGGCACTATTGGGTTTCTTTATTCTGCATAAAATACACTATTGGAAACACCCCAGGGCAATGCCACTGGCCTCCTCAGAGCTGAATGACAGAATACTCACTACCTTGCCCAACGTTTATTCTCCCTTCTACCTTTGGAAATTACCCTGATTTTTACTTTTGTACAAAATGAATTATTTAACAGCTCTCCCAGTAATCTGGAAAGCTTATTTTCCCCAAGTGAAAGATAACTATCTTATTTTATGTCACCTGGAACAAGAGTCTATTTCCCCGCCATCCCTGGAGCTGGGGACTGTCGCGTGACTCAGTTCTCTGTAATGAGATGCATAAAGTGAAGGATGCGTAAAGTGAACTGACTCTAAGAAGGACCCTTTTACTCTTCTGCCTTTCCTACTTCTTCTTCTGCAATTGAGATTTCATGTAGCCCCAGCAGGGGCCTTAGATTGGGAGGAGCCCCGAGAACAGTGGACACGGGAAGTGAAGCCCAAGGATGAGCAAACCTGGAGACTCCAAGGGCAGTGGAGCTGCCATACCTGCCTCCTCCAAACTGTGTACATGAAAGAGAGATAAACCTCTAACTTGTTTAAAGACTGTGTGTCTCTCTCAACCGACTAACCCTAACTGGTACAGAGCAATACTCTAAGAAATAGTCAGTTTTAACAAGCGGGTTTCCCCGGGGCCTTAAAAGAAAGAGACCCAGCATTTGTCATTAGAGCTCTTTTTAAGAGCTTAATCTTAAAAACAGCTTGACCTTTTAAAGGGGGGAGACGTATTTATTCTTCAGTTACTAAAAACCTACTTTCCAATCCTTTACACACTCCCAAAATGTACAAGTACTGTTACTGGGATTGCCAAAATTATTACTCTTTAAAACCCTCAACTTATTTTGTGTAATTTTTTTCTCACTAGCCGTATTTCCTCCTTCTCTCTAACCTCTAATCCTTACAAATACTGCCTTATCCCTGAACATCTGACCTCAAACCAAGCAGCACATCTATTGCTCAAACTCCAAATTCATTCTAACAGTAATGTTCTCGGGAACGGGCTTCTTTACTCTCATTAGAGGGAGTCGAATAAAAAGAGATAGTTAAAAGCATAATGAAACTTCTTTGGGTCATGCTGTAGGAAATGGTTATAAATTTTAAATGATTAGTTCATAGTCTTTCCGTATATAGATGCTCTATTGGCAAGAACCCATTTTAAAAACCCAGAGGACAGGGGCTTCCCTGGTGGCACAGTGATTGAGAGTCCGCCTGCCGATGCAGGGGACACGGGTTCGTGCCCCGGTCCGGGAAGATCCCACATGCCGCGGAGCGGCTGGGCCCGTGAGCCATGGCCGCTGAGCCTGCGCGTCCGGAGCCTGTGCTCCGCAACGGGAGAGGCCACAGCAGTGAGAGGCCCACGTACCGCAAAAAAAAAAAAAAAAAAAAACAACCCATGGGACAGAACGCATAGCTTGGAATGAAAGATGAGTAATCATCCCCAAGGAAAGAATGGATCTCTACCCTAGATAAACTCTGACCCAGTAGCCTCTATACCAGCATTGATAAATCTCCGTCTAGACTCACCTGAGGAAGAACGAAAGGATATTATTTCAAAAGCAATAACCTTCAGAGTAATCGCACCTTCTTTGCTGCCTCATCTGATGAAAGTGCAGAAAAGAAGTGCTGTCAAGAGCAAGTCACAGATTGGTTACAGTCTGTTAAGACAGGGCTACAGAAAAAAAAAGTCTAATCCAGAGAAAGAGAAAAGGAATACTCAATTTGAAATTAATATGATTACTTACATTTTACTGTGGTTTTCCCTAAGAAACTTCAAAAGGTAAGCATGAAAATAAAGGAGAAAAAAAATCTTCAACAAGACGGCAGAAAATACTATACAGTCTGGAAAAAAACTTGATTTCAAGGTATAACAAATTTCCGTTCCATCAGGGGATGAAAAAACACATTAATTTTCTTTTTCTAAAGGAGCTGTTTTTAGAATATTTGAGGTGGCGTGCAATCCCTCATTCTGATACAGGGCAAGGTGACAACCATGTTTCCTTATTTTCTCCTCTGTAATTTTGCATGTGATGAAAATAAAAGGTTAATATAGCCAAGTCAACGCTTCTGAGTACCGCGGGTGTGTGTTAGAACTTGGGTGACAAGATGGGGGTAGGGAGAGCAGTAAGTCACCTTCAAATGAGGCCCATGCCTGGATTAGCTACTCCCAAGTAAAGCTAAGATCTAGCATTTTCTCTTGACAGCATCCCAAAACAAGTGGGCTGGAGGCAAAGGTGCAGGATTTGGGAAACTGTGGAGAGAAGACCGGTTCAGTGCGTTCCAAGGTGCGTTAGGTGCTCCAGAGTCCTGAGTGGGTGGAATCATCTCTGAGTAAAGATTACGTCTGTCATTATGCTGTAGTCACTCCTCCAGACACAGAAACAAACCGTTGGGAACGCCACGGACTTCAGAACCCGCATCGCCTTCTGTTAGTGTAGCCGCTGAAAACATTAACAGTGAATTATTTAACAACTCCCTTGGCACACTCGAAAGGTTACTTTCCCCACTGGGAAATAAGTTAACTTTTCTAAAAAACTCAAACTTGTATTTACAAAATAAAATGATTTTTTATTTACAAAACGTGGAGGAGTTTGCTCCTCAACATCTAAGTTATAGCTTCCTCAGACTAGGAAAAAGGATAGTGATAATCAACCTGGAAAGAAACATTTACGTCTAAAGCAAAACTAGCAAAACTGGTCTTTCGGCATTTTCCAAAATGTTTTCAATTGTAACGGTACCACCATCATCCCACGAGCATCTATACTTCCCAAGCAATCTACAACTGTCCAGGGATGAAGTATGTAAGGGTTCAACCAGTAATCCAAAAAGGAATCACTGCCCTCACCTGTTAAAAAATATCTTCAGCACATATCTCTCTGTGAAATTCAAACACAAATATTTGAAAAGACATCTAGCAGAAATAATCTCAGAGATTTGAAAAGTCACCTAGCAAAAAAATCAAACACAAACATAAACAGTCATATCGGAATCTATAGATCTCAAGCCAGCAAAATTTTAGCCAATCTTCTGCAAAATGGCACTAAAAGTCATGTGTAATTTCTAAACAAGAGCAGAATCTTGGCTCAATACTGAAGATAAGAACAGTTCTCCTTCTGAAAGTTCTGATTAAAGAAGAATTGGAAGCAGGAAAGAAATGCCCTTCTAATTTACCAGATTAAAATAATTAGTTCAATTCACCTTGGCAAATTTATTCCTTTTACTTTTTGTCATGAACTGAGGATAAAAAAAAATTTCAATCCAAGAAAAAGAAAAAAATTTTTGCTGAGCATCACTAATGTGTCAGGCATTGCTAGGCAAGCAGATATTAGACATACAACGATAAAGAAGACCAACCCTGGCATCGACAGTCTTCCAGCTCAGGAGAGAGCAGTTATTTAACAGACCTGTGACAGAGAACGGCATGATAAACACGTCCAGCATAATAAGAGGTATGCACAAAGGGTTTTAGAGAAACTGAGTAGGAGCACGGAACCCATTACAGGAGTGACAGAAAGACTTTGTAGGGGGCGGATCCCCAAATAGTCTTAAAAGATTGGGAGTTAGCTAGGAGAAAGGGAATAACGGAAGAGGAAAAGATCATTCCAGATGAAAGTGACAACATGAATAAAAGCAAGAAATATCACAGGATATGCAAGCATTTGAGGGATACTGGTGTATGCCTTAAATACCCTCCTGTACTTTTAAATAATCACTTCTCAATCAGACGTTAGTTACTGATACTTGTTGACTATCTACACACTATCTAAAATTCATTCATGTTAAGATTTTTAATTTTAAGGTTTATCATTTTAAGATTTATCTCTAACTCACTGCCAAAGGAAGTTCCACTTGTGAAGGAGCAAGCATGCTGGTCACATTATAAAGCCTGCTCTGCCTCCACACACTTGCAGATAAAAAGACCCATAAGCAAGATAGCCACAGCTGATTAAATTAGCAGGCCGTCCGTCCTCCAGCTGGCCAACAACCACGGAGGGGCCCAGCAGGAAGAGCTAGGCTAGCCTAGACCAATCATTCGCACTCTCCAAGATATGAATGGAAAAGTACTGAGAAGATGAAGCAGTTAGAAGTAGGAAGTGAAGCTGAGAGAACACAAAAAACAAAGGCATTAAGTAACTTCATGACCATGAAAAATCATAGGAACCTAAATGTATGAGGAAGCCGAAAGTATGAATAAAGGAAACTATACAGAAAAGATACACAAAGCAGAGAATACCCTTGCTAGTAATCTCAAGAGAAGTGGACCCAGAGAGATAGAGGTATGTGAGGAATGGCTGAATGCAGTTGCAGAGAATTCTGTTTCTGAGTGAAAAAATGATATATTCACCAGGTTCCTTTGCAGCTAGGTATAGCAATGTGACCAAGCTCTGGTCAATTAAATATAATTAGAAAGTCCCAAAAGTCTCCCATGAAGGAGGTACACTCTTCTGCCCTTTCTCTGTCCTGCTGCCTGGAATGCAGAAGTGATGGCAGGAGCTCTGGCAGCAATTTTGAACCATGAGTTTAGAGTCCACACACAAAAGCAAAAGCATCTTGGGGACCTAATGACTTCTGGAGTTACCTACCTGAGGGGGGGAAAAAGAATCTATCTTGTCGGGACTTCCCTGGTGGCACAGTGGTTAAGAATCTGCCCGCCAATGCAGGGGACACGGGTTCGATCCCTGGTCCAGGAAGATCCCACATGCCACAGAGCAACTAAGCCCATACACCACAACTACTGAGCCCATGCACCGCAACTACTGAAGCCTGCACTCTTAGAGCCCATGCTCCACAACGAGAAGCCACCACAACGAGAAGCCCGTGTACCACAACAAAGAGTAACCCCTGCTCACAACTAGAGAAAGCATGCATGCAGCAACAAAGACCCAATGCAGCCATAAATAAATAAATATTTATTGATTTTTTTAAAAATCTATGTTGTCAAAGCCACTATTTTCCAAACAATTCCAATCCTAATTGATACAGTGGTTGAGACAATGTCATCTCAGCAAGAGGGACAGTCCCTTAAAACAGTTAAATGGAAGAGTGATGTGTTCTGATTTACAGTGGTATTATTATCCTCAATTTAGAGATGGGGAAACAGATACCAGCTAGTAATGTGACAGAACCTGGATCTGAACCCAAATCTTTTGGACTTGAGAGCCCATACTTTTAGTCATTAAGAACAAATGAAGGCAAATGAAGGCAAACAAACTGTAAAGCAGGTTCACAAGTATTTCAGAGTTCAACAAATATTCTGACTACTAAAGGCCAATAAAAACCCATGCTGAATACCGTATCTCTGACCTACCACAAATAACACTTTTGACAAGTCCCTGTGACCTTCTAAACAGAAAAGCCTTTTCCCAGCTAGAGTATTCTACTCTAAGTACCTAGGAGAAGGTATCTGGGCACCAGAAACTGAACACAGGCACCAGCCCCCTCATGCATAGCAGAGGTCTGCCAAATTCTGATTTGTAAGGAGTGGAATAGATATTTAAGAGTACAGAGGATTCTGGGAGACATGAAGTATATTTTTTAAGGTGGAAAGAGGTCATTTCTTTAAGGTGGTAAGAGGTCTTTCTCGTTAACTTTAAGCAAAAGAATTTTCCATACACGTGACAATGAGAAGAGCTCAGCCTTAGTATTACAACTTCCAGGCTCCTGATGCCCCTGAGATGTTTCACTGCCCCATGCAGTAAGGGTGGGATGGAGCAGCAAGCCTCCTGAAAGGTTCAAGGATTTTAGATGGCCAAGATGAAGGCACCAATGTACTTGCCATGAATCTTCATATCTGTACTGAGCATCTCCTTTGTGCCAGGCAGCGTTCTCCTTGCTGGAGACTAAGCAGTACACAAGGCTCAGAAGCCTGCCCTCTAGTCAGGGGTGGCAGGCAAAAGCAAAAATAAATCAAGGTAGATGGTGATAAGTGCTATGAAGAAAAATAAAATAAATGAATAGAATGTTCAGGAGGCAGTGGATTGGGGGTATTACTAATTTTGAAAGCAGATGTGGTAATTCTAACAACATTATGGACAATCAAAGGGATCCCAGAAAAGCTTTCAGCAACTTAACTCTGAAAATCCCTGGCATAAGCAAATGCAGGATTCTATCCTGAAACGTCAAAGCACCAGACACTCAATTCAACAGTTCACAGATACTAAGAAGCGATCAGGCAGCCATTAAGAGCACAGAGTTGGGTGTCAGACTTCCTTAAATCAAATCCCAGCCATACAACTTACTATTTCTGGGGCCCTGGGTGAGGTACTTAACCTCTTTGCATCTTAATTTGTTATTTGTAAAGTAAAGATAACAGTACTACCTATCTTAAGAGGGTTCTATGAGGATTAAGGATTAAGATTAAGAGAAAACACAGTAAGCTCCAAATTGGTGTTTGCTTATTTTTTTAATCGAGTATCTGTGTTCCAGGCACACAAATTCATCTGAGCATCTGCACTAAGGGGCCGAGGACACTGGAGGCCCCAGGAGATGCACTCTGCCATCAGCTTCTCTGGATACCCTTGATTCTGGCCTTATTTTGTACTCCTGGTGTCTCTTCCTGCGGCCTCCACATTAGAAAGGTGACTTCTCATCGCAATCACTGAAAACCAGGATGCTAAGCCTGAGATTCCCCAAAGGAAGAAACATCCCAAAGCATAGGGCTTAGCTCCCAGCACTTCGCCCACACAGACCCGGAACCAGAGGCAAAAGGGAAACCCATTCATTTTAGCCAGACCTCATATTACTGTCCACCTAGGCAATTTACATCTACGTTTAAACCAAAGAGGTTTTAGTCTGCCTTGTGTAAAAATTTATTATTCAATTATCACATTTTAATATTCAATATTATTAATGTTTCATGGATATTGTTTTATAATGATAGGCATCCAGTTTGTAATGCGTTGCTCACTAGACACTCAGGAGCACCATTATTTAGAATCATAAGGAAAATTATATTTTTTAATTCTCTAGAACATGGAGTTATCCTCGCTTTCCCTCCCTCTCCTTTTGGATATAATCAAATGAATAACAACTTTTCGGCACTGCCTTTCTGGTTAGAAAACCTTAGAAACTGTCATTTAGGGATTGTGTCTTTGAACATTTTTAAGCCTCTACCTTGAGCATGATGCTTATATCGTCAAACCTATATTTAAAGTCCTCAAAATATTTAAATGGTCAAGCCCTTTTACTCGATCAATAGTTCCATCTTAACTTATAAAAATTATTGTACCGCCCAGAAAGAAACACTGGTTACAGGACAATGTGGTCCAATTGTTTAAAGGATCAAAAGAACTCCTATCGGTTTATGACTTGGACAATCTGGACTTGCCCTCTGGTTTTTCTGACCGTGGCAAGGGAAGAAAGGGAAGTGTGAGCTTTGAGTTTAGACTGACCTGGGTTCAAGTCGTTCAGGGTGTGACCATATAAAACTTAGCCGCCCTGAACTGCAACAGCTGGTTCTCAGGCATGAAAAGAAAGGACTACTACTAATACCACTAACCTTACTGGATTAAGTAAGCAAGCCTCGGGGGCTTGGCAAGGAGAAGGCATCCTAACTCGCTGACGCCCAGACCAAGCCACCCACATCTAGTGCTGGGACATGGATGAGTTTCACCAACAGGTCCTCCTCCCGCTGCCCTCCCGCCCTGTATAATCCAGGCTCCGTGGCAGCAGCCAGAGCAAGATTTCAAAACGTAGATCAGGTCCTATCACCTCCTGCTTAAAACCACTCATTAGTTTAAGAGTAATTTTAAATGAAACTCGACTTCGCTACCACAACCTACCGGGCCCCCAGCATCCTGTCTGGCTGCCCTCTGGACCCTGGCTTCAGGACCAATTTCCTTGGGCCACTCAGCACCTGAGACCCGTAAACCTGAAACTTATACAAACAGCCACAGTACTTTCACTTGCTGAAGACAAATGACCCCAGTTGAAATGGTCAGGGAAATACCGGGGGTTTTCTGTGAAATCCCAAGGCCACCCGTGCCAAGCTTGGCTTGCTGGGATCTCACTACTTTTGGTTCCTAAGGACTCAGCCTATTTCTCTTTTCTTTTTCAAGGGACGCTACTTTTCCTGAGTCTTGTGGATTTTCTCCTTATCCCTACAAGTCTGGCTGCCAAGTGGCACAAGCCCTCCCTCATTTCCCTGCTGTTCACATCCTTGCTTCTCCAAAGGTGTGCACACTGGCCCTTCTGGTACATGGCTTTTACTGCTAATTTCTAAAGAGACCAGACAGAGATGGGGCAGTTGGCATAAAAATCGAATAAGAAAAGTCTGCACACTCACTGCCCTTGTTTCTGATTGTGTGAATAAGCCTCTTAAATTCTTATCCTCTACCTGGGAGGGTGGATCGCTCCAAACTCCTCTTCACTCTCAGGCCAGAAGATGGAATCACAACCACAACAGGGTGAGGGGCCCACCCAAACCCACTCCTTTTGGGGGAGTAATTGGCATTTCTGCAGGCAGAGATCCTAGTCAGTCAAGCGTTCCTTTAAGATGGTGAAAATTTCTAGTAAAGGCAAATGAAACCATACCTATTGGAATCGAATGCAGCCACACACAATATAATTTAAAAGAAGGGCTGTGATTATGTTTTAAGTCACAGGAGAGAAAAAAAAAAAGGAAGACATTTATTAGGAGACTACTATGTGCTGGGTGTCTTACACGCTCACTCAGTCCTCACAACTAGAGCAAGGTGGGTATTTCTAGGCCTATCTTTCAGATGGAAAACTGAGGGTTACCAGGCTGTGGCAAGTAACTAGCAGAACTTAGATTTCCGCCCACGTCTGATTCTAAACCTGTGGTTTTCAAACTCTGCTCCCCAGATACGGTTCCAAAGAGGCAGCTGGATATTTGAGAAATATTTTTTTAAACGAAATTGAATCTTTATTATCTTAGAGACTGAAATGAGAAAAAAAATACATATTCAAATATACTGTACATGAAACTTTTAACACACTGGAGAATGCCCACACATTTACTTGTGCTGCCAGAGTGATCTTCTTTCGGCGGGCAGGGTGGGGAGGTAGCCTCAGAATAAAACCTATATTCTGCCTTCTGATTGAAGAGTAATTTAGAATTGAGCTACTTTAATATCTGTAACACTTGCAACTATGATTCTATGAGAATCTTGTTCTTCCTTAACCTCACACAAAAAAACAAAATGTGTAACTGAATGAACTAGAAGATGAACCTTCAGTTCTCATTCATCTAAATGGATCGAAATGAAATTCGATCCATCTAAATTCAGTTCTGTGTTTATCCAAACAGCTTCATTGGGGGCTTCCCTGGTGGCGCAGTGGTTGAGAGTCCGCCTGCCGATGCAGGGCACACGGGTTCGTGCCCCGGTCCGGGAGGATCCCACATGCCACGGAGCGGCTGGGCCCGTGAGCCATGGCCGCTGAGCCTGCGCGTCCGGAGCCTGTGCTCCGCAATGAGGCCACAACAGTGAGAGGCCCGCGTACCGCAAAAAAAAAAAGTTTCCAAAACCCAAAACTCTGATGTCAGTGAAAAATAGCGAAATACTGCCTCTCTTCTTCAAAGAGGTAAATCCTACTTTACGAGTCCAGCGGTTGGCAACCTACAATCCATGGGCCAAATCTGGCTCACTGCCTGCTTTTTGAAAATAAAGTTTTAGTGGAACACAGCCACGTCCATCTATAGCTGCTTTTGTGCAACAACGGCAGAGGTGAGTAGCTGAGACAGAGACCGTATGGCCTGCAGAGCCTAAAATATTTACTAGCTGGCCCTTTACAGAAAAAGTTTGTGCACCCTGTTCTAATCCATCATCCAGCGTTTTTCCACAAGCAAAGAACTGTGTTACTTTCAATGTTACAGGCTATAGTGCAGTACCCAAAAGATTCATCCCTGTATTGTCTACGATGCCCACGTCCCTACGAAATTAAGCATTGCTCAGCAAGTAAGTATTCGTGGGCTGCTTCGGGGCCGCCAGTGCGGGGCTGATTCAGCCACGGGGCTTTAGGGGCGGCGCAGACCTCAGGTAACCGCGCCTCCCGCCCCACCTCCCAGAGCGGCCCTATAAGTGCCCCATCGCGGCCGGGCCCCGGAGCACGCCTGCAGCAGTGCAGCTGGCTGAGCCGTTCCTGCTGAACGCGCTCGCCTACCTGGAGAGCGCCCCGGGCTTCCTGTGCTACATGCTGCTGAAGCTGGTGGGCTGGCCCTACGGGCGCTACGCGTTAGTGCGCTCCGCCTTCCGGCTGCCCGAGCAGGCCGCCTGGGCGGTGCAGGAGCTGCCCTCGCGGGCCCTGCCACTCCTCGCCGGGCCGACCCCGCCGGCCGAGCGCCTCAACCACTGGCCGAGCTGCATCCTGCTGGCCATGTTCCTCGTCTACTACGTGCAACGGGCCTTGATTTCCCCCTTTTCAGATCCGAGGAGGAAAGCCCGCACTTTATATTGGCATTCGTGTTCTGCACCTATAACTGGCTACTTGCAGAGTAGATACCTGAGCCAGTATGCAGTGCATGCTGACGACTGGCTCACTGACCCCTGATTTCTAACAGGTTTTGTCGTGTGGTTGACAGGCATGCTGATAAACATCCATTCAGATCATGGCCTAAGGAACTTCAGGAAACCAGGGGAGACCAGATATAAAACACTAAGGAGAGGGCTTGTTTTGTACATCACTGCAGCCAGCTACTTCCGAGAAGTCGTCCAGCGGTGCGTCTACACCCTCACCAGCGGGTCCATTCAAGGCTGGGCTTTCGCCCTGTTCACCTTCTGTGTCCTGTTCACCAGGGCTCAGCAGCATCACCAGTGGTACCATGAGATATTTGAAGATTATCCAAAATTCAGAAAAATGATGATTCTGTATTTGTTTTAAGTTCATTGTCAATGGAATTATCTTCAACTTGAAGCTTTCGATGATGTTTCTCTTGGATTATATAAATAAATTTATGTCTCTGTAAGTTTTCTGCTATTTCATCTTTTTCAAGATCGCTCAAGGGATTTTTTCCCCTAGCAAATTTGTATGCTACCTAGTAACAGTTTAATCAAACTGAAATTGCAGGTTGAACTATGCTGCTGCATACCAGGTCAGGAATCTGGAACTCTGTAATTGCAGCTGACCCTCCTGTGATTTTGGGTTTGCCTCTATGGACCAAAACGTTTCTGTACCACTTACACAACCCCCTACAGCAATGGGTTTAAGGTCAAAGGCGATGTCGCCCCATCCTCCCCATGGAGGCATGTTCTGTCTTTGTGTCCCTTTCATCCCACTAGGTCGGAGAGGCCTCAGTACCCACAGTGTACCCACAGCCTCTCACTGTTGGATGCTGGGCAGGCAGAGAAGTTGTGCACAGAGAAAGGGGGCGCCCATCAGAGGCTGGTGCAAAGGGCCTCTGGTACCTGCTGCAGCCTGGTCCACCAGGTGACTTCACTGGCAGGACAGGGCACTGGGGGCATTCTTAAGGAGCAGTCTGCTGTGTCCCCCCACAAAGGGGACTTATTGGAGGCCCTGGGCTAGGAGCACAAAGGTGCTGCAGGGCACCGCTCCCGTCTTGGGCCACTCGCCATGAGCCATCAGGAGTCTCTGGCCTGGGATGGTTTTTCTACCTCCTTCTAGGTAGCATTAGAATTTTTTTGTAAGGCACTTTTTAAGTACCTCTCAGTACTGCAAAACTATAACTTGAAGCAGAATTTCTTATTTTAGATGCACTCAAAAACTCCATGGAGATAAATGGCAGTAATAAAATGTACTACTTATTGCCAGATATGTAAAAGAAATCTCCCCACCAGAAAGCTGTTGAATCTCTTGACCCCTCTGTGAAAATCTAACGAACACATGGTAAAGACCCCGCCTCTCCTGGGAAGGCACTGCCTCTGTTGCTGCCACATTTATAGAGGTGGAAACTGAAAGAGGAAGTGGAGAGAGTCCATGTGCACTTATGATTGCTAAGGATGCTAGGTGGCAGGGGCCTTCAGGACACACCTGATGCTGTGTCCTGTATGTTGTCCAAACGCCACCTTTGGGCAAGGAGTAGGCCCTCCTGCCCCTGCACCCCAGGCCCCCAGGGCACCCCATCAGCTCCCTCCCACCCTTCTCCTGGCTCACCTTCCCAACCAGGGGCTCCCCGCCACGAGTTTTCATGTAGAAACTGTATTCTCCGTGTTAGTGGTTTTTAGAGTCTCTTAGCGTTTTAGAAACATTTCCTGATGGTGGTTGTGCTTCATTTTAACTAAAAATGGAATGCTTTCGCAGGGAAATTTTTATGACCAAATAATCTTTGGCCCTTTTTCTGACTGACTAATTACTTGAAACCATAAAACAAATATTTAGGATCTCCTCTGGAAAGCTCAAAAATTTAAGCAAGTCTTGATTTATTTGGGCCCCTGGGTTCTAGAAGGTGTACCTGGCCAGAAAGTTGCTTGTCTGAGAGCCAGAGAGGCTCACTGTGAATTCTACTTCTGTTGGTGCTTTTTTATCTGAGTGACCAAAAGTTTGGGGTAAGTCAGCATTTGATGCACGCTTGCTACTTCACTCGCATGCACTGGATGGATGACTGACATAGGAAGAGATCTTGTTCTATCTTGCCTGCCTGCTTCCGTTTGCTAAAAACTGTAACTTAGCAAATTATGGCAATTTGTTATCGTGTTAATTATAATAATTAAAGAGATTAATAAAATTACTGTTAAAAAAAATAAGTATTTGTGGAGTGAGGAAAGTTAGATAGGAAGAGGAAAGAAGATACGGGGGACGGGAAGGACAGTAGGGCTTTTCTTTTCCCAAAACTATTCTGACATATACCCTTCAAAAAATTATTTTAAAACCTAGCAGATCCTCTTCTTGCTGTAACTAGGTATTTGAACACAGGGATGTACAACTGAATTAAAATAGAGAACCTAAAGTTACTATGTTTCATTTCAAGCAGATCAACACTGATTGAAATGTTGTTTAGTAAACAAAAGTCCTTGCTAGTTTTGAATACCCAGGAAAATGCTATCCACCCACTTTTTTTAAATTGAAAGTTCTTTATTTTGATTTAACGTGGGACTTTTTTAATTGAAGTATAGTTGATGTACAATATTACATGTTACATGTGTACAGTATAGTGATTCATGATTTTTAAAGGTTATACTCCACTTGTAATTATTATAAAATACTGACTATATTTCCCATGTTGTATAATATACGCTTGTAGCTCATTTTATACATAATAGTTTGTACCTCTTAATCCCCTACTATCTTGCCCCTCCCCTCCTTCCCTCTCCCCACTGGTAACCACTAGTTTGCTGTTTATATCTGCAACCATACCCACTCTTAAAAGAATATTCATTTTCTGTTACTGCCGTTGTTTTAAAATCACTCACTGCAATAATATAAAGCAATTGGGATAAATGACCTTTGCCTCAGAGATGAACTCTTAAGCACTCTGGATTTGGGAAAAAGAGAATTGCTTTAAAACAGATGAGAGATTCAAACCATCAATGAGCTTGTTAAATCTTCTTGATTCTCATCCCCAGCATTTCTTCACAATTATGCATTTTTACGTTGGTTTATTCAAGACAACTTTTGTACAAAGAATTAAAATATGCATCACTTCTTACACAGCTCTTTATAATTTCAACTTTTTTAGCAACTTGTTTCATTATACTTGTGGCTCTCCTAGGTAACAAAGAAGCCAATTTGAAGAGCTTTAAAATCAGGAGCTGAAGATCTCACTTCTTGACACGGGAATCAAAAGAGAAAATTTTTGAAATTTTGAAAGTCTGCTTTATGAAACTGTTCAAAGTGGATCTTAAACACATAATTATTTACAATAAAGTTCAGTAAGAAGTGAGTACTTAGAAGTCAAGAAATGGAAAATATCCGCCTATGGGTATTTTCAAAGATGACCAATAAAGTTAGGCATTCCCCCCAAATAAAGTCATATTTGGGAGAAAAGTAAAACATCAGTAGCACAGGTATCTATTTCCCACACACTCAGGCTGCAAAAAACCTGCAGCCTGAATCCACAGAAATGATAGAGAACAGCTCCTCTTCAGGCTCATGAAGTTCTGTAATCCTGCCCACAGCCCAAGGTCAGCTCACAGGGGCCCTGAAAAAGTTAGGAAACCCAAAGAAGTCCAGGAATGATCAAATAATCCTATCTCAATGACCCAGTCTTTAAAACATGCATCTCGAAAACCCAACGAATCATGGGGAAAATCATGTTACATTAAGAGAAATAGTACTGGTGAACAACATAGATGTACAATATTTCTATGTGAAATAAAACAGAGAGGAAAAGAATTTCAATCACCACAAGAGGTTTTCTACCTCTAACACAATGACTTGAAAAACAGAACCAGGCACATTCAGGGAACATTCAAAATGACGACATTATCCAATAAATCAGCTCACTGCTCTGTCGTCTACAACAGGGGTCTCCAACCCTGCGGCCACTGTTAGGAAGCGGACCGCACAGCAGAAGGTGAGCCACGGGCGAGTAAGCAAAGCCTCATCTGACGCTCTCCATCACTCGCATTACCGCCTGAAGTAGCTGGCTGCAGTGATATACTAAAACAAGCCCCTCGGGCTTCCCTGGTGGCGCAGTGGTAGAAAGTCCGCCTGCCGATGCAGGGGACGCAGGTTCGTGCCCCGGTCTGGGAAGATCCCACATGCCGCGGAGCAGCTGGGCTCGTGAGCCATGGCCGCTGAGCCTGTGCGTCCGGAGCCTGTGCTCCGCAACGGGAGAGGCCACAACAGTGAGAGGCCCACGTACCACAAAAAAAAACCAAAAAAAACAAGCCCCTCCATCCAGTCTCCCCTGGTTTCCTTAAGTTCCTTAGGCCATGATCTGAATGGATGTTTATCAGCATGCCTGTCAACCACACGACAAAACCTGTTAGAAATCAGGGGTCAGTGAGCCAGTCGTCAGCATGCACTGCATACTGGCTCAGGTATCTACTCTGCAAGTAGCCAGTTATAGATGCAGAACACGAATGTCAATATAAAGGCGTACAATGGTGCGGGCTTTCCTCCTCGGATCTGAAAAGGGGGAAATCAAGGCCCGTTGCACGTAGTAGACGAGGAACATGGCCAGCAGGATGCAGTTGGGCCAGTGGTTGAGGCGCTCGGCCGGCGGGAGGGCAGCTCCTGCACCGCCTGACCCATCCGTGGAAAAACTGTCTTCCATGAAACCAGTCCCTGGTGCCAAAAAGGTTAGGGACCACTGGTCTACAACGTGCCGCCTCTCAAGAAACATTCGTAAGGGAAGAAGGGATAAGAGAGCTGGCCAATCACATGCTAGGAAAAAAGTTCTCACAAGCAGAAACTTGACTCTCAAACTGTTTGATTCCAACAAAAGAGAAGTTGAAAGTTCCAAACGAGTGTAATTCTACAGTAGGACCTCAGAAAACTTGCCCACTTAGTTTAAAGTAAGTTGGCTCATTTGGCCAAACTTACGTAACAGCTGTAGGCAGAATTGGCCTGAAGAGATGCGGGCCACCCTCTGCCATGCCAGGACCTTTCACCCCTATAAATCAGAAAGAGCTGCCACTTAACCCATCAACAAGCAGCTGCAATATCGTTAACCTAGTTACCCCGTGCTATGTTTATTAGGTGGAGGCAGAAAGATTTTTGAAAAGCTGGTATTGGAAAAATGAAGAATCAGAGTGAGAACATTTTGGTGACAACAGTACCACAAATCCTTGTTTTATAAAGAGAGTTCCAACGCAATAATGGCAAACACTTTTATCATGCTCATGGTACTAGTCTCTCTACTGAATGCTTTCTATATTTTAACTCAACTCTGAGTGGTAGGTACTATTATGCCCATTTCGCATATGAGGAAACAGGCACAGAGGCTGCACAGCAGGTAACTAACTGACAGAGCTAGAATGCAAGTGCAGGGAGTCCGACTCCAAGGTCAGTGCCCTTAAATGTTACTCTGTGTAGCCTCTCAGCCCAACCACTGACTTAGCAGCTACCTTGTGTACCTATGTCAGGCTCTGGGCACACAAAGAGGCCCACAACCCAGCCCTGCACTGTGAAACGCTGTGCTTTGTCCGGTAACAGAGACAGGAACCAAGGCCTGAGGCAGGGCTGTAGCTGGCCCATTAGCACCTCTGTGCCAGTGCACAATGGGGACCTTGGCAAGCTGGGCAGGGGCTGGACTGCAGGTGTGCTTGCCCCCTTGGCCAGGCACCTCCGTGCGGTGTCCCGTGAGCTTAACTGTCTACGGCAGCCCCAGGAGCAGCCCTGGAAGGAGCCTCAGTTCAGTTCTAGCAGTGGAAGACTTGCAAGAGAGAAGGCTTAAATTAGAGTAGGAGGGAAAAGGTGAACTCTCCAACCAAAACTTATTTCTACAACACGACGCTCCATGATCACTTTAACTAGACAGAAGCCAGGCTCACACACATCTCTGCAGCTTTATTAACAGTGCATCCGGATTACTATGCGATTGTTCCGGACATGTCACATGCAGGTTAGCTCACAGGCTGCCCTGACAAAACAGCCCTAAGCAGGCTGCCTTCACAGAACCAACTCCTGGTCCCAACAAGCTGCCCGTTACTAGCTTTCGGTCCAGTGGAAAGGTCTGGGCCGTCCTCGTCAGCTTCTGGACTCGGCAGCTCGAACCACCAGTTCTCTGCCCTGGGAGACTGGTGCCAGGGGCTTTGAGGGACCCAAACTCCAGGCACCCTCCAAGGAGATGCAGCCCGTGTGAGAGAGACAGATGTCCACAGTGCATCCCTTGAGAGAGCCCCGTCCCCTCACTCACTGGGGACCAGGACTCCTTTGCAAGTACAACCACTCTTAGTGGAAAAGTAGGCTGAGGGTCAGAAGAATCAGGTACTTGAGCTGTGGGTTTACTTACCTGAACCAGAACTCCCTCCTTGCAACACAACCAACTTGGGCCTCCCTTCTCCCATCTCCTTGACCAGGGAGCTGCTAGATCAAATTATTCTGGGAAAACATCCGCCTGACTGCACCATCTTCCAGATCACGGTTACCCTTACCCCACGCTGCTCTGTGTCTCCTCTCCAGCAAGCCAGTCTCGCGCAAGTCCATTCCCTCCCCAGTCTCTCCACAGAGCCCTCTGCCCTGGGGTCGTGGTGGTACAGGTCGGGATGTGGTGTAGTTAGTACGCATTAATTATGCATATTGGTTAGGAGGGAGGGCTTTGAAGCAAGACTTCCTGGGTTCAAAGCCTGACTCTGCCACTTCCTAGCTGTATGTCCTTCAACAAGTTGCTTAATCTTTCCATGTCTCAGTTTTAACATCTGAAAAACAGAAATGATACCTACCTCATAGGGTCCTTAGAAAGTGCCTGCCAATATAAACGCTGTGAAGGGGTTTTCGTTGTCGTTGCTATGATGACAGTAAGAGGGGGTGGCAGAGAAAGAGGTACCAGGCACTGTTCTGAAATACATGTATTATTTTAGTTAATCCTCACAACAAACCCAAGAGGTAGTTAGTTACTCCTACTCACCCCACTTTACAGAGGAGGAAGGTGAGGCGTTGAGAAGTTAAGTAACTTTGCCAAAGCTAGAGTGGTAGAGCCAGGCAGGCAGTTCAGCCCAAAGCCTGCGGCACTCAACCGTGAAACAAACTCCTCTACACCCACAGAACTTCGTTAAATGCCCCCCCCCACCTTGCTCAGTCCCTCAAGGTCACCTTCGAGGATCTCCAGGGCACTCCTCCTCCCCCACTCCTTTCAAGACTCCGGGCAATGAGCTCTAACATCTAGCTCTGTGTGCCTCTCCTTGTCAAGGACATTGGCCGACCTTCCCTCTTTCACTGAGGATTTCTGAATCTGCCTCAGCCTTTTGCTCCAGCCCAAGTCCTGCCCTGGTCCTGCTGACTTCGCCAGCCACAAGGATGCTATATCCAGCACCTGCGCTGTATTTCCTCTTCCACGTCTTAAGCTCCCCATCCTTCCCGCGGCCGCGCACCGCCACGCGCTGGAGACTCCCCTCCGAGAGCCACTCTGCAATCTTAAATTCATACATCCTATTGTCCCCTACAATGAACTTTCTCTCCCTCCAGTTTTCTGAACAGTTACTCCAAATAACTCCAATACTCCCACCGTTCATCCGCATCAGGACCACCCATCCTCGTATCCTCTACTTTCTACTCGCCCTTCCTTCCTTTCCACTAACTCAGAGCTCAAGACAGTCTATCACTTCAGCCATCCTCTTGCCAGTGTCCTAAATTCCTCTACCCCATTAACCACCCACTGACTCACCTTGGAAAAATCCCAACCTTTATCCATCTAACTGCCCACCTTCTTGAAACCAAGACCCAAACAGCTACAAAGTCTGTGTCCCTGGTCATCATGGCCCTCATTCTTCACTGTAGCTACTTCAGCTCAAACCCCTCCGCCACCATATTTCAGTCACGCTCAGCAAGATGACCTCACGCTCCACTTCATCGGCATTTAATCATCTCAAGTTCGGTCCCCTTTAGAAAGGAAAGCCGCCACTCAATGTCCCCTCCCCCTCCAGTTCCAGCCCTGGCCTTCTTCTCGTTCGTGGTGAAATTTCTAGACAGTCTCAACTGCAGCGGCATCATTTCGTCACTTCGCACCAGGCCTCTGAGAGCCTCTGGTCAAGGTCATCACTGACGCGAATCCAGCGAGCACCGTGCAGCCATTATCTTCCAGGATCTCTGGGCCACAGTTAACACAATTGGCCACTTCCTCCTCCTGGAAAGTCTCCCTTCTCAGCCCGCTCAGCAGGACACTCTCCAGGTTTTCTCCCAACCTTGCAGCTCTCTTTCCCTCTTGAGATTCCTTTCCTGTGGCTGATCCCACAAAAACTGCGTGCCTACTATGTGCCGGCCCTGGCCGAGGCACTGGGCTTCCTCGGGTTCTCCCCTCCCCACTCAGCACAACCCTCCCTGGGCGAGCTCAAACGTGGACGTGACCTTGGCTTCAGTTACCATCTAAGTGGTTTAGGGTGGTCAGACGTTATCCAGACCTGGGTTCAGATTCTGGCTCCACCACATCACAGGCATGACACAATTTCTCTAAGCCTCAGTTTTCTAATCTCTAAAAGGATATTGAGTTGGCCAAAAAGTTCGTTCGGGTTTTTCTGTTACGTCATATGGAAAAACCCGAAAAAACTTTTTGGCCACCCCAATAGTAATAAATCATGCATGAAAAATATGTAGCACTACGCCTCCCACCTGATGATTTAACAATATAGTGTATATATATGGCAAGTAACAATATTGTTTTTAACTACTCATCCAAGGCTCACCTCTCAGCTCCCATCTACTTACACGAAATCTCAACTTGGACTTCCCACAAGCAGTGCAAACTCCAGACTCAAAGTCCTCATCTTCCCTCTCCATGTGCTATTCCTTCAAGTGTCACCTATCACAGTACATGACCCATTTAGCCTCCCTGATGCCTGTCGTGGTCCTAAAACATGCCCGTAAATCCTCTGGCTTCCTCCCACCAAGAGGTGGTGTCTGTCTCCTGCCCTTGGCCCGAAGCATGCCTTTGTGACTGCCTTGATAAACAAGTGCAGTACAAGTGATGCTGCATGACTGCTGAGGTCAGGTTAGAAAGACCAGCAGCTTCCACCAGTTTCTCTTGGTACATGCACTCTTTGAGCCTTCCAGCTGGCAACGCCGCTCCCCTGAGTCCTCATGCAGAAAGACTGAGCGAAGAGAGATGCCGCAGGAGTTCACACTTTTCCAGCCCCCAGATTTGCATGTTCCCAGCCCAGATGCCAGACCAGTGTATGAAGAAGCCTCGAGATGCCCCCAGCTGCCATCTGACGGTAAGGTAATAAGGCATCCTGAGCAAGAACAATCTAGCTTATACTCAGAGAGACAAACAATAGCAAGATTTGGCAAAGATGTAGAGAAACTGGATCCCCATATACTGGCGGTGAGAATGTAAAATGATGTAGACACTTTGGAAAACAGGTTGGCAGTTCCTTAAAAAGTAAAGCCTAGAGTTACCATATGACCCAGCAATTCCACTCTAGGTATAACCCAAGAGAACTGAAGAGATATGTCCCCACAAAAACTTGCACATGAGCATTCATAGCAACATAATAGCCCAATAGTGGAAACAACCCAATGTCCATAAGTTGATAAATGGACCAGTAAAACGTGGTACACCCATACAAAAGAATATTATTAGGCAATAGAAGAAAATGAAGTACTGATATATATTAAAACATAGATGAATCTTAAAACATTTATGCTAAATGAAAGAAGTCAGATGCAAAAAGCTACATATTATATGATTCCCTTTATATGAAATGTAAATAAATGTCAGGATAGGCAAATCCATAGAGAGACACAAAGTAGATTAGTGATCGCCAGGGCCTAGGGAGTGACTGCTGGAGGGTACAGGAATTCTTTCTGGGGTGATAAAAACGTTCTGGAATTAGATGCGGTTGATGGTTGCACAACTTCATGAATATATTAAAAACCACTGAATTGTACAATTCAAAAGGGTGAGCTGTTATCTTGTAAATAACCTATAATGGAAAATAATCTAAAAAAAGAATAGATTTATATATATAACTGAATCACTTTGCTGTATACCTGAAACTAACATGATACTGCAAATCAACTATATTTCAATAAAATTTTTTTTAAAAGGGAAAAACAAGAACAGCCTAGCTGAACTCAATTTACCTCCAGATTCATGAGTAAAATACATGACCGTTATTAAGCCGCTGTTTTAAGGTACTCTGTTATTCAGGAATGGATAACCAGAATGATACTCAAACCAAAAACCTGAAAATTATCCCTAAAATCCCCTTTGGTCTCATCTTCTACATCCAATGACAAAATCCTGGCAATTCGCAAAGTGTTGCTTAAATCCACCTACTTTTCTGCATCCTTCCTGCCCCTACCTGGCTGTGAATACCATCATTTCATTCCTGAATCAAGACAGCATCTTCTTAACTGGTCTTCTTCCTCCAGTCTGGCTGCCCTTTCCAATCCTTCTCCACAGTGCAGCCAGATCTGACCATGTCACTCTAGGCAAACGTTAAAGGTTCCCACGATGTGACTGTAGAGGGACTCTGCAGCTCAAGTGTAGACACTGAGCCTGACTCTGCTCCAGCCACACTGAGCCCTTGGAGTTCCTTGAAGCGACGGAGTTACTCACCCCCAAGTCTCTGCACAAGCTGTTCCTTCACCCTGGCTCTGGCCCTGCCTGTCACTTGGCCAACTCTACTCAACTGCAATGTTGCAGATTAAAAATGGCTCCTCTGAAAAGCTCTCCTTGGCCCTCAAGTCTAAGTTTCCCTTTCATATACCGCATTAGTAACCTTTATTTCCCTCTGAATAGAATATGCCACTCCAAAACATAACTGCTTACTTTTCATCTCTACAAGAGTATAAGTTCCTTGAGGGCAGGCCAATGTCTTATTCACTTGTATATCCCTAGTGCCCAGGACAGCACCAGAACCTACAAGGCTTATAAAAAAAATTAGAGCTGTTTGAGTGAATGAATGATAATTCTGTAAAGGCAAATTTATGATCACTTAAAGAATTAGAAAGAATGGAAAAAAGAAGAAAGTTATTCCAAAAGGGATACAAGATAACTGAGAAAAATTTTGAAATAAAAGAAACATTTAGGATTATCTAATTAATCCCACCTTTTTATAGATGAAGAAATTTAAGACAATAACATTGACTGGTTTGCCCAAACCTCACACTTAGTTGTTTCAAAGCCAGGAATACAACCAGGTCAACCAACCTCCATAGTACCTCTTCAGCGTTTCAGGATTTTCAAATGAATCACACAACTCAATAATGTAGGAATTTCAGACTATGGCCAAGTAATTTCTCCAAATTAAAAAAATCCGCCTTATAATCCTCTTGTACTATATTGTTCTCATGCCTGAACACACGGATGTAGCTCTGGGCAACTTTACATTTCTTTAGCGTACACACTCATCAGAATAAGTAAAGGAGTGACAATGTAAAGACTTGGTGAGGATACGGAATAACTGGAACTCTTACACTACTGGTACATGTCTAATTGGTACAACCACTTTGGGAAAAGTTTGGTGGCATTTAGTGAATCTAAACATATGTATGCCCTGTGAACCTGAAATTTTACTTGATCCAACAGAAATGAGTGCTTATTTCCACCAAAACCATGCACAAGAATGTCTGTAGCAGCTTTATTCCAAATATCCCCAAACTGGAAACAACCTAAACGCCCATCAACAACAGAATGGATAGATTAGTAATAGTATATTCATACAATATTGCATTGCAACTAAAAGGAACAAACTACTGATTCACTCAACATGGATGGATTACACAGGCATGCTGAAAGAAATCACACACAAAAGAATACAAAGCTGTGATTCCATTTATATTAAGTTCAAAATCAGGCAAAACCAATCTATGTCAATACTGCCTGGGAAGGAACACAGAGAGCCTTCTGGGGTATTAGAAAGGTTTTACATCTCCACCTGGGGTGGTTACAAGACACAGGTACATATAAATTCATCTAGCTGTACCTTTAAGGCTGTACAAATTACTGTATGCAAATTACACTTCAATTAAAAAGAAGACAACAATTTGGTGAATAAAAAATTTGATTAGGGCTTCCCTGGTGGCGCAGTGGTTGACAGTCCACCTGCAGATGCAGGGGACACAGGTTCGTGCCCCGGTCCGGGAGGATCCCACATGCCGCGGAGCGGCTGGGCCCGTGAGCCATGGCCGCTGAACCTGCGCGTCCGGAGCCTGTGCTCCGCAAACGGGAGAGGCCACAGCAGTGAGAGGCCCGCGTACCGCAAAAAAAAAAAAAAAATATATTTGATTAGAAAAGAATAAGTGCACATCAGCTTTATGTAATACCTTATTTTCATGAAGTACAGTATAAACATTCTCATTCAACCCTTACAGCCCTATGTTAAAGTTTTTTTGCAAATAAGATTCTCATTTACTAGTCATAATTACTATCTTTAAAAATACCTGAATCAGAGAAGAAAAGAGGAAATAAAAATTAAGTGACAGTAAAAATTAACTTTAACATTCTTTTTGGGACTAGAAGTCCTAATATGAGTAATTTGCAGAACAGACAAAAAAACATGTTTTATCCAAGGTCAAGGACAAATCTTTTGTGCCCAGCTCTTAAAATGTACAAGAAAGTATGTGCTCTGACATAATGTTTAGTTACATTATTTCACAAAAATTGTACACTGCCATTTCTGGAGAGTATAAAAATCCCCACGGTGTCCCTGAAGGGCAGGGGGGTTGGGGGAGGGCAGAATCCAAGACATACACAAGGAGAAAGAGACAGACTCGTTGTATCTATACTTGCCCCCCTTCTGTTAATGCCATTATATTGAGTCATATGGACTCCTACACCAATCGGTACAGAAATTATAACGCGATTTTTTTAAAAACACACTTAATAATCAATAGTCATCACAGAGGCTCTGATGCTATCTGAATTTTTCAAATGAGGAAATTGTAGTTTGGATTAATTTGTCTTAGACCAGGTTCCCAGTATTTGGGGTTTTAGAAATAAGTACATTCTAAATATATACATACATACAAACCTGAGGATGGATAAGGATTGTCATCTTTTTATTCTAACAGGTAATAACATTTTGAGAGCGAGAGAGAGAGAGATACTATTGTTCACTATCATCAGAAGAGACAGCATATTCTAATATCTACACAAAGTTGGAAAGATATAATCTCATATTTTTAAGACTATAAAATAAATGTACAATGACTTTGTAACGCTCTGACTTTTCCTTTTTGCTATGGACCGACATTTGGAAAAGAACTCGTATTACTCAGGTAATAGGTGGAATATCTAGGAATCAAATACAGGACTTCAAACTTTTTCTTCTCTATCACAAAATAAAACACATACATATTAAGATTACGGATGTGTTACCAACCCTCATAATAACTGAGGCAGCTGGGATTACTCAATTTCTCCTGACCCTCAGTTTCATCAACCATAAAACAAGAATACAAGTTCCTACACCTTTCAGAGGGTCGCTGAAAAGACCAAACAAATGGTGAATGTATATTAAGTACTTCCTGCCGAACCTAGGACAGAGTAAATTTTCAATCAATATTAATTATCATCATTATCACCGTCTTTACTATTACATAACTTTGACTTAACAAACAGCAGCTGATTATATCCAGGCACGGTTTATTAACTTATTTAATCCATAAGTCAAAGCTTTAAGATGCAGGTACCTTTTGACCCTGCATAAAATCTACTAGAATATGATCATAAAAATACTCCACAGGATTAGAAACACTGCATGTAATAATCTCCCTTTTTGAGACCACCATGTACATTTGCATACTAAAGGCTGTACAATAAAGAAACTTGAACTTTGTTTGACCCAGTTTCCAAACTTCCTTGGCATTGAAACCTCTTTTTGAAACCATAGAACAATACACTATCACAAAAAATCCAAGAGTTTATATTGAATGTCCACTGCAGCATTATTTATAACAAAACATTAACAAAATAAAACAAAAATTTAAACAAACATAAAATATTCAATTAAAAGGTGATGTAGTTAAGAGAATTATGGTTTACGGGTATAATGCAGAAAATTAATGTTGCAGAAGAGAAACTGAAACATAAGTGTAAAAAGCAAGTTATAAAACTATATCTTCATTTATAATTCAGGATTGAAAAAATATTAATCGGATCTCTGTGGGTTGCTTCGATTACAGATATATATTTTTTCCATTGTGCTTGGCTGTGTTTTCCAAATTTCCTCACTAAGCTTTTACTTTAATAATAAATATGTTACCAAAATAATCTCATTTCTTACACAGGCAAGAATATATATGTACATGTGTTAATATGATTACAAAATGACTGCTCTAAACTGTAAAACAAACTGAATCATAAAAGACAGATATTCACATAAAATTTCATTAAACAATTTATATGATTCATCGTGTGGTACTAAAAACAAGTAAACACACACACGCAAAATCATGCCTCAAAACCAACACCTATTCTTTTCTTTGAGCTTCTCACAAAATCCAAATAAGATCTCTACATATAAAACCAGAAATGGTAATATCCAAACTAGAACTATGAAACAAATATCTACAGACACATACAATAACATTTGTTAACCTTAAAAACATTAGAGAAATTAAACAGGTTTCAAGAAGATAAGGATGGTCTGCTACAACTCCTTTAAAATTAACACACACAGAACAATACTATATATTGTCTATGCATACATGCAAATATAATAAAAATGCAAAAACACACAATGAGAACGATACCCACTAGCTTTGGGATAGTTGTCACCACTGAGAAGGACAGAGGAAGAAAGCAGGGGAGAGCAGAAGGCTTTCGCCTTAAAGTTTCTTTCTTTTTTTTTTTTTAAAGAACACCAGAGTTTTGAAGTTAAAATGGCAAAATGCTAACAACTTCAATCAGGGAGGTAGGTACACAGAAATGTGTTTTCTTATTTTCTGTACTTTTTCTAAATACTTGCATTTATTAAAAATAAAACTTTGAAAGAACTGTATTTTGCTTTAGCTCCTGACTCCATGTGCAGATTGATTAGGAACAGGTGTAGGCGTTCTGCGCCTCAATCAGTGGTCCTGGGATGGCTCCAGGCTGTCATCTGCTTCCTCCAGAGAGGCCAGAGAAGCAGCTATCTTGTTGAAAAAAGAACCCCCAGGAATCCTTCTGGGGGAGACATGGCCCCAGTTGCTAGGATCTAAGTCCTCAACCCTGAGAGAGGCAATCCAGAAGTCAGAACAATTCCCAGCAACGCTAGGTACAAAGGAACCTGATAAATGAGATGGTCCTGCAAATCCAACTTTTAGTTCCTATTTAGTTACTCTTAAAATCATGTGCTTTTGGCTGTGAGTCAAAGAGCAGAATGCCAATGCTTATGCACGGGGTGAAGGAGACAGTGGGTAAACAAGCGAAAGCAGAATCAGTGGGCAAACTCTCTCACCTTAAGGTACAAACACATGTACTTCCCCAACTGAAGCGGGGCTGTCTGAGTTCCCAGGAGGACTTCTCCCAGGTGACAGCAGCAATCAAGCGACCTCTCAATTTCCAGCCCTGTGCCCGAAACATGGCCCCACTCACTCATCCTCTCAACAACTATTAATTATTGCTAGGTTGGCAGTACTGAACCACGCTTACATGCATGGGCTTGGAATCCACCAAGCTAGGCTCGTAGCCTTGCCCTGACACTCCACTGGTTACGTGATCCTGGCCATTACTCCACCTCACAAAGCCTTAAGCTCCCTCTTTTCTAAGTCAGTATGTCTTGCGCCTAAGTCAGCAGTATCTGGTTAACAGGACTGTTGGGAGGATTAAATTGGGTGATGCAAGTGAAACACTTTGCACAGTACTTGGTATATAGTTCCTTATTTACCGGGCTCCAGACTCAATTCTGGTGATAAAAGGATGACCAAGATAGTCAGGGACCCTGCACTGATACATGTTACAGATTCAGTGATGAAAACGTTCGCAAAGTGCCCAAAATTAAGAGTTTCAAGATGGTAACCACAGAGCATTAAGCCAAGCATGGGGGCCCTTCTAAGCCACACGCCCACGAAGCCAGCCCTGCCGGAAGTAAATGTGCTCAAACACTTTGCTGATACTCAGAAATGAGGGTCAACAAGAACTGGGCTTCTTAGATTCAACCAAACACCAGAAGCATTTAGGGAGATGCCTGGGCAGAGCACAGCATAACGGAGGGACTGCAGGCTCCAAAATAAAAGCCCATCATTAACTCAATTTGTGAGAAGTATCAGCATTTGCTAACTAAAATGCAGTTACCAGACATTCCCTAAAAATCTTTTCTTCCTTCTAGTCTACCTCAAAAACAAACGCTTTGGAATTCATGTCATCAGGAGACTTTGCCCAACTGAAATCCATAAGCAAAAGGCTACTTGGGGCCTAGTGTCTGCTGGGCACAGACCCACTTCCCATCAGCCCTTGGTTAAGGAGCAGAGCAGACTTCAAATACACTGCCAAATAGATTCTGAGTCTCAGGGACTTCTGAGTCTTCAAAAGATGACTGGGGCTTGTGGCCCTGAAGGTGCCCTTGAAGTGACACTAGGGGGCAGAGTACCAGGGTGCCTGGAAACCCATTTGTGGTCACTTGATGCAACACTGGATGGTGAAGGCCACCTCAGTGCCCAGAGTCGGGAGGCTCAGGACACAACACAGTTCTCTTTCTATCCGGCCTTCTTCTTAACAGTCATGTAGCGGAGCCAAGTCCTCGAGCGCGTGGGAGCATCAGTCAGCCTGCTCCTGGCACCTGATTTCTTGACTCAAGAAGCAGCATGGTAATTACATGAAATACACTGTAAAAATTTCAACTGCATTCCAACAGCTTTAACACCAAGCTGGAAGGAATGCAGTGAAGAGGGAAGGCTCTGGGGCCACAATCCCAGCTAATTACTTGTTAGCTGTGTGAACTTGGTGAAATTACACAACCTCTCTGAGCCTTGGTTTAATGCATTACACGTGGAAAGCACTTACATTATCTGGCACCACAGCAAATGCTCAATAAATGTTAACTGATCTTACCCTCATAACTCCTATGCTTAATTCCCTCACCCCCCAGCATGCCTACAAGCACCTGGCTTAGGCGTCCTTCAGAATGCAAGCTCCCAGAGGGCAGGAATCACGTCCCCATGTGTCCTCTCTTGGGACTCGTTCTACAAGCCTGGAACAATAGAAGGTCGAGAACCAGAACTACTGTTTTATATCGCAGCTCCTGCTTCATCATCTGGATATTTTTAAAACTTTTTTGATAAGAGAACTGTTTATTGTGCTCCCATTATTTTTATCTTATGATTTGTTAATAAAAGAATATCTACGGGGCTTCCCTGGTGGCGCAGTGGTTGAGAGTCCGCCTGCCGATGCAGGGGACACAGGTTCGTGCCCCGGTCCGGGAAGATCCCACATGCCGCGGAGCGGCTGGGCCCGTGAGCCATAGCCGCTGGGCCTGCGCGTCTGAAGCCTGTGCTCCGCAACGGGAGAGGCCACAACAGTGAGAGGCCCATGTACCGCAAAAAAAAAAAAAAAAAGAATATCTACGTTACTGACTAATCCAGTTGCAGTTAAAATTTAAAAATATGTGGCTTATGTCATTATGTTACACATAGTCAGAACATACAAGTTATAATGTTCACAGTCATTCATGGTCGAAAACAGCACACTTTTAAGACAACAGAACATCAGATGAAGTCACAACTGTGCCTTCACTCCTCGTTTTGAATGGGCTCACTTACAACTTAGTAGAGCCTGAGAGCTCTGTGTACATCAAGAGTTTCTGTTCTTGGTTGGTTGATTCCTTGGTTTGTATCCTGCAAATGGGGATGGATTTGTGCTGATCCACCCACCTTCTCTCACCTGATCTTCCCCATTGACACAAATTTTTATAATGACAGGTATAGCCTGTGACCAAGAAACTAGACCACATTCATCAACCTATACTAGGAAGAAAACTAGAACCCTGGCCTTATTATATCCCAAACCCAATACAGACACGCAATGATCATTATCTGACAATTAGCATCCAAGACTAATGAAGCACTTTTAGTTGTCACATTTTCAGGCCTAGCTTGCATTTTAGTTCACAGTGAAACAAAGAAAAACACATGAGAGAGAAACCTACCAGCAACCCAAGCAGCAGAGAGAAACCTACCAGCCAGCCAAGGAGCACATCAGAGGCAGCCTCCTCCCCCTGTGTCTACCCAACTGTCCTGCCACAGGTTCCTGTAGAGCCACCTGCCTGCCAGCCCTACAGCCAAGGGGATCCCAGCTGGGGGCTCATCGGCTCTGACTTTCAGGGTCATGCACAAAGCAGGGGCCCCATAAATATTTGTTAAATGGATTAAAGAAAATATCCGAAGGTGGCTTTTATTTTTATAGGTTTTAAACAATCCTCAAGAGAGTCTTGTGACTTCCTGCTTGCTGATGACACTCTAAATCTTTCCATATCCTGAAGCTAATTTAAAAGGTAGTCCAGGGACTTCCCTGGCGGTCCAGTGGTTAAGACGTCACCTTCCAAAGCAGGGGGGTACGGGTTCGATCCCTGGTAGGGGAGCTAAGATCCCACGTGCCTTGGGGCCAAAAAACCAAAACATAAAACGGAAGCGATATTGTAACAAATTCAATAAAATGGTCCACATCAAAAAGAAAAAACTTAAACAAAATAAAATAAAAATTAAAAGGTAGTCCATTATTTACCACTGAACGGTAACAGTCATTCCACAGGAGGTGTAAGAATAATATCAGCAACTTAACCACATTATATTGACATTCTACATCTGAAAAGCAACGTGCTGTGTATAAATCACTTTCCTTCCATTGTCTCATGTAATCATCAACGGCACTACACAAAGCATAAGAAATTTTATTGCTGTTATTTTGATGGCAGAAGGGGGGGAAAGGTAAAATCCAGGCCAATGAACATGAATCGGTACACAAAGAATATTAAACCGAAAGGAATCCAGAAGTTGATCTTATCCAACTTTCCAGGAAAACATGGTAGACACGTTTTCCATTATAACTTGACTATTTTCTCCTACCATATTCAAAAAGCTCCACACGTTGTCTTACTAATTCTACCTGTAAGAAGAGAGACAGAAAGAAAGATGCTGGTACTGCCCTTTGAACAGCAGCAGAATCTTTACCTACAGACCTGACAGGTGTGCACATGGCCTTTAAAGCCCATCCTGAAATTGGGAAAAAGGTATGTGGCCTGCCAAGCAGATTCCCTCGTCAACCGGAAAACCAAGATTTTTTATATTAAATGGCCACCCAGCCTAAACAAATAATATCTTGATAATCTTAAAGTTAAGAGTAAAAGATACATTTTGCATTCCCCAGAGCAAAACACCTAATCCAAACAGATTTTATCTTGTCTTACTTTAGAAGCTGGACAGAAAAGAAGAATTGTCCCTTCGGTCTCATATTCATTCAACTCAACAAATAAAGACTGGACACAGGGCGATACATATAATTATTTAGGATAAGCAAGTTACCATTATTTCCCTAAACTGAAATCAATGAAAACCCTATCCACCTTATTTGTCCCCTCTAATTGAGAGCACTTCTTTTAAGTTAAAAAAAATCAACAGCAGCCTCTAAGATCAGAGAGCTTCATCAATTGTTTTAATAACCGCAATCTTAATGAAAGCTGTTAAAAACAGCACATCTACGTTTCTCTCATTTCTCTTCCTCTCCTCCAAATGAAAAAGGTTAAATGATGACATCCAGCCTAAAGAACAATGCATACACACACACAGCTCCCTCTTCCAGCTTCCAACAGCAACAATAAGAAAGTCAAACACCAATTAAAAAGAAAAAAAAAAGAAAAGATGGCACACAAATTATTCCTGTCAAGTGATACACAAGGTACTTACTCTAGTCCACAAGCTCAACAAAAGCTGAAGAGTTAAACTCTCGGAATGAAAGGAGCATATTTTCTCTGGAAAATAGGTAAAAGGACTTGGGAACTGATTTTTAAAATAAGATCCCAGACAGAGTCAATGAAATTGATTTTCATTTTTTAGAAACTGGTTTTTAATAAACACCATATAAACATTATGTACGAGCAAATGAATCCGTCTGAAAGGCAAGAAGAAAGGAATGGTGTGTGGAACATCATTTTCTCTGAGAGCTGATAAGCAAAACGTAAACACAGAAGACCACCTGAGGAGGGTTTCTTCTTTTAAACTTAATGTTTAAGGATTTCCTTAAGTCTTTTCACAGCGGATATTTGGCATACTCATAAGAACGGACTTATTTCCTTTAAGAGTTTTTTTCTCACCGCCAGTGATGAGCCAAGTGATTTTTATGGGGCTGTTTCACTGCACTTGTGGATTTTTTAAAAAGCATAGATAAGGTGACAAAATAATGATTTTTCAAAAACAGGGTGTATGGGGGCATGGCAGGTACAACAAAAAGGCCATGTCGAACTTGGGGCCCATTGATTCTGACACAAAACTGTTAGGAAACTGACAAAGAAATAATCTGCTTTTAAGGTAATCTAGAGCCCCACAAACATTCCTCCACCCACCCTTAGACTCTCCATCAGTAAATTAACCTGAGTAATTAAACAGTCTTCCAATTTTTTTCCCCATGCAATTTGCAAATTTAAAACTCACCCAGTAAATAAAATAATAAAATACCAGAACAACTTGAGTTCCTTTTTAGAAACTACTTAAGAATCCAAAATTAGCTTTCAATAATATAGGTAAGGGCAGCCCCTTCCAATTAGGTAATTATCCTCAACTTTGGCTTTAATTCAGGCAGACTGCAAGACAAAGCCATGGTACTGTACTTGATAAGACAAGCTACAAAATAATCAGTTATTTAATTCAGAAAATAATCTTTAAGAAACATCCAACAACTCTCTTAACCTACATTGCACTTTGTATTTTAAAGAACCTCCTAATCAGATAACCCCCTTCACAGGCTCCCTTTATGGGCAGATAATGTCCCTTTATCACAGAGATAGAGGAAGTTACTGACATCAACAAATGAACCAAACAGAATTTGAACTCAGAATTTTTGACTCCCCTCCATTCACAAGGTCATGCATTAACTGCAATAACCACCCCTCCCCACAAGACCACCAAACCAGGAACCTTCAGGGGAAATAAGCCCAAATACAAAATAACATTACAAAACCAGTCCTCGTCCAGCGTTTCTTGACTAGGAAAGCATTCACAGTCTTTCTTAGTACAGAATTAAGTGTAATTCCTAGAAGGCACTGGCAAATCTCTGCCAAGCCAATCTGCAGAGAGAAACCAACTGCCTGTGTTCAACAAGATGAAGGGACGGTCAATGTTTTTTAACCATCTACTTCAACTCTGCATTGCAATAGCGGTTCCAGCTAACAAGGTAAACCTGGTCATTGTTTAGATCGAACACAGCCAGGGTCAATGAGGATCCCCGTGAACACAAACATGCAGCTGTGGGGAAATAATTTCTGGAACAATACATGGTTCTTGCATAATTACACAAACACACACACACAAAACAAGTGCTTTTTAAAGTAATGTTCAGCCCCAGCATTGTGCTGACACTTTTCCCACCTAAACTTCTCAGCGTAAGCCTGGCCTAAAAAAGCACAGGTGGGGTCCAATTCGTGCACAGGGTAAAAGCGGCGTGCATCCAAGGCAGGAACGGTGAGGCAATGCCTGCCGCTACCCAGTCCCTTCTACCCAGGCTGCGATGTAGATTAGTCCCGTCTACTTTATGGTAATGTGCTTTTAAAACCTCGCGGCGACCGAGGTCATAGCTTTAGAGATCTAATAACAACCAAATGACCGGACCTGCCGGGCACTTAGTAAGCCATTCTGGTTATGGCTCTTTAATAGTACCTGGAGTTCTGCTAAAGGGAGAGGGGGAAACTCCTGCTTCCCGGGAAAGAAAAGTCCTCTGCGGGAGCGCAGAAGGAAGCAAGGAACCCGAACGCGGGCGGGGGACGCCCAGCCGCCGCGGCCCCATCTCTCCGGGAGCGCCCGCGCGCCCCTCGCCCCACAGCACATCTGACCCGGGCCGCACCTTTACCTGTCAGCTCCACCACCCCCTCGGAGCTGCGGCCCCGCCGTCTCAGCTGCCGCCCCTCCGAGTCCCGGCACAGCTCTAGAGCTTGCTGCGGGAGAAAGAACCCCAAAGGCATCCCATCCCAAAGAAAGAAAGCAAAAAGGCTCTTCCTCCAGGCGGAGGGACATCAGGCACGTCGGAGTCCGAGAGGCGACACGCCACCCCTGCCCCGCACCTACCAGATAATCCATGTACAGAAACGCCTCAGTTATCCGGAGATCAGACATCCGGCAGCCTAGAGCATCCGGAACGGCTCCGAACCCGGAAAAAAAAAAGCAGCGTCTCCGGCTGCGAGCGAACAGCCCCTGAAAAAGCCAGCAACAACGAAAATAGCCGAGAGCAGCCGAGGAGCCGAAGATTACACAAGGGGCGCGGCGATTGGCCGGATGGGCGGGCAGAAGGAAAAGAGAGCGCTCATTGGCTGTATCGCCTATAAAAGGCAGGCCGCTGCGGTGGCTGGGGAGAAACGCGGGAGCTGCCGGGCTGCAGATTCCTGTCAGGAGGGCTGAGGGGGCGGGGGCTAGGGCGGCGCGGGCGGAAGAGCGCGAGGGGAAAAACGGAAAATCAGCTGGTGCTGTTGCCGCCCGAATTCTGTGTGCCTCCGTGGTCTCCAAGTTGGGTAAATCGGAACCGAGCTGTGCACCAGTGCGAGAGAGCCTTAGTGTCTCCTCCCATCACCCAGTAGGAAGCTCGCACTGAAACGTGGGAGGCGTAGTAGCCACAGATACTTGATGCCATTCTCCTGAGCGATTTCCTGAAGGCCCTGTGGCCTCGAGACTGCAGGGCAGGGATGGTTGGAATGTGTAAGAGGGTACTCTGAACAAGCAAGCATGTGACTCGGGGGTGGCCCCTCCCCTCCTTCAGGATGTGAAGCAAAGGCGGACAGCTCCAGCCTGATGTCCCTGGGGGTATACAGAAGCTAGTCGCGGTCAGAGGTAACCCAGGAGAGTCCCTTTCAACAAGACGCTAGATTGCCCCAGAAGAAGCCACTCTCCACCGATGTGAAAGGGAAAAAAAATTTGAGGGACTCTGCATAAGTCGGTTATAGACTTGAGACTCTCAGGAAGCATCAACTGGTCAGTTCTTTGTGCGCTTTGTGTCCTACACTGTGCACAAATCTATTGCCCCTGAAGAAAATGAGCCATACAATAAGCGATCTGAAAAGACCCGAGTAACACTGTTTGTGACCCGATGTCATCATAAAAATTAAAGGTATCTATAAGCAGGTGCACTTGAGATGTGTATTTCCTGGTAAATAATGTGGAAATTAGCATTGGGGTTTCAATATTGCATTTGGCTGCATTTGGCGAAAAAGCCTGGATCAGACAAGAATCAGGATAAGATCACCCAAGCCTCTAGTTTTTGAAGATTTAGGCTATGAACAACTAGCAATGCCAGACACACCTGTCTTATCAGGCTCAGGTGACTGAAGTGTGCTTGCCCACCCCTCAGCGTTTGAGGAGGATGAGGGATTGCTCTCACCGGTGTTAATAATTAAGGCTTCCATACAATAACCTTTCAAGAGTCAAACTTCATCAACTATCTTTCTGAAGAGGCTGCCTGCCTGTATAAATGTTGTTTTAGGGGTTGAATTTTTATTTTCCCCCAATTTAGCACCTTCCTCTTTTGTATCTTCAGGAACAAATTTCCATAAAATAAGCCTACCTGGGGCTGCCGAAACAGTTCTGTGAGACAACAATGGAATTCACCCTAGATTTGCAGATAACCCAGAAGGAAGGGTAGCCCTTTAGAGGGGGCTCCAGATTGGTGAGCCCCATGATTTGGGGGAACTCATCTCTCTGAACCTGTTACCTCAGCAGCAAAATGAGAATAATTATAGCCAGAAAGTCTTTTGAAGGAATTAAAAGCCTATAAGTATACACACACTTAGTAGAGAGCTTGATTTTGTTAATCAATTTACAGACAAGTGTGTGTGTAAATAAATTATACTTCTGAAGAAATTACAGTGAGTTTTTATGCAGGAGCTAACTAGACTCAATAGCATCAAGCCATTAGATCCTACTTTAATTGGTATTGACATGATGTTTGGTTTAGGTTAGAACACACGTAGGTTTGGAAGAGATTTTTGACCTGGATTATGGAGATGATGATCTACCACAAACCTACAGCACAACTGGTTGAAACTAATTGCAGAAGTTAAAGGCCTCTCAAAGCTGCTAGCAAAAGTAATTCAAATAGACAAGGAAGTGTTTGATATTTTTCCTTTCTCTCTATGAATTAGCATATCACAAATAAGATAAAGGGTTTTAGTTAGCAAAGAGACACCTTTTGGTCCACTGTCTTACTGATAAGTGATGTCTTGACTACTGTCAAGTGAGGCTCTTGAAAGGCCTGTGAGTTTCTATGCAAGGGAAGATGACCATTCAGGAGCAGTTGGCTTCTGCCTTTCTTTAAAAGCTAAACTTAGGGCTTCCCTGGTGGCGCAGTGGTTAAGAGTCCGCCTGCTGATGCAGGGGACACGGGTTCATGCCCGGGTCCGGGAAGATCCCACATGCTGCGGAGCGGCTGCGCCCGTGAGCCATGGCCGCTGAGCCTGCGTGTCCAGAGACTGTGCTCTGCAACGGGAGAGGCCGCAACAGTGAGAGGCCTGCGTACTGCAAAAAAAAAAAAAAAAAAAAAAGCTAACCTTAGTAAAGAAAAAGAATCCTCAACAGAAGGTCATCAGGATAAACATAGTTCATGCTACCTCTAAGAATGAGTAAGCAGGGAAATGAACTTTTCAAGGAAAAGTTCCAAAGGCTACACCGTAGTTCTCACCCTGTTCCACACCATTTGCATATTCATTCTAACTGGCACCAAGGAAAACTTTGTGTTCAGTGTGATGTATTAAAAGAATCTTGTCTTTTGGAAAAGGATCCTTGTAAAAACCCAAGGCTTCAGAACTCCATGTGGAGCACATTTTCTCAATTGTTGTTAATCTTCTGGGGAGTTAATGTGTGCGCCCTTGTGCAGAAGAAAGAGGCTAATTTATGTTGGTATGAACAGATAATACACTGCCTACTACATGAAGCTGTGGTCTTATGTGATAGTTGGTAGCAGTAATCACCCCAATGCATGATTTGAAAAAAAGCTTGGAGAGGTTAGAATGAATTCATTCAACCTACCCCACTATGTGCCAAGTAACAGGCTGCAGTGTTGAATAAGGATTTCCTCAAGGTAGTACTGCCTTTGCTCTCAGTAGAAAGGACCCTCTTCCAGATGCCTAGAAAAACATGTATAAACTCATGAGGTAGTTACATTACTACACAGGTTCTGAAGAAAGAGGCCATCGCTGCTGCTTGTCAAGAGCAAGGAGCAATTCTTTTGACAGTCTGCACTCCACAATTCCATATATATGGCTAGCTAGCCACAGTTCAAGGAAATTTTTGTTAAAGTGTTACTTGTAGGAAACAAAAACAAATGCATTTTTGCAACTTGGTCTCCCAAATTCTACCATCCAGAATGACCAATATATCAGTGGCTATTCCCATCTACTTTTTTTTGTTCATTTCTATGATATATAATAACTTGCAGAAGAATACTGTCTTTACTAGTTTTATCATGCACACTCACTTCATATATTAAATTCACCATATCATGAAACTCTATAAATGTTTAATGGCTATATAAGACTATTGTATAAATGTACTATGTTGACAAATCCTCTTAGATATTACTGCTATAAACATTGCAGGGAATGTTTGCTTATAAACTCACGCACATCTCTTTATCCTAGACGTAATTTCTTGCAATGGAATGACTGGTACAAAGAGTATGTGAGCATTTTTAATACTCATTTTTGTACTACCTTCTGGTCTTCTTTCCACTACCCCAACTCCAAAGTAGGGAGTGCTTATCTTGCTTCATTGTTGCCTTGATTGATTGGGTATATTATTCCTTAATAGCTGAGAGGTGGTATCTTCTATACGAATAACTCTTAAGCCATGGACACTCCTTTTTCAGAAAAAATAAAGGTGTCCAGACACTGAATTCTCCAGTGGTCACTGGACACACTGAACATTTACTGCCTCCAGTAACTCCTGTGACTTTAAAATTCTCTAAGCCCTTTCCCCCTCAAGTGGTGGCCTTGACCCCCCATCTCTAAGTTAGCCTACTCCCCTTTCTCTGCTTCCTAAACCTTCCTAGTACCACTGTGTCCTGAAAGATGAACCTCAGAGTGGGATGACTCCACATGAAGCTGTTAACAGAACTTGGTTCATGAACGGAAGACATCAGAATGAGGTTGGGAGAGCACGGACTTATTCTAAAAATATAACTCACTTCTTCCAAAAAGTATTTGCTGGGCCTTGGAGTATTAAAACAAGATCAGGCATTTAAAATGAATAATCAGGGGGGACATTCACGATGGCAGAAGAGTAAGATGTGGAGATCACCTTCCTCCCCACAAATACATCAAAGATACATCTACGGGCTTCCCTGGTGGCACAGTGGTTGAGAGTCCGCCTGCCGATGCAGGGGATGCGGGTTCGTGCCCCGGTCCGGGAAGATCCCATATGCCGCGGAGCGGCTGGGCCCGTGAGCCATGGCCGCTGAGCCTGCGCGTCCGGAGCCTGTGCTCCGCAGCGGGAGAGGCCACCACAGTGAGAGGCCCGCGTACTGCAAAAAAAAAAAAAAAAAAATGGTAATAAGAACATACATATGGATAATTACCTTAAATGTAAATGGATTAAATGCTCCAACCAAAAGGCATAGACTGGCTGAATGGAAAACAAGACCCTTATATATGCTCTCTACAAGAGACCCACTTCAGACCTAGGGAAACATACAGATTTAATGTGAGGGGATGGAAAAAGATATTCCATGCAAATGGCAATCAAAAGAAAGCTGGAGTAGCAATTCTCATATCAGACAAAATAGACTTTAAAATAAAGACTATTACAAGAGACAAAGAAGGACACTACATAATGATCAAGGGATCAATCCAAGAAGAAGATATAACAATTGTAAATATTTATGTACCCAACATAAGAGCACCTCAATACATAAGGCATGTGCTAATAGCCATAAAAGGGGAAATCAACAGTAACACAATACTAGTAGGGGACTTTAACACCCCACTTTCCCAATGGACAGATCATCCAAAATGAAAATAAATAAGGAAATACAAGCTTTAAATGACACATTAAACAAGATGGACTTAATTGATATTTATAGGACATTCCATCCAAAAACAACAGAACACAGTTTCTTCTCAAGTGCTTATGGAACATTCTCCAGGATAGATCATATCTTGGGTCACATACCAAGCCATGGTAAATTTAAGAAAATTGAAATCATATCAAGTATCTTTTCCAACAACAATGCTATGAGACTAGATATCAATTACAGGAAAAACAAAATGTGAAAAATACAAACACATGGGGCTTCCCTGGTGGTGCAGTGGTTGAGAGTCTGCCTGCCGATGCAGGGGACACAGGTTCATGTCCTAGTCCGGGAAAATCCCACATGCTGTGGAGCGGCTGGGCCCGTGAGCCGTGGCCACTGAGCCTGTGCGTCCAGAGCCTGTGCTCCACAATGGGAGAGGCCACAACAGTGAGAGGCCCGCGTACAAAAAAAGAAAAGAAAAAAAAAAAAAAACACATGGAGGCTAAACAATATGCTACTAAATAACCAAGAGATCACTGAATAAATCAAAGAGGAAATAAAAAAATACCTAGAAACAAATGACAATGAAAACACGATGACCTAAAACCTACGGGATGCAGCAAAAGTAGTTCTAAGAGGGAAGTTTATAGCAATACAATCCTACCTCACGAAGCAAGAAACATCTCAAACAAACAACCTAGCCTTACACCTAAAGCAGTTAGAGAAAGAAGAACACAAAAACCCCAAAGTTAGCAGAAGGAAAGATATCATAAAGATCAGATCAGAAATAAATGAAAAAGAAATGGAGGAAACAATAACAAAGATCAATAAAACTAAAAGCTGGTTCTTAGAGACGATAAACAAAATTGATAAACCATTAGCCAGACTCATCAAGAAAAAAAAGGGAGAAGACTCAAATCAATAGAATTAGAAATGAAAAAGGAGAACTAACAACTGACACTGCAGAAATACAAAGGATCATAAGAGATGATCAGCAACTATATGCCAGTAAAATGGGCAACCTGAAAGAAATGGACAAATTATTAGAAAAGCACAACCTTCTGAGACTGAACCAGGAAGAAATAGAAAATATAAACTGAACAATCATAAGCACTGAAATTGAAACTGTGATTAAAAATCTTCCAAAAAACAAAAAACAAAAGCCCAGGACAGATGGCTTCACAGGCGAATTCTATCAAACATTCAGAGAAGAGGTAACACCTATCCTTCTCAAACTCTTCCAAAATATAGCAGAGGGAGGAACACTCCCAAACTCATTCTATGAGGCCACCATCACCCTGATACCTAAACCAGACAAAGATGTCACACAAAAAAGAAAACCACAGGCCAATAGCACTGATGAACATAGATACAAACATGCTCAACAAAATATTAGCAAACAGAAACCAACAGCACATTAGAAGGATCATACACCATGATCAAGTGGGGTTTATCCCGGGAATGCAAGGATTCTTCAATATATGCAAATCAATCAATGTGATAAACCATACTAACAAATTAAAGGAGAAGACCCATATGATCATCTCAATAGATGCGGAAAAAGCTTTTGACAAAATTCAACACCCATTTATGATAAAAACCCTCCAGAAAGTAGGCATAGAGGGAAATTACCTCAACATAATAAAGGCCATATATGACAAACCCACAGCCAACATCATTCTCAATGGTGAAAAGCTGAAACCATTTCCTCTAAGATCTGGAACAAGACAAGGTTGCCCACTCTCACCACTGTTATTCAACATAGTTTTGGAAGTTTTAGCCACAGAAATCAGAGGAGAAAAAGAAAGAAAAGGAATTCAAATCGGAAAAGAAGTAAAACTGTCACTGTTTGCAGGTGACATGATACTATACATAGAGAATCCTAAAGATGCTACCAGGACACTACTAGAGCTAATCAATGAATTTGGTAAAGTATCAGGGTACAAAATTAATGCACAGAAATCTCTCGCATTCCTGTACACTAATGATGAAAAATTTGAAAGAGAAATTAAGGAAACACTCCTATTTACCATTGCAACAAAAAGAATAAAATACCTAGGAATAAACCTACCTAAGGAGACAAGAGTCCTGTATGCAGAAAACTAAAAGACACTGATGAAAGAAATTAAAGATGACACAAACAGATGGAGAGATATACCATGTTCTTGAATTGGAAGAATCAACATTGTGAAGATGACTCTACTACCGAAAGCAATGTACAGATTCAATGCAATCCCTATCAAACTACCAATGGCATTTTTCACAGAACTAGAAGAAAAAATTTCACAATTTGTAGGGAAACGTAAAAGACCCCGAAGAGCCAAAGAAATCTTGAGAAAGAAAAACGGAGCTGGGGGAATGAGGCTCCCAGACTTCAGACTATACAAGAAACTACAGTAATCAAGACAGTATGGTACTGGCACAAAAACAAATACAGATCAATGGAACAGGATCGAAAGCCCAGAGGTAAACCCACACACATATGGTCACTTTATCTTTGGTAAAGGAGGCAAGAATATACAATGGAGTAAAGACAGCCTCTTCAATAAGTGGTACTGGGAAAACTACATGGACAGCTACATGCAAAAGGATAAAATTAGAACACTGCCTAATACCATACACAAAAATAAACTCAAAATGGATTAAAGACCTAAATATAAGGCCAGACACTATAAAACTCTTAGAGGAAAACATAGGCAGAACACTGTATGACATAACTCACAAAAAGATCCTGTTTGACCCACCTCCCAGAGAAATGGAAATAAAAACAAAATTAAACAAAGGAGACCTAATGAAACTTAAAAGCTTTTGCACAGCAAAGGAAACCGTAAACAAGACAAAAAGACAACCCTCAGAATGGGAGAAAATATTTGCAAATGAAGAAACTGACAAAGGATTAATCTCCAAAATATACAAGCAGGTCATGCAGCTCAATATCAAAAAAACAAACAACCCAATCAAAAAATGGGCAGAAGACCTAAATAGACATTTCTCCAAAGAAGATATACAGATTGCCAACAAACACATGAAAGGATGCTCAACATCACTAATCATTATCACTAATGCTCAATATCACTAATCACAAGGATGCTCAATATCACTAATCACGAAATGTCAAGTGGATAGCTAGTGGGAAGCAGCTGCATAGCACAGGGAGGTCAGCTCCGTGCTTTGTGTCCACCTAGAGGGGTGGGATAGGGAGGATGGGAGGGAGGGAGACGCAAGAGGGAGGAGATATGGGGATATATGTACATGTATAACTGATTCACTTTGTTATAAAGCAGAAACTAACACACCATTGTAGCAATTATACTCCAATAAAGATGGAAAAAAAACAATGAAGAATCAGAGACTTCCCTGGCAGTCCAGTGGTTAACACGGTGCACTTCCAAAGCAGGGGGCATGGGTTCGATTCCCTGGTTGGGGAACTAAGATCCCCACGTCTTGCGCAGTGTGGGAAAAGAAAAAAAGTCACCACTTAAAGTGGTAAATAATTATACCAGGAAAAGATAACTAGACCTCACAAGCAACCATTATTCAAGCCTCAAGTACCAAGAATCTATACAAACCCCTCCCAATACCTCCCCAGGATCATTTAATCTCTTAGACACAGTACTGCACTGCTGATTGTTTTAGTTTCCTATTGACACTATAACAAGTTAGCACAAACTTAATGAAAACACAAATGTATTCTCTTCCAGTTCTACAAGCCAGAAGTCCTAACTGAGTCTTATTGGGCTAAAATCTTATGTTGGCAGGACCGGTTCCTCCTGTAAGTGCCAAAGGAGAATTCCTTCCTTGTCTCTTACAGCTTCTGGTAACATCCTTGGCTTGTGGCCATATCACTCCAATCTCTGCTTCTGTGGTCACATTGCCTCCTCCACTTCTGTAACCTAATCTCCTTCTGCCTCACTTTTTAAAAATTAATTAATTTTTAAATTTTTGGCTGCATTCAGTCTTTGTTGCTGTGCAGGCTTTCTCTAGTTATGGCAAGTGGGGGCTACTCTTCGTTGCAGTGTGTGGGCTTCTCCTTGCACTGGCTTCTCTTATTGTGTAACATGGGCTCTAGGCATGTGGGCTCAGTAGTTGTGGCTCGCGGGCTCTAGAGCGCAGGCTCAGTAGTTGTGGTGCACGGGCTTAGTTGCTCCCCGGCATGTGGGATCTTCCGAAACCAGGGCTCGAAACCGTGTCCCCTGCACTGGCAGACAGATTCTTAACCACTGTGCCACCAGGGAAGTCCCCTTTGCCTCACTTTTATGAGGACAATTGTGATTGCATTTAGGGCCTACCCAGATAATCCAGGATAAGCTTCCCATCTCAAAATCCTTAATTTATCACACCAGCAAAGTCACTTTTGCCTTATAAGGTAACATTCACAGGTTCCAGGTATTAGAACCTTATATCTTTGGAGCCATTATTCAACCTACCACACTGATCTTATGCAGAAAACACAAATACTTCCATGAAAATCTAAAGTGACAAGCACAATTTACTAATGCCTAAGAAACCAGAACATTTGGAATAAACTATCAACTGCATAAAGAAATTAATTAATTTAAACTTTTTGCTGCAGCCCTATGGTCTTTTCCAACTCTATTTCTGTAGTTGTTACTTCTCATCTGGCATTTTAAGTTTACCTTCCCAAAGCGTGTCGTCTTCCTCTATTATACTTTTTAAAAGATAGCCTTATTGAGATACAGTTCACATACCATACAATCCACCTATTTAAAGTGTACAATTAAGTGGTTTTTAGTGTATCTACAGATTTGTACAGCCATCAGTCAATTTTATAACATTTTCATCACCTCTAAAAGAAATTCTGAACCTTTTAGCTAGCACCTTCCACCTCCTACTCACCAGAAACCATAATCCACTTTCCGTCTCTACAGATTTCTCTCTTCTGGAATTTCATATGAATGGGATCGTGATGTAGTACATGGTCTTTTGTGACTAGCTTTTTTCACTTTACATAATTTTTTAAAGGTTCATCCATGTTGTAGCATGTACATTCCTTTCTATGGCCAGATAATATTCCATTGTATGGACATGCCACCCTCCATTTATCCCTTCACCCATTTATGGACATTTGGGTTGTTTCCATGCTTTAGCTATTATGAATAATGCTGTTCCTTTATTATACTTTTGGTCTCCATTTTTTGATGATCAATATTAACTTTTTCTTCAGACCTGTTCCTCTCATTTCTTTCTTTTTCTTCACCAGTAGCTAAACTTTCTCCTTCATAGTAATAGTTTTAGACAAATTTTTCTAGAACTGGTCAAATATGAATGCTATTTCCTCCCTTTAACATTGTAACTGAGTTCTTATAAGGAATTTTATCTGCTTCTCATTGTCTGATTAGTCCTTCACTCACCACATCTTTTGAACTCCATTAGTACATTTTTTTATTCTAGATAGAATGTTGAAAGGGTAAAATCTCTGAACATATTTTAATTGTACAGTGTTTACGGTGGTTTTGAACCTTCTGTGGGAAGAAACATCTGAATTGCTTTATCCTGCATGAAACAATAGTATGCTAAGTTCTTTGAAAGTCTTTGAATAACCGAGATCTTAAGCCCTCCTTGGTAGCCAGATTATTTAAAAAAAAAAAAAAAATCAGGATGATAAACCAGAAGAATCAGCTATGTATCTTCAACTGTAAAATACTCATTGTTCCTTGATAGTGATTTATTTCAGAGGGATAACTAATGCCCTTTGAAAAATAAAGGTGTTTTGGAGACTGAGATGAGCCACTTGCTTACTCATATTGGAAGATCAATTTGGCTTTAATAACCAATTTGCATTGGATTAGAAATCTGTTTTAACAAAACAGATAACACGTTCTTTCTTTTTTTTTTTAATGCTTTGGAATAAATTTAAGAAGAAAGGCACATAACTTACATCTTAAAATTTACAAAATCTTACTGAAAAACATAAAACAAGATCCAAACATATGGAAATAACCAAGATAACAAGAAGAACAACAACTAGCACTAATACAGCACTTATATGGCAGATATCATAGTAAATGCTTTACTTATGGTTTTGGGTGGGAATACTTAATGTCACCCAATGTCCTTTTTCCCTAAATTAATTATAACATTTCCTTAGTGCGCCCAAATCGACAAAGAACATATCAGAACCTAGAGTCCAAGGTAATGAAAGGTAATACATTAATTTCCTAGGGACCCTAATCATGTTACAAAGATCTAGCCATTTCTTAAAAAAAAACAAACTTATTTTACAAACTCTGTAAACCAAACTGACGTGACTTCCCTCCTTCCCTCATGATACCTGTGACCTGAAAAGCTCAATCATAGGTTTTACAGACTCATGGTTGACAGTTCATATCATTCTTGTCAATGATATACACTGTTTTCGTTGTTTGATTTTTCTCAATTTCTTCCCTTCCCACCTGACTTTGTAGGAACTGTGTTTCATGTTGGTGCAGGTTGACGCCCTCAGGGAAGCAAATGCTGAGACAGTTAGAAACACAAAAGGGTTATTAAGATATAACACCTGTGACAGAAAACAGCTGCAGGACTGGGCAGGGATAGGGGAGGGTACCAAAGAACACTGCACACACCTGACAAAGTCTGTACCAGCCTTGCTGGGAACTCCCAAGCAAAAATTGCCCAGAAGAAGAGTTCAGGCTGGGAGAAATGGCTAGACCCTTGTACCGCCACCTTGCTTAGTCATTGGTTGAGGGCAAACCCAACAAGAGAGAAGCCCAGGAAAAGTACAACCTGGGTTCCAAGGCTGAAGCAGAGCCTGAAAGAGGTGACAGATGGAGACTGTCAGCTAATCACACGCCAGGCAACTGGGCAAATCCTGTATTGAATGTTGCATCTCCATATCGGCCACAAGGGCGTGTCTGAACCTCCCTCAACAGCCTGGCTTGGCACGTTGTGTGTAGCCCTCGTACCATTAAAGACTGGTGGGTTGCCAAGTGTATGGACTTCACTATTTACTACAACCAACCATGTTGTCATTGTGTCACTGCCTGAGCATACTTTGTAGTACCTCCTGAGGTGGTCAGCCCTGAGAGTAGAAAGTAAAATTGACACATGCACCTGACACCATTAAATCTCACAGCAAAATCACAGATGAAATGACGTGCTCAATGCCACATATTAAGTTGCTGAGGTGTGGAATTTCCTTCCCTAATTGCAGAATATCTCTTTCCCCCTTAGACTGCTGTGGAAGTAATAAGACCAACTCCCCTACCTCCATTTGCCAGTAAAAGAATAAGAGGTCCACAAAGACAGAATTAGAGACACCAGCTTAGGAGAGAGCAGCTATTTTGTAAAACAGATAGTGGATAGAGAAGTGGCAATTAACATGGCAGAACAGAGGAAAAGCTGACACCTAAGCTCTAGAGTGGGGAAAGCCAGCAGGAAGCAAGCCGATTCCTGCTGCGGAATTCCCACCAGCTCAGGAATAAGCAGCGCCTGATTCTGAACTGAAAGGCTGAACACACAAAATAGCTGTGAGTCCTTAAAAGCTCACTTGAGCCCACCAACCTGCCTCCCTCCAGAAAGTCGGCTCACCACCCCACGGGTGCCCTAAACAAAGACCAGAGCGAAAGTTTACCCCTGAGATTAAACTGGAGAGGGCTCGACCTCAGAGACACCAGGTGAAACCTAAAGACACCAGGTAAAACCTTCCTTCCTAAAGGCCAAGAGTAAATTCAGCAGAGCTGGAAGAAAGCTGAAGAAATCACCAAAAAGACAAATGAGAAGCAGTTGAACAAAGAAAATTAGCATATCAACCTGGAGGCCTAGTACCCAATTAGATATTTCTCGACAGACAAAGAAAAACAATGGCAGTGGTGGGAAGAAAGTGTCAAATAATTCTAGCAAACGTTTCACAACCCAGACTATGCATTTCCAGGCTGAAAAGCCCACAAATGCCCAAAACAATGAGTGAAAAAAAGACACATTACCATTAAGGAAACAACAATGTTAAAACCTTCCCACAGAAGCACTGTGCCAGACGGTTTACCATCAAGTTCTACCAAACATTCCAGGAAGAAAAAATTCCAACCTTGGAACTGTTCCACAGTTGGTTTCTCCTGGGACCTCTCTCTGTAGCTGGCAGATGGCTGCCTTCTCCCTGTCCTCACATGGTCTCTCCTCTGCTCACTCACACTCCTGATGTGGGTCTCTTCCCTGTGTCCTAACCTCCTGTCTTTATAAGAGTTCCATCAGATTGGATTAGGATCCACCCTGAACGCCTCATTTCAATTTAATTTCCTCCTTAAAGGCCCTATCTGCATATCCAATCACTTTCTGAGGTACTGGGAGTTAGAGCTTGGACATATGAATTTGGGGTTGGGAGTGGGCAATTCAGCCCATAACAATATAACCGGTTGGCAATCTAAGAATAAAAGGGAATTTATTTATTGTGAAGAATATTTACAAAAAACTTACGCAGGGCTTCCCTGGTGGCGCAGTGGTTGGGAGTCCGCCTGCCGATGCAGGGGACGCGGGTTCGTGCCTCGGTCTGGGAAGATCCCACGTGCCGTGGAGCGGCTGGGCCCGTGAGCCATGGCCGCCGCTCATGTGGCTCAGTAGTTGTGGCTCCCAGGCTCTAGGGCGCAGGCTCAATAGTTGTGGCACACGGGCTTAGCTGCTCCGCAGCATGTGAGATCTTCCCGGACCAGGGCTCGAACCTGTGTACCCTGCATTGGCAGGCGGATTCTTAACCACTGAGCCACCAGGGAGGTCCAGCCCCAGAGGCACTTACTTTTAAAATCAATTACTTAAATCCCAGGTCATCTTTTCTTAGAAGGAAAAGAAATCATTCCAAAGAAAACTTACATAAAAATTAATTATTAATTACTTAACTATTAATTAATTAACAGCTCTCTAAGGAGTAAGGCGATTCATGAGAGCCAAGCTTCTGCAGCGCCTTCCCTCCCTCTTTGTCATGACCTGTGCCTGCACGTTGCGTTTAATGCTGCACACAGACTGATACATTATAATGCTTTGTCTTTGAGAGGTTTTCCTTCAAATTGGAATCTATAACGTTGCTGTGGTCTTTTTTGTGTGTGTGTGTGCACTTAAGTGGTATTGAAGACCTGACCTAATGAGAGCAGGAGGAAGAGACACCTCACAGAGTCACTCTTTGTAAATTGTCTGTCGATGAACACCCTTCAGTGCCATCCTAAGTTGAACGAGTTCTGGGACATGCTGTCTGACTGTGGCCTCATTTTATTCACTCTGTGCTTGTGTATGTTCTAGCACACATCGTGGTTGACCCGTGGTGTGCATGTGTAGTTAGCCCTGGACCTCCTGGCAGAAACAGAGCAAGAATACCGTGCTAGATGTTATATCTTGTCTTTCTGCAGCTCAAGCTGCCTCCAAGGAAATAGTTTGGAAAACAGAAGGATATTTGGGATTGGTAGAAGTTATTCTGGCATTATAAAGGGCATCATAACCTTGTAGTCTGAGCAGTTTTGCCACTTTTATTCATAAGAGCTGAAAGAAATTGTGGAACGAGGCATGGTACGACTTCATGGGATTTCAAAGAGTCCAAAGAGCAATGACTGACTTATGCCACCATCATTACATGCTATGGGGCAGTTATTTCATATAATTCTGATTCAGTTAACTAACTGGTTAAGATCAAGCTTTAGTAGCATATCCACAGAAATAAATTTCAATCCCAGGCACTTTACTAGCTGTGCGCCCTCGAGAAGAATACTTAATCTCTGATACACAGTTTCCTCATCTTTAAAATGGAGATAAAATATAGGTAACTGCCTCAAGGTTGTTGTGAGGATTAAATAACAATGCATTGAACACTCAGGTGCTGGCTGTTATCCTTCTCTGTCCTGAGTCCCGAAAGTTTTGTGGGAAGCATTGTGTATTTCATAGACAGTGCCTTTGACTTAGTCTGGAGAAGGGAAAGAATCCTGTTTCCACCACCAACCACTTAGGATCTCAGGAAAATTACTCAACTTCAGAGTTGCAATGTCATCTTTAAAATGTTGATGAAATGAGGGAAACTAAGCAAAAGGGTAAACCAAGGAGCAATGAGAAGATGAGATGACTTTTGTTGATTCTTCTTTGGCTTTCTCTAGTGTGGCTCAAAATTGAAACAGAAGAAATTGTTAAGCTGGGCAGTCCAGTAAAAGCAGGCTGGCTTTATGTGCCAGGAAGCTCAGTATTTTGTGTCATTTATGTGAAAGCAGTCAAGTGCATCAGAAGACCCTAAGCTGCAACTCAAACACGTTTTATTTGGCTGCCTGGCCCATTGGCCCACTTCCATCAGTGAAAACCATGTTTGCACTCCAGTGGGTGAACAAAAGCTTGTGTGCTATGCAGTGAACATAAGACTATGTCTCTCTGTGACAGGTGCCCATCCACAGAAGTGCAGGATTACTGCACTTCTCTTTGTAAGCAACATATCTATTGTGAGCATACAAGTAGGAGAAGCTCTCATTATAATGAAGTGAAATACCAATAAATTATTATAGGAAAGAGCTGTGCTGGAAGAACTACTTTCAGTCTCAAGTTCATAGTAACTTATTTTAATAAATGTTCTCCATATGACATACTACTTTGATACTGTCTAGACTACTAGATTAAATATTCCAGAGCACATACAAAGTACTAAGATGTAACCAATGATTTGAATCAATTTATCAAGGAAAAATATCTACTTTTGTCTTATGCCAGTAATCCTCACTGCTCCCCAATTTTTAGGACATATTTAGAAGGAAAAGAAGAAAAGTAGGGCTCCCCTGGTGGCGCAGTGGTTGAGAGTCCGCCTGCCGATGCAGGGGACACAGTTTCGTGCCCCGGTCCGGGAAGATCCCACATGCCATGGAGCGGCTGGGCCCGTGAGCCATGGCCACTGAGCCTGCGCGTCCGGAGCCTGTGCTTCGCAACGGGAGAGGCCACAACAGTGAGAGGCCCGCGTACCAAAAAAAAAAGAAGAAAAGTAACAAATGTTGCCTGGTCCATGATAGTACTGAATCTTGATTCACTAATGTTAAGTGAGGACTCAGTTTACACCCTTTTTAAAAGTTTTAGAGACCAGGTATGATCCTCTTCAATAGGAAGGCTAGAGGCTCAGATAACTCCCTCATGTCATAGCAGGATAAGCAATTTTGTTTTTCCACAAAGGGACACTTCAATAAGTCAGCTACTTATAGTAAGCAAAGGAAATTATAATCATACTGAAACCAAGTGCAGCTCTTATTCAAAATTAAGAAATTGAGTATTGTAATGTTTCTCTCAGCCTCAGCATTCTTATGAGAAATCACTAACAGTCATTAGATGCTTGGTTATTGTGATGGGTGGGGCTCTATTTCTTTGCCCAAATCTCTCAGGAAAAGGCTACAATTACTGGATGTATACAGGAACATCAGTCACGGATATGAGTGGTATTGTTCACAGGGCATTTTACTGTGCACAAAGCAATAACAAAATATTCAGTTCTCAGGATACCAAACAGCATTTTATGAAAACGTTTTGACACACCACAATCCTAAAACTTGATAAATTACTCTCGAAATGTTTAAGAATATGTGAGTCCAAGAAATGCATGTGACAACACAAACCCATTTTCATACAGGAAAGCCTCTATTAAGATTTACTAAAGAAAAAGGCCTTTGTCTTGAGTCTAGGATGATAGGGTTGGTCACTTTAGTATTTTTTTTATATTTTGCAGGGTTGGGTAGTGGTAGTAGTTGCCTCAAATCTTACCTTTCCTTTGGTGGTTCCATTTGTGTAACTAAAATTTCCTGTTATCTTGCACAGAATGCATCACAGACTGACAGTAAACAACACTTTGTACCACTGTGTGAAATTTAAAACAGAAATGGCCGCTGCTGGGTCATGCTGTTTTGTATCATATCAAAAATGATAGGCAAGATTTTATAAAAGACTAAAACAACCCTTGTATCGAGAAAAGCAAGAACGGCAATCATGACACGTGTAAACTTGGAAGCTGGTAATGAGTGATGTCCCAGCCTTCACAACATCACAGATATAACCCTTGAGAAAGGAACAGAAATCCGTTCACAGTTGAACAAGATCCTGCTTTTGTAAGGGACGATTCAGGCCATGGTGCATTTTTAGTAAATTAACAGATGTTTTTGATATATCTGTAACTCAGAAAGATTCATCATGTTCACTGGGTTTGACAAGTACAAAATTAAGCAAGTTAAATCAGTCCCAAGGAAAAGAAATGCTGTGTAGGCAACTTATCAAATGACCAAAAGCTAAAGCAATCCCCTAGGAGATGAAATGCTTACACTACCTGAATATGATTGTGCTCAGAAAGGGTTTCTATTAGAAGAACCACAGGTGTGAGATTTTATACGAAGTTGTGATAGTTTTCACTCCCATGCCTCATAAAATAGGGTGGTTTAATTCTTGATGCATACATTTGCATCTGACCATAGCACCGACTACTTGGGAGAAAACAGTAAACACTAAGATATGCTGTGGGCTCATGTCCTGACAGAAGGCCCATATCCTGCTTTTGACAGAATGCCCAATAACTTGGATTTGGGAGACAAATTCCATGTAAGTTCAAACTCACAATTCACCTTTTATTGGCTGGGCGACTTGCGGCAAATTATTTAAATTTTCCGTGCCTTAATTTTCTCATCTGTTCAATGCTGATGATAAAAACTACCTCCACAGAGTTGCTTGGATTAAATTTGTTGATACATGTAAAAGCTATAAAGCACTTCAAATGGTATTTGGCACATAGCAAGCACTCAAGGCAATTTCGTCACCCATATTTGTTAAGGATTAGTTGGGTCCTAGAAGAAGGGCAATTAAGATCTAGGCTGTGCAATAAAAATTAAATATCTTTGAGGCCTAAAATTCAAACACTGCTAAAGAGGTGGAACACAGAAGACCTTGAGATAGAGAACTTGGTTTAGAGGAGGGGGGTGGGACATTCTAAGTGACTTGAAAAGGCAGGTTGGAACATGGCCTTTAAGGAACCAGCCTGACTGGAATGGCAAAAACAGGTTGTGAGAGCACCTTGTCCAGATAAGATGTGGCTGATTGAAAGGGGCTTGGATTCCATGATTGAGGAGATCAGGCTCTGACAGGACCCTATAATAGTTTCCTCAGGGGCTGTTCTAAAAATAGTATTGGTTCCTAGAAAACACAGTAGAATGTAAGGGAAGAGTCTAGAAGCAGATAAATTAGTTAAAAGGTATTGAGGCCCATCTAAGAATGAATAGGTAAAGCTCTAGACCAGGGTAATAAACATGAGAAGAAGAAGGAAGCAACTGCTAAGGAAAAAAACAGGAGGTCTTTAAGGGATTAGATTGTAGGGAACAAAGAAGACAGGAGGCAAAGATGGCTCCAGAGTCTTGAGGATGCCTCCATTGTCTAATATTGTATCCAGATGAGATAAGTAGTTGGTAGATTGCAGAACACACTCTTGCAGAGTGCAGGGGACGTTAGGAGCTGGACTTGCCCTTTGTATCTGGAGGATTAAATCATCATTTGCGAAACTTGAGAGTGAGAAAAGAGTCAAGACTTGCAAGTGTTGCAAGGGAATCTCCCGAGCATTGGAGCTCCACTCAGTACAGCTGTTTGTAATGAGAACCACCTGAAGGTTTAACGGCTCATGAGGGCTGATACAAGGCAGGAAGAGAGCTAAGAATGAGCCTTGGGGATCATGATAAGAAGCTTTAAGAACCCTTTCCTTGGTGTGGATTTTGCTGCCTATTTTATCTTAATAACTGGACTGAGTATCATGTTATATCTTATTATATGGTATTCCACAAGAGTTAATTCCATTTACTCCCAGATTTATTGAGATATAATTGACATAAAACATTGTGTAAGTTGAAGGTGTACAATGTGATAATTTGATGCACGTATATATTGTGAAATGTTTGCACAATAATGTTAGTTAACACATCCTTTACCTCACATAATTACCATTTTGTTGTTATATTGTATACTCTTTCAAGTATACAATACAGTATTGTTAACTATAGTCATTATGCTGTAAGTTAGATTCCTGAAACTTATAACTGGAAGTTTGTACCCTTTGACTAACATCTCATTTCCCCTCCCCTCAGCCCCTGGCAACTACCATTCTACTCTCTGTTTCTGTGATTTTGATGTTTTTAGATTCTACATATAAGTGACATAATGCAGGATTTGTCTTTCTCTGTCTGCCTTTTTTCACTCAGCCTAATGCCCTCAAGATCCATCCATGTTGTTACCAATGGCAGGATTTCCTTCTTTCTCAAGGCTAAGTACTATTCCATTGTGCGTGTGTCATATCCAAAAAAATCACTGCCAAGACCAATGTCAAGAAACTTTCCCCCTATGTTCTTCTAGGAGTTTTATGGTTTCAGGTCTTATGAGTTAATTCAATTTTTAAGTACTTGGAAAGTATCAGTACTTAAATGCTGTCCATTGCAGCATGATTTACAATAGCTAAGACATGGAAGGAACTTAAGTGTCCATTGATGAATATGTAAGGAAGTGTGATATACATACCTATAATGGAATATTACTGAGCCATAAAAAAGAAGGAATTTGCAAAAACATTGATGGCCCTTGATGCCATTAGGCTAAGTGAAATAAGTCAGACAAAGAAAATAAGAAAAATAAATATGATATGATCTTACTTATATGTGAAATCTAAACTAACTAACCTCCCCTGCAAAACCCACTGAACTCATAGACACAAAGAACAGTTTGGTGGTTGTCAGAGGCGGGGTGGGTGAAATGGGTGAAGGGGGTCAAAAGGTACAAACTTCCGGTTTAAAATAAATAAGTCACAGAGATGGAATGTACAGCCTGGCAACTATAGTTAATGACACTGTATTGTATATTTGAAAGTTGCTAAGAGAGTAGATCTTAAAAGTTCTCCTCACAAGATAAAAAATTTATAACTATGCGCAGTGATGGCTGTTAACTGGACCTATTGCAGTGATCATCCTGCAATGTATACAAATATGGAATCATTATGCTGTACACCTGAAACCAATACAATGTTATATGCCCATTATATCTCAAGTGGAGTAAATGTGCAAATGGGAAAACTTCAGGCCTTAGCAGCATTCATGCCATAAATACATGCATACGGGCTTCCCTGGTGGCGCAGTGGTTGAGAGTCCACTTGCCGATGCAGGGGACACGGGTTCATGCCCTGTGCCCCTGTCCGGGAAGATCCCACATGCGGTGGAGCGGCTGGGCCCGTGAGCCATGGTCGCTGAGCCTGCGCGTCCGGAGCCTGTGCTCCGCAACGGGAGAGGCCACAACAGTGAGAGGCCCGCATACCGCAAAAGAAAACAAACAAACAAACAAAAAATACATGCATACCTATATACATACTGCCTATTCTCCTGAGTTTCAGAAAGGTCACGGTAGAGTAGGAAGAGCCTGAACTAACTGACCTAAATTCTCTTCCCACTCACAAGCTTCGTTGTTCTGGGTTCCAGTTTCCTTAAAGGAGTGAAAATTTTATCAGTGCGGGGTCTGCAATAACTTGTATTCCTTGGCTGGGGGACGCTGCAGGGATATTTATTATCGATCCTGCAGATGAACTGCTCCAGCTAGACACTGGCTAGAAAATAATTTACCCTCCTATGTTCACTCTCTGATTCCCATAGCACGGTAGGAATTGCTATAGACCGCTTGTCCGTTAGAAGCCCTAAATGCCTTTTTTCCTGAATGTAGGTGTTATCTCAGTTTGCCTGTCTCCCTCTCCCTCACTTCCATTCTCAGCCCTGGTCTACTCACTCCTACTGATGGCATTACCCAGGCTTTCCTGCCAAAGGGAAGCATCAGCTGAAGAAGATGGGAGCCGAAGGAGGGTTGTGTTATTCCCTCTCACTACTCCTGCTGTGGCATAGTGTGGCAGTGGCTGTCCTCCTCTACACTTACAGCTCTTGTTGGTAGCCTCCTTGCCTGGCTCAGACTCGCACTGGACTATAGTAACATCGGTCCGGTCCTTTGTCCCTTCATTCATGAGGTGGTCATGGCTTCCTCTGTGGCTAGTTCCTGGTACTTCTCCATCTCTTGTTGATTTTCCTACCCCTGACCACACCAATGAAAATAATCCCTTCATTAAACACGCTTCCAAAACCTGGGTTTGGAGTCCACACGTGTCTCTCGCCATCTCCAACTCTGAATCTGTTTGTGACTTGCAGGAGAAGTTGGCACCTTTCACCACAGAGCTACACATGCCTTTGGCCCAGGATTTGAAGGAGCTGAAGGACCTGGTAGGAGCTGGAAGAAGTGAATGAGTCCAAGTATACTGACGGCAGGGAAGGCAAATCCCTATCCTGGGTGGGTATCCATTCCACTGAGAACAAAGCGCTACTACTTCTATAGTGGAAGTGATCCAACGTAATCAATCTGCCCCCAGATGGCTAGCTAGTTCTCCCCTTCCCCACTCCTGCCCCAGGGAATGGTGCCAGGTCAGGACTCAGTGTTGGTTTCTGCTGGTGGCTGATTGGGCACTCAACAGCAGCTATAAGCTTCATTCTTATATGGTTCAGAGCTCATTGAGCAAGGGAAACGATAGCTGGATAGGGAAAGAGTGACTGACATCCCCGAAGCAGGCCACCTTGCCCACCTGATTATTAAAATCCTCTGCTTATGAACTTGCTCTTTGAGGAGCACAGGCATGAGACAGAAATATCTTCACACTCTCTGCGAATGCTGTCTGGTCACATCCTAGTTTTGCAGACTTCTTTGTCAGCAATTTTCCAATCTTATTCCTTTCCACTCTCTGACTATCCACCTAAACCATTAGCGACTGCCCGTCATCTGCATAGATCTATACCACTAGCCATCTCTCCTTCCAGACAAAATGAGCAACGAGATGCACTGCTCAAAGTTCTGCCCACTAGGGGCTGGACTTTCTTTAAATACTATCCTTCAGAGCCACCTTGGGTAAGGCTGTAGTGCTGCACTCATCCACTTTTGGGTGGTGTTGGAAAATCATGCAGAATTATCTAAAAATTTTTTCTTCTTTGGTCAACTAGCCATCGAGTACCCCCCATGAGGTTTTAGGTACATGTTACGAGGGAGAAGGCTGTACGGCAGCCATGGGCATCTGTGCCACTTACTCACGCAATTTACCTGGGCCTTTAGGACCACTGGTGACCAAAGAATCTTCTCCTGAGCTGGGGAATGACACCTGGAGAGGGTCCAAAGTCTTCAGGCCTGAGTCCCTCAGATTACATTCCCCGGTGAGGAATGGGAATGCTTCCTTAGCCGTCAACACCCTCCACCCCCCTTGACCCCTGCTGTCATGCAACCCCTTCCTTTAGTGAAAGCATAAGTCTACTGAGATGCTGGTGGAAGAAACTCCCAGCTGCCCTTTCTCACAGTAAAGGTCTGGGAGTGAGATGTCCCAGTGGTTGCACTCTGCAACTTCTCTGCTCCCTCTCTCTCTTTTTTTAAAATTTATTTATTTATTTTTGGCTGCGTTGGGTTTTCGTTGCTGCACGTGGGCTTTCTCTGGTTGCGGCGAGTGGGGGCTACTCTTCATTGCGGTGCGCGGGCTTCTCATTGCAGTGGCTTCTCTTGTTGTGGAGCACAGGCTCTAGGTGCGCGGGCTCAGTAATTGTGGCTTGTGGGCTCTAGAGTACAGGCCCAGTATTTGTGGCACACAGGCTTAGTTGCTCCATGGCATGCGGGATCTTCTCGAACCCGTGTCCCCTGCATTGGCGGGTGGATTCTTAACCACTGCACCACCAGGGGAGTCCCTCTCTGCTCCTTCTCTTGACCCCAAGGAGGCTTCAAGCCACATCACAGTGAAATCTCTCAGTCTTGGTTTGTTCCTTCAGAGATAGTGATGCTGTCACTTGGCCCTTCTCAGCATTACTTACGTTGAACCGCATTTTGATTTCGGTTCTGTTTCTGTTTTGCAGTATTGGTCGTGGCAGATCCTGTCTCATCTTTACATGAGTCTGACCTGTAGGAGGACTTTGGGTCTGGCCAATGGCTGAAGGTGTTGGCTGAATGGACAGGAAATGTCCCTTGAATGGAGAGCAAGGACTGTGTTCCTTCAATGTCTTAGAAGCTTATCCTGAGTTTGGCAGGACTCACTGCCGAAGGAGTGCCTGGTCTGCGGGAGATGGAGACAAGGAAGAGCTGGGATTGCTATGACGTTCCTAGTAGAATCTTCTGTCTGCCTTAAGATGCCAAAAAGCAGGGCCCTGGATTTGCAAGGTGTGGGATTGGCCGGTGACGCAGGTCAAGTGTAGGGCGGCTCTGCTGTTAGGTCACTGTCAGGGCCTGCTCCCAGGAAGGACGGGGATGGACTGTAGAGAGCCACTTTTCTGCATCCTGGAGTCTTCCCACCCAATCTCCACTCTCCTCGGACCTTCTAAGTTAGTCTCCATCTGCATGGCACATTTTTCTTTAAAAAGTCCTTAGAAGGGACTGAACAGTAATCTGAACACAGGGCATAGACATGATGTCTGTCTATTTAATTTTTAATTGAAAAAGTTTTTTGGTTTTGTTTTTTGCCTTTTGATATCTTCCTAATTGTCTGCAAATGAACATGTATTACTTTTGTAACTTCTCCGGGAAGATGTAATTTCAGCCAGGGCTAGAGTTTAGGCCACAGTCAGCTTCTTGGCATCAAACGCCACTGGCCTATTTATCTCAAGGAAGAATAGGAAAAGGTGCCCCACATTTATTGCCCCTATACACCTCTAAGCGCAGATTTCTCCCTAGAACCCTTGGTTAGTGCATTATTTTTAGTTTAATTTGCTTCTATATTAAGTCCTAGTTCCTGTTACCCTATATGTCTTAGCACCAAGGTGACTTTAAAAACAAACCAAGGGGGCTTCCCTGGTGGTGCAGTGGTTGAGAGTCCTCCTGCCGATGCAGGGGACACGTGTTCATGCCCCGGTCCGGGAAGATCCCACATGCCGCGGAGCGGCTGGGCCCGTGAGCCATGGCCGCTGAGCCTGCGCATCTGGAGCCTGTGCTCCACAATGGGAGAGGCCACAACAGTGAGAGGCCCATGTACTGAAAAAAAAAAAAAACCAAAAAAACCCCCAGGGACTTTCCTGGTGGCACAGTGGTTAAGAATCGTCCTGCCCATGCAGGGGACACGGGTTCGAGCCCTGGTCAGGAAAGATCCCACATGCCACGGAGCAACTAAGCCCACGTGCCACCACTACTGAGCCTGCACTCTACAGCCCGTGAGCCACAACTACTGAGCCTGTGCACCACAACTGCTGAAGCCTGTGCACCTAGAGCCCATGTTCCACAACAAGAGAAGCCACTGCAATAAGAAGCCCGCGCACTGCAACAAAGAGTAGCCCCCGCTCACCACAACTAGAGAAAGCCTGTGCCCAGCAATGAAGACCCAACGCAGCCAAAAATAAACAAATAAATAATAATAATAATAATAAAGCAAACCAAGCTAAACCTAAACAAACAACCCAGGAAAGAGTGTTGGCTTACTCCTTCATTCCTTTCTCTTGGATTAAATATCTTGACTACTATCTCCCCTACCAGTTTTAGCACAAAGAACAAAATACTTCAGGCACAATGAGAGGGGCTAGAAAAAAACCCCATAGATTGAAGTTATCACAGCAATAATATTGAAGGAGAGACCTAACTAGCTTAAGGACATAATTACATCTATTTTTAAAGTTCACAGAAAAATTCTTGCTGCATGTGTGTTATGGTAAAACAAAACGCAGGCCTGGGAAAATGACTGACTTTAAAAAGACTTGAGAGTCCAACTCAGAGTCCTTAGAGGTAGTACAGCTGGGGTCAATTTTTTTTGTTTGTTTGTTTTTTTATGTTTTTAATTTGCATAAATAGTCTAGTGCTTGGCCAGAGCAGGCATCCAGCTGCCTCATCAGACTGATTAACTTTTTATTCGCTCCACAGATACCAAAAGGTGCTGGCACTTGAGTCAGGCAGTGCTAGGCATCACGATAAGCCTGAAAAGTGAGACGCCTTTCACACTTCCACACCAAGGACAGCTTAGAACTTCTGACAATATTTTCTCAACATGGAGTTGAAATTATTTTGAGTTCTGCTAATGAAAAAAAACTACCACCCACATCGCACGAACATTGTTAGTGTACAGTAAGTCCCCTACATACGAACCTTCAAGTTGTGAGCTTTCAAAGATGTGAACGTGTGTTCCATCAGTGTGAGGTGTGCGTGAAATTGCAGCTTGCCCTCTGTCTCCTATTGCTGACAATCCTTCAGCTCTACCATCTCCCACCTCGTCTCCCTCCTCCAGTCAGTAACTCTTCTTGCCTCTTCACTTGTTGCCAGCTGTTGTACTGTACTGTTGTACTTTCCAAGGTAATGTACTGTAAGATTAAAAATGTTTTCTTTATTTTTTTATGTATTATTTATGTGAAAAGTATTATAAACCTATTACAGTACAGTACTATATAGCCGACTGTGTTAGTTGGGTACCTAGGCTAACTTTGTTGGACTTAACAAACAAATTGGACTTATGAATGTGCTTTCAGATCGGAACTTGTTTGTATGTAGGGGACTTACTGTAATGGTACTTCCACCACACCGCCCAGACTGACAAGTTGAAGGTCCACACTGTGGAGCCCTGAAATGGAAAAACCAAGTAGGCCCCCTATCTTAAATCACATAGAGTGGTAGCAGTGCTTGCTATGTTTGTGCTTGGACATTTGTGTCCCTTCCAAATTCATAGGTTGAAATCTTACCCCCTAATGTGGTGGTGTTAGGAGGTGAGGCCTTTGGGAAGTGATTAGGTCATGAGGGTGGAGTCCTCAAGAATGGGATTAGTGCCCTTATAATAAAAGAGATCCTGGAGAGCTCCCTCACCCTCTCTGCCATGTGAGGACATTGTGAAAAGGTGGGCATCTATGAACCAGGAAGAGAGCCCTCACCAGACACTGAATTTCCCTGTACCTTGATCTTCCAAGCCTATAGAACTGTGAGAAATAAAAGTCTGTTGTTTACGCCACCCAGTCTATAGTACTTTGTTATAGCAGCTCAGATGGACTAAGACAGTGCTCAATGTCCTTCTAGGTGAAGGAATCATGGTTTTGTGTTAGAGTGCCAACTATTTATTCAATAAACACAGAACATCCCTGAAGTCCAGTTTCCGATATTGCTATGGACAGGGTGAAGGCTTCCTGGAGAATCTATTGTCTTCCATACAGAAATGAGATTAAGAATGTAAGTTTTCAACCACATATTCCATGAAAAAGTAAGAGGAATTCCAAGATCAAAAGCCAAGTGACTGATAGAGAATTGCAGGAAAAAACAGATCAGAGTAGTTGGGAATGGCATCATAGAATTGAGATTTAACTCATCAAACACTTATTTAACAGATATATTCTATGAATTAAACCTTACAAGGACCCAAAGGTGAATCAGTCCCAGATCCTGGCCTCTTGCTGCTTAGTTTTGTTGAGTGTCCACTTGAACACACCTGGAACGTAGAATAGAGAGTGATGAGTGTCATAACAACACATACAGATAAAACTCTCCCTGTCACAAAACTTTAGATTTAGAAGAATCCTCAGAAATATCCTAAACCAATCTCCTCCTTTACAAATAAAAAAACTAAGAGTTTGTCACTTGCCCAACTTATGCTGTTAAGTTTGGGACTGAGCTGGGATTTGGACCCTGGTCTAGACCTTGAAGGACAGGTGAACCCAGGCAGAGGGAAGAGTAAAGGCTCAGGCAGGGTTGATGGTCAGTCAAACTAGTGCCCTGCCTTCTTGCTATTGTCTGTTTTGATTGATGGGTGCCCCTGCTGACTCATTAACAATTCTGAATGTCACCCCTGGGCATGGGCACTTCTCATTTCCTGCTCAGCTGAATCAGTGTAACAGAAGAAGGAGACAGAGTTTTTAATAATGAAGTACTAGGAGGTAATTAATCTCTTAGCACTGATACGGTACCTGAGATAGCAGAGCTCTCTCTAAAGAGATCACAAAAGGAGAATGAATGAACAAGAAAGTCCTATTACGTTATGAGCAGGGTAAATGAATAAGCTGAATCCAACACCATGATTTAATTTTAAAGCTCAAGAATTATGTTAGGTGAAGTATTCATAAGTGTTAAAATTAAAAAGAAGGACAAAGAAGTTTTTTACTTTTTTCTCCCGTTGTGCAGCACTGGCTCCGGACACGCAGGCTCAACGGCCATGGCTCACGGATGCAGCCGCTCTGCGGCATGTGGGATCTTTCCGGACTGGGGCACGAACCCGTGTCCCCTGCATCCGCAGGTGGACTCTCAACCACTGTGCCACCAGGGAAGACCAGAAGTTTTTTTACTTTTATGGTCATTAAATATTTACTCCTGGGAGGAGAGGAAGTTGGGAAGGGTAAGAAACACACGGTGAGCTTCTAGAGCATGGCAATTTTCTCTTTCTTCAATACTGGTAACTATTCATTACAGTATACATCTGTTACTATGCACTTTTCCATATGTTCCATTTAACAATAAAAATTTAAGCTAATGGAGAATGAGGTTTGGTTTCTATTCTGAAGGCTGGGAAAGTAATGTGGAAAGATCATCAAGTTCAATGAGCAGTTGCTTGTATACAGAACAAAGGAGCCTGGGAACAAAGTCACTACAATGGCATCAAAATTAGAACATGAAGATTAGCTATAAACATCCCTGTGGAGAGTAGTCCTTGCCAGCCTCTCACTTCCACACAGAGTGGTTGTTGTCAAGAGCAACAAGTGGTTCTTGCTTAACATGAAGTCAAAAGGGGCATCTAGTACTGATTTCCAACACTTCTGGGAGGTGTGGTCAACGAGACTTCTAAGAAAAACACACAGTAAGGGTTTTGATAGCAAATGGGCTGAGAAAGTTAAAGAACAGGAATGAGTCATTGATATTTTGAATCATTGAATTTTTTTTGCCATTGTGTCATTTTTATGTCCACAATTCAGTGGCATTAAGTAAATTCACAGTGTTGTGTAATCATCACCACTATCCATTTCCAGAAAAGTCATCAATTTTTAACCAGTAAAATAGGGGCACCAGATCTCTAGTCTGATATCCTTTTTGGACAGATTGAGGCAGCAGGGAACTTCTGGTGGTCTGAGTACATCAGGAGGGAGACAGCAGTGATATGGGGGCAGGGAGGGGTGTTTTTCCTAAGATGTGATGGTTTCAGCCAGTGTAGTTCAACTCCACCTGCTGCACACACTGATTTTCATAGTGAGCAGCCAGGTGAGGACACCAGATGATCATCACGTGCAGCCTTTTGCCAACGCTGCTGGGTGCAGTGCTACTGGATTTCATGGGCTGGATCCAAAGGAGGGCTTGCCGCAGCCCAATGACACAGAAGGAACTGCTGTGCTTCCCGCTGCCTTGCGGGCTTCCCAGAGCTATGACTCTTTTGTTTGGGGTTTGATTCTGCACAACTACTCTCTTGCTGTATAATATGCAAAATTAGTATAATATTGGAGCTAGAAGGACCCTAGAGAATATCTCTTCAAACCCTCTCACTGACCAATTGCAGAATCAAGGGCGGTCAAGAAGCTCACGCCAGGCAAGTCAGCAGAGGGATCTGGGTCTTCTGTCCTAGTCTCGTGTTTCCCCCCCTGCATTTTATTTATTTTATTTTATTTATTTATTATTTTTTGGCTGCACTGTGGGGTTGTGGGATCTTAGTTCCCTGACCAGGGATTGAACCCGGCCACTTGGTAGTGAGAGGCGGAGTCCTAACCACTGAACTGCCAGAGAGTTCCCTGCCCACATTTTAAGTTAAAGTGACTATAAAGACCTAAAACATTTTTCTTTTGCCTTATTTTGAATAACCAGACACTCCCAGGAGTAACAAAAGCAGAGCTAGGAAGGTCTAATCCGGTGGGGTTCTTTTTTGTTCCTTTAACTTTACCACATGTAGACCCTGAAAGTACAATAAGGAAAAGGATAGGACACAGTAACTCATAATATAAAGAAATCTAACCCAGATGTTGACAAAATCAGAGGTAATACTCAGTGTTGGCAAGGCGCCCATGTGGGAATACAGAGTAATCTTTCACATTCCTATTAGGAGTATGAAATAATCAGTTGTTATCTGGAGGGTAGATTGGAAATCTACCTGAAGCTTTAAAATACCTTTCTAAAATGTGCTTTCCCACTTCCAAGAATTTATTTGCAGAAACCTTCGCCAAATACCTAAAAAATACAAAGAAGTTCATAGTATTATTTGAATATTAAAAAACTGGCATTGACCTAAAGAGCCAATAAAATGGAAAGGGATATAGTAACCATGCAGTTACTATAAATAATAATGGTATAAAAATATATTTATTGATAATGAAATAAGTCCAAACTTTAGTCAAAAACACAAATTAAAAGATTCTGTTCAGACAATAAAATTCAATTTTTTTAAAATTTGGAATTGCATACAGTAGTGGTGATTAGCTTTGAGTGATGAGTTCTTTTTACCTTCTTTGCGCTTATCTGTATCTTTCTGATCTTTCTATAGTGAACAAGTAACATAACAATAACTCACAAGCCTCAGGCCTCTTGGTAAGAACTGAAGCCTTGGTAGGAACTCGGAAAATCCTTGTTTGAGGATGGCGTTGAAACACAATTTCTAGTTATTTTTGATTTGTTGCTATTTCTGACAAACATAAGTTTGTAAGTATATGCTTGGAACATATCTAAAGAAAGAATGAAGACCAACCAAGTTCAAGCAAACAGATTTCTTAAACACATAAGCACAAATCACTATAGGTAATGAGCACACATTTTGACTTAAGGAGGAGAAAGAGGATCTTTTCTTTAATAAGAGTGGTTAGTAAGGGAAACACTTTTGACTGGTGCTTTGAAAACTGATTTACACTCATTCAAGGAATTATTTCTTGAATGTACTCATTTTATTCTGGCTTTAGGCACACTTCACACTTGGCCGGTGTAGCATACTGTATCAACCAGAACCACCACAGTAAACAGATGGCACAATCAACAGGGTAATTGAGGAGAGGTTAATAAAGGGACAGTTTACAAAGATGTGAGCAAGGCTCAGGGAAAGCAGAACATCAGGGCTAGCAACATTAGACAGTGGTCACCACTCCTAGGTTGAAAGAGCAAGAGGGAGGAGCTGGGCTTCCCTGGTGGCGCAGTGGATGAGAGTCCGCCTGCCGATGCAGGGGACACGGGTTCGTGCCCCGGTCCGGGAGGATCCCACATGCCGCGGAGCGGCTGGGCCCGTGAGCCATGGCTGCTGAGCCTGCGCGTCCGGAGCCTGTGCTCCGCAACGGGAGAGGCCACAACAGTGAGAGGCCCGCGTACCGCAAAAAAATAAATAAATAAAAGAGGGAGGAGCTGTTTTCATAATCTGGAGAAGGCCACTTGAGAGAAGCAGGGGCTTAGTGGAACAAACGTCACCATCCCGATCATGTAGGGCAGCTGTCCTCCAACTGTTGCCTTAGCATTTCAGGTGGCTTCAGCTTCAGTGTCAGGGCACCTCCATATCAACACCAGTGTCCACAATCAACATGGCAAGAGAAGAGAGGGCACAGAGTAGCACACACCAGCTCTTTGTGGTTTTTTTTATTTTTATAAATTTATGTTTTTGAATTTTTGGCTGCATTGGGTCTCTGTTGCTGTGCGTGGTCTTTCTCCAGTTGCGGTGATCGGGGGCTACTCTTCATTGCAGTGCGCGGGCCTCTCATTGCGGTGGCCTCTCCTGCTGCGAAGCACGAGCACCAGGCACCCGGGCTTCAGTAGTTGTGGCACGTGGGCTCAACAGTTGTGGCTCGCGGGCTCTAGAGCACTGGCTCAGCAGCTGTGGTGCACGGGCTTAGTTGCTCTGCGGCATGTGGGATCCTCCGGGACCAGGGCTCGACCCTGTGTCCCCTGCATTGGCAGGTGGACTCCTAACCACTGTGCCACCAGGGAAGTCCCCACACACAGGCTCTTCAATACTGCTGACCGGAAGTGATGCATCACTCCTCTCATTTCATTGGCCAAAGCACATCATCTGGCCTTGCTCAATTACAATGGGGTGTGGAAGGCAATCCTCATATACACCCAAAGAAAGAAGAACTGGAAACATTGGTGAATAACACAGGCAGATAGTAGCCCCTCTTCTTTTATGTTATACTACATTTCTCTATATGAGACAAGCTCTTTTTTTTTTAAGGATTTAAAAAAATATTAATTTATTAATTTATTTCTGGCTGCATTGGGTCAATTGCAGCACATGGGATCTTTCGTTGCAGCACATGGGCTCTTTGTTTCGGCGTGCAGGCTTCTCTCTAGTTGTGGTGCGTGGGATCCAGAGCACGCGGGCTCTCCAGTTGTGGTGCACGGTCTCAGCAGTTGTGGCATGTGGGCTTAGTTGCCCCAAAGCATATGGGATCTTAGTTCCCCAACGAGGGATCAAACCCATGTCCCCTGCATTGGGAGGTGGATTCTTAACCACTGGACCACCAGGGAAGTCCCTATATGAGACAAATTCTTTTTTTTTTTTTTTTAAAGAAGATGTTGGGGGTAGGAGTTCATTAATTTATTACTTTATTTTTGCTGCGTTGGGTCTTCATTTCTGTGCGAGGGCTTTCTCTAGTTGTGGCAAGGGGGGGCCACTCTTCATCGCGGTGCGCGGGCCTCTCACCATCACGGCCTCTCTTGTTGCGGAGCACAGGCTCCAGACGCGCAGGCACAGTAGTTGTGGCTCACGGGCCTAGTTACTCCGCGGCATGTGGGATCCTCCCGGACCAAGGCTCGAACCCATGTCCCCTGCATTAGCAGGCAGATTCTCAACCACTGCCCCACCAGGGAAGCCCGAGGCAAACTCTTAACCAATCTTAGGACATACTCTAGAGCTGTGCTGCCCAATACAGTAGCCACCAACCACACGTGGCTACTGAGTACTGGAAACATGAATTGAGTTGTGCTATATATGAAAAATATACCTAGGATTTCAAAGACTCAACACGAAAAGAGGAATGTGAGATACTTCATTAATGATTATAATTGATCACATGTTGAAATAGTAGTTTTGATATATTGGGTAACACAAAAACACATTATTAAAATTAATTTTACCTATTTTTATTTTTTAAAATGTGGTTTCTAGAGAATTTTAAATTACATATGTGGCTTGTGTTTTATTGCTATCCAACAGCGCTGCTCTAGAGAATTCTCTTGGTTCCCAATAGGGTTCCTAATAGAGAGAAATGAAGACTCAGCAAGTTTTGCTAGAATTCTCCACTGAATGAATCATTACTTTAATTGCCCTTGGAACAAGCAGCTTATTTTAGTGTCTAATTTAAATTTCTTTATAAAAATTCAGGATCAGTTTTTCTTCTCTCCTCCATAAAGGCAAAGCACAGGTAGTTCATAGAGAACATTATTCTACGTAGAATCTTTTTTATAAGATGCGTCTAAACGTAATTCAGTTCCGTTAAAACAAAGGAGCCATTCAGCACATGCATTGTTTTTCAGTTTCTTACTTTTTCATTGATGCTCATTTTGAAGACTTACACAATTTTTTCAATTTCGAAGGAGAGTACAGAGAAGGTCATTAACCTTACCTTTTTCTACATATTTAGAGCTGAAGTTGTAAGAAGTTCTCAAGTTTTCTTGGACATTTGATCCAACAATAACTATTTTATGGCCTGTGCCAGAGATACCCCCTTTGCCCCTCTGGTCCTCTATCTTCCCCCTACACCCAGCTCTCTGCCCTGGAGGCTGACCGCTTGGTCTGCACCAGGAGGTCGGGAATGGAGAGTTCTGGCAGAAGTCTGCAAGGAGGCAGGGGAGCGGGGTCAGAGTATTTTTTCACCTGGCTCCCTTCCTGCGAGGTAGCCTAGGGCTGTATACCCAGAATTGACTCAGAAAAAGATCATCACCACCAATAAGGCGGGAAGAAAGGGTTTCATACAAAAGTTAGAGCTTTCACAGACTGTGGGAGGAGCTGGGATGTGAGGGTCTGGCAGGAGAATCAGAGGGTCAGACAAATAATCGTGGTCATTTTAGCCAGGTGCACGGGGACAGGAGTTCTCAGCACCATGGAGCTCGCAGAAAAGCCTGAGAAGCAGCTGTGCGTGTGTCGTTGTCAAAGTGGGACCCAGAAAAGGGAGTTTGTGACGTCTGTGGAAGCTGCTGCCGTGTGCCTGGCAGGGAGCTTGAGGCTGAGTTGGTGAGCAGCGTCTGCCATTGGGAACATGAGAAGGAAGGCAGAGAGGATCAGCTGGGGCCCGCCAGGGACAGATACGTCTCTGTGTCATCGTGTCCGACCAACGTGACCTTCCAAAGGTGACGGGCTTTCTTTCATGTTCACCTTCCAAATCTTGTGCAAGTTCCTTTTCTTGGTCAACTCTAACCTGGAACCATCCTGGGAAGGGGATTCTGGAGAATAGGGTCCCAGCCTTGCACGGGAGCCGAGGTACCAAGCTGACAACCTTCTGGCACAGGCTAGCTATGTCCGAGACTGAGCACCATGGCTGTCTTTAAGAGGCTTCTTTTGTGACTGCACGTTCCAGTGTTTGCTCTACTCGTCCTTTTGGGTCTCGGAGTGGTAGCAGCCTCACTGATTCTACCGTTGGGTGACTGCCCTGCCCCTTGTGATTCCCTAACTCTCCTCACTCCTTTAAATGATCTTGATTTGCGTGTGCCACCTGCATTCTATTGTGACCTTGACACCTGGTCCACTGGTATCTTGCGGGAGGCTACGGCAAAACAAAAGGCCTTTGATTGTCTTGGCCAATAATGAAAGGATACAGAAGAGCGATATTGTGAAAAGACATTTGCTCAAGTCTAGGAACATAAGGCAGCTTTTTATAGTTTTCTGTCTGATATTTTTAAAAGACTTTACAATGTCTTGTAGGAGCAACGGACTCTCTAATATGACTAAGGTAAGACAGGAAGTTATCAGGATGCATTTTATATAGTTTCTTATATATATTATATAGTTGATTATACATATAATATAGTTTATTCTTTTGCAAAGAAATAGCAATATTTCAACCACACATTAAGTTCAATACTCATCAATTATTGGTTGTCCGAATTCTACTTGTACTTCTTTTGCATGAGAAGTTCAAAAACTCCCTTTGTTTCCCCATCTGTACAATGAGGGACTTAGATGAAATTATCTCAGATATGTCTGTGCACTCACATTCTTTGAATCTATAATGTTTCAGTCAAGTTTGTGGAATATATTGGTGAGGTAAATGTGTGGAGACTTTTCTGGAGCACCGCGATGAATATTTTGTGAAACAAATTTCACCTTCCCAGCTGACTCAGAAAATCAGAGACATATATTTTTATTAATGCCTTTTAAAGTGTAAAAACGCGCACAGCCCTAATAGCACCACAGCCTCAGTCAGAGGTCAGCAAACAATAGCCCAGGGGCCAAAGGTAGCATACCACCCGTTCTTGTAAAGTTTTCTTGAAACACAGCCATGCTGATTTGTTTACGTATTGCCTGTGGCTGCCTTTTCACAGCCATGGCAGAGTTGAGTTGTTGCAATGGAAATTATCTGGCCCACAAAGCCTCAAATACTTACTATCTGACCCTTTACAGAAAACATTGCCAATTACTTAAGCCTGGCTTAAGTAATAAACTTGTAAGCCGCTTTCTTCAAGTAAGATTCCCTATCCATGTTTTTCAGAAATGATGTACCCTAAAATTCTAACAGTGGGTGATTTAAGGTACAAATAAGTGTACAGAGAAATGTTTACTTTGAAAGTATGAAGATTGTAACACTTGGTATAACACTTCCCAGGCAGCCCTAGGATCCAGTCTCAACTCTGTTCTTAACCAGCTAAACAACCTTGTGCAAGTTACCTATTTTTTCTTAATTGTAAAATCACGTAAGATAATATGTAGAACAACTTAGATTTGTATCCAAAAGGAAGTAGTTATTAAATACTAATTTTGACACTGGAGAAAGGGAAAAGCTCTAGATCTATGGAGATAGAAGGTTGGAAAATGCATCATATGGGTATAGATCTTGAAATGCAATGTTCAGTAAATTATTAAATACCCTTTTTCCTCCCATTGCCCTCACAAAGCCACTCCTGTAGCAGAAACACTTGAATCTCTCAAGCAGGTGACACATGTGAATTATGTGAATTATTCATGGGAGTGAGAAGCTGAAGCTGAATGTAGAAGGACGGCAGCCCAGCAATGCTATGCACTGGGACCCTGGCCAGCAAGGTTTCAGGATTTCATCACTCTCAAGCTACAAAGGCCTCTGCGATGTCCACCACGAAGGGCATCTGCAAAGGAACCTTCCAACTGTGGATTCACGGGGACTTGATCTCTAAATGAGGACTAGACAACCTGCTGAGGAAGCCCGTGTTCATGAAATATCAAAGCCAGAACTATAAAGATTTAAAGATGCGATGCAGGGGCAAGCCTCAGGAACAGACTAGGTTTTACAAGTTCATCTTTATATTTATTTTCAGAACAAAAGGGGTTTAAAAAATATATCATTACAAAGAAATCTAATTCTTCTCTTCTGGCTCTGCAGGGTTCAAAGTCCAATAACTCACTCTTGTGTCTCTGCCTGAGCTGGAGTTTAATAGATAAGAAGAGAACCTTAATGATTAATCAGCCTATGCACAGTTCCAGAACAAGAAACAGATGTTATTGTCATTTTATAGATGAAGAAACTGAGGCCCCGAGGGATCAAAACAGCTGTTTGAGGTCACATAGTGTTTTTCTTTTTTTTTAATTTGGCTGCATCGGGTCTTAGTTGTGGCATGCGGGATCTTTCGTTGCGGCTGGTGGCCTGTTTGTTGCAGAGCGCGGGCCTAGTTGCCCCGCAGTATATGGGATCTTAGTTCCCTGACCAGGGATCGAACCTGAGTCTCCTGCATTGGAAGGCGGATTCTTAACCACTGAAGGTCATATAGTTTTTTGTGTGGAGTGAAAACGAATTTCTGGGTCTCTGATTCCTGCTCGACTCTGCTTCTCTCAACCACCCTGCTTCTCCAGAACCCAGAACCTGGGCTGACCACGCTGGGCCTGCCTCTGAAATACTGTGTGCCCTTGGCATGTTGAGAACCTCTCCATGTCTTTGTTTTCACTTCTGTAAAAATGGTCGGGATACCTGCCTACCCTTCCTCATAAGGATGTTGAAGCTCAAATGTGATCACCGACATGAAACTGTGATTCACGGATTTGGCAGGCACTTATTTTCCTATATAAAATCATCCCCTTCTTATTAAACTAATTTCATTCCAGCAGCCATCTGCTCAGGCGCAGGGAATAAATCATGATTAAACAATGACAGTTGTGGTGGTCCTGTTCCTTTCTGCCAGTGATTGAACTAGGGATTGTCATGTGACCCAGAACTGGTCAAGAAGATCTAGAAGAAAGCCTGGAGAGAGGCATGGCAAACTTTAAGGAAGTCCTATGCCACCTGATAAAGGCACAAGTGATGTGAAGAAAAGTTAGTGTCAGCAAAGGATGATCTCATGTGAGACGGAGGACACCACACAAGTGGAGCAAAGCAGATATCAGTTACAAACGCATTCACTTATTCAACAAATATTTATGGTATACGCACCATGCATTAGGCACTGGGAATACAACAGAGAATGAACAGACCAAAATCCCTGGCCCCATAGAGATTATATTCTAGAGAAAGGAGACAAAGAAGTAAAACATGTAGTTTATTGGTGATACGCATGGAAGAAACAAATGAAGCAGGAATGAGGATGTGAGTGATTGAATGGTTGAAAGTTTAGATAGGGTGGTGAAGGATGCCCTCGTGGAGAAGGTAGCTTTTGAATAAAAGCCAGGAGGGGGCTTCCCTGGTGGCGCAGTGGTTGAGAGTCCGCCTGCCGATGCAGGGGACACGGGTTCATGTCCTAGTCCGGGAAGATCCCACATGCCGCAGAGCGGCTGGGCCCGTGAGCCATGGCCACTGGGCCTGCACGTCCGGAGCCTGTGCTCCGCAACGGGAGAGGCCACAACAGTGAGAGGCCCGCGTAGGGCAAAAAAAAAAAAAAAAAAAAAAAAGCCAGGAGGAAGCGAGGGAGTGAGCCATGGTGGAATCTGGAGTTAGAGCAGCCCTGTCCGAGGGCACAGCATGGCAACAGAGGGAAGTTTAGAAAGTGTGGTCAGCTGTATGGAGAGCCAGGCTGTGTGAAGCCTTGAAGCCACTGTGGGTCTTTGGCTCTTACTCTGAGTCACACAGGAAATCACTGGCAGGTTTTGAACAGGAAAATCATGTGATCACACCTTCATTTTAGCAGGATCATTCTGGCAGCTCTGTGCAAATAGGCTAAAGAGGGAAAAGGGCAGAAATGAACCACTTAGGAGCATATTTTAACAATATAGGTGAGAGCCATGGGTGGCTTCAGCCACATGCTGGTGTGAACGTGTAAGAAGTGGTCCAGATTCTGGTTATTCTTTGAAGATGGAGTTGGCAGTTTTTTTTAAAGATCGGAATGGGGTTGGAGGGAGTTGAACACAACTCTGAGGTTTTTGGTTCGAGCCCTGGAATAATGAAGTTGTCATTTACTGAGTGGGAAAGGTTGTGGGAAGGGCATGTTTTGAGGGCCATGTCAGGAGCTTGTTTTCATTTTGTCTGAGATGCCTATTAGCTGTCAAAATGGACATGTCATGTAGGGCACTGGTTGATAAGTCCAACAAATTAGGCATGAATTAAATGGGAGAAACACCAGAAATGAGTCACAGGCAAGCATCTGTCACTGTGAGAAAAGCAGGATAATTTCTTCAAGCTTCAGTTTTCTCATCATTGAAATGGGAGCAGCAGCAGGTGTTCTGTAGGTTTAATAAGAAGGTAAAAGTACCTAGCACCCTGCTTTGAGAAACAAACAGCAAGTAATAGTCCTTCATTCTTCTGCCTAAATGGAGTCATCAAGGAATTAGGCCACTTTACCTTCCAGTTAATTTCCTCGGCCTAAGAACCAAAGAATATCTGAGTATGATGGGCTTAATGATTTACAATTTATAACTATCGCATACGACTGGAGTAAAGTTTTTTTTTTCTATTTTATAGAAGAGGACAGATTCAGAAACAAAGTAATTTTCCCAAAGTCACACAGCTAGTACCACCTTTGAAGATCAGTTTTTCCATTATTTTTAACCTAACAAATTATGTATTTAAGGATATTCTCAAATACCTTTACTGTTTTCTAACACTGATTTCTAAAAAGTGAACATTTTCCGTCCATGTTAACAAGTCATTTTTAGGAAGAGGTTCTCAAGATTCAGTTTTGAGAGAACATAGGTCCAGAATAGTGAATTCTTACCGACGATAGAAACCAATACAGCAAGTATGAATGTTTCATAATGAATGATGATAACCCTCCTGGTTTACACCTATTGAATAGATCCGCTTGACAAATTCCTTAGTGATTATCTGACATTTCTACTCTTAGGTTGATCAAGAGGGAGAGTAATAAAGTTCTTATTAAGTTGCTTACTGATCAAAGAGATATTACTGAACTGTGATTTGATATTTTGGTGCTAGGAGCTCTGAGAAAAAATTTAATATAAGGACAATGTTACACAACTCTTGGATTTCAATTTAATCCTAAGTCAGTCCTGAGGTCCAGAGGGCCGTTGGTGCTTTGACAGTCGATAGTTGGATTAGGAAGTTGTTGATGAACAATGACGGGTAAACTGTGACCATGAAGGGAACACTGGGGAGATGCACTCACAGACTTGTACACTCAGGCTAAATTATACAGCAGGCAAAGAATGCGGTATTCTCTCCTTCCCTCCACTGCTACCCCCATGCCTATTTCTGAATCTTCTACAAATCTGCTTTAAAAAGTGACCTTAATTCTATGAGCATTTAGAACTTCAATCCATTATTAATAAAATGAAAGAAAACACAGATACCTGGGAGAAAAATAAGACAAAGGAGAGTTAAAGTCCTTAAAGGAGAATTCACACATACAAGACCGTAAGAAACACTGAAATCCCAAAAGACGAGAAGGCATAGATGCCGCAAGCCAACAATTCACAGAAGTAATATATGCTTAATAAACACTGGGTAGGTGTTCAGACTCACTAGTAACCAACCACAGAGACTTCAAGTGAAAGAAACAGTACCATTTTTCACCTATCAGATTTACCAAGGTTTAAAAATAGCATTCAAGGCCACTGTGTGGTAAAATCGGTATTTCATATGGTGTCGGTGGCAGCATAAATGGCACTTTCTGGGAAGCAAGCTGGCAACGTGCAGCAGCGACAGCACTAACCGCGCATGTACGCTTGGACCCTGTAATTCTATTTTACACATATTTCCAGTCACCTCTATGAATACCCTAAGACTTAAGGGAAAAGACATTCATTAAAGTTATTTATAAGCAAAACTTGAAAAGCTAAATGTCCATCAGTGAAGGTTTAAATTATGTTTAGCTATATGGTATACTCTATGTCATCATGGAATGCCTAAGAAAAAACTTATATAATATAATGCAGAAAGTATGATAAATAGAGTAAAAGTGGGATATGGGATATCTTATATAGATACACTATCTTATATTGATATAACTTACATAGGTATCTTACAGATATCTTATACAAGATGATCTGACCTATGTAAAATATATATGCATCAAAAAATATATTTTATTGCATTTCCTTTTAGTGTTTACTGTGGTTGATATTTAGCTGTTATAATAACAGGAAACTGTTTGAGTGTTCACACGTGCCAGATTCTGTGCTGAGTGTTTTACAGGTACTGGTATTTAAACATTAACCATGGGATGACATTTTATCGTTTTTTGAACCCTTACCATGAATGCTTTTATTTTTCAGCACAGATTGTACAAGTGGGATGACAAGTTCCCACCCTTTTTTTTTTAAAAAAAAAACAGCTTTATTGAGGTGTATTTTACATATCATAGAATTCATCCATTTCAAGTGTACAATTCAGTGATTTCTGCTAACTTTACTGAGAGGTGCAATCACCACAGTCCAGTTGTAGAACACTTTATTCCCCTGGTAAGATTCTTTGTGCCCATTGGTAGTTAGTCCCCATTCCCACTTCCAGCCCCAGGTAACTACTAATCTACTTTCTATTTTGATAAATTTGCCTTTTCTGGACATTTCACATAAACGGAATCATATAATATGTGGTCCCTTGGTATTTTGTATCTGACTCCTGACTATCTTTTGTGTAGAATGCCTCTCTTGCCTTTATTTTCAACAAGGCCAATCTCTGTTCCTCCTTCAGATCCTAATTTGAACATCACCTCTGTGAGGATTTCCTCGCTGAGTCTACCCTCCACCCTCTCTGGAATCAGTCCCCCCTCCCTCTGAAGAGCTTGCTGCCTGTACGTACTTCGATCATGGTGTGTGTGTTGGGAGACAAACATGCCAGAGCCATCTTGGAAGTTCCTTAAAGTGAAGAACCAGCTTTCCTCTGTCCTCTCCTCCCTGTACGATCCTTCATGGCATTGAATCCTTTCTCAAGCATCTATTATGTATAGAGTCCCAAAAGATAACAGATAACACGTTTCCTCCTCTCAGACCAGGACAGAGGTGTGAGGCCAGTGAGCAGAGTCTGCTCTAGATGTGATCACATGTCTCCCTTGGTGCTTAACCTGCTTTCAACATAGCCCTTTGTTGCTGCCAACTGGGGGCACTTCTGACATTATTCCCCACTGTCCTATGGCCCCTGACATCCTCTGCTAGGGGAAGGGAGGAAAAACATAAAAAGCGCTTAGTCTATAATCTTTTTTCTCCTTTGATACCAAAAGATGGGCGGGAGCAGGTCTGACCCGACCTGGATGTTAGGATTGGGAGAGGCTCGTAGACTGACTTAGTACCGAGTGCTCTCTTTTGTCTGACTGCTGGCCTGGCCGCTCTTGCCCAGGTCACATAACCACCTGGGTAGGTGACCACCCCTCGTGTTTCAGGTTACAGGAGAGTAGAAACATGTGAATCTTGTTGCTGCAGGAAATCCAGTTGTTCTCCTAGCTCTAAAATAAAATCTGGCGGATGTTTGTTAGAGACCCCATACTTCACTCTTCAAAGGAAGGAAGAAAGATTAAATGTGATTTACATACCTGTAACTGGGATAGGCAGGCATTTGGGCTTGGCGATAAGCAACGGTCTGGAGAATTTTGAAGGAGAGATAATCAAGGAAATTGCAACTCTTTGAGCGCAAACAGAAGCATCAATTAGAAAAGAAAGCCGAAATGGAGAGAATGTCTGTTGTCTAATTCAAGGCTGATGGGCTTCCTAAGCGTTTTAGACTAGAACAACTCGCATTTGGAGACTGCTCTGAGTTCTTTAAATAACACCGCAGATATATCAGGCATAATTAAATATGCAGTCACTAAAGGATGTTAAACTTTTTCCTCTTTCAAGACTCTCTGTGTTAGCGTTTAAAAATACAAGTGATGGCACAGGAAGTCCCAGCCAAAAGGAATTCAATTCTTTCTATCGATAATGGCCTAAAAAATATTGCTGCATTTGAAACAAAATCCTGTACAAGCTTAACACTTTGACCAGCTTAGACTGTGGCCGTGTTGGAATATTTGAACCCGATACGTAGTATGAGATGTGTGCAGGCCTCCTGTTCACTTCCTATTGTAGATATTTTCCCCTCTGTTTCAAAATCAGAAAAAGGAAATCCAACCCTGAGGGTTCCATTCCTGGCATATTTATGCCCCAGGCAGACTGAGAGTGTAAAATAGACTTTTCACAAACGTAGACACGTCACGCTTTTCAGCCCAGGACAAGAAACTTCAACCGTTGCCAAGGCAACTGCAAGATTCTGGCTCCTAGGCTGGCTGCCTGAGAAGCATCTTGAAGCCCCAGCCTCCTGTGCTGTCACTCATTGTCAGGCCAAGTGCAAAGGCCTTGGGAGTGAATTCACGGCGAGAATCAGCCTATAAGCTTCCCAGAAACAATGGGACCGTCTCTGAATTATCGAAAAAGCAGGTGGGGCGTCACAGGAGTGAAGTATACACATGATACCTTTTAAAAATAACTGAATGATCCTATAGTGATGGACACAGGTCATTATACATTTGTCAAAACCCGTAAAATGTACAACACCCATAAAAAGTGAACCGTTATGTAAACCACGGACTTTGCGTGATTATGATGTGTCAGTGTAGGTTTATCAGTTGTAGCAAATGCGGCACTTTGATGGGGAAGCGGACAGTGGGTGAAGCTGTGTGGGTTTGGGGAAAGGGGGTATATGTGAAACCTCTGTACTTGTTGCTCAGTTTCACTGTGAACCTAAAACTTCTCTAAATAATGAAGCTTATTACACACGCGCACACACTCACACACACACAAACACACAGATATAGGGAATCTCTAGGAGGGTGGGACAAGTCCAAAGGGCTTAAAGCAAGGCTGTGCGGGAGAGTTGCATTTGTTTGTAGCACAATAAGCAAAGAAACACAGAGGGTATGAAAGACCCAAAGAACACTCTGCTGCTGTCTGGGGGAGAAAATAATTCGGCTCACTCAGGCTGGAAAACTAGCAACACTGGGACAGACTGTTTCTTATTTATATTCCTGGATGAAATGCGGAAACACGCTGAGATTTGTCAAGGTTACAAAGGAGAGAATATGGCCTTAAGAAAGGTGATGTTTTATATAATGGCCTAATTAATGCTGATATCTGTCCATCTCAGCCTCCTACCGGGAGCCAGGAAACCTTACTCCCCCGAGTCTATCCAGGGCCCAGACACCGGGGACTATTGTGTAACCACTGGAGGAGCATCTGTAGCTACTGCTGTTTATTTTGAGCCCCTCCCCTTTTCTTTCCTCGACTCTGGTAATAGTTTTTGTTGCAGCTAGTACTGTTGCCCTTGCAAAGCCATGTCGGTGTGTACTGTCAGGGAGTAGAGGGGATAACTGTCAAAGTGAAGATGAGGGGTCCTCCCAATAAAGCAATCTTGGGAAACCTGGGGTTAAGGTCACACATGCTTGCATTTTCACCTTGCCACCCTGAGGTCCTTTTTCCCACTCAAGTGGACCAGTTCAATCCAGTGTCTCTGATCTTGACCTTGATAAACCAAAACCATGACCGTGAAGTGAGTACATGTTGATAATAGAGCAGAGCAATTAAGATGTTGGGCTCTACAGGGTCAGATGGCTTTACAGGTGAATTCTAGCAAACACTGAGAGAACAGCTAACACCTACCCTCCTCAAACTCTTCCAAACTATAGCAGAGGGAGGAACACTCCCAAACTCATTCTACGAGGCCACCATAACCCTGATACCAAAACCAGACAAAGATGCTACAAAAAAAGAAAATATCACTAATATCGCTAATATCACTGATGAACATAGGTGCAAAAATCCTCAACAAAACACTAGCAAACAGAATCCAGCAGCACATTGAAAGGATCACACACCATGATCAAGAAGGGTTTATCCCAGGAATGCAAGGATTCTTCAGTATATGCAAATTAATCAATGTGACACACCATATTAACAAACTGAAGTTTGATAAAAACTTTATGATAATCTCAATAGATGCAGAAAAAACTTTTGACAAAATTTAACACCCATTTATGATAAAAACTCTCCAGAAAGTGGGCATAGAGGCAACTTACCTCAACAAAATAAAGGCTATATATGACAAAGCCACAGCCAACATCATTCTCAATGGTGAAAAACTGAAACCATTTCCTCTAAGATCAGGAAAAAGACAAGGTTGCCCACTCTCACCACTGTTATTCAACACAGTTTTGGAAGGTTTAGCCACAGCAATCAGAGAAGAAAAAGAAATAAAAGGAATCCAAATTGGAAAAGAAGTAAAATCGTCACTGTTTGCAGATGACATGATACTATACATAGAAAATTCTAAAGATGCCACCAGAAAACTACTAGAGCTAATCAATGAAACTGGTAAAGTAGCAAGATACAAAATTAATGCACAGAAATCTCTTGCATTCTTATACACTAACAACAAAAATTCTGAAAGAGAAATTAAGGAAACTCTCCCATTTACCATTGCAACAAAAAGAATAAAATACCTAGGAATAAACCTACTTAAGGAGACAAAAGACCTGTATGCAGAAAACTATAAGACATTATTAAAGAAATCAAAGGTGATACAAACAGATGGAGAGATATACCATGTTCTTGGATTGGAAGAATTGACATTGTGAAAATGACTATACTACCCAAAGCAATCTACAGATTCAGTGTAATCCCTATCAAATTACCAATGGCATTTTTCACAGAACTAGAACAAACAATTTTACAATTTGTATGGGAACACAAAAGACCCTGAATAGCCAAAGCAATCCTGAGAAAGAAAAACGGAGTTGGAGGAATCAGACTCCCGGACTTCAGACTGTATTACAAAGCTACAGTTATGAAGACAGTATGGTACTGACATAAAAACAGAAATATTGATCAATGGAACAGGATAGAAAGCCCAGAGATAAACCCACACACATATGGTCACCTTATCTTTGATAAGGAGGCAAGAATATATAATGGAGAAATGACAGCCTCTTCAATAAGTGGTGCTGGGAAAACTGGACAGCTACATGTAAAAGAAAGAAATTAAAACACTTCTTAACATCACACACAAAAATAAACTCAAAATGGATTAAAGATCTAAATGTAAGGCCAGACACTGTAAAACTCTTAGAGGAAAACATAGGAAGAACACTCTATGACATAAATCACAGCAAGATCCTTTTTGACCTACCTCCTAGAGAAATGGAAATAAAAACAAAAATAAACAAATGGGACCTAATGAAACTTAAAAGCTTTTGCACAGCAAAGGAAACCATAAACAAGACCAAAAGACAACCCTCAGAATGGGAGAAAATATTTGCAAATGAAGCAACTGACAAGGTATTAATCTCCAAAATATACAAGCAGCTCATGCAGCTCAATATCAAAAAAACCCAAACAATCCAATCAAAAAATGGGCAGAAAACCTAAGTAGACATTTCTCCAAAGAAGATATACAGATTGCCAACAAACACATGAAAGATGCTCAACATCACTAATCATTAGAGAAATGTAAATCAAAACTACAATGAGGTATCACCTCACACCAGTCAGAATGGCCATTATCAAAATCTAGAAACAATATATGCTGGAGAGGGTGTGGAGAAAAGGGAACCCTCTGGTACTGTTGGTGGGAATGTAGATTGATACAGCCACTAAGGAGAACAGTACGGAGATTCCTTAAAAAACTAAAAATAGAACCACCATATGACCCAGCAATCCCACTACTGGGCACATACCCTGAGAAAACCATAATTCAAAAAGATACATGTACCACAGTGTTCACTGCAGCACTATTTACAATAGCCAGGCCAGGGAAACAACCTAAATGTCCATCAACAGACAAATGGATAAAGAAGATGTGGCACATATATACAATGGAATATTACTCAGCCATAAGAAGGAACAAAATTGAGTTATTTGTAGCAAGGTGGATGGACCTAGAGTCTGTCATACAGAGTGAGGTAAGTCAGAAAGAGAAAAACAAATACTGTATGCTAATGCATATATATGGAATCTAGAAAAATGGTACTGATGAACCTATTGGTAGGGCAAGAATAAAGATGCAGACGTAGAGAATGGTCTTGAGGACACAGTGGGGGAAGGAGAGGCAGAGACTCAGTAAGAGAGTAGCATTGACATATATACACTACCAAATGTAAAATAAATTGTTAGTGGGAAGCTACTGCATAGCACAGGGAGATCAGCTCGGTGCTTTGTGACGACGTAGGGGGTGAGGTGGGGGGGTGGGAGGGAGGCACAAGAGGGACGGGATATGGGGATATATGTATGCATATAGCTGATTCATTTTGTTATACAGCAGAAACTAACACAATATTGTAAAGCAATTATACTCCAATAAAGATGTATTAAAAAAAAAAAAAGATGTTGGGCTCTAGAGTTAGACTGCCAAGGTTGGAAGTTCAATTCTACCACTGACTAGCTGTTTGGCCTTGAGCAAATTACTTAACTTCTTGGTCCTTCAGGTTCTTTATCTGTAGAATGAGGGTAATAATAGCACTTATCTCATTGTGAGTTGTTGTGAGAATTAAATGATGTAATCTATGTAAAATGCTTAGAACAGTACCTAGCATGCTGTAACCACTGAAGTTGGCTCTTTGTTATACTATTGGCTTTCTGTATCCCTCTCGTTTAGACCTGGGCATGGCTATCTCACTGCTTGATATAATGCACCTGGGAATACAAAATTTAAGCCACAAGACAAGGAACAACGTATTCTGGTACAGTGGTATTAAGTTTCAATTTCATAACACAACTGAAAAAACAAAGTTAATAAATGTTGGTATTTTTCTAGATGCTTGCAGCAACAAAAATACAACCAACACAATAGATTTGAATCTCTTTAACACCAAGGCCTGCTTTATGAGATCTGTTCCATGGTATGTTTACTATAAGAGCTCAAGAAGCTTCAGGTGATAAAAATCTGTCCTATAATATTTTTTTAAAAAGACAGTGTTAGTAATAAATCGTATTACAGAACTTCAGCTTAGTTCTCATATGTGTTTTGTTTTCAGTCTTTAAGGAGGAGAAGACTGTTCTCTACCAACTTCCTTTATACTCTGCTTGGGCCAAGACAGTGCCTAGACAAGCTTATGAGATGGCTCTGAGTTCAACAAACTAGTCATTGGGAAATTGTAGTTCTCCATTCTCCCTTCCCCCATATGCTTTCCTTGCCAGTCAAGGAGGAAATTGGCCTCGTGGATCATTATCCATTGATTGGGGGGTGGAGATGGAGTGGGTTCCTCAGAGTTAAATCACTGGCTATATTTGCCCAAGAAGCTGTTGCTTTTATTGTGGTATTAGGTGCCTCACAGGTATACATGCTAATGTTGTTATACTTGTTTAAAAACTATTTTATTATACTAATCATTCTGTAATAATAGTTTAAAATGCTTCTGAAGTTACCAGATGACTAGACAGAAAGAAAATCCAACTCACAGCTAGGTACAAGATGATCTTTTGCCATGTTTCAAAGAAAGACATTAAAAATACATGTGGAATTATTTCTGTTACAGCGATGACCGAGAGAACTTTCTATGATGATGGAAATTTCTGTTACCTATGTTGTCCAATATGGTAGCTACTAGCCACATGTGGGTACTGAGCACCTGAAAACTGGCTAGTGTGTCTGAGGAGCTCAATTTTTAATTTTATTTAATTCCAATAAATTTAAATTTAAAAAGCCACATATGGCTAAGCCTACCATATTGGGCAGTGTAAATTTAGGACATGATTAAAAGTCACTTAACCTCTCAAAGTCTCATTTTCTTAAAGTGCTAAAGGTTTGAACTAAGTCAATGGTTTTCAACATTGGCTACACAACAAAATCACTCAATCAGCTTTAAAAATACTGATACTTGTGTCTCTCATTCCAATCTAATTTATTGTGCAGCTGGGGTATTAAGCCTTTTTAAAAACTACCAAAGTAATTCTAAAGCACAGCCAAGGCTGGGAGCTGCCACTGACCTACATTATTTTTAAGTTCTCTTCCAATTTTAGACTTAGCTGCAAATTATACTAAGGTTAGAGTTTTATAAGGCAAATAGGGCACTTGTTACTTCAGCTTGATGCATTAGAAAATTACATATGGATATAGGCTTTTTACAAATATTGTCTGTCCTAAAACTTATCTGAAGATTAAGTGTTCAAAGACATCAAGCCAGGTTGATTAGATATACTCTTCTTTGGAGTTGTTTCTAATTGATAATGACTGTGGGTTCAAGCTATAGGCAAGGAGGAGGCTTATGTGTATGTACTTGTTTGGGGATCTGACTGCAGCCTTGTGTCAAGGTTTGGCCATCTGCCCATAAACCTGCATGGGGTGACCTCACTGAGTAATCCAAGCTGCAAGTTCATGGAGATATCAGTGGGAGGTCTTTGGGCAAATCCACTTGGAGCACCACCCAACTGCTGAGTTTGTATCTTCCCTGGGATTAGGAAAACAAAGTTTTGGCCAAGCCATTCTCTCTAAAGCCACCACAGAAATGGTTCCAGGAAGTGTCTGGACAGTTGTTCTCAGGACTTTTAAAGCTTCAAATAAATGTGCATTTCTTCTAGCTAGTGTATGCCTCAAACTGAGTAAAATAGGTGCAAGTATTCAGTTATTAAAACCTATTCAGTTTTTAAAAACTATTCAGTTTTGGGCTTCCCTGGTGGCTCAGTGGTTAAGAATCCGCCTGCCAATGCAGGGGACACGGGTTCTAGCCCTGGGCCAGGAGGATCCCACATGCCGCAGAGCAACTAAGCACATGCGCCACAACTACTGAGCCTGAGCTCTAGAGCCCATGAGCCGTAACCACTGAGCCCGTGCACCACAACTACTGAAGCCCATGTACCTTGAGCCCATGCTCTGCACAAGAGAAGCCACCAAAATGAGAAAACCCATGCACCGCAACAAAGAGTAGCCCCCGTGCAGCAACAAAGACCCAACACAGCCACAAATAAATAAATAAATACATTTATTTAAAAAAAACTATTCTGCTTTAAGGCTGAACTTGACTAATTGATATTTTATTTATATGGGAAAACAAAGGACTGTGTGTAGTCAAAATATGGGAGAACGAAGGACTCCCTGTGGTCAAAATGTTAAAGACCAACAAGAAGGTGGAGAGGAGGAGGATCACTTTACTGGTTTGCTTTATTTACCATCATTTTAAAATAAGATAACAGACAATGGACCAATGGAACAGAACAGAGCCCAGCACCAGACTCCATACATCTCTATACATCTGACATGACAGACATGATATTACAAATCAGTGGGGAAAAGGACTGCCTGTTAAATCTTACCAGAAAAATGCTTATCTATACATAAAAAATAAAATAAAATTAGATCCCTACCTCATACCAATAAATAAGTCAATTCCAAGAAGATTAAAGACCTAAATGTGAAAAGTAAAACTTTTAGAAAAATTGTAGGATATAAATTATCCTCCAACCCTTAGGTCAAAAGATAAAACAAAAACACCAGTAGAAATCACTGAAAGTTGCCTGCACAAGATTTAAAACTTCTATATATTAAGAGAGAAAAACAAAATTAAACAAAAAATCTCAGACTGGGAAATATATTTTCAACACACAGTGATAAAATTGAAGGCTCTTTCAAAGCAAGGAGACCTAAAGAAAAATGGGCAAACAATGCAAACAAGTTATTCTTCACAGAAGAGGGCACTGTAGTTTCCAATAAACATGTGAAAAGATGCTCAGCCTCTCCAACAATCAGGAAAATTTATTTTTAAAGTAATATACTATTTCACACCCATTAAATTAGCAAAAAGTATAAATATTGACGATATCATGAGAACAATGGGAGCTGTCAAACACTGCTAATGGGAACGAAATTGGAACAACCTCTTTGGAAAGTAATTTGACAATATCTAGAAAAGTTGAAGGTGTGCATATGCTTTAGTCCAGCAATGTGATTTGGAGCATGTATTCCAGAGAAAGTTTTGCACATGCATGCAAGGAGATATTTATAGAAATATCCACTGAGTATTCCTTATAGAAGCAAGGATGTAAACAAAATTGCTATAAATTGGAAAAATACTAAGCACGTTGTAGTATATAGTTCTACATATTAATGAATTAAAACTGTGGGTATCAGTATGAATATGTCTCAGATAATGTTGGGTAAAAACCTAGTTGCAGAAGAAGATCCAATATGCTATTTATATAAGGCTTAAAATAAGCAAAATAATACTACTTATTGTTTTTAGGGGCTTACATATGTAGGTAGTTATAAAAAACATTTATTGTTTCATATACTTCAGGGAATGAAATGAGATTCAGGAGAAAATGTCATAAAAGGTTTAAAAAATATCTAAAACGTTTTATTTATCAAGCAGAATGGTGGGTTCAGAGGTGTTCATTATACATAGTCTGGACGCTCAAAATGTTTCATCAAGAAATAAAGAACAGTTGGTTGGTTACCTTCCAAAGAATACTTGAATGATAAGACTTTGGTGATTAAAGGAAAAAAAAAGTTACAACTTAAACTCTATGATATCAACATTATAACACAAGCTTAATGGTTATTAAGCTTGTGTGTGCAGTGGGTGTGGATATTGGCCCCAAACTCAGGTGAGCAGGAAATAATTCTTAATTTTAATAAAGATCAATGTCTTTTCTATTTCAGGCCCCTATTTGGGCCTTGTCATGTATGGGAAAGAGGAAAACATTTAGTTTTGGATCAACTCTATCTTGGAGATCCTTACCTTTTCTAAGGGATCTTACATTGTAGAAAGTGAAAGGGATTAGAACATGCAAGCCCAAAATATGCCACTTTGGCGTAGGGATTATTTTGAGCTACAGGGAACGGATAAACAGCAGACACAGGAAAAGCTCTCTACCTTCTCCCTTTCTGTCTAAAATTAGGGCACAAATTTCCCTTTGTGAAGATGTCCTCCTTCTTCTCTCCTGTACTAGGAAGAGGAGACATCTCATCACTGGAGATAGCGCCAACTTGAATCTGCATAAACAAACCTTACCGAAATAACCTTCACCTTCTGTTAGTTCCCCGCGTCTATTTAGCTTCCTCATATTTGCTGCCCATAGAAGTCCAAACTCCTTTCCTTTGTCTTGTCACATCTCTATAATCTATTGCTCTTTGATATAATGGTATGTAAACTCTCAGGTCTAATCACTACTTTGGGTTTTTTCATTTCTTTTTTATGAAGCCCTCCCATGCTGCATGAATGTATTAACATCAAATAAAACTTGTATGCTTTTTTTTTTCCCTGTTAATCTGTCTTTTGTTAATTTCATTTGCAGGGTCCCAGGTACTGAACATAAGGATAGAGGAAAAAGTGTTTCTTTTCCTTCTCTCCAAAAGAAAAAGGACATACAGGAAGAAAAAAAAAAAGTAGCTGCTTAGGCAAATACAGCAAGAGTTAATTATCTGATCAGTAATTTTAAGGAGCTCACTTATTTAAGAAAAAGCACACATATTGCAAGACAGCTAAAACGTACATATTTCAGCTCCACATCTTGTCAGAAACTTTGCTCCTATTAGGTAATAGGTAATAAATGCTCACTGTTAAATTTGAACTAAATAACAAAGGTTTTGAAAAGTAGATTTTCTATAGACTGAATGCTTATGTCTCTCCCCCACCCCTGCCAGTTTCATACATTAAATTCTAACACTCAATATTGTATTTGGGGATCTTTGGGAGGTGACTAGGTCATAAGGTTAGAAGCTTCATGAACAGGATTAGTGCCCTTATAAAAGAGGTCCCAGAGGGTTCCCTTGCCCCCTTCCACCATGTGAGGTTCAGCAAGAAGATAGCCATCTATAAACCAGGAAGTGGGCAGATACCAAATCTGCCAGTGCCTTGATCCAGACTCCAAAACTGTGAGAAATAAATGTCTGTTGCTTATAAGCCACCCAGTCTATAGTGTTTTGTTACAGCAGCCTGCACAGACTAAAACACAGGTGCATTGGAATATCTTCAGATTTAACTAAGGCTGTTAGAATTATGAGGTCCTCATTCAAGCACAGATAAGAGGTGGACATGGTTGCTGTGAGCAGACCTACACAAAGATGACTGAGGTCCCAGATCCTAGAAACTTTTACTGGCCCATCATCCTCTACCTTGCCAGGTCTCAGCTTGGCTTCTCCATGGGAAGTGGCCTTCTGATTCTCTCTGATTCTCTATTCTGATTCTCTCCCTCTTCCCTAGCCTATGATTCTCTCTGATTCTCTATTCTGATTCTCTCCCTCTTCCCTAGCCTAACCAAAAAGCCAGAACCAGGTTCATCCTAAGGTGTTTGGAATATATTCAGGAGGCTTTTGGTATTCCATATTCTCTCTACCTACTTCTTGCTATCTACAACTCTTTTACAGCAAGGGACACATTTCTTAAATTCAAAATTGGAGATGTCTTTAAAGATCTGGTGGGGGGATAACAGTGGCTGAAACTTCTTACTCAGCCAGTGATTCTCAAAGTATTGTCTCTTGATCAGTAGTACCAGCATCGCTTGGGGACTTGTTAGTAATGCAGATTCTTGCCGCACCTCCTCCTAAAACTCTTGAATTAGAAACTCCGGAGGCGAGGCCCAGCATGCTAAAATTTTAGCACAACTGAACAATCAAACAAATGACTAAGAACAGAGCTTCCCACACCTTGTCACTCCAGCTTAATTGGTGGTGAAGTTGATAGACGAAACACAAGAGCCTTGGAGTGTGCAGGAGGAGGTGTAGAAAGCACAGAACTTGAGTCTGATGGTGTTCAGTGGGAACCACAGGAGGCTTAAGGGTGCATCCTGTCCTTCTTGACTGCCCAGTGGAACAATGTAGAAGCCAACACTGCCATTTGGCAGTATGCTAAGCACTTAATTAACTCGTTGAATGACTGACTAAGCACTGATGACCTACTGTGTGCTGGGTATGAGACACAACAATGAATAAGTTTGATCCCTGCCCACTCAGAGCTTGGATTCTAGTTGGAAAAGCGAATAAGTAATTAAAGTTACCCTTGTTGTAACTTCTGTGATAGTGTGTTAAATGCTATGGGAGCTTCTACCCTCAACTTGGGGTGTCAGGAAAGGTCTTGAGACGTAAAGCATGAATAGGAATATGTCAGGGGAAGGGAGTGGGGCTTAGGGTACAGCATTCATTGAGTTTTCTTTTTAATAAAGGAGCTCTGTTTCCAGATGATTTGTTGATCTCTATCATTCCACTCAGGGCATTAAAAAATGCCCAAGATGTTTCCTAACTTGTCAAATGAAATATAATGTCCATAACAAAATATATCAGCTTCTGATTTATTCAGGCCCTTGAGGCCATCAGTTTGGCCAGATAAACTTTCACCAGGCAAATCAGACTACAAATTTAGATTTGAAGCTATTTAGGAAATAACATTCACCAAAGTTACAAAATGTGATAAAATATTACAGAATCTCTTTGCATGGAAGTTACAAATCACTGTTGCTTGTTTGATCCGTGTTTCAAGAAATAAATGATAGTATCTTTAATTTACTAAAGGGGATTTTTGTTGAGTGACTGTTTTTGACATTCACTGAGTATCTTCTACATGCCAGATTATAAAGGGAGATGAAAGGAGTTGGTAGTTAAAAGAAAAATAGTATTATCAGTAAGGATAAGGTCCAGTGTATAGCTTAGACACCTAAGCTTCCTTCTAGTTCTCTTCATATGGCTTGTTTGATGGTAATTTCTCCCAAAGAGGGATTTTCCTTCAGTGGACATCCTCAGTCATCAGAACACCTTGCTGTGAGATCTGTGGGTCTCACATTTTTCAGATGCAACACCCATTTCTAAAGTACCTTGCTAAACTCCATTGATGATCTCAAATGAAACATTTATAGTATAACTACTTTCTTTTATATTTCCATTAGTGTATTATATTACACACATATTTTTAAATTGTATGTAGGGAGGTTTTCTCTGTACATTTCAGTGTGTACAGTAGGGCTCAACTGCACTGGAAGACATAATGAAGTCACCTGTCAGGCACTTGAATATTTTTGTAGAATCACTTTGGAAACTACAGATACAAATGCAGAGAGTTGTGTTGTTTTTCCAAATCATGACCAATTTGGTAAAATCCAAACAAAACAATGTATAATAGTTCCTCAATTTATGTGGTAGTTGCATTCTGGGAAATTTGAGTAAATATTAAAGCCATATACAAATTCTTCCTTCCTTCCTTCCTTCCTTCCTTCCTTCCACCCTCCCTCCCTCCCTTCCTTCCTTCCATGTAAAAGATAACACAAATCTTTCACCTAGATAATTATAAACAGGTTCTTCAGCAACGTAAACATTCTCAGGACATTCAAGTCCTGTGGAGTTAGTATCTGTTGTATGGAACCATCTCTTAATCACAGGCAGGCTAGCATCCCTGGGCCTCGGCCCACAATCAAAGACTCCCCACAATTTCCAAAATGACTTCCAGGAGACAATGTAAACCACGCTTCCCACCCACCTTGAGAATCATTGTCCTAAAATCTAGAATCTAGATGAATTTCATCTTCCCCTTTCTCAACCCAGGCTTGCTGCTAGCCGCCAAAGCAGAAAACATCTGAAACTCATTTAACACAGATGTCTTTGACTGCCAACTTTATCTCTAGCTTTCTTCCAGGGATAATTTACCTCCTATTGGAATAAATGCCTAGTCTAAGGGAGAAAACTGTGTTCTGAAATGGAGCAGCAATTTTGGTGATAGGAATTTTGCCAGCAGAACCTGCCAAGTGGCCTCTTGCCATTCAGTCTACCTACAGGGCAGGACACAGGAGGGCCAGGGGTGGGGTTTTACACCTTTAAACCAAGAGGAGCAGTGTGGGCAGCAGCAGGAATCCCGGAAAGTTGCTGGCTTCTAGGAGGATGACCGGAGCCTGGGCTAGCTCCCAGAAAGCAAAACTGTAAATGTACCTAAATCAGTGTTCACCGATGGTCCCAGCAGGAACAAGCACAAATTAGGATAGTTCAGAGAGGTGGTAATGAAGGGGTTGTTTACAAAGGTGTGGACAGTGCGGGATTCTGAGAGCTATTACTGTCCCTAGGCCTAAAGGGACAGGGGAGGAAGGAGTTCCTGAAACCTGGAAGGCAAAGGTCACTCAGAGCACCTGCTTTGAAGGCTAGAGTCCTCTGTGGAAGAATGCAGCCCGTCCAGGTGACCCTACAGGGAGGGAGCTGGGGAAATCTCCTTCCCTCCTCTGCTCACTGCTGGGGAGGATGGACCCATCTGGAAGCCTGAGGACGAGGGAGCCTGTTGTAGCTCACGGTGGTCCGCCTCCTGGGCTGTGAGAGGGTGGCGGGTGGACCTCGAGGGCAAACAGCCAGAGATTTGTTGTGCTGGCCACTTGCTAACTTCTTTGATGGACCTGTTAGAATGCTAGTACGTTGTAAACTGATAGTCTTAATCTGTATCCTTAAAGGTGAACATATTAATCCACCTCTAAGATTCACATACATGGACATGGACCAAATTGCCTAGTATACAATTAATTTCGACAAAGAAAATGGAGAAAATTGTGCTTGAGACCACAGGTCAAGAAGATAAAAAGCAGAGCTTCCCTGGTGGAGCAGTGGTTGAGAGTCCGCCTGCCGATGCAGGGGACACGGGTTCGTGCCCCGTTCCGGGAAGATCCCACATGCCGCGGAGCGGCTGGGCCCGTGAGCCATGGCCGCTGAGCCTGCGCGCCCGGAGCCTGTGCTCCGTAACGGGAGAGGCCCCAACAGTGAGAGGCCCGCGTACAAAAAAAAAAAAAAAAAAAAAAAAATTTCTGAGAGCCTCAAATGCTGTTTATAGCTGGTTTTTTCAAATTAGGATCCAAACAAGTTCCAAACATTGCATTTGGTTGTTTACTGACTACATCTTTTATTCTATACCTTCTGCCCATTTTTAATACATTTGTTGGGGAAACCAGTCCTCTATATTACAGAATATGCCACACTTTGAATTTGGCTGACTGCTTTCTCATGATATTTAAGCAGTTCCTCTATTCTCCATATTTATTACTGGTAAAGTGATTGTTAGACCTGGAAACTTGGTTTAGGTTCAGGTTCAATTTTATTGGTAAGAATATGTCATAAATGGAGCTTTATGGTTCCTGTTGCCTCATATATTGAAACACAATGTTGAGGCCTAATTTTAGTGATGCCAAGATTGTTTAGTTATTAGGAGGTGGCAACCGGATCCCTCTGTTATAAAGTCCCCGGCAACTTAGCACTTAATGATTTATCAACCACTGATCACTTCCTAGATCCATTGTTTCACCGAGACTGAAAAATACTTCTAAGTCTATCATTCCTTCTGTAATTATTAGCTAGAATTCTCTTTGTGAAGAACTTGACCTCATCAACTCTTGGATGAGCTGAAACACAGCTCGTTCAGGAAAAGTGAAGTCTCGACTCTTTTATCAATTTTGAGAGCAAAGAGTTGGTAACCGAGCCAACTCAGATGGTGACCAGTGAGTCTTTCCATGAATGTCATTGTAAACTACTGAATTTTTATATCACCGATGTCATGCTTTTTTGCTCAAATTGTCCCAACTTTGCAACGGAGCCTTTTCTGTTTAGTGTACTTTTGACACAACCTCTTCAGAGTTTGATTGTTTCCTTGCTTTCTAGCACAAAAACATATCTGACTCATTTCGTAAATGTCCTGATGTGGGCTTGTAATCAACTATTTCCTAAAGGAGCTTCTTTTAGTGGAGAATGGTATCTAAAGATCATATTCTGGTCATTAAAGGAGATATTACTCTTGAACAAGAGCTAGATGCAATCAGACAGGTTTTCTAACTATGCACTAATTTTTTTTTTTGTGGTACACGGGTCTCTCACTGTTGTGGCCTCTCCTGTTGCGGAGCACAGGCTCCGGACGCGCAGGCTCAGTGGCCATGGCTCACGGGCCCAGCCGCTCCGCGGCATGTGGGATCTTCCTGGACCAGGGCACGAACCTGTGTCCCCTGCATCGGCAGGCGGACTCTCAACCACTGTGCCACCAGGGAAGCCCCTATGCACTAATATTGATAAAACTTTTGCAATTCCCTCAAGAGAAAATATCCTTATTGCAAATCTAAACTCAGTAGTCTTGATTCCATTTTCCCTATGAAAACAATTTTTTTCTGCTTCTTTGATAACGTGAGTCTTAGGAATAAAATTATTTGTTTTAGCCAAATTGATAGGGAAGTGAACTGATAGCAAGTACTATGAAACTATCCTAAGTATTTCCAAATGCCCAACTATGAAATTTTGGACTCAGAAGTTATGCTTCAAAAGTTATTTTTATTTTTGAATATTAACACATTTAAAAGAGTAAACATTTGCTCCTTTTTCGGTTGGAACATTAATATGTTTTCCATTTTATAGATTATTTTAGCTTTATAGATATTAACTATTTTGGTTGCGTCCTTGGCTCAGAAATCTGTTCATTTTATTTGTGGCAGTCGTTTGCAATTCTTCAAATTAACATATGAAAAAATCCAACTCCAACTTTATTAGTAACCAAATGATATGCAAATTTTAAAAAGAGCATTCTTCTTACAACAAATTAGCATAGACTTAAAAAATTATACTCCATTCCAGGGAGATTTACAGTCTTACTTTTTAGACCTCCTCTGCTCTCATGATCCCATGAGATTTGTTTCTTTTCTATGTGGGGTGTCTTCTACCTCCTTCCTTCCCCACTATTAGAACTCCCCTCCCCCAAGCCCTCTCTTCTGACCTGCCAGGTTTGAAGTATAGTCTAGATAGAATTCATGGACCCACTACTTCTCTCTGTAAAAGGCCAGATAGTAAATATTTTAGCCTTTGCGGGGTAAGCCGCAAAATAATCAAGACATTATGAAGCTACTTGCGTAACATTTAAAATGTAACCATTAAAAAAGGAAAAACCATTTTTAGCTCCCAGGGCTGTGCAAAAACAGGTGGCCGGCTGGACTTGGCCCTCAGGCTGCAGTTTGTCAAACTCTGGCTCAGATCCTCCTGTAAGAAAGGAATAATGCCCAGTTCTGAGGATTACTGTCTAACAACCTCGAGGGGTTAGCTTCCTCCTGCTTCGCCTCAACTTGAGCCCTAGTTATGCTATTTTTTCCCCGGCAGCGACTGAGTAAGGTCTAGCCTCCCACCGACAGCCAGTAAGGAAAAGGGACCTGAGTCTTCTAGCTGCAAGGAAATGAATTGGACCAGCAACCTGAAGGAGCTAGGAAGTGGCTGCTTCCCCAGAGCCTACAGGTAAGAGCCCAGCGGCCATCTCCGTGTGGTCTTGTGAGATCCTGAGCAGAGCCAGCCGAACTCACCCAAGCTCTGAACAACGGAACTAGGAGATAATAACCAGCTGTTATTTTAAACCACTAAGTTTGTGGTAATTTGTCATACAGCAATAGAAAATGAATACACTGGGAACTGGTGTTTTCAGGGCACGGTCCCTGTAACCTAGAGCAGACCTGGGGGCGGGGGCGGGGGTAGCAAAGAAGGGATCTAAGAGCAAAGAAGCCAATGACCAGACAGACCGTATCATAATTTTGTTAGTACATCCTCAAAGGCTTTTGGCATATATGGGTCACTCTGTGTTTTCTCAATGATGATAAAGATTTCATCAACTAGCAAGGGAGGCTTCATTTGTGATGAACCATAGGATATTAGAAATTTCAGTTAAGTTTTGTTAGTCTTATTGGAGAAGGACTTTATTAATTGATGATGGCTATGTTAGCCTTTTTTTTTCAGACTGGTTCTCTCCCTCTGCTTTGATGTTTATGATTGAGGAACAGCTACTAAGAGGGGTGGGGGGGGGGCTGCAGAAAAAAAGCCCAGGGCCATACAGATGAAGAGCAGTGAGTATTCCCGACAGGAAGCTTGGTAACCAGCTGCTGCTACCTGCAGCAAGTACCTGTGACAGCACAGGGAGTGATGGAGACAGCCAAATGTGCGCTCAGATAACCAAAGGCCAGCCCCCAAAGATCACTTATGAAAATCCAAACAGACCCTAGGAGTCTCACTGCCTAGTTTTAAAAAATCCATTATTTCTTCCAGACAGAAGCATGTAGAGGAGCAAAATGGCTTATTTCAGTATACATGTAGAGAAAGCAATGTCACAGTAGAGCAAAGCTTCAAGGTTTTGTGATCAAAGATTTGTGCAACTAATAGATAACACAGAAGAGAGATAATAGCCCTTTTGAATGCATCTTGAGTGCTCCTATGAGACGTGCAATCCAATTGTGGTATAATTGCCAGCCTCGGATAATGGTTTTTGTTCCTACAGTTTGTGCTATGCGAAGTCTGTGTCTATTAGTGTTAAAACTGTATGCATGACCAGGGCTGGGGCAGGAACCTCTGAAGAAATCATTAAAAGTAAGAAGGCAGATGGAATTGAATATATTGTGTATCAGAAGGTTTAGCATTCAATTTCCCTGATAACCAGTTCAAGCTTAATTGTACAGAATTCTGAGACCTCATTAATGAAATACAGTATAGTGTTTATACTAGTAATAGTATCATATTGATTATCTGATTTTAGAGTAAATAATTGAAGGGGAAATCACTTAGGTTTATTCTGCTTTTATTGTAGCAACTGTAGTCAGAAAAAATCCCTGTCATTAAAGTAAAGCTCTTATTTATAGAAGAATACTAGCTAATAAATATAGAAGTGATGATTAGAATAGAAAACAATAGGTTTGCAAGACATAATGAAATAATTGATGCAGGCAAGAATCAATAATAAATGCTAAAACTATTAGCAGAAGGGTTGAGTTGACAGAGAACTAGGTATTCACATGGTACCAAAGTACCACCCCACAGATGACTTGCTAATAGCAGTTGGGGTGGAGTGCCTTTTACAACAGACAAATATGGCTATTATCACTTGGTAATTAAATTTACTATCCAATTGTCCCACTAGTAATGATGCCACGTGACTCCTGAGATAACGCCCTTAAATTTTACATCATCACCTGTATTCTAACCAACAGTGTTTAAATGGAAGTTGGATCTGAAGGCTTGATTGGATTCAAGTTAAAGTAGTACAAAGGGGAGAAGCACAAATTAAGTGACACTGTGAGGAAACAATGGGATATATTCAGAATGTGGGACTTGCAGAAGACAACTGGTCTGGTCTCTTTCAAAAAAGTCAAAGGAAAGAAAAAAGGAAGTACTTGCTAGGTTAAGAAACTAAAGAGGCAGAACCAAGTTCAGTACAGAATACTTAATTGGATTTTGGTTAAAAAAAATCTTTAAAAACAGTTTCAACCAATGGTGACGTTTGAATATGGGTTACTCAAATGTCAAGAAGGGTCCTTGCAGGAAACAGAACACAAACTCGAAAGAACTTACTCATGAAGCACTTAGTGACAAGACGACTGAGAGGCGTGATCAGGGCTAAAGGAGTCAACAAAAGATGCCAAGGAACCCAGGGTTAATAGGGAAGTCATTGCCAGCCACTCTTAGACCTTAATGAGCAGGTATGGGGGTAGTTAGGAGAGCCCAGTCATGGCTGGAGCCCTGGAAGGGAATGCTGCTTCACAGGAGATACAGTGGTAGATGCAGCCAATGCCAGACCAGCACCCTGGCAGCGCGGAGCAGAGAAAAATATCCCAGCTTATCTTGCACACTCATCTCCTACTGGTGCTTCTGTTGGCCTCTGGTGCCTGTGGGCACCTCCCACTGGCTGAACCCGACTGGAAGCCTGGCTGTGGCAGTATGTACAAGTCAGCCTCTTGGGGCTCAGAGCACAGAAGGTGGATAATGCATCTGCAGGTGGGGAGCAAAGGGACAATAAAGCACAGCTGGGGAGTAGACTAGAAAATTCTTGTTAATTGTTAGATGATAATAGTGTTGTGGTTCTATAAGAGAATGCCCTTAGTTTTTGTTTCTTTTGGAAATGCACATTGAAGTACTAAGGGATGCAGTGTCATGGTGATTCATTTACTTTGAACTGGTTCAACAAGATAGGTAAATAAATAGAATAGATACTTGAAGCAAATATGGAAACAAGCTGGTAGGATTTTCTTCTTTATTGCTACCAGCTTTGTGCACTCAAGCTCCAATTGTGTCATGCCTGAAGAAACAGTCCTTTCTCTCTTTTCCCAAACCCAGCATCTGGCATACAGTAGATGCCAAAAATTGAATTTTGACCCAGACATCTCTTTCTCAATGATAATCATATTTACTGGCTACCCTATATATGCTTCTATTATAAATAAACATATCACATATTTTGTCTCTCCTGCAAGGAAAGTTCCTTGATAGCAAGGGTTTTTGTTTTATTCATCCTTGAGCACCTATTGTATGCCTCATGGTCTCCTCTAAAGTATGATAAGATTTGGTTCTATCATTCACAGAAGAAATGCTGTGAGAGGAGACAAGATTGAGAAACTAGAAGAAGTCAGAACAGAAGTTATATCAGGTGGTAGAGCCTTGCTATGGATTGAATGTATGTTCCCCGCCCCCCAAATTCACACATTGAAGCCCTAAGCCCCAATGTGATGCTATTTGGAGGTGGGGCCTTTGGCAGAGCCCTCATGATGGGATCCCTCATGATGGGATCAGCGTCCTTATGAGAAGAGACATGAGAGAGATGATCTCTTGATCATATGAGGACACGGCAAGAAGGCAACCATGTGAAAACCAGGAAGAGGACTCTCATCAGACATATAATCTACTAGCACCTTGGTCTTGGCTCTCCCATCCTCCAGAACAGTGAGAAATACATGTTTGTTGTCTGAGCCAGTTTATGGTATTTTGTTATAGTGGCCTGAACTGATTAAGACACCTCTGATTTAACTATCAAAAATGACCTTCATATATGGTCAATTAATCAATGACAAAAGAGGCAAGACTATACAATGGAGAAAAAACAGTCTCTTCAATAAGTGGTATTGGGAAAACTGGACAGCTACATGTAACAGAATGAAATTAGAACATTCTCTAATACCATATACAAAAATAACTCAAAATAGATTAAAGACCTAAATGTAAGACCAGATACTATAAAACTCCTAGAGGAAAACATAGAACACTCTGACATAAATTGCAGCAATATTTTTGGCTCCATCTCCTAAAGTAAATGAATAAAAGCAAAAATAAACAAATGGGACCTAATTAAATTTAAAAGCTTTGGCACAGCCAAGGAAATCATCTACAAAACAGACAATCTACTGAATGGGAGAAAATATTTGCAAATGATATGACCAATAAGGGAATACTATTCAGCATATATAAACAGCTCATACAACTCAACACCAAAAAAACAAACAACCTAGTCAAAAATGAACAGAAGACCTGAATAGACATTTTTCCAGAGAAGTCATACAGATGGCCAACAGGTACATGAAAAGATGCTCGACATTGCTAATCATCAGGGAAATGCAAATCAAAATCACAATGACATATTGCCTCACACTCGTCAGAATGGATATCATCAAAAAGAACACAAATAACAAATGTTGGTGAGGATGTGGAGAAAAGGGAACCCTCGTGCACTGTTGGTGGGAATATAAATTGGTGTAGCCACTGTGGAAAACAGTATGGAGGTTCCTCAAAAAACTAAAAATAGAACTACCACATGACCCAGCAATTTCACTCCTGGGTATATATCTGATAAAAAGCAAAACCACTAATTCCAAAAGATACATGCACCCCAAAGTTCATAGCAGCATGATTTGCAATTGCCAAGATATGGAGGCAACCTAAGTGTCCATCAACAGACGAATGGATAAAGAAGGTATGGTGCATATATATACAATGGAATACTACTCAGCCATGAAAAAGAATTTTGCCATTTGTAGCAACACGAATGGACTTGGAGGGCATTATGCTAAGTGAAATAAGTCAGACAAAGAAAGACAAATACTGTGTGATATCACTTATATATGGAATCTAAAAAATACAACAAACTAGTGATTGTAACAGAAAAGAAGCAGACTCACAGATATAGAGAACAAACTAGTGGTTACCAATGGGGAAAGGGAAGTGGGGAGGGGCAATATAGGGGTAGGGGAGTAAGAGGTACAAACTATTAGGTACAAAATAAGCTACAAAGATATATTGTACAACATGGGGAATATAGTCAATATTTTATAATAACTATAAATGGGGTATAAGCTTTAAAAACTGTGAATCAGTATATTGTACACCTGTAACATAAATATAATATTGTACAGCAACTATACTTCAATTTTTTTTAAAGTTAAAAAATGACTTTCATAAAGGAGAGAGGAAGGTAAAGGACAGAGCTTCAGAGGGAGAGAGGCTGAAGGACAACGCCTGAATAAATGGCTGACTCTCAGTGAAGTTCAGTCTAGGGTGAATGAGAGGCCATAAAGTGTGGGAAGGCAAATAGCCACAGGACCTCAGGTGAAGCTAAAGCTCCAGGAGGTCTGGGATGTCCACTGGTGAGGAAGAGTCAGGCAGTGTTTGGCCATCCAGACCAGCTAGCTCACAGGCAGAAGTGAGGTCCAGATATGAACAGGCCTTAGGGTCCAGGGATCAAAACAAGCAGGGAGAAAGAGGCAGAGTGCAGAATCCAGACAGGGAGGCTGACAACAAGATCTGAGAGATCTGAGAGGAGGCAAACTATGGATTAATGTAGATGATCATTTCTGGAAATTCTAGTTAGTGACTCACTCTGAACTCATAGCATGGTATCACTTGAAATGCACCTGTGTTATAATTACATGCACATTTAATAAGGGCTGCTTATTGAGCCCTTAGTATGTGCCAGTTACTCTTTTATACATACTATATTTAACTCATTTAAACTCACACTAATTCCATGAAGGTAAGTACTGTTATTATTCCTGTCTTACAGATGAGGAAAATCAGAGGTAAGAATGACTTATGTAAAACTGATCCACTACAGGCTGATCTTACAGAAGAAAGGTGCTGGCTTACTGCAGATTTCTATGGAAACTGATCAGGACTGATTGCCTTAAACCATGGACCATAGATAAACACACGTCTTGCCCTTCACCCCCTCTTCTTACTAGGAAGAGCTGGTGCTTCCCCAACCATGAAGGTTGAGGTGATGGATCCTGCCACTGGCTTGTACCCCAGTTCCATGATCTTGCAGACAGAACAACTAGTGCTACCCTCGATCACGAATGCAGAGCTGGAGAGCTGGAAGGACAGAACTGGAGGCAAGAGCCCACCCCACCGTACTGCTTCTGTAATTCCAGGCCCTGATGACTCCAGAGAGGAGCCTGAGCTATCCTGATCATGTAGCTCAAAAGTTCCACAACCCAGTAGTAAGTACAGGGCCCCTCTCCTGAAATCTGATATCCAAATCTGCCAGATTGCTGTGTGCTGTCCTAGGATGAGTAACCAGAGACCTATACACCCAGTCGTTTCCCTGTCTTCTAGTGTTTCCCGGTGAACGCTGCTTCAGAACGTTGCCGTTTGCCACTTTTTTTCCATGATAAATTAAAGCATGGAGAGGAACTTTTGAAAGTCATGTAGCCAATAGGTGTTGGAACTGAGATTTGAACTCAGGCAGTCCAGTCTACCATCTCTTGTGCATGACTTCTAGTGGGTAGGTAAGCTTTTGTATCATATGTCCCTGCATTTCCCCATGGTGTGTGGCACAAAGACTTGCACATACATTCTCATTAAACACTTGCATGACTGTTAAGAGTGATGTTAAATAATAAGAGAAGGAGTAGTGGTTTAATAAAAACTCTTTCATAAAACTAGCCCAGCAAAGTCTCTACACACAGGATACGAATGCTTTGCATTTAATCGCTAAGGTGTTTTGAAGTTGAATTCAAATTAATAAATGCTATTGCATCTGTCAGTTAAATGAAAGAGCCAATAAACAACCAACCCTACTTTCCAACCAAGAGGAAATGATCCTTTAAAGAATACAGAGGACTTGAGAGGGTGTATGATCAATGTTAAATTGTGTGATAGACTTTTAGTGTGTTAAGAGATGAGGCAAGAGACAAAGATAGAAATGGTGTAGCTGGCATAAGACTTTCTCACAAATGGGTCCCTAAGTGGATTTAGGAGGAATGACCTGATTTGGATAGAGAAAAAGAAGAGAAAACTTGCTTACAAAGATAATGAAAAGCACAGATGTAGACATGAACACAGAAGGTACTACAGGCCAGTGAGGAAGGGTCATGATCTAAATTAGGGAAACATGTGAAGTCTAGAAACAGTGAGAGAAGTTAGAAAAAAACATGATAAGACAAACTATATAGTTTCAAACATTATCAGTGGGCACTTGATCTAGAAAGTAATATAGAGCTCATAGGTATAATGAAAGAAAGCAATGCTTTGCACAAATTAATCTGATAGAATTTATGGGATGTAAACCATGATTTAATATAACTCAGGGTGATGAAATTATGCACATGTCATAGGTGTGTCCATATTGAGAAAACTATCAATGTAGTGCAAAACCTGCCAATTGTAAGTCCTATATAAATTGAAATTAAGGTTTTTCTGCAAATCCTGGTGCTTAGTTATAGTATGCTATCAACAAAATACTTGCCAGTTAGTTATTTCTATAACTTGTACTCCACTGCCCAGTGTCTGGGCTTCAGTCATGTTTCTACAACCTCTTTCTTTGTCACTTTTACTTTAAATATGTTTCTGAATATTCAAGTGTTTTCTATGGTATTTTAACATCAAAATAGTTTCAAAATTTTAATCTAACAAATTTATCAGTCTTTTCCTCGTAATATAATTTTCAGGAACTAGAAGGCTCGAAAAACCATTTCTGATCTGAGATCAATTGTTTTCTAGATTTTTAATTCATTTGTTTATTGTTCACTTGTTTACATATTTTACTTTCAATACTTTAATTCATCTGGAGTTTGGGTGTTTTGGATATAACAACGGTCTGACTTGATTATTTTTAAGTACACTTTTTCATGTATTTGTTGAAAAGTCTACTTCATTCCTAATAATTTGTAATCATATCTTTATTATATACTAGGAATATGATAAATACAATATATGTATATATATTTTAAAAAAAAAATCTGATAGTGATATATACAGTAGAGGATCTTGGCCAAGATGGTGGAGTAGGGAGACCCTGAGCTCACCTCCTCTCACGGGCACACCAAAACAACAACTATTTACAGAGCAACTACTGATGAGAAAAACCGGAATCTACCAGAAAAGATCTTCTACAATTAAAGATATAAAAAAGGAACCACAATGAGATGGCTAGGAGGAGCGAATTCACAGTGTAGTCAAGACCCATGCCACCAGTGAGAAACTCACAAACAGGAGAATAATTACAATTGCAGAGATTCTCCTCAAGGAGCTAAGGGGTCTGAGCTCTACATCAGGTTCCCCAGCCTGGGGGTCCTACAAGGGGGATTTGAGTCCCTAGAACATTTGGCTTTGAAGGCCAGCAGGGCTTACTTTTGGAAGTCCCAGAGGGCTGTGGGAAACTTAAACAGTGCACACAAAATCTCACACGCTCCAGGACCCAGGGCAGAAGCAGTAATTTGAAAGATGCCTGGATCAAACCCACCTGCAGATTTTCACCCACCCCTGGCTTCACACACCAGTGGGTGGGCACCCACCCCAGGATCTCCTGGACCTCAGCCTCACCTACCAGTGGGTGGACACAGACTCCAGGACCACTGCAGCTCCACAGTCTACCTTGTCAGGACCCAGCCAACACACCAGCAGGCCAAAGGCTCTTTAGGATTACTGACTTAAAAGACATTTCCATGCAAATGGAAATCAAAAGAAAGCCAGGGTAGCAATACTTATATCGGACAAAATAGATCTTGTTTTAAAATAGGCTTTAAAACAAAGACTGTAACAAGAGAAAAAGAAGCACATTATATAATGATCAAGGGATCAATACAAGAAGAAGACATAACAATCATAAATATATATGCACCCAACATAGGGCACCTACATACGTAAAGCAAATATTAACAGACACAAAACACAGACTCACAGATATAGAGAACAAACTAGTGGTTACCAGTGGGGAGATGGCTGGGGGGACGGGCAAGATAGTGGATAAGGGATTAAAAGATACGAACTACTATGTATAAAGTAAATTAGCTACAAGGATATCTTGTACAGCACAGGGAATATGCCAATATTTTGTAATAACTTTAAATGGAGTATAATCTATAAAAATATAGAATCACAATGTTGTATACCTGAAACTAATATATTATAAATCAATTATACCTCAATTAAAAAAATTTAATCTTATAATAGTGGTTAAGTGAATTGGAAGGAAGACCAATTAGAAGGTTTTTTGTGGACTTCCAGCAGCATGATAATCTGAACTAATGCAGACAGATGCTCCTCCCACTACCAAAACTCAGAAATATGGGATCCAATATTAATGGGTGATGGGCAATGATGGTAAAAAGGAACCATATGATAGATGACATGAAGTATGGGATTTGGGAGGATCAGATTTAAGATTCTAAGGTCCTTAAATGTAGCACGTATACTGGCCTGAAAATACAATACTAAAAGAAGAGGAAGAAAACATATTTTCTAACCCAGCAGCAGGAATAAAGAAAAGAATACAAAGGTAGGGAAGGAATAGTCACCCCTGGAACACGACAATAGAATATGAATGGTATATTCCTTATATGTAATATAGGTATTAAACACAGGGTGGGATGGACACAGTTTCAGAATAGTGGTTTATTTCTGGAATTGTTCCATATAAGGAGGGAGGGAAACAAATGGAACTGGGAGAGGGTTAAAAAAGGCTTCACCTCTACCTGTACTGTTTTTGGTTTCTTGAAAACATCCGAAGCAAGTACGTATATCTCCCTATTAAACCATGGGAGGAGTACATAGATGCGTTTATTCTTTAATTTCATGTTGTATAACAAAACATTTGAAAAGCTATTGAAATAAATGAATCTGACGTGAAGGGTCTAGTTTAGCAATGGACCAGAGCAGCCTTCTAACCTTACCTTCTGCACTTCCACCCCAGCAGGAATCCCCTACATAATACCCATGAAGCTAGTGTGGCAATGAGAGTGCAACATTTTCCAAGTCTCAAAGAGAGGTACTTTCTCACTTTTGTTACTAATGGTTTAAGATTTTATAAGACAAATGCAGTCATGCTTCATATCACTCAAGACAGAGGTTCTTTCTGTAATCTGTTTATAGTGCCCTCTAGTGGCAAGTCTGCACCCTTCCCTAATGCGATACCTCACTTTATGTGTTGTATACATTTTCCAACATACCAATGAAACATACATTGAATTTTGTTTTTATTATTAAGCAGATATGAGCAATTCCAGAGTGATTGGCTTTCAATGTTATTATTCATTAATAATTAATAATTATTTATGAAAGAATCATGCTTTTCTTTTTAACTGCAGGTTGAATCTATTAAATTGGTATAAGTAAAATGTTATCATTATAATGCTTTAGAAATGTTGTATTTCACAGGAAGCCTGTGGAGAAATGTCAATGCCCTCATTTTCAATCATATGTTTGAACCTTAGGGAAAACACTGGAATAATATGAAATCGTTCTGATGAGGTTTTCTATATTTATCAGAGTTGTGGTGGTTCTTTGTCTGATGATGTTGGTTGACAGCACTACAGGGTTATCAGTCATAATTTCACTTATTATTTAAAACTTGGTTGCAACCTTAGTTCTTTAATTTGAATCTAGCACCTTTTTGGCCAGTGGTTTTTAATTGACTTACCTAAGAAATTTCATGAAAATATAGATGTTTAGGACTTACTCCAGACTTACTGACTCTCTTTACTGGATTTTCTTGATATACTCTCCAGAGAGTCTTAGAAAATTCTGGGTATGTCCTTGGTATATTATGTACCTTATGTCTCAAGATTATTATATGTAAAAATGAGATTCATCCATTTTTATGAATCAGATGAAACGTACTGACTTTGAAAATTGACTAATTATTGTCCTTATAGACATTTTATCTAAAATGTTTTTGAAATGACTCCATTTTCTTTATCTTACATGCCACAAAAACAACTAAATTTACTTATCAGTTGCAATATTCTTGTTATAAACTCTCATCAGACCTTTTACTTTGAAAACCGTCAATAATACATTTACCACAGCTGTTGTAAGTCCTTATCATCTACAAATAGATTGTGTTTTACTCTAATGCTTTCCTGAAGGTTCTGCAATCAGCTACAGATCAGAGTTTGTGTCTTCAAACAATACTGTCTCAGAATCCCACAGAAAAAGACTCTACCAGGTACTTTAAATTAATGATACTTCAAAGAACAGACTTTTGGCAGTAGACTTCTGTTGGCATTGCTTAGACAGCTTTTAGTCTATCACTGAAGACTGAGTTGAGATTTCCAGAACTCTTTATTTGAGAATAGATGGTGTGATAAAACTGCTAACCCGAGATACAGTAGAACAAGAATTAATTACCTGGGACAAATGAACTCCTGAAGCATGATGTGGTTATATGTTTGGAATATCACTGATATTGTGGGGGTTTTGGGTTTTTTTTTTTTTTGCGGTACGCGGGCTTCTCACTGTTGTGGCCTCTCCCATTGCGGAGCACAGGCTCCGGACATGCAGGCTCAGCGGCCATGGCTCAGGGGCCCAGCCACTCCACGGCACGCAGGATCTTCCCGGACCGGGGCACGAACCCGTGTCCCCTGCATCGGCAGGCAGACTCTCAACCACTGCGTCACCAGGGAAGCCCCTGATATTGTTTTAACGTCATACTTTCTGGATATAAAAAGAAGCCCTTACCTCTTAATCTGTCTGTATCCCATAACAATTTAGTAGACTTTGCTTTTACAAAATGAAATAAAACATTTTTAAATGTTATATTTTTTCACTGAACTCCCCTCCCCCCTACGACTTGAATTCAGAAAATATTATTGAGTGTCCTTACTTTCCACAGCAATAGAGGTATTTGCAAAGGTTCAACAAGAGTCTGGCCTCCTTTTGCCAGCCCATAACTGGAAGAATTAATTATGCCATCAAGGTCTTGCCTGGAATGTCACATTTGGGAGAGAGATGCCATTTAACCAGATATGACCAGAGACTTTTGAGGAACTAAAGTAGTCCCCCCAAAACTGGTCTGTTACCCAGCTTACAGGACCTAGCCTTCAGGAGAGTTAAGGAAGGTCACTTCTGGGCAGGCCAGGAAGCTTGGGGTATTTGAGGGACCTGAAGAACAGAGGAACAGAGGAATTTGCTCACAATATGGGTGTTGCCAGTGAAATCTGGAGTAGGGAGATTTTTCAACTTGGCTAAGTGTCTAACCTCCAGGACAGCCTTTTAAAAGTCCATCTAAGACTCCTTGTGATACTTCCAGGAAAGCAAACTTCAGAAGGCCTATATCATAGGGCTTCCCTGGTGGCACAGAGGTTAAGAATCCGCCTGCCAATGCAGGGGATACGGGATCGGGTCCTGGTCCGGGAAGATCCCACATGCCGCAGAGCAACTAAGCCTGTGTGCCACAACTACTGAGCCTGCGCTCTAGAGCCCATGAGCCACAACCACTGAGCCCACATGCCACAACTACTGAAGCCTGCGTGCCTAGAGCCTGTGCTCCGCAACAAGAGAAGCCATCGCAATGAGAAGCCCACGCACCGCAACGAGGAATAACCCCCGCTCACTGCAACTAGAGAAAGCCTGCGCACAGCAACGAAGATCCAATGCAGCCAAAAATAAATAAATTTAAAATAAATTTATTAAAAAAAGGCCTATATCATAAATTAATATCCTGGTTGTTCCTATGTAAATAATCAGGCAAACCTATATGGTCTAGATGCCATCTATATTTTCTGGGCATTAATATTTTGATTAAAATTTATGATTAAATATGCTATCAATATCTCTAGTTTTTTTTTTTTTTCTGGTCATGAACTGATTCTTTATTAAATTCAACCTAGTTCTTTCTTTGTAAATCACTTACTGTACAATTTGTTGGCTCAGTACTTAATATGAATGAGATAGAAAGAAGAATGCAATCTTTAAATCTTCACCAATTCATTGCTTCCTTTGGCGGGGGGATCGTGCATAAGCAGAAGGGAAGATGCAGAATGGTTACAGGGGAAATGGAGTCTAGGAGTCAAACAAAAGCAGAGGACTTAAGGTTGTATTTCAGAAATGTGACACAGGACTCTTGTCAGCAAGTCACCCTCTTTTTTCTCTTCTGCCACAACTGGAGGAAAGGAATATTTCCAAATTTGCACTTAATTCTGAGAAAACAGTACTGTTGCCCCATAGGTATGTTTTACTCCTAGTGATAATGATTTGAGGTAAATTTAGATTTTTATGTCCACAAAAAATCTATTATTAATTTCATATTTCTTTTACTATTTTCTATCAAATTCAAAAAAGGAGAATTGGAGAAGAACCTGTTTAAACGAAGTTTTGACTTTGTTCACTATGCCTCACAGCATACTTCTGGCCTTGCTACAGGCTTAAGTATTTTCACATGTTTTCTTGGTGGTTTCCCTCACTTAACTGGTCAAAACTGGTTTCTTTTAATTGAAGTATAATTGACATATGACATTAGTTTCAGATGTACAACATGATTCAATATTTGTTTACATCCATCACAACGGGTTTTAATTACTCTTTTAATAGTTCATATTGTACGCTACACTCCAAGGTGTAAATACATTTTGTTCCAGACAAAAGCAATGAAATGACATTTAAATATATTGAGAATGGAAGTCATAAGTTCTGAAGGCATTTGCTCTGGTGGGCTTTTCTTCTCCTGGGGCACCTGTGTTAGTTCAGGAACTGCAACCACAGAGGCATGAAATGAGGGCTCTTCTAAAAGGTTTCCAACCAGCCTTTACTAGATTAAAATTGGTTTTGTGTGTGCATTTTTAATTTATACTCTCCCTTATTTACTTCCAAAAGTTTCCATGAATTTTCCCCATCATCATAGCACTTCCAGACATAGTCCTCTAATCTCAGTGACGTGGGGGGCGGGGGTGTGGGGAGCAGACAGCTCCACCATGTATGTAGCCCAGTGGTTAAGAGCTTGGACTCTAGGGCTCCACCATTCATATCCCAGCTCCCTACCTATAAGCAAGCGATTTCAATTCCCTCAGTTTTCTAATCTGGAAAATGGGCTTGGTCATAGTAATACTCATAGGGTTGTTGTGACGATTAAATAAGACAGCTGCGGGCTTCCCTGGTGGCGCAGTGGTTGAGAGTCCGCCTGCTGATGCAGGGGACACGGGTTCGTGCCCTGGTCCGGGAAGATCCCACATGCCACGGAGTGGCTGGGCCAGTGAGCCATGGCCGCTGAGCCTGCGCGTTCGGAGTCTGTGCTCCGCAGCGGGAGAGGCCACAACGGTGAGAGACCCGCGTACCGCAAAAAAAAAAAAGAGAGAGCTGCAAATAAAGAGCTTTGTATATGGCTAGCACATATGAAGCACTCAGAAGTTAGCTGCTATTATTACTACAACATTATTTTTAGCCACTGAGAAGACTTCATTCTCTCACAGAGCTCCAAAACAGGTGTAATAGAAATGGGAAACACTAGGCATGATTTAAAAAAATGGCATGGCAGCAAACTTTTGATTTGGAGGTCAGTTATATTTTCTGTGTGCTTGGTAGAAACTGGCAGCAAAGTTTTAGAAAAATGAACTTTTGTCTATAGCAGTTATAGGGTAACAAGTGATTGGGCTACTTACTTTTCCCCCTCCAGTGTTAGTGGAGGTTCCGTGCCTGGAAGCTAGAGCCAGGATAGCTGAAGTTCTTGATGAGCTCTTAATGAGACTCCTCGGAAGTTCGGTGCCTTTGGAGCGGCCCATCACAGGGGCTTTCCCTTAGGACCCCACTCACTTCACCTACCATTCGAAAAGATCTGAATTATTATGTATTTCTTTTCCATCATGCCTTTCTCCCCAATTATTTTCTATCCGTGCTAATGTGCTAGAAGGGCTAAAAGAAAGCCACCCCTTTCTCATATGGCATGTCTATGTATCAGCAGCCCATGGGAACTGGTTTTGTTATCATTTATACCCATTATTTGTTGAATCATTATTCTTACTTGTTCACTAAGGGAAGACTTTATCCCCCAAAGAGCCCCCCTCTTCCAAACCTGAGGGAACACTAGGCAGTGTCTCATTTGTTCGCAAATCAGCCTGTGTCTGCTGGGCTGCCTTGGGTGGGTCCTGTTTTGCACATCTGTCATGTGTCACCTCTTGGACCCTGCTGCCCTGCCCAGGGTGCTGAGTCTTGGGCTGCAAGAGCTTCCAGATGCTAAATGGAAAGTCATGCCTGTCAGTCCTTATTGGGCCAGAAATGGGCTGACTGCCACTCTCCATGGAGTTCTGACCTGGTGCGTGACGCTGGGCTGGGTACCAGATGCCAGAATGAACTCACCACTATCCTGTCTCTCCCCCAGGGTCCCTGTACCATCAAATGTCCTTCTCTCAGGCCCTCCCTCCCCTCTGTGAGATCCACTCATGCAAATACCTGCCTGGGAAGTGGATCCACAGTTCCATGGCCAGACTCAACTCAGCCTTCCCTCTCGGCTGTACTCGTCCCACCAGTCAGTTCTTCAGTGCCCCTCTGGTGTGTTCTCCACCCCCTATGGCTTTTCTCCCAGAGGACGACTGGCGGGATAGTCCATAACTCGGGCACCGTGCTGCTCCTCAGCTGGACAGGGGGTATTTCCTTTGCACAGTCAGCAGCTCGCGGACTCTCCAAATCTCCAAGACCGTGTGAGTCTCCTTATGAGGAGAGTTCACAGCTTCCCCTATGAGAAGCTGACCCCTACCCTAGGCCTTTTGGTTCCTACACTGAGCCCTTCATGGGTCCTCCTGATCCCGGGTGAGCCCCTGGTGTGTGTGTGTGTGTACAAGAGGAAGGTATGGAGCCTGTTTGGAGCCGATGTCTGGCCACCTGGCCGGGTTGATTCCTCCATTCTCATCTCCGGGCGCACCCTGTTGCTCCGCAGGTTTGGCATTGCTCTCACCTGTCCCACTTTCACCATCTGGAGGGAAAAGCCTTTTCAGAGCTGCGGCTTAGGACCATGTCCCAGGTCCTTGCTTGGGGTCTGACATGGAGTTGTCTGCAGCTCTAAGGCCTCTGAGAAGCCCACGTGTTGACAAGGTGCCATGTCTCTACCCCGATCCTGCCCCTGTGGCCACCCTTGCTAATTCATCCTTTCCCCACCAGTCCCTGCCACTGTAGCAGCTGGGGCCCCAACGGGACACAGATGGTATATCAAATTAAGATAATCCAAAGAGGACTTGTTCACAAAAGGACCAAATACATAGGAGTGGGCGGGATGCATGAGAACCACAGTACCAGCAGCAACAGGGTCGTTTCCCCCACCCCACCCCGAGGCCCCACCCCTCCCAGAGGAGGGAGAGGAGATTCAAACCTGGAAGGAGGGAGTCCTGCTGAGCAGGCCCCCTTCGAAGAGGCAGGGATGTTCGGTGAGGTGTGCAGCCAGCCTGGGTGACCTTGCAGAGAGGGAGCCGGGGAACCGAGAACCCAGCCTTCCTCCCTGCTCCTTTCTCTCTCTCTCTGGTCTCCCGCCAGCGGCTCGCATTGGCTGAACCCAGATGGAAGCCAGAGAGCCTGGATGCCTGTTGATGTAACCCCTACTGCTCAGTCCCATGGCAGGAGCAGGATGGAGGGACAAACCAAAGATATCTGGCACATTCAGGGCCTTCGCAGCTCATGAGGAAGAACAAAGCAACAGGTATCAATTTTAGCATCTTATTTAAAGTTGAGCAGATGGCTGTGTATTGGCCCTACCTGGTATTCTTCATGCCGACTGAGAAGATTTTAGCTTCTGGATCACCCAGGGCAGCACTGATTTTCCCACATAGTGGTCTTCCTGTCAATGACAGTTAAAAAAATAATTGTGGCTGGTCTACTGCCCTCAGTCTTGGGGCTTTCCCCTTTCAGGACTGTGAGATGGCTTCTCTAGACTTCCAGGCCCCCCAGCCTCAGAGCAGGGCCTACGCTGAGGCTTCTGATTCCCTTTGCAAATGTAGCTGCAGCTCTGCCTGCCCAAGCTCTGGGCTCTCTTCCAGATCTGCCCCATCTTTCTTCGGTGTCCTCAAGTCCTGCAAGTGAATCACCTAAGCAGCTAGAGCTGATGTTCTTAAGCCCAACTTCATAGCTCTGGTGGCAAAACACTGACCCCCTAGGTCTTCCTCCAGTGGCCTTCTGATTCCAGGGGCGCCTCCTCTCTTGGTTGCAGTGAATAGTGAGGATTTGCAGTCTGCATTCTTAGGAGGAGATCCCACAGTGACTATAGGTAGCTTCTCCAAGGTGCTCCCACGTGGCCTGGTTTGTCTGATCCTTTTCTATTGCTCCCTCCTCTGCTGCTTTCTGCAAAAGGTTTGCAAAAGGCAACCTTCCTCTCTTTTTAATGACTGCTGAATTCTTTTTTCCATATCTTCCCACGATGTTAAACAATTGCCCATAAACTACAAGACATTAGCTAAATTGGATTCATCCATGAGGACTATAGCAGAAGGTCCTGTCTCCTCCTGTCCTGGCCAGGATCTCCAGGGTTGTACTGCCTAAGGGCGTTTTTTTAAACCACCTCCCTCTCTTTAGAGAGAGGTCTTACCATCGTTCCCCACTACTGTCAGCTGAAGGTCGTTCCGAGCTAGTCAATCCACTACTTTTTCCTGGTCTGTGAAAGGACATAGGAATTTTTCCAGAGGTTGGTAAATCTAATGCTGATGCATTAAAACCTTTCAAAAGTAGGAGGTCGGCAGGACTGCATATAAAACTTGTGAAATAAAATCCCAGATTTCTGTATATGGTTTCTGTGTTTGGGCTCCCCTAAAAGCGGACCCTAAAATGAAGATTTGGGTGGAGGTTATTAATTTGAGAGGTGATGCCAGGAAAAATGGTGATGGAATGGGTGAGACAGAGATGGGAAAAAAACCTCAAATATATACAATGCATTTATGAGCAGGTTACTGCTATGGGCACTGGAGTGTAATCCTCTTGGGGGTGACTGAGAAACTTCACAGAACATACCTCAGAATTGCAGAATTGTCCTGCCAAGGAGAGAAATTTGGGCTATTTATGTACAAACTCCTGCCCCTCTTTGGTTGAAGGTGGATGCCGGGATGTTAATTCCCTTGCACCTCGAGGCAGCCCTGCACAAAGGTGCCCCCTCACCCAGAGAACGCCCTCAGGCAGAGCAGCAGAGCCCATCATCACCGAGGGAATTGTTTGCAGCTGAGTTCTGGCCGGGGCAGTGTCAGCATTAGTTATTTTCTTCTTCCCAAGAAGCATAAACAAATATTCTTTTCTAAGAATAGTGCAATTTAAAAATATGGGGACTTCCCTGGTGGCGCAGTGGTTAAGAATCCGCCTACCAATGCAGGGGACACAGGTTCGAGACCTAGTCCAGGAAGATCCCACATTCCGCGGAGCAACTAAGCCTGTGCGCCACAACTACTGGGTCTGTGCTCTAGAGCCTGCGAGCCACAACTACTGAGCCTATGTGCCACAACTACTGAAGCCCGTGCTCCTAGAGCCCATGCTCCTCAACAAGAGAAGCCACTGCAATGAGAAGCCCATGCACCACAGCGAAGAGTAGCCCGTGCTCACCGCAACTAGAGAAAGCCCGCACGCAGAAACGAAGACCCAACACAGCCAGAAATAAATTATAAACAAACAAACAAATAAATAAATAAATAAAAATTCCTTGGATTTGAACGGACTTGAATACTTATAAAGACCTTTAAAAAATAAAAATATGTAGCATGTTAATCTTTTGGAGCTTTGAAAAATAAATGTGTTTTCCCCACCCACTTTTCCTACCAGCTGTGTCTCATGATAGGAAGGAAGATGGAATCAGGGCATCTGGAGTTGCTGTCACCAGGTGTGGGTTTGTAATCCTCTCCACAGTAAGCACGTGGTTCATCATCCCCCGAAATTTCCCATGTTCTTCATGGACAGATCTCAGCAGGACGGCATCAACGGAAACATCGGGCTGACATGCCTGGAATAGCCATCCTTGTTCCCAATGCCGTTGGAAACAACTGAATCTCTGGAAAGAAAAATGTTTGATTTTCCTTCCCATTGAAATGAGATTGTTTTTTAAAAAAATAAAACAAAATTATATATTTAAGGTGTACAACATGAGGGTTTATTATACAGAGTGAAATGATTACCATAGTCTAGCTAATTGACTTATCTCACATAGTTAACCATTGTGTGTGTGTGTGTGTGTATGTGTGTGTGTATGGTGAGAGGACCTGAAATCTACTTATAAGTGAGGTCAGGCAGTTTTTTTTCTTTCTGTGTCTGGTTTATTTCATGTAGCGTAATGCCCTCCAGGTTCATCTATGTTGTTGCAAATGCCGAGATCTCCTTCTTTTCTGAGGCTGAATAATATTCCGTTGTACACATAACATACTACAATTTCTTTATCCATTCATTGTCGACCATATCTTGGCTATTGTGAATAATGCTGCAATGAACGTGGGAGCTCAGATGAGGTACTGATTTCATTTCCTTTCGGTGTACACCCAGAAGAGGGATTGCTGGATCATATGGTAGAAAAAACTCTGTTTGAACCACTTGGTCAGGGGTACAGCTTTTCCACTATGCTTCTGCTTGAGCTACTGCTGGTCCCACAGCCTCAAATTACATGAGTGATTTGCATGGAGAAAGAAAGGGAAAGAAGAAGTTTCTCTGAGGGGGTAATAGGGCAAGATTACTACCTCCTTCATTTCCCTGTTTCCCAGTCCGGCATCAGGGACTAGCTCTGATTCCTGTGTTTCCAGGTAGTCAATGGCAGTTGAAGTAGCTGTTGATATTAGGGATCTGAGACTTGGGGTATGAAGCATTGCATCTCTAACTTTAGAGGGCCAAGTGTGACACAGCTGGAGAGATGTTTTCTCTGTTTCTGTGCGGTGCCTTGTACAGTGTCTAGGGAGAAAGAAGAGCCAGAAGCCACATGTCCCTTTAGCACATGGAGGGATTTGCAGCTCTGGGAACTCAGGAGGGCTGTGGCAGGTGGGGAGGCCTCCCTGAAGAAGCTGGAAGCAGCAAACAGAGCTAGGAAGGGCAAAAAGGGAACCTGCCCACCACCACTCACTTCTCCAAGGTGTTGTGGGAGAGCCCAAGGGGTATTAGGTTTGCTCAAGACGCATGTCCTGTAGGGGTAGGTTGGGGCCAGTGAGCCAGCAAAGTGAGAAGAAGGGTAAGCTTGGCAGCATAAGGATGAGACTTGAATATAGGAGGCCTGGAATATTCCGGTTGCAATCAGAAAAATATCATGTCCTTAGCAATTTCACTAAATGAAAGTCATAAAATCTGTCTCTCTTTCTGTTAACTCCTGTTCTTTCTGCTTTTAGCACTCTCCAACTGCAGATCAGAGGCAAAAAGAAATCAACTTCCAGCAAGCTGAATAAATGGTGATTAACTTCTTCCCTTTAATCCTTTAGCTCACAGCAGTGAATATCATGCATGAGTATGATGATCCCAGGTGGAACCAACTCATTTGTGTGGGGGTTTGGGCAGCTCTGCTGGGTGTCTGGTTTATTTTCATGGGGGCTTTCTTCCTGAGCCCCAAGTTTTAGTCAGTAGCTATAATTATGATGATTAATTATAGAAAGCGGTGTTAGCCAACTCATTCTAATTTACTATCACTTTTTTTTTTTTTTTGGCTGCGTTGGGTCTTTGTTGCTGCGCGTGGGCATTCTCTAGTTGCAGCAAGTGGGGGCTACTCCTCGTTGCAGTGCACGGGCTTCTCATTGTGGTGGCTTCTCTTGTTGCAGAGCATGGGCTCCAGGTGTGCAGACTTCAGTAGTTGCAACACACAGGCTCAGTAGTTGCAGCACGTGGGCCCTAGAGGGTGCGGGCTTCAGTAGTTGCGGCGTGTGGGCTCAGTAGTTGTGGCGTGGGGGCTCAGTAGTTGTGGCATGTGGGCTCAGTAGTTGTGGCATATGGGCTCAGTAGTTGTGACTCACGGGCTCTAAAGCACAGGCTCAGTAGTTGTGGTGCACGGGCTTAGTTGCTCCGCAGCATGTGGGATCTTCCTGGACCAGGGATTGAACACCTGTCCCCTACATTGGCAGGCAGATTCTCAACCACTGTGCCACCAGGGAAGTCCACTACCACTTAACTTAAAAAAAATTCAGATGGGAGAAAATATAAGCCATACTTCTCTTTAGAGGTTTAGAGGATATATAAAACAAAGCTTTGACTTTCTTCTTAACCATGGAATTATTCCCATTATCAGAAAGAATTGAGGTTTCTATCCAAATAAAAGCCTAGATACTCACTAAGTCTATTGTGCTGGACAGCATTTTTCTTTTGGTGTTCCAAGAGTCATTAGTGTCCCCAAAAGTGTTCTATGGTTAAATGAGTGGTAACCAATGTGTTAGATAATGTCAAAGGGGTTTGATTACTGCAAGATTACTTCTCAAAGACTAGTATGTTCATGTAGGTAGTCTGATTTCCATGATAAGGGAATATGAATGGTCACTTCATGGATAGATACATTTGGGATACTGTCAGTATATCTTGCAGAAGCCTGGTGCTCTAGAACATAATTTTGAAAATGCCACATATTATAGACCACCACCACCCAGATCCCCTTTTAAGGTAAGACCTGCTGCCCAGATGCAAGGAATGTGATAGCAGACTGTCTTCAGCTGTCTGCTTCTCCAGACTGCCTCAGCTGCAAAGAGCCTCCTTACCCTTCCATGAGCAACCCATCCAGTGGCTGAGCAAGGTGGGTATAAAGGACCCATCCTCTCGTCCAATCCTAACTGTAAATACTTGCTCCAGAGCTCCTGAGTGGGTTGGTCCAGGCTTTGTTAAGTCTGCATCATTGTTTGACTTCTCCCTCTGCCCAATGCTGTTTCATCTTCCTTTCACAGGTCTTGATCCCCAATCAACATCTTGTACCCCAGACTCTGTCTCAGCATCTGCTTCTATAAAACCAAACCTCTGACATTATGTAGATTAAAACACCCGAAATTACTGTACTTTATGAATCAAGGATCCTTATGCAATGGATAGAATGTTTGTGTCCCCAAAATTCATGTTGAAGCCTATCTCCAATGTGATGGTATTTGGAGGTGGGGTCTTTGTGAGGTGATTAGGTCGTAAGGGTGGAGCCTTCATGAACAGGATTAGTGCCCTTATAAAAGACCCCAGAGAGCTCCTTTGCCCCTTCTACCATGTGAGAGCAAAGTGAAAACTGGGTCCTCACCAGACATTGAATCTGCTGGCACCTTGATCTTAGACTTCCCAGCCTCCAGAATTGTGCAAAATAAATGTTTATTGTTTAAGCCATCCAGTCTATGGTATTCTGTTATAGCAGCCTGACACCTTAAATGCCAATTTTACTGACATGCTATTAATTTTTAAGGTAGGAAGAGTTAAACCTTGTTAAATTACATATAACCAAGCATTTAGTACCTAGGTTATTTATAAATCGAATACCTCCTATAATGTTATTCATTTACTCAATTATCTAATACAATTAATTAGAAGCAATGTGTCTATTTCACAATATATTTCAAGTTCTAATATAACAAAGTCCAGGGTACAAAAACTTGTTTACCTCAAAGTGGCTGAAATACTTCACATATGTAACAGTATACAGTAAAACTGATGAGTTACAAAAACCCAGTCTTCCCTCTTGAGTTTTCCCTTTATTCTCACATGATTACTACACTCAGAGTACTTCACTTCTGACACTTCTAGTCACCAAAGGTGTGGGGTTTTTCCTCATACCAAGCAATTCTGTGATACAAGCTGGGTGTTTTATAATTTAACTCAATTCTGATACTCTCTGCCTAGAGGTAGTGTCAGACCCCATAGGTTAAGGGCTCAGTCCCACGAGGCTGCCCCCCAACTCCACTTCAGATGTCAGTTTCAAGTAGTAGGTTCCCAGGTCACCCACAACTCTGTCTGACTTGGCTACAAATCAAAAGTGCCCATGACTTCCTCCTCCCTTGGATTGGATTAATTGCCAGAGGGGCTCACAGAACTCAGGGAAACAGTTAACTATGTTTATAGTTTATTAAAGGATGTGATAAAGGATGAGCAGATAAACAGCCTGATGAAGAGCTACATAGGGCAAGGTCTGGGAGGGTCGTGAACACCGGAGCTTCTGTCCCTGTGGAGCTGAGGTGCGTCACCCTCCTGGTACGTGGCTGTGTTCCCCCACCTAGAAGCCCGCAGAACCCCATACAATTGAAATTTTATGAAGCCTTCCTCATGTGGGCATGATCAATTATTAATTCCATTTCCAGCCCCTCACCCCTCTCTGAAAAAGTATATGTGTGAGGGGGAGCTGAAAATTCCAAGCTTCTAATTATGGCTCGGAGTTTCTGGTGACCAGCCCCATCCAGGAGCCATCCAGAAGGCTGTCCAGAGTCACCTCAACAGAACAAAAGATCGTTCTAGGGCTCTTATCACTTAGAAATTTACAAGGGTTTCAGGAGATCTGTGTCAGGAAACAGGAGCAGAGATGAGTGTACACATATACACATATATATGTGTGTATGAAATTATTATTTCACAACAAAATTGTTAATACTATTACCTAAATAAAACAAATTCAAGCTAATGGAAAGTCTGTCAACTAACTGGCCAAAGATCCCACTGTTGAACTAAAGCAGGTTTAATTGGAAGGAGTTCAGAGTCTTAGAAATATTGAAGAATGTAAAGAAAAATTCTAGACATTTTCAAAACAATTCATCCCATTACGTGTTGATGGCTCGGGCACTTCTAATCCTTCTATGCTACAAATAAACATAGCCATAAGAAGAAAGAAGAAAATAATCGATTTGTTAGTGATGAAAAAATTCATATTTTAAGGCAAGACAAGAAAAATTTAAACATAAAATGTTTCTTTGCCCATTTGGACCTCCTTCCTCCCCTCTAGTGTGCCTTGTGCATCTGCATTAACCAGACCTCCCATGGCAGAAATACCTATCTAACCATAAAGATCGAATCTTCTTCTTCTGGCACCAGCCATGTAACTCCTTAGAAGAAAACATTCCTTTCTCAGTCCTGTAGGGGATCACGATGATCTACCACTTGCCTTGTACATGCACACATCTTTGGTGAACTTTATACAATGATAATGTATCATTTCCCTTAAAGACAGCAATTGGTGCAGAAAAGACTTGTCAGACTATCTAGGGAGATACTGGACCACATCTAATGGAAGTTCTTAGCCTAAATACTTACTTATGAATTTATGAATGTTACTAGCTATATTGCTTGTATTCTGCCTTTTTTTGTTTTTGTTTTTTTGCGGTTCGCGGGCCTCTCACTGTTGTGGCCTCTCCAGTTGTGGAGAGGAGGCTCCAGACGCGCAGGCTCAGCGACCATGGCTCACGAGCCCAGCCGCTCCGCGGCATGTGGGATCTTCCCGGACCGGGGCACGAACCTGTGTCCCTTGCATCAGCAGGCGGACTCTCAACCACTGCGCCACCAGGGAAGCCCCTATTCTGCCTATTTTACAAGATTATTGTTTCTTGCATTACCAAATGTGTGACTGAGTCTCTGATAAAAATAATGATAACTAGGCGACTTGAAATGATTGACCAAATATATAGTTCTGTAAGATCAACGACTGTAATAGTGTAACTCTAGGTATGGGAAGAAGCAACAAGAGGGAACAATTTCCTGGACCACAACAGACTAGTAAGACAGTCCACAGGCTTTTGGCTACTGTTAACATGGCCTAGTCCAATGATAGCACATTGAGTGGCCTACTGATAAAATCCTTGCCTGACCTGGGAATGAACATTCTTAGCACGATGGCACAAATCCGTAACAAAATGCCTCCCAAACCTTGGTCAAAATTAAGACTGAAAGGGGAAGGATTGTAAAATAAAGAATGTTGTCCACCATCCAGTTCCATAAGAATCAAGTCATTGGCCAATGCAGTTGCTGACCTACAGTAACCCAGAAAGGGATTAAGGGTGAAGATCAGGATGATACACTTTGTGCTCTAGGAATACAGCAGAACTGGCTGTATTCAGATAGTTAGGTGTTTTCAGGAAAAAGTGTTAGGAATCCAGTTTCTTGCATCTTCCCATACTTAGAAAAGCACTAAAACCATTAACTAAGGTATCTGTTCCTTGCGAATGCAGTAACCTTCTACCAAGATGTGTGCCTGATTGCATGTACCCTTTTGTCAAAATCACATATATACTGGCCTCTCCCCTTACCTCTTTGGAATAGTCCTCAGAGCTTTCTGAAATACTGTCTCCCAGGTTATAATCCTCAGGTTGGATCAAATAAAAATTTCCTTCTCTTTTTAGATTGTCTATGAATTAATTTTTTGTTGACATTATAATAAATGAAACAAAATAAATGGAAGAATGTGAGTTGAAAAGCCAGAAGTAGAAATGAAAAGGGACTAAAAGAAAGATCTCCATACTGATACAACTTTAGCCTAAGCAGTTTAACCAAAGAGGAAAAGAAGGACAATCAAAACATGCAAGGTTCTCCTACATAGGAAATAGGGAGGTGATAGTGAAGAGACATGGGGTCAGGAAACTCCCCAGGGGTCCTATCAAGGGACAGAGTTAGCAAAGGACAACCTAAATAGCATCTCAAAGGACTCCAGAGTGGATGGAAGGGACAGACAGTCTGCAAGCAGCCACTCATGGGTTTGGGACATTCATGTGTGTTTAAATCAAGAAAGTAAAGCCCAGTAAAAGTATCCCCTGGTGTTCTTATGTTCCCACTCTCCAACCAAGTGGGAGCAGACATCAACAATTCATAGAATTAGATGGGAAAGCCATTGGGTTTCATGCCTTTTTTTTTTTTTTGTATCTGCTGTTAATCCCAAACTCCTAATTTATCCCTCCCCCACTCTCTTTCCCTTTGGTAACCATGAGCTTGTTTTCTATGTCTGTGAGTCTGTTTCTGTTTCATAAATAAGTTCATTTGTGTCATATTTTAGATTCCACATATAAGTGATATCATATGATATTTGTCTGTCTCTGTCTGACTTACTTCAGTTAGTATGATAATCTCCAGGTCCATCCATATTGCTGCAAATGGTATTATTTCATTCTTTTTTAAAATTAATTAATTAATTTTGGGGGGGTGCTGTGTTGGGTCTTTGTTGCTGCATGAGGCTTTCTCTAGTTGTGGTGAGCGGGGGCTACTCCTTGCTGCAGTGCTCAGGCTTCTCATTGTGGTGGCTTCTCTTGTTGCGGAGCATGGGCTCTAGGCGTGTGGGCTTCAATAGTTGTGGCTCGCGGGCTCTAGAGCGCAGGCTCAGTAGTTGTGGCGCATGGGCTTGGTTGCTCCATGGCATGTGGGATCTTCCCGGACCAGGCTTGAACCCGTGTCCCCTGCATTGGCAGGCGGATTCTTAACCACTGTGCCACCAGGGAAGTCCCTATTTCATTCTTTTTAATGGCTGAGTAATATTCCATTTGATATATATATATATATATATATATATATATATATATATATATGGCATCTTTATTCATCTGTCCATGTCTTGGCTATTGTAAATAGTGCTGCTGTGAACATAGGGGTGCATGTATCTTTTTGAATTATAGTTTTCTCCAGATATATGCTCAGGAGTGGGACTGCTGGATCATGAGGCAACACTATTTTCAGTTTTTAAAGGAACCTCCATACTGTTCTCCATAGTAGCTGTTATCAATTTACATTCCCACCAACAGAGCAAAAGGTTCCCTTTTCACCACACCCTCTCTGGCATTTGTTATTTGTAGACTTTTTAATGATGGCCATTCTGACTAGTGTGAGGTGGTAGCTCATTGTAGTTTTGACTTGCATTTCTCTAACAATTGGCAGTGTTGAGCATCTTTTCATGTGCCTATTGGCCATCTGTATGTCTTCTTTGGAGAAATGTCTATTTAGGTCTTCTGCCCATTTTTTGATTGGGTTATTTACTTTTTTGTTATTGAGTTGTATGAGCTGTTTGTATATTGTGGAAATTAATCCCTTGTTGGTCATATCATTTGTAAATATTTTCTCCCAGTCTGTAGGTTTTCTCTTTTTTTTTATGGTTTTCTTTGCTGTGCAAAAGCTTGTAAGTTTGATTAGGTCCCATTTGTTTATTTTTGCTTTTATTTCTATTGCCTTGGGAGACTGACCTAAGAAAACATTGGTACGATTTATGTCAGAGAATATTTTGCCTATGTTGTCTTCCAGGAGTTTTGTGGTATCATGTCTTATATTTAAGTCTTTAGGCTATTTTGAGAGTTTCATGCCCTTTAATGACATGAAGTTGCTAAGGAGAAACAGTATGGAAATTACCATTTTATTGATTTTATTATTACATAAGTATCTTTAATTAGTTCCAAATAATCATAATTTACATTTATTTCATTCTTATTATGTGTCCACCAACACATATGTTAAATTTTTAAGTCAGGTTTTCAAGTGGTTTGATATCAGAGCTACTCATCTCTCCCTCAAGCCTACATATTTTCCTAGAGGGTTTCTTGTCTGTAGCCCAGGAAGAAAGACAAGTTAGGATGTTAGAGTTAAGTCCACAAATATATGGACTGAAATATGGGGGATCAGGAAGACGTGGGAACAGGGACCCATTTTCCAAGGCTGATTACTGCAGAAACAGATAGCCAATGTTCCAGGGATGACAGATGGAAGCACAGCACAGGGGAACCCATTTTTCCAAGATGGACAAACTGAAAGATGTGAAAAGAAGTGAAGAGAAATGCCTATTTCATATTATTAAATAAAAGTATATACGTGTATCATTTAAGTACATGGATAACTTCTATGTGGAATGTAAAAAATACAACAAACTAGTAAATATAACAAAAAAGAAGCAGACTCACAGATATAGAGAACAAGCTAGTGGTTACCAGTGGGGAGAGGGAAGGTGGAGGGGCAAGATAGGGGTAGGGGATTAGGAGGTACAATCTGTTGTATATAAAATAAGTTACAGGGATATATTGTACAACACAGGGAATATAGGCAATATTTTATAATAATGATAAATGGAGTATAACCTTTAAAAATTGTGAATCACTATATTGTACACCTGTAACTTATATAATATTGTACATCAACTATACTTCAATAATAAATAAACAAATAAATACACAGGTAAGAGCCTAAGGGATTCCCATTGTTAAAAAAATTTAAACATGCAGAAACACCAAATTTCGCTGTAACTTGGCCTCTATTTTCCGATCTTTAAAATACCTTTGCATTTTATATATCTATAATGACACAGTTAAATATCTATTGAAAATGTGGAGCTTTTTCACATCTTAAATAAATGGTGTCATATTGCACATATTCTGCAACTTAAATTTTCACCCAGTATTTCTGGAACATTGTTCCACAACCTTCACATTAAAAACCAAACCAAACCAAAGTAAACCAAAAAATTCAGCATGCTATTCCACAGTATGAATGTACCATGACAGATGTCATCAGTTCCCTACTGATAGGCACTTAGATGATTTCTAAGATTTCCCTTATTGGTACTGTGGTGAACAGAATTGTACACTCATTTTTGTACATGTGAGCTACTGTTTCTCCAGAGCTGAGTGTTTCCTATCATATACTATTTCTAGCACAGACAAGCCTGTCTGTAAGGATCCAAATTCTACTCTGTCCCTTTTCAGCTGTGTGTTGGGCAAATTACTTAACCTCTCTGTGCCCTTGTTTCATTTCCTCAAATTAGGTAATAATAAAATGTCTTTATAGGATTCGAGTGATGATTAAATGAGCTGATATAATATCCTAGGAACAGTGCCAGAGACATTTTGAGGGCCACAGAGCATTAGGTACTATTGTTACTCAGACAAATTATACAAACCTCTTATGTTTTAAGTAGATGATTCTGGGAAGGTAGTCAGGGGCTGGCTGTGCAGGCTTGCTTTGTTCAGCACTCTCAGGACAACAACAAAAAAACCCTTCCCATGACACAAGATGTGAAAGGAGAGGTGGCCAGATTTATTTTAACAATACTAACATGATTTTATTTACTCTGCAACCAATATACGCCAGGCCCTTTGTTACTAGACATCTCAATGAATTCTCGAAACAACCCTCTGTGATATGGCCTGTTTTATGCCCATTTTACAGATGAGATAAACCAAGACCCAGAGTATCAGGAATGACACCAATTTTCTTCTTTAAACTTACTTCCTCTGTGCATTTACACACACCCATACATATATACACACTCAGATATATATGTGTGTATATGTATGTAGATCTGTTTATGTGTATACACATAAGTGTAACTATAATATGTAACCTGGTAGGTCAGATTCTTTGAAAAAAACTCTATTATTTCAGTGTTTTACCCCCACCCCACAAAGGGAACAGGAGGTTGTCTCTGACCTAAGTATTTGAATAAAGAATCAGACAAAATGAAGAACAGTGAGAAAAGTGTGAAGAGATCCTCTTCTACAAGGTCTGGGATGACCCAGAGCTCCGGCCTTGAGGTGCATGGGCTCAACATGGGCTCTTAGAATTTCTGACTTTCTCCTGTGCTGTGGGCTGCAAAGCCCTAGTTAGAGCTCAGAGAAGCCAGGATTGAGGCATTAAAGGAGCTCAGGGCAGGACCCTGATTTGCCAGATTACTGATAAAAGTAGCTAAAAGATATGCTGGGCCTCTAGGCCTCAGAAACAAGCGTAGATTTTCCCGATCGGAGATCCCTGATTCAGGGCATCATAAGGATCAGAGGGTGAGGCTGGAATTGAGGAATCTTGCCTAGAGAAGTTTAGGCTGGGTGTCCAGTAGGGACAGACATCTCCGCCAGGTTGGGCTAAGGCTGTAGGGCCAGGCAGAGGTGGAAGCAGAATTGGGGTAGAACACAGCCTCCTTCCTCTTGGCTGGAAGAGTCTGGCCTTGCCTCCATAATGACTGCCCCATATGATGAATCTCCTGCTTTTGCATCCTTCATTTAATTTGCCAATTCTTAAACCAAACCTGATTTTTGAGGCCAGTTCCTTCTGGGCAGTGTAACCTGGAAACATGACTTTCCTAAACAGGAAATATTTTGTTTTGTCTGCAGATTGGCCTTGACTGAGGTGCCTTGTTAATTTCCACTCCTCTAGGTGACTGGGATGAATGCCGGTGGGCTCCGGCTGGCATTCTTCTTTGATCACTTGAGAGTCCCTCTGTGGAGTTGCTGTTTACCTACTGTGACTCTTTAATCTTCCTGAGGCAAACATGAATAGAAAGATACTTTGTGTGATCTCAGAAACGAATAGATTGTAAATCACCTATACTTCAATAAAAAAATTTTAAAAAAGGAAATGAATAGATCTTTCCAGTATTGTATGAAGGATGATTTCTAAAAATATTTTTATTACAGCATATTTGGTGGATAGATAGAAGGAAAGCAAAAGTAATGATGATACAAAACTAAAACACCCAGACTCCTGTAATTATTAATTGCAGCAAATTATTTCAACACTTAGTGGTTTAAAACACTTATTATCCAGTGTTTGTGGGTCAGAAGTTCCATAGTGGCTTAGCTGGGTGGTTCTGTCTCAGGTTCTCTCATGAGGTTGCAGGAAAGGTGCGATCAGGGCTGCAGTCGTCTGGAGACTTCACTGGGGCTGGCAGATTCTCTTCCAAAACAGTTCATCCACTTGGTGGTGGTTGTTGAAAGGAGGCCTTGGTTCCTCCCAATGTGGGACGGTGGCAGGATTCCTTCACAGGGAGCAACTGAAGAGAGAGTAAGGTGAAAGCCTCATCGCCGCTTGTAATCTAGCCTCGGAAATCACACACTGTCATTTCTGCAACGTGCTCTTAGTTACACAAGGCAGCTGGATTGAATGTGACACATTACCAGCAGTCAAGGATCCTTGAGAGCCATTTTGGTGGCTGACTACCACACTAATCAAAAGAAATTGAGATGGAATTCAAACAGAGGAGGTAGATCACGGTGGCTAGATTGCGTCTCCGGTAGTAAGGCTGGAAGGAATTGATATGGAGAGGTCTGTAGAGGGCTCGGGTTCCAAGGTAACCTGACCAGTGGTGCAGTCCACGTACACTTCTCAGGAGGAATTTAGGCCAGGCTTGGAGCTGGTGCTCTTAGGAGACCCGGCTCAGGATAATTTCCTGCTGACATTGATGCCCGATCTTTTTCATTCTTCTCTTGATAGATCTCAGTAGTTACATTTAGTATATGGTTCTTCTCCATCATTTCAAAATGTGCCTAATTTTCAAAGAATTCCCATTCCTCTTTGAAAAATGTTTTATTTTCTTATTGCTCCAATGCTTCAGTAACTGGAAAACTTCTCTTGTCCCTGGCTACTGCCTTTCTTTACTAAAAAATGGTACAACCCAGCTCAAGGAAATTTTATTCTGAGTGTTTATCTCTAGTCTTCTTTTTCATTATTTGTCTCCTGCACTTATCTGAGAATTTAAGAAATGAATCTTTTGTCTTTGTATAGCCAGTGCTTTTTCCAGACCTGGCACATAGTAGGTATTCAATTAATATATGTTGCTAAAATATATTTGAACATTAGAAGCCACCAAACATGGAAATATATTCTGTAGTTTATTCCCTCTGCTGCTTACAGAGTCAGTGAAGCACATTAAAAAACAAACAAACAAATAAGAAAACCAGTTTATTTTTAATTGCTTCAAAGTTATACCTTTACATTTTTTTCTTTTTTGGTTAACTTAGCAGAAATGCCCATTTCCTCCATAGAATAAGAGGATTTTCCCAATTAGTGTTAATGATCTTCTGCCCTGGCTCCCTTTTTCCACGTTGTCTCGGGGAATTTTCTTGGTGATTTTCCATCCCTTTCAGAGTTAATGTTGTGGATGGCGGGTGGGCTGGGGGAGAGTATTTGTAGAGCTATGTAAGGGGTATAATTAGGATGGTGGTTTTGTGGCCCTGACTCTCCCCTCTCTTTGAAGATGATGTAAAAAATCTATGAATTACTTGTCCTTGTGGCAAAAGAGTAAAAGCCTAGGTTAACTCAAGAAAAGATAAGAAATTTATTAATAGGGTCCCATGGAAGTCATGGATGAAAAAGAAGTCAGATCCCCGGAAGGGAGTGGAAACAGGCAGAGGGAAACCAACAATACCCCCCACCCCAATCTCTACATAGACTGTTTTCCTCTTCTCTTCAACCCCCATGGATGGCCAAGTATGGCCACTGAGTTAATTGTGTCCTCTGGGAAGCAGACACAGCATGATGTAGATCTGACCCCTGCCACAGGAAAGTGGGGAGGAAACAGGATCAGGCAGGGAGAGCCTCAGACCGGGATGCAGACATGATGGGGGCTCCAGAGCGAAGACGATCTGTAAGAGATCCGTGTTAACAGAAACATCCAGGCTCTAGAGCCCCCATGATGCTTAGTCATGGTGGGGGGGTTGCCTAGAACAAGTGCGGCCTCAGCTCAAAAGCTGAAGGCTGTCACAGTTCTCACTTCTGGAAGTCGTCAGCTAACAGCACACTTGCATCTCCCAGCTCTGTCTTGGAGGGAAAATTGAATTGTACACTTCTGTGGCTGCTACAGCTATCAAGAAATCAAATGTTTCCTTGTCGTTGCAAATCAAAACTAAGACTATTCCTAAAGGTTGTAATAACTTTCTGCTCTGGTAGCCCTGGGGGCATTGCATCACTCTATACTTTTCCTCAATTCTGCCCACCTCTGTAGCAGTCTGTGTTTTGAACTCTCCTTAAATGACTCAGCTTGCAGATGCCGCATTTCCTGCTGGGAACTTGACTGACACATGTAAGGCAATGACCTGGGACAGTGTTTTGGAAATCTGGGAAAAAGTTTCAGTGGGTAAATGTCAAGCGGTGTGTGTGTGTGTGTGTGTGTGTGTGTGTGTGTGTGTGTGTTTGTGGGAAGGGTAGGAAGGAGGAGATGCAGGCAGTGAAGTTGTAAAGATAGGTTCCTTGGAGGTTACAGTCTTGAAGGCAGTAGAGTATCAAAGTCTACACTTTTCAGGGGTTGGGAAAAGTATCGTATAGTGTTGTGAGAAATGAAAGTAATACATTCCATAAAAGCATATCCTGTAACTACCATGATGTATCACAAGGAGTTGCTTAAGAGATGGCTAGATTGTTGCAATGAGATGTGGGGACACAGTAAAGTTAATGTTTTGTAGAAGGAAAGAAAGAAATGAACCCTTGAGTATTTGCCCTGTGCAAATAACATTTCACTCAAGGAGACAAGGAGACAAGCCTATTGACTTTGTTTCCTTCAAGCTATGAAGCCCATGAGCTGGCCATGAGACAGTGTATCTTGCTCTGGGGCTTAGAAAAAGACATCTTCAGAATGGTATCCGCTGTGAGGATTCCCGCTGACGTATACAGAGGTAAAGAAACCACTGGGGTTTTTTCTGCCTTTTGACTATTACTGACCAATTGCTGTGGGTGGTGAGTTTCTAATATGAATTTTAATTAATTCCCACTGGGTCTTACTATCAAAACACTAAGCATGGCTTCCGCACACGTAGACAATCCATGCACCCAGTTTCTTAGCTGTCTCTCTAGTTCCTCCTGTGACCAACACACTGAGCACCTTATATGCACACAGGCCACCTTTTATTTTTATGTAAGACTACTTAGAACAGTGTCTGGTACTAGATGCTCTATATATGAACTAAATTGATCTTCAAAGAACTCAATGAGGTGGATACTAAGTTACATGTCCAGGTCAGAGGTGCAGTCAGGATTTGAACTCAGGCAACTGGCTCTGTAGCTTATGCTCTTGACCGTCATGCAACAGGGCCTCTCCTGAGGTTTGAATGGGTGGGCCATATGCGCATGTGAGCAGATTGCACCAGTTGGGTAAGCCTTCATTCTTCCTCCAAAAGCGCCTCCAAAGAGGACTTTCTGAGTCTAGGCTATAAAAATACCAACCTGAGTTTTTTTTTCACCTGCAAGATCTTTCACCTTAGATCTTAGTTGTTGTTTGTTTTGCAAGCAAAACAGAAAGTCTAGTCAAGTATGTTCCTCTAGAATTCCCATCAAGGCCAGGAAAATAGCACAGGAAGCTGCTTATGGATTTGAGGAACCATAAGAAGATCCTTCTGCCCCCAAATATGTCTCTAATAGCTTGGATTGTGTCTGAAATGCCCCTTCTTGGAGTTAGTCCTTCAAGTCATGGATTCATTGGGGTCTTGAGCCCCAGAATAAATTTCTCAAAGCTCCTTTGCCAGTAGGTATCTGCTGGGCTTCCCTGGTGGCGCAGTGGTTGAGAGTCCGCCTGCCGATGCAGGGGACACAGATTGGTGCCCTGGTTCGGGAGGATCCCACATGCCATGGAGCGGCTGGGCCCGTGAGCCATGGCCGCTGAGCCTGCGCGTCTGGAGCCTGTGCTCCACAACGGGAGAGGCCACAACAGTGAGAGGCCCGCGTACCGCAAAAAAATAAAAAAATAAAATAAAAATAGGAATCTGCTTTCTAAAGGCTAACAGAAACCTACTCACACTAGCTCTAGAAATAAAGAGAATTTTATCCAAATGATACAAGTGTTGTTTGCCAAAGTACAAGGGCAGAAAGTGGCTTGGGAATTGGTTCTAAGCAATTTTTTGGTTTCTAGGGAATTCCTAATTCCAAGACAAATATTCTCGCTGAGGCTGCCTGAGCACCCTTCAGTGCAATTCCCCACAGGGAAAGGAGAGTGAGGCGAACACGAGGACTGGCCCTCTCTGCTTTGGCCCTGTCATGGCAGGAAATGCCATTTCAATGCCATGCACACCTCAGCCCAAGGGCCAACAGGGCCTGATGTCTCAGAATCCCAATTCCCCATCCCCTAAAAAATTCGATTGGCTCAGCTCTTGTCAGGTGTCCACCCTGGGTCCACTCACCTGGCCTGGGAATGGGGCCACATGGTAGCTGCCAGGTCATGAGTATGAAATGGACAGAAAGGGAGTTGCCAGGGCTGGGAAGTGGATGCACACAAAAAAGAAAATGATAATGTTTTGGATAACGCTTCAGCAGACTTTATGGAATCAGCGCCATACCTAAGTGTGTCTTCTTTTCTTCTCCATCTTTTTTCTTTTTAACTCGAAAATTTAGTTCAGTCCTTTTTTTCACTTTTTTTCACTTTTCCAGCTGAGAACTGAGGTTCATGGATGTGATGGTGACCTACCTGGGGTTACAGAGCTGGTTAGGACTCCCGGCTTCTATCTCTGCCCCTGACTGCTGGTCCTTCACTCTACCCTCTGCCCCACTGTCTCCAATCCTGCATTTTCTCTAACCTGACATCCTTATCTGACCTCTCAGTTAAACTATGCTGTGGAAGAAAGAACTCATACACCCTCACCCACTCCCCCACCCCCTGCTAAGAACCAGTTGTGAGCAAAGTATATTTCCTTGGAATTTCCCTCAGGTTAAAAAAGCAGACTTGATGTTAATGTTAATACCACCAAAGAGCTTAAAAGCAAATTGTGGAAAAAGAAAAAAAATCATTTGATCATAGCTGATAAAGACACTCTGGCATGATAGGGAAGCTTTAATACATTCCTCCCAGGGTCTGGCTTGGTCTGAACCTTACCTGCGAAGAATTAGTGGCTTGTATAGTTACCCAGTAACATCTCACATTTGCCAAGGCCTTGATTAATGTTTAAAGAAACATGGGCAATGCCACATGCTATTCTTTTAAAAGAGCCACTACTGAGTTGAAATGGGTCAGTTTTTTCTCCAAAGAACTGTAATCCTATTGTGTATTACAAATAATAATATCTAATATTTACTGAACACTTTGTATGTGCCAGGTTCTAGTCTAAGTGTCTTATATCTCTTTTCTAATCCTCACAACAACCCTAAGAGACATATGTATTTTCCGCATTTTCCTGGCAAAGAAGAAATTAAGCCTCAGAGAGGTTGTGACTTGCCCTATATCAAGCAGATAGTAAAGGGCAGAGTGAGGATTCAAATTTAGGTCTTTATGTCCCTAAAAACTGTTCCTTCAGGACTTCCCTGGTGGCACAGTGGTTAAGAATCCACCTGCCAACGCAGGGGACACGGATTCGATCCCTGGTCCAGAAAGATAACACATTCTGTGGAGCACCTAAGCCCGTGCACCACAACTACTGAGCCTGCGCTCTAGAGGCCATGAGTTGCAACTACTGAGCCCACGTGCCACAACTACTGAAGCCTGCAAACCTACAGCCCATGCTCTGCAACAAGAGAAGCCACCGCAATGAGAAGCCTGCGCACCAAAATGAAGAGTAGCCCCCGCTCGCTGCAAGTAGAGAAAGCCCGTGCACAGTAACGAAGACCCACGGCGGCGATAAATAAATAAACAAACAAACAAATAAATAAATTCATTTAAAAGAAAAGCGTTCCTTTAATCACACCGTTATGATGCCTCTTTAGGTACTTTTATATAGAACTAGCATAGTTTACGCTTGGTAGTTTTCAATCGGAAAGCAAGGGTTTAAAATTTATTCTTCAAAAGTTTCCCAATCCTTATCCCGCCCCCTACCCCAATACAAATGATCTAAAAGCTGCAAGGGTTATGACAAATAAATGGGCTTAGTGTATGAGGACCTTTATTTGGAACAGAGTCAAAAGGCAAGAGGACTAAGAGTTGCTCATTTAGAATTTCAGTTATTATTAGTCTCTTATGAGTATAATTCTAATCTCTCCCACCAGAGGGCAGTTATCACATGAAAATATGAAACCACTCCTAGTGTTAACATGAGCCAAGATAGCTGCTTGGATTGGTCCTATTTTGGAGGGAGAAACCTTGCACCAAACACTGAGGGACAGTCAAAACAGCATTCTTCTGTTTCCAAGATTTTATAATGTATTCCATTTAAATACCGTCTGGGTTTCAGTAACCTGTATGGCCCTAGAAAATTAGATTTATATGCTTTTTCATGAGGATTCCAAAGAGTAGCTGAGAAAAAGGATTAAAGTTTTTGATAGACAGCAAATAAGTTCAAGTGTCCAGTCTGCTTATGATTTGGAGAGACCACCAGAAACACTTGTATTTATTGATCACGTTGCACAATGCCTTATAGTGAAAATGCTTTATGGCCAGAATCAGATCCAATTTTCCCAATGTCCCTGGCAGGTAGGTTCTGTTAATTTTGCCCGTTTTAGAGATGAGGACATTGAAACATACTCAGGTGAAGCAATGTGCCAAAGAATACACGCTTAGTTTATATCCTTAAGCAGCATGAAGCAGTGGATCTGTGGAGATGTGTTGGGCCCAATTACAGAGACTGGGCACCAAGTTCGGGAGTGAGGTCCACTGGTGCTCAGAAAATCCATGTCAGGAAAGGGAGGGTGAGGCAGGGTAAATAGGAAGCTACCTGGTTGCTCTCGCCGGCTGCGCTGCAGGCTCCACGACTAAGTCAAAAAGCATAGCTGCTTGAGTGATGGTTACAGACCATCTTTCCATGGTAGGTGAGGATCCCCTGTGCTGTTTTAAACCAGAATTTAGACAGCCTGGTATGAGTCTAGCTAGCAGGTGAGGGTGTAGGAACTAGGACCCATGCCTACAGAACAAACAGGGTGGGTTCTCCATGGGTCCCCTGGACCCAGACACCGGCTGAGACTCAGAACAGGATCCAGGCCTTAAGAGGGCCTGTGGAACTTGGCAGGAAAGAAAGCAAAGGGAGGAGAAAGTCTTGGCCAATGTTTAGCTTTATGAATTGGGCCAACTCCAGGAGCTGGCCGATTCCAGCTCTGATTTGAATCTGGTTGGAGACTCAGGAGGACAGGCAGACTCCCGGTTGTTGGCTATGCTACAGGCTCTGGGAAGGTCAGCTTTGATGTGGGTCCCTGTGATAGCAGCTCAGGCTGTTAATGAGTCGTTGGTTATAATGGACTCAGGAGCAGAAGCAGAGCCAAGCCTTAATGTGGGTGGCTTGGTAAACCCCCCAGGAAGGACTCAGGGAAGGCAGAGTGAACACAGTGTGCGCTCACTCCTGGTCCCCCATGAGCAGTGCCAGATGAACCTGGCCGCAACACTGCCATCAGGAAGCAACTTACAAGTTCAGAGTTGTGGACCTGAAGCTTCACAAGTACGTTATGAATCAATTGAACTAGTAGAATCTTTCAAACCTTTTCTCATTCACCACTTGTTGAACACCTGCTCTATCTCCCAGGATTCCTAGCAGCATGCCTTGCTTAATAATGCATAAAATTAGATCCAGGGGTCTATAAGGTGCCAGGTGAACCTCATATACAGCAAGTAGAGGAAAATTGCTTTCAACTGAAGAAATACGGGCACTCACAGGCAGAAGGAGTGTGGAGTTGAGCCTTAAGGGAAGGACAGATTTTGAGCATCAGAAGTAGGATGAGGGCATCTGTATTTGCTTCATGACTGTGGTAACAAGTTACCACAAACTGCAAGACTTGACCCAATGGACTGTTATTCTCTCACAGTTCTGGAGGCCAGCAGTCCAAAATCAAGGAGTCAACAGGACGAGCTCCATCTGGAGGCTCCACGGGAGAATCTTGCCTCTTCCAGTTTAGAGTGGCTGCTGGAATTCCTTGGTTTGCGGCCCCATCACTCCAGTCTTCAAGACCAGCATCTTCAAATCTCTCTTTGCTCTGTCTTCATACCGCCTTCTCCTCTGTGTGTGTTAAATCTCCCTCTGCCTCCTTTCTCTTGTGATGACATTTGGGGCTCGTCCAGATAATCCAGGGAAATCTCATCTCAAGATCCTTAATTTAATCACATCTGTAAAGTCTTTGCCATATAAGGGAACATTTATAGATTCCAGGGTTTAGGACACTGATATCTTTTTTTTGGACGGGGGGGATATTCTTCAGCCTACTATAGCATCCTGACTACAAGAAATAGCATGAGGGGGAAAAAGAGAGAAGCAGGAGTGTTTGGAGGACAGCAGAACAGTGAGTCTAGAGGACAGGGATCATACACTGTAGCCCCAGAAAATATGGCTTCCACATCTACCGTTTTGGTCATATTGGTGGGGAATATGACTCCCAGACCAAAGAGTTAGGAATATATGATGGAGGAAATTCCATAAAGGTAGATTTAGAAAGAATAGTCGAGATCAGAATGTACAACCAAACAGTTTTCATGTGAGAAAGCCTAGAACCACTGCTAGTATTTGATCTAAGGAAGGGTGATGTGATAGAAGTGGTGTCTCGGGAAGATGACCTCCTCCATCCTCTCAACCCTGTTAAAATGTGTTTGCACTTATGCCTTCTATCTAAAATGTGATCTCCTTCATGGCCGTAAGGCTAACATTCCAGAGCTGACTCTGGCCTCCAAGATTGCAGCAAGGTCCAATCAAATTACCATTCAAATATTTTTAGGATTCCCTTAGGCAGATGTCTATGTTCTAACTTGGTTGTCACTTTTATCTCTTTCCAGACTGCTGCTATCATCTGCTTCTGTCTCATTACTTTTTCCTCAGGTACTGGAGGCCCTTTGCACTTGTTTCCCTAAAGCCTGGTACAATCCCTTGCTTAATTCCCCCAAAGACTAGTTGACACCAGGCTGAAATGCTGAACAAAAATCTTATTCATGATTTGAGGATGACATAAGGAAATTACTTTGTTTAAAAGAAATATTTAAAGCAGGATATTGGCCATCTAGCTCTCAGACTCGATCAACCATGGCCCCTCAGGGCCCCTTGCTAACCAGTTCTCTCCTTTCCATCAAACTAACAGTCACTTTTCTTAAAAACATCTTATTAAAACAAAACAAGCCTTCCAGACCTCATGTCAGCCTCTAGTGAATCCTTTCCATTCCCTCCCACCCAGCTCCTTGAAATTGCAATATGCACTACCCAACCAACTGCAGTCCAACCTCTGCCCGACTTTGCCTCTGACTCTCCTTAAGTCAAAGCCACCCTCACTGCTAAGTCTGTGCTTCCATCCTTATCTTCCTTAACCTCTCAGCACTTGACACAAGCCATACTGTCTGGTCTCACTATACCTCTTGCTTTCCTACCTACTCAATGTCTCACTGCAGCCGCAGAAGTAAAACCAGTCTAGACCATCACAGTCTCCCCGTAGAGGGGTAACTCATCCCACAAAGATGATAAACTACCTTACTTAATAATGGAAAAAGTTAACTAAGTGTTGCCCAAACTGTGGGCTGTGAAATCAATTTGGTGAGTTGCAAGGCTCACTGTTAAGCTAAATGGAATTAAACAGAGACCATCAGAGTGTGTCACATGTAGTAAAGCTAAGGGTTTTGTACCCAGTATGTGTATATGTGTGTTCACTGGTGATGCTGAGTATGTTTCTTGTTGTGGGTATAGTCAGAAAAGTAAAAAAGGATCTTCATGGAGTTAGCTTCTATATTTCAGAACAGAATTTAAACTTTAATTTGGAACAAAACCCCAAAATCTTCAATAGGCCTTTTGATTACAAGGAGAAAGAGTGTTTACTCTAAAACAAGGATTCTGGTGTCACTCTTAGAGCAACTGGTAAATATTTGAAAACAAAAATGCCATACAAGGCTCACCTCTCCAGCCTCATTTCTCCCGCTCCCTACTCTGTGGTCTGCATTGTGGCTACACCTTGTCCTTTTGTCCTCCAATCACAGGTTCTCTTCTGGCTCCAGGCCCTGGAATGTGCCATTCTATTGCTGGGAACACTCAAATCCCCCCTTCCCTTTCCAAAGCTCCATTTGTCCCCCTCTGTCAGCTTATCCAGACTGAGATATCACTCTTTTTAGGGAACCTTCTCAGACCCCAAGCCTAGTTGGTACTGAAATCCCCCAAATGAGCCCCTGGGCCATTGGGGTCTGGATGAGCAATTCATGAAGCTGACTAGAACTGTGTCTCTCACCTTTTTAAAATTATTGCTCCATCCCTCCACCCCCCAGGAGTCTTTCAAGACATTTTTCACCTGATTTCGCCTCCCTCTCCCTGATGAAATTTTAATACCACAGATATTCTTTATGTCTGTTTATGTACTTGGGCCCTTTGGAGAGTCATAATCCATTATCTATAGCTAAGATTTGGTATAATCTTAGATAATATGATATGTATAAAATAGAGAATAGGAACCTGCTGTATAAAAAATAAATAAAATACAATTAAAAAAAATCTTAGATAATATGGATTTTTTTTTCTTTTTTTTTTGTTCCATAAGAACAGATTTTTGCCCCATTGAGAATGCATGGAATAGGATAAGATAAAACTCTACTTGTTGTCTTGACAGCACTAAGACAAAACTAGTTCGCATTCTTTCCATCAAGAGGCTTATGTCAAATGCTGAAGAGGTTAAGGTAAATAAGGTTAAAGTATAGATTTAGCAACGAGGCTGCCTTTGACCTCATTGAGGGCAGACTTATTTTGCAGCAACATGGAGAGTGACCGTTGAATACAGGCTACCATTCAAGGAGCTGGGCTGGGAGGGGATAGAATAATTAGCTAGGGGATGACATAAGGTCAAGAAGGTCTTGTTTTGTTTTAGAAAGATGGGGCACAATGAACTTTAGGCTGATGGAGAGGAGCCTGTGGACACCGAGAGACTAGAGAACATCGAGAAAGGGCTAAGTGGTTGGACAGAAGCCCAGAGGAGGATGGAGGGGACAAGGGAATCCCGAGCAGAGGGGATGCGAGCACAGCCAGCTTCTCCCCGCTCAGAAGTCTGGGCGTGAACGCGGAGGCAAGTCCCCTCAGCTGGGAGAGAGAGACCCGGGGCACAGGGAAGGCCTGAGGAGAGGAAGAAGTTTGCCATCTCCACTCTCAAGAAATAGGAGAAGCTGATCGAAATACACAGAAGGATGGCCAAGTGACATCGAGGGCCAGCTGAATGAAAAGCACAAAATTTGTAACAGTTGGATTATTTCTTTTTCCTAACACTTTCCAGGCACTGTCTTAGATGCTGGGGCTACAGCAGTGAACCCTACGTTTCTGACCTCAAAGTGCCATTGTCTGTCTTCCCCAGCTGGAATTTAAATCCAGAAGTAAGGTAGTTTTTTTGTTTGTTTTTGTTTTGGCTGCGCGGCATGTGGGATCTTAGTTCCCTGACCACGGATCAAACCCGAGCCCCCTGCAGTGCGAGTGCGGAGTCTTAACCACTGGATAGCCAGGGAAGTCCCCAAGACTTTGGATTTTGGTTTTTTTCGGGGGGGGGGCGGTTCCACCACATAGCTTGTATATGGGATCTCAGTTCCCCAGACAGGGACCAAACCCGTGGCCCCTGCAGTGAGAGCACGGAGTCTTAACCTCTGGCCCACCGGGGAAGTCAGAAGTAAGATAGTTTTAGATGCTGATAATGGCGATGGAGATAAAATAGGGAAGCGATAGGAGGAAGACTCTGGCTAGATGATCAGGAAAGACCTGCCTGAAGAGATGACAACTGACCTGAATCCTGAATGGCTTCTGCCATTCTGAGGGTGGAGCTTTCAAAGCAAAAGGGACTCCAAGTGCAAAGGGCCTGAGGAAGAAAAAAGGTTGGAGTATTCGAGGACAGACAGGAGGCCAGTGAGGCTGAATCATATAGGATCTGGGGAGAGAGGCGGGGAGGAGGTCAGCAGGGGCCAAGAAATAGGTTCTTGAAGGCCGTGGTCAGAATTTTGGATTTCATTCTGGTTACAAGGAGAAGCTTCTGGTTGGGATTTTTAAGCAAGGGAGTGACGTACTCTATCCTATGCTTTGGAACAGTGGCTCTGCTTACAATGGGGAGGATGGACAGTAGGGTAAGAGTGGGGGCAGGGAGACCAGATCAGAAGCCTGGGAGATTCTCCAAAAGGGTCAAGGGAGTTGATGAGAAGGAAGGCAGTTCAGGTGTAGGATTAGGGTCAAAGGACAGTTTGGGGAAAACAATAGAAATCTCGGGTGTTTGCGTGGGAAATGTGAATACTCTTTTTTAACCTCAGCAACTCACGCAAGCAACGTGGAAACACCACTCCTATCTGCTCCTTCTTACCCATTTTAGAGACCCCTGGAGGCAAGAAACTATAAGACTATAGACTAACTATAAGACTAACTGGACATGTTTTTCTCTGTCCACCCTACCAGCATCTTTCCAGTATTTATTTTTTAACAGAGTTTATTTTTTTAGAGGAGTTTTAGTTTTAGGTTTTTAAATAGACATTTTTTTACAGCAGTTTTTTAGAACAGGGGTTGGGGGGAGGGGAGATGCATAGGTGGAGCACAAAGGATTTTTAGGGCAGTGAAACTACTCTGTATGATACTATTTTGGTGGATACATACCTTTGTGCAGATTCATAGAACGGGCAGCACAAAGAGTGAAGCCAAATGGAAATTATTGTCTTTGGGTGATTATAATGTGTTAATGTAGATTCATCAGTTGTAACAAATGTACCGCTCTGGCGGGGATGCGGGGATGTTCATAGGGGAGGTTATGCACGTGTAGGGACAGGGAGTATATAGAAAGATCTCTGTATCTTCTCAGTTTTGCTGGGACTCTTTTTAGGAATTTAAAGCCAAATCCTTAGTACCTTATCTATTTCCTGCCACTGGCAGTGAGTTCTGTTTTTGACTTACCACTCAGAGAAGCACTGAGGAAAACATCTCTCAATATTTTATGAGCTAGAGGACATTAACATCTCAAAGAGTACATTTTTCCCTTGAGGGTCACCAACCTGCGAAACGAAGGTCAAAAAAGCTGAGTGTGAACATGATTAGGGCATGTTCTTAAATATATACCAAAAAGTCCACACAGATTTTTAGAGTAATGGAAAAGAGCTAAAGGAAATGATTCCCTTCTGTTTTCAGGTTTTTTATTTTTTGTAGATTTTTTTATTTCATTCTAAGAAAATGGATATGCGTTTTAAGGAAAGGTTTTCTGGAGTCTACGCATTCTAGAAAATACTAACCTCTGTGGAGAGGAAATGTTCTATGTTTAAAACCTTCTTGAGTGTATGCGCATTGCATACACAGCAGAAATGAAAAGCACAAATGTGTTTATAGTGGTAAGCAAGGCTCCCCCCAGCCCCTACCTCCTGATCACTCTGTTACCCTCTCAGGAGGTACCTGCCATTCCCCATGACACAGCTTTCAGAGAGATTCTATTTGTACAAGCAAATCCCTACTTATAAAAAAGATAAATTGTAGTGTATTATATGCTGTTCTGGACTTTTCTTTCGTACCTAACATGTCTTGGAGATCCTTCTATAGCAGTGGATAAAGAGTTGCCGCATGCTTTTTCAGTGTAAGTTTAGTGTTAAGGTATTACAGTTAAGAAATTATATGTTATTTATTTTTGCCAATGAAACAGCAGAGCTGCAACCAGATTAATCCTTAGCTTTCTGGGCTTTAGTATCAAATAGTTCAAAGCTTTAACATTTTTCTCTCCCCCAGGGCTCTATTTTCCTTGCTAAGATGTCCCATTCTATGCCTGTCCAACTCCCATCTGAGGTTCGACATCATTGTCTGGTTTAGTCCTAGGATCTCATTTTTGATGAGTCAAATGTAATAAACTCAGATGGTGTGGCTAAGATGTCCCTTAAGTATAAAAGATTAAAGGATGAAGTGAAAGTATATATATAGGACAGAGGGCTGAGGGTTTGTTGAATGTTTGATATTTGAATGTGTATGCCTGTGTATCTTAATTCCTAATCAGTTACAGCTAAATTCACCTCCCCCCAGCTTTGCACTTGGAGACTAGGATTAATGCAGTTTTAGCTCATATCATAAGACGAGTGCACATCTCTGGGCTGTTCTGATCCGCTAGATCACTGTAGTTCACGAGGACGGAGCACTGCCTCAGATATTTCTCAAACACTGTTTCTGATTCTCTTTTTCTCTGGTGGTAAGCAAGGCAGACACACTTGCCAGGGATAACTGAGAATGTAAGGGCAATCCTTGACTCGGCAGCTCGAGCAGGCTGTGTTGCTAAAAGCAACTTCGAAACATGCCCTATAAATAGCCGTTCATTGTCAGCAGGAGTGAAAAGACAAGAGGGAGTGTGCGGCGCTGTGATTCAGGCCTAATTAAAGGGTTGCGTCTGCGCAGGGTTATAAGCGAAGAGCGGCTCCAACAGATCCTCTAGTCAGTAGGCAACTGCGAGGGTTCAACAAGGACAACGTAGCCGGGGCGGAAGGCGTTCGATGCTGGCTTTGCCTCCACTATGGCAAAAATCATCTTGAGGCATCTCATAGAGACTCCAGTGCGATACGAGGAGGAGTTTGAAGCTCGAGGTCTGGAAGACTGCAGGCTGGATCACGCTTTATATGAACTGCCCGGGCCAACCACCGTGGACCTGGGGAAAGCCAGGGTGGCCCAGCCTGCCCCTGTGGACACCGTAGAGATGCCGCCCCAGAGAGACGAATCCCGCTTCCAGGTCCTGCTGGACGTGGTCCAGTTCCAACCCGAAGATATCATCATTCAGACCTTCGAAGGCTGGCTGCTGATTAAGGCTCAACATGGAACCAGAATGGACGAGCACGGTTTTATCTCAAGAAGCTTCACCCGACAGTATAAACTGCCCGACGGCACTGAAACCAAAGATTTGTCTGCCATCCTCTGTCACGACGGAATTCTGGTGGTGGAAGTGAAGGATTCAGTTGGGACCAAGTGAAATCTTATCGGTGCCTGTTCATACAGCACGAGGAAGATTCTGGTTCAGCCCATGGTCTCACGAGAATGTGTGTATTACCTATGTTTGAAATGATTTTTATGAAGATTAAAACTATAGACATAGTTCCTGGTATATTGAGGTTGTCTTTGTTACTTTTACTCAGAAAGGAAAATTATTAAATATGTTCCTACAGCTCAAGTTGTTGCTATTCTTACACCTGAGAAACATGAACAGTTTAGGAGACCATAGTGTGATAGCAGAGACGACTCAGAATTATTTCTTCGTTACTCCAACAATGCCAGAGAAGCTGAATTTTTAACAATTGATGGCAAAAGAGCCACATTAATTTAAGAAATTCTTATCCATTTTATGAAAACTGTTTATATTGCTGAAAAGAGCTGTGATCCCCTTCTCTTGATAAGCTTTTCTTTTCAGTAGATTTTATTACAGTGGAGTGGAGCTTTGTAAACCTAGAGTCTGAAGGTTAAAATACAGTATTTGAAAACTGGGTCTGAAATATATTTATGATTCACTACATTTGTTACTGCCTTAAACTTACGTTGGAATTTTCAGATATAAATCTGATTTTTAAAAGTTCCAAATACGTACCTCTTTTTTCTTTAAGCTAAACTGGATCTTATCTGCAGTGTTTTCTAAAGCACAGCGTATGTTCTGTGGCTACTTATGAAACATTAAGATGTATTAACTCATACTCATAAATTGAGTTTAGGAAACCACTTTAAAAAGTACAATTATTGAATTCAAAAAATTTTAAACTATACTTTTTAAATGTTACTTAAAATTTTAGATTTCGGAAGATGGCAAAATGTACCGCATCTGTTCTCACTGCATAATCCTTGGCTTTAAATAGCCTGGCAGGCAGTGGAAGTTCGGAGGCCGGAGCTTACATGGGAGTCTGAGTTTTTACAGCACAGGGGCTGCTTCTATTTCCCCCAACTGCTGCTTTGGCCCAGGGGAGTGCCTGACACACTGGTGATTAGGAATATTGTGTTCAACAGCTGGTCTGTGACATTCCAAAGATTTGCTATCTCATTCTGTACATATGAAATATTTCTTTGAGGATGTAGCTGCTTTTACCCCATACCCCATGTGAGGCTGAGGACAGTGCTATGAATAGAAGAGGAATTCGGGTGTGGAAGACACCAGGGTAGCTACTGATTGCTGACAATACTGCTGAACTCCTCTATGGTGCTTTATTCGTAGTTCACACGCAAAAACGAGAGATATGAAACAACAGAAAAATAAATCGGACAGTTATGCAAGTGGTTTTGAAAACAGAGATGTTTGTTTACGGTCTAATTAAATTGAAAGGATTTTGAAGCTTCATGTTCATATGAGGTTACGACCCATGCAGTGATGTTTGTGCATGCAACTCGAGAATCACAAATTTTGTTTGACAAAGTGAATATTACAGACCACCTCTGCTACATACCAAAGTTAATGGTAATTAATGGGATTGCATCTACTAATATGATCAGAACTGAGATACCATTTGTCCCACATTATTCTTTCCCATTGCTGGACAGAATAGTGTGAACACAAGCTAGTGCTTTGAGAAACAAACACAAAAACCCATCTCATGTGGCCTTGATCTTATTCTAGATGAGATCTTCTGAGAAAGCTCAGAAAGTGAAATTCTTACCACCAGGAGCCACTGATAGGAAATGTTTAAAAATTATAATTAAAATAAACACATCATTCAATTAACATTTATTTTTTCTAAGACAAATTTTAAAGTAATACACAGCCATTTTTTTGATTTGGAAAATAGATCAAATATTGTCAAAAATAAAAACCATTTATTGGTTGATAACATTTTCAACTAATCTTCACCATTCCTTACTTTAAATACTACTCTAAAGTATAAATGCTTGTGGTTGTAGGTTGGGGATAGAAATGGTGGGAAAAAAAAGGAAAAAAAAACCCCATTAATATTCTTTACGACCATGAGATAGCTACTTTTAATTCCTACTTCAATCTTCTCTTGCACATAAATACATGTATCACTCTTCTCAAAATTAGGACTATATTTGCAAGGAGTTTTTTTGTTTTGTTTTGTTTTTTAACATCTTTATTGGAGTATAATTGCTTTACAACAGTGTGTTAGTTTCTGCTGTATAACAAAGTGAATCAGCTATATGTATACATATATCCCCATATCTCCGCCCTCTTGCGTTTCCTTCCCACCCTCCCTATCCCACCCCTCTAGCTGGACACGAAGCACCGAGCTGATCTCCCTGTGCTATGCAGCTGCTTCCCACTAGCTATCTATTTTACATTTGGTAGTGTACATATGTCCATGCTACTCTCTCACTTCGTCCCAGCTTACACCTCCCCATCCCCGTGTCCTCAAGTCCATTCTCTACGCCTGTGTCTTTATTCCTGTCATGCCCCTAGATTCTTCAGAACCATTTATTTTTTAGATTCCATATATATGTGTTAGCATATGGTATTTGTTTTTCTCTTTCTGACTTACTTCACTCTGTATGACAGTCTCTAGGTCCATCCACCTGATTACAAATAACTCAATTTCGTTTCTTTTTATGGCTGAGTAATATTCCGTTGTATATATGTGCCACATCTTCTTTATTCATTCATCTGTCAATGTACACTTAGGTTGCTTCCGTGTCCTGGCTATTGTAAATAGAGCTGCTATGAACATTGTGGTACATGTATCTTTTTGAATTACGGTTTTCTCAGAGTATATGCCAAGTAATGGGATTGCTGAGTCATATGGTAGTTCTATTTTTAGTTTTTTAAGGGACGCCCATACTGTTCTCCAGATGGCTGTATCAATTTACATTCCCACCAACAGTGCAAGAGGGTTCCCTTTTCTTCACACCCTCTCCAGCATTTATTGTTTGTAGATTTTTTTTTTTTTTTTTTTTTTTTTTTTTGCGGTCTGCGGGCCTCTCACTTTTGCGGCCTCTCCCACTGCAGAGCACAGGCTCTGGATGCGCAGGCTCAGCGGCCATGGCTCATGGGCCCAGCCGCTCCACGGCACGTGGGATACCCCCAGACCAGGGCACGAACCCGTGTCCCCTGCATCGGCAGGTGGACTCCCAACCACTGTGCCACCAGGGAAGCCTGTTTGTAGATTTTTTGATGATGGCCATTCTGAGTGGTGTGAGGTGATACCTCACTGTAGTTTTGATTTGCATTTCTCTAATGATTAGTGATGTTGAGCATCCTTTCATGTGTTTGTTGGCAATCTTTATATCTTCTTTGGAGAAATGTCTATTTAGGTCTTCTGCCCATTTTTGTATTGGGTTGTTTGTTTTTTGGATATTGAACTGCATGAGCTGCTTGTATATTTTGGAGATTAATCCTTTGTCAGTTGCTTCATTTGCAAATTTTTTCTCCCATTCTGAGGGTTGTCTTTTCGTTCTGTTTGTGGTTTCCTTTGCTGTACAAAAGCTTTTAAGTTCCATTAGGTCCCATTTGTTTATTTTTGTTTTTATTTCCATTTCTATAGGATGTTGGTAAAAAAGGATCTTGCTGTGATTTATGTCATAGAGTGTTCTGCCTATGTTTTCCTCTAAGAGTTTTATAGTGTCTGGCTTTACATTTAGGTCTTTAATCCATTTTGAGTTTATTTTTGTGTATGGTGTTAGGGAGTGTTCTAATTTCATTCTTTTACATGTAGCTGTCCAGTTTTCCCAAAACCACTTATTGAAGAGGCTGTCTTTTCTCCATTGTATATTCTTGCCTCCTTGATCAAAGATACGGTAACCATATGTGCATGGGTTTATCTCTGGGCTTTCTATCCTGTTTCATTGATCTATATTTCTGTTTTTGTGCCAGTACCATATTGTCTTGATTACTGTAGCTTTGAGGTATAGTCTGAAGTCCAGGAGCCTGATTCCTCCAGCTCCATTTTTCTTTCTCAAGATTGCTTTGGCTATTCGGGGTCTTTTGTGTTTCCATACAAATTGTGCTATTTTTTTGTTCTAGTTCTGTGAAAAATGCCTTTGGTAGTTTGATAGGGATTACACTGAATCTGCAGATTGCTTTGTGTAGCATAGTCATTTTCACAATATTGATTCTTCCAATCCAAGAACATGGTATATATCACCATCTATTTGTAACATCTTTGATTTCTTTTGTCAGTGTCTTATAGTTTTCTACATACAGGTCTTTTGTCTCCTTAGGTAGGTTTATTCCTAGGTATTTTATTCTTTTTGTTGCAATGGTAAATGGGAGTGTTCCCTTAATTTCTCTTTCAAATTTTTCATCAGTAGTGTATAGGATTGCAAGAGATTTCTGTGCATTAATTTTGTATCCTGATACTTTACCAAATGCATTGATTAGCTCTAGTAGTTTTCTGGTAGCATCTATAGGATTCTCTTTATATAGTATCATGTCATCTGCAAACAGTGACAGTTTAACTTGTTCTTTTCTGATTTGCATTCCTTTTCTTTCTTTTTCTTCTCTGAATGCTGTGCTAAATCTTCCAAAACTATTTTGAATAATAGTGGTGAGAGTTGGCAACCTTGTCTTGTTCCTGATCTTAGTGGAAATGGTTTCAGTTTTTCACCACTGAGAACGATGTTGGCTGTGGGTTTGTCATATATGGTGGTTTTTTTGAGGTAAGTTCCTTCTATGCCCACTTTCTGGAGGGTTTTTATCATAAACGGGTGTTGAATTCTGTCGAAAGCTTCTTCTGCATCTATTGAGATTATCATATGGTTTTTCTCCTTCAGTTTGTTAGTATGGTTTATCACATTGATTGATTTGCATATATTGAAGAATCCTTGCATTCCTGGAATAAACCGCACGTGATCATGGTATATGATCCTTTTAAAGTGCTATTGGATTCTGTTTGCTGGTATTTTGTTGAGGTTTTTTGCATTTATGTTCATCAGTAATATTGGACTGTCGTTTTCTTTTTTTGTGACATCTTTGTCTGCTTTTGGTATCAGGGTGATGGTGGCCTCATAGAATGAGTTTGGGAGTGTTCCTCCCTCTGCTATATTTTGGAAGAGTCTTAGAAGGATAAGTGTTAGCTCTTCTCTAAATGTTTGATAGAATTCACCTGTGAAGCCATCTGTCCTGGGCTTTTGTTTTTTGGAAGATTTTTAATCACAGTTTCAATTTCAGTGCTTGTGATTGGTCTGTTTATATTTTCTATTTCTTCCTGGTTCTGTCTTGGAAGGTTGTGCTTTTCTAAGAATTTGTCCATTTCTTCCAGGTTGTCCATTTTATTGGCATAGAGTTGCTTGTAGTAATCTCTCATGATCCTTTGTATTTCTGCCGTGTCAGTTGTTAGTTCTCCTTTTTCATTTCTAATTCTACTGATTTGAGTTCTCTCCCTTTTTTTCTTGATGAGTCTGGCTAATGGTTTAGCCATTTTGTTTATCTTCTCAAAGAACCAGCTTTTAGTTTTATTAATCTTTGCTATTGTTTCCTTCATTTCTTTTTCATTTGTTTCTGATCTGATCTTTATGATTTCTTTCCTTCTGCTAACTCTGGGGTTATTTTTTTGTTCTTCTTTCTCTAATTGCTTTAGGTGTAAGGTTAGGTTGTTTATTTGAGATGTTTCCTGTTTCTTGAGGTAGGATTGTATTGCTATAAACTTCCCTCTTAGAACTGCTTTTGCAGCATCCCGTAGGTTTTGGGTCATTATGTTTTCATTGTTTCTAGGTATTTTTTGATTTCCTCTTTGATTTCTTCAGTGATCTTCTGGTTATTTAGTAGTGCATTGTTTAGCCTCCATGTGTTTGTACTTTTTACAGATTTTTTCTTGTAATTGATATCTAGTCTCAAAGCGTTGTGGTCAGAAAAGATACTTGATACGATTTCAATTTTCTTAAATTTACTAAGGCTTGATTTGTGACCCAAGATAAGATCTGTCCTGGAGAATGTTCCATGAGCACTTGAGAAGGAAGTGTGTTCTGTTGTTTTTGGATGGAATGTCCTATAAATGTCAATTAAGCCCATCTTTTTTAATGTATCATTTAAAGCTTATGTTTCCTTTTTTATTTTCATTTTGGATGATCTGTTCCTTGGTGAAAGTGGGGTGTTAAAGTCCCCTACTATGATTGTGTTACTGTTGATTTCCCCTTTTATGGCTGTTAGCATTTGCCTTATGTATTGTAGTACTCCTATGTTGGGTGCATAAATATTTACACTGTTATATCTTCCTCTTGGATCGATCCCTTGATCATTATGTAGTGTCCTTCTTTGTCTCTTTTAATAGTCTTTATTTTAAAGTCTATTTTGTCTGATATGAGAATTGCTACTCCAGCTTTCTTTTGATTTCCATTTGCATGGAATATATTTTTCCATCCCCTCATTCTCAGTCTATATGTGGCCCTAAGTCTGAAGTGGGTCTCTTATAGACAGCATATATATGGGTCTTTGCAAGGAGTTTGATATCCTGATCATACACGTTCTTGTCTGTTGCTCTTCCCACCTCCCACTAACCCAGACCCATCCTCTGCCCTTCTTAGCCCCAGTCTGAGCCCAAGCAGGCTGACCCCTATGAGCCACGTCATTCTAGTCTCCAACTGGGTTCAGCCAATGGGAGGCACTGACTGCAGAGAGGGGCTGGAGAGAGGTGGTCGGTGGGCAGGAGGGGAGAAATGTCAGGGCATTTCTTTCCCCACTAACAGCCTGCTGCAGACAGAGGCTCTGGCAGGACCTGCATCCTCCCAGGACAGGAGCTCTGGAGAGACAGCCTTTCCCCCAGGACTTGGACGCCGGCATTCGAATCCTTTTGCCCCTTCAGCACTTGGGGTGGTGATGTTCTCTGCCTTTTCTTGTTCCTGGTGCTTCAAGAACCTCTATTGATTCCCTTTACTTTGCCTGCTCTCCCATAAGTGATTCCTTCATTAAAGTCCTTTTCAGGAGATAAAAGAAATTTTCACATATTGAGGTATGGTGAAGTCATGGCTAATACATTACTTTACCTGAATTTTAACTGCTCACTAAAACAGCCTGTTTGTACCCTATCAAATGTACACTGTACATCTGCTTTAATTATTAAAGAAAAAGGCACATTGACTAGAAGTAAAGAATGTCCAGGCTTCCCTGGTGGCGAAGTGGTTGAGAGTCCACCTGCCGATGCAGGGGACACGGGTTCGTGCCCCGGTCCGGGAAGATCCCACATGCCGCGGAGCGGCTGGGCCCGTGAGCTATGGCCACTGAGCCTGCGCGTCCATAGCCTGTGCTCCACAATGGGAGAGGCTACAACAGTGAGAGGCCCGTGTACCGCAAAAAAAAAAAAAAAAAAAAAAAAAAAAAAGAATGTCCATGTTAAAAATAAAGATCAAATGCCTCCCTTCCTGGCCTGCCAGTGCTAGAACTCCTTTGATGATAAGACTCCCTTCCCAGGGGCCAAGGCCATACTGACTTGCTATGTATCTGTTTTTCTGAAACCTTGAATGAATGGATTCCTGACTTATTTGATGTTCTTGGTTCTGACAAGATATAAAACTGTGTTGAAATCCGTGATTCTCTGGAGCGGTTCTCTGGAGCGGTTATCTGAGAAGCTGTCTTCCAGGCTATAGTCCTCAGTTTGGCTCAGATAAAACTCTTTTCTATTCCTATTATAGATTTTTCTTATTGATTGTTTTCATCAACACAGGAGATGGAATTCTGGCTGGTTTTCTTTGTTCGTTTGTTTTTGCCAGAACCCTGATTGATTGACTTCTTCTTCTCTTCTTTTTTTAAATACTTATATTGGAGTAGAGTTGATTTACAATGTCGTGTTAGTTTCTGCTGTACAGCAAAGTGCATCAGTTATACATATACATATATCCACTCTTTTTTAGACTTTTTTCCCATATAGGCCATTACAGAGTATTGAGTAGAGTTCCCTGTGCGATACAGTAGGTCCTTATTAGTTATCTATTTTATATACAGTAGTGTGTATATGTCAATCCCAATCTCCCAGTTTATCCCTTCCCCCTGCTTTACTTCTTAAGTGATTAAAAAGAAATAGTGCATTACTTTCTTTTGCTAGCAAACATGAACTGATCTGTAATGGCTATGCACTATTGCAACACAGATAAACGGTATTATAATTTAACCATTCCTTTTCACTACTGGCTCCAACAGAAAGCAGATGGCACTGTTAAATTGGAATAATTCAAATTAGAATAATTTATTTATAAAGACACTAATTACAAAGGAGTGAGCAGAGTGGAGAGGAGCTACAAGGCAGTGTCATAACCTGAGGGTAGCACTGTAGAGCTCTTAGGTCCCCCGGTCCAGAGGGATGAGAGGAGGAAGCAGGTCTCAGAAATCAAAAAGAAAGTCAGATAGAGGAGACCATCAGCTGTAACTTTTATTTGAGGGACCAGCCCAAGGTAACCTCATAGGCACCGGGAGAATAAATACTTTCTCCCTCCAGTCTCCTACCAGGGCACCCCATTGCCTGGACTTATCTGGTAGCCAGAGGGTGTGGGCTTCTTGTAAATACAGTTCAACAACCTCCCAGGGCAGAGAAAAGTGGAGAGTGACTCCTGGGGTCCAGGGGCAAACTCCAGCACTTCAGTAATGTGAGGACTGTTGCCATAGCTCTCTCTTAGGAAGGCTTTTCTACAAAATACAGCCTGAGACAAGGATTGAAGAGCCGACAGTTTATTTGGGGCGTGTAAGCCCAGGATGGTAAAGGTGAGGAAATAGGGGGAAGGAAGCAAGAAAAAATGGGAAACAAAGTGATGCGATGTGCTGCCATGCTGGCCACTGTTTCACAATGAACTACAAACAGACTGCAGCCTCTGGGCAGGGATGTTGGCTCAGCACCTGGAACTTCTCCAGAAAATTTTCAGGAAGAAATCAAATCTTAGAGCAATCCACAGGGAAGAAAGGAAAGGGAATTTGCCCCATTCCGTACTATATCCTATATCTCATCAGTCAAGGTTCAACTCACAGGGAGTAGACTTTCCTACACTCTGAGTTATATCATCCAACCCCTTAGTGGCTGCTCAGAAAATCAGACCCCATGCCCCACGGTGTGACATTTCATCCAGGCTAGGAGCAGAAGGATAACTCGGCATGATTAGGGCTCAGTCAGGGTGAGGAGTGCAGCCTCGGGGATTCCACTTGGACTCCAGCTACCTAAGGAGGCTAGACAAAGGCTCTGGCAAAGGTGGCAGCATCACGGTCTGGGAGGCAGGGGATACTTTCAAAAACAAGAGGGCAGGTGAGAAGGTACACAGGGTCTGTAGCCACAACAACCTCAGATCCAGAACTGCAGGAAGAGGGTGCCAGGCAAATCACACAGTCTTACAGCATCTACACTGCCTTCAAACTATGGACTGTAATATCACCTTAATTTTTAATCTGCTTAGGTGCAAAGGCAGTCCTCTTAAACTTCTCTGGATTTTTCTTTTTCTGAAGATAGTGGACCAATCCTGGAAGATTGGTCAGAAGATTTTGATTCCACTGATCTCCCCAAGTCCAAACTGACCTTATCTTATTTCTCACCTACTTGTGATGATCTCGAAATTGCTGCTAATGGGTCTTAGCACATCCAAAGAGTGATTTCAAAAAACACAAATAACAACTTCAGGTTAAAAAAAAAAATCCAAAATACCTAATAATCATTTACTCAAACTTAACAAAAATCATTTTTTCAATAATGACCACTGTTCTCTTCAGAGGTTCTCAAATAATTAGTTGGAAAGAAGAATTAAAATGTTGGTTCATTATGCTGGCTAATAGCTTAGACATTATATTTTGAAAATAACTCTGTGTTAGCAATTGAGTTGGCTAGATGTTCTCCACAAAATAACAGAGCAGTATTTTAAATTTGAAAAGTAAATTATTCTAAGTAACTATTATTTCCTATATTTCCTTAGCATTGTTTAATATATAAGAGCATGTATATTTGCATGTATATGTTTATAAAATCCTGTTTATTAATGTTTTCTAACTTCAAGGACAAATACAAAAAAACATATTGTGGTAAGATAAAATGGTCTCTATGATACCATTCTTTGTAATTTGTTGAGACCTTCTTCATGACCCAGTATGTAGTAACTTTTCTTAAATGCACTATGTATATATGAAAATAATCCATGTGTATATTTTCTATTTGAGAATATATATGAACAGTCTCCTAAGGAAGGAGACAAAAGCAAAAATAAACAAATGGGAGCTAATTAAAAGCTTTTGCACAGCAAAGGAAATCATTGACAAAATGAATAGACAACCTACTGAATTGGAGAAAATATTTGCAAATGATATGACCACTAAGGGGTTAATATTCAAAATGTATAAACAGCTCATACAACTCAATATCAAAAATACCCCCCAAACAAGCCAGTTACAAATGGGCAGAAGACCTGAATAGAGACTGCAGTGAAAGCCGAGATAGTGGGCATGCGAGCAGGGGCCAGGCAGACATCTTGGGATCCAAAGAGTGGCCAGGCCAGCTAAGCAGGGGGCCGCGGACACCAGCTCTGTTCTCAGAGAGACGGGCCATGGAGACGGAGCTGCTGCCATGACTGGAGGCTTATTCATCTATAATCACAAGGGTGAGGTACTCATCGCCCACGTCTACCGAGATGACATTGGGAGGAACGCAGCGGTTGCCTTTCGGGTCAATGTTATCCATGCCGGGCAGCGGGTACGCAGTCCCATCACCAACATTGCTCGCACCAGTTTCTTTCACGTTAAGTGGTCCAACATCTGGCTGGCAACTGTCACCAAGCAGAATGTCAGTGCTGCCATGGTCTTCAAATTCCTCTGTAAGATGTGTGACATAATGGCTGCCTACTTTTGCAAGATCAGCAAAGAGAATATCAAGAACAATTTTGTGCTCATATATCAGCTGCTGGATGAGATCCTAGAATTTGGCTACCCAGAGAACTCAGAGACAGGCGCGCTGAAAACCTTCATCACCCAGCAGGGCATCAGGAGCCAGCATCAGACAAAAAAGAGCAGTCTCAGATCACACTGGGCAGATTGTCTGGTGGCGGGAGGGCATCAAGTATAGCCAGAACGAGCTCTTCCTGGATGTGCTGGAGAGTGTGAACCTCCTCATGTTCCCACAGGGCCAGGTGCTGAGTGCCCATGTGTCAGGCCGGGTGGTGATGAAGAGCCACCCGAGTGGCATGCCCGAGTGCAAGTTTGGGATGAATGACAAGGCTGTCATTGAGAAGCAGGGCAAAGGCACAGCTGATGAAGCAAGCAAGAGCGGGAAGCAATCAATTGCCGTTGACGACAGCACCTTCCACCAGTGTGTGCGACTCAGCAAGTTTGACTCGGAGCGCAGCATCAGCTTCATCCCACCGGACGGAGAGGCTGAGCTCATGAGGTATAGCATCACCAAGGACATCATCCTTCCTTTCCGAGTGATCCTGCTAGTTCGGGAAGTGGGACGCACCAAGCTGGAGGTCAAGGTGGTCATTAAGTCCAACTTCAAGCCCTCACTACTGGCTCAGAAGATTAAGGTGAGGATCCCAACCCCATTGAACACCAGTGGGGTACAGGTGATCTGTATGAAGGGGAAGGCCAAGTATAAGGCCAGCGAGAACGCCATCATGTGGAAGATCAAGTGCATGGCAGTCATGAAGAAATAGCAGATCAGTGCTAAGATTGAGCTTCTGCCCACCAACAACAAGAAGAGACGGGCTCGACCCCCCATTTCAATGAACTTTGAGGTGCCATTCGCGCCTTCTGGCCGCAAGTGCGCTACTTGAAGGTGTTTGAACCGAAGCTGGACTACAGCGACCATGATGTCATCAAATGGGTGCGCTACATTGGCCACAGCGGCATTTATGAGACCCGCTGCCAGCTGCCTAGTGGCAGCTAGCCCGCCTCCCCACCACCCCCGTTCCACAGGTCTGGGTGCCCTCTACCACCACACATCAGTGTCTCCTCCCTCCTGCTTTGCTGCCTTCCATTTGCACCAGCCCGAGTCTAGGGCTGGACCAACCACACTGCAAGCGGGGCTCCCTGGGCAGGGTGGTCTCTGAGGCTCCTGTTCCTCCATGCATCTGCCTGCCCCAGCCCAATGCCAGGCTCTGAGTTCTGCGACCAAAGCCAGGTGGGCCCCATCTGCTCCCCTCCCCTGTGGCCACACCTCTCTGGAGTGGGAGGATTGGCTGCCCCTCACCTTAGAGCTCCCCCAAAGGCAAGAAATGGATGCCCAGCCCTCAGTTCCTACTCTGCTTTGGGACAGGGTGAGCTTCATTTTGTACATGTGTGACTTCATCCAGTTATAAACCTAATAAACTCTGTAGAATGGGCAAAAAACAACAACACCTGAATAGACACTTTTCCGAAGAAGATATACAGATGGCCAACAGGCACATGAAAAGATGCTTAACATTGCTAATCATCAGGGAAATGCAAATCAAAACCACAATGGGATATCACCTCACACCTGTCAGAATGTCTATCATCAAAAAGATCACAAATAACAAATGTTGGCGAGGATGTGTACACTGTTGGTGGGAATGCAAATTGGTTCAGCTACTGTGGAAAACAGTACAGATGTTCCTCAAAAAACTAAAAATAGAATTATATGCTACAGCGATTCTGCTTCTGGGTATATATTCAACAAAAGCAAAAACACTAGTTTGAAAAGATACATGCACCCTAATGTTCATAGCAGCATTATTTACAGTATCCAAGATATGGTAGAAATCTAAATGTCAATCAACAGATGAGAGGATAGAGAAGATGTGGTATATATACACAGTGGAATACTACTCATCCATAAAAAAGAATGAGCGTTTGCAATTTACAACATGGATAGACCTGGAGGGTACTATTCTTAGTGAAATAAGTCAGATAGAGAAAGACAAATACTGTATGTTATCACTTATATGTGGAATCTAAAAAAATAAAACAAACTAATGAATATAACGAAACAGAGAAAAAAAACCCTCCTTGTATTATCTAGTAATATATATTAAGATCCCATATTAGAGAATTAGAATTTGCACATACCACTTAGCAGTATCCATTTCAAAACATATCTGAATAACAAAGCTTTTTATATTTGACATCTCCCCTCAGTTTTCAAAGCTATTCTTTCCCAATAATTTTCATCAGAACTTAAGAACACTTGGGAGATGCTCTACCAAATGTTAAAACATATTGTCACGCTATGATAATTAAAACACTGTGTTATTGCACAAGAATAAATTAATCAATAAAGATGTTAAAAAAAAAAAGAATAAATTAATCAATGGAACAGAGTTGGAAACACTGAACAGAATCCCATTATAAAAATTTAGTTTGATAATGGTAGCTGATAAAATAAATAGGAGTATAATTCAATATATGCACCTAAGATAACTGTGTAGTTATCTAGAAAAATTAAATTAAAAGCTTATCCCTGGGCTTCCCTGGTGGCGCAGTGGTTGAGAGTTCGCCTGCCGATGCAGGGGACACGGGTTCGTGCCCCGGTCTGGGGGGATCCCACATGCTGTGGAGCGGCTGGGCCCGTGAGCCATGGCCGCTGAGTCTGCGCGTCCAGAGCCTGTGCTCTGCAACGGGAGAGGCCACAACGGTGAGAGGCCCGCGTACCGCAAAAAAAAAAAAAAAGCTTATCCCTATTACACACTACAATCAAAAAGAAAAATTACAAATGAATTTTAAAAGTACTAAATGTAAAACACACAAAAAAAATGCCATAAATATCCACTGTGCTGGTTATTCTTTATTCTCTCACCTTTCACTGCCCTGTTCTGTGCCCCCAGGGGACAGCTCTCTGGTTTCAAGTTGGATTTACCCAACTGACAGCACCAGCAAGACAGCAGCCTATGGAATGACAGACAGATTGGAGTATTTTTGATCTTTGACTCTTGCTGTTTCTATTCCAGGTTCTGGCAGAGGTTGCCTCCGTCTGTCAGCAGCTCTGATGAGGCTTCCCTCTCTCCTCTGGCTCCAGCCCACAATGGACCAATAGTTCTGTTTCCTTTTTCCTTTTCCTCAGGCTCAAGCGGGTAATGACTTCCCATTGTTACTGGTCTCTAGGTGCCTATAAGTCTGCATCAATTCTGATGTGTGGGAGTTTTTCCCATATCACCAAGCAATTCTGCCATGCCAGCTGGGTATACTAAAATTCAACTCAGTTCTGACACTATCTACCCATAGATCCTACAAGTTAAGGGGTCAGCCCAACAAGATTGCTCTCCTAACCCCAACTTCAGACATCAGTTGCAATCCCAGGTTTCTGATCAACTGGCTATAGACTGGCGATTCCAATGACCCCTTCCTTGGGTTGGATTAATTTGCTGGAGCAGCTCAGAGAACTCAGAGAAACATTTTACTTATTAGATTACTAGTTTATTATAAAAGGGTATATAACTCAGGAAGAGGCAGATGGAAGAGATGCATAGGACAAGGTATGGGGAAAGGGTGAGGAGCCTCCATACTTTCTCTGGGTGCCTCTCTCCTTGAATCTTCACACGTTCACCAACGTGGAAACTCTCTGAACCCCTTCCTTTGGGTTTTTATGGAGGTTTCATTACATAGGTATGATTAATTAAATCCTTGGCCATTGGTGATTGAATTTAATTTCTAGCCCCTTTCCTCTTCCAGGGATGAGGACTGAAAATTTTCCAAACCTCTAACCACATGATTGGCTCCCCTGGCATCAGCCCCCATCCTAGGTTACCAAGGGGCTTTCCAAAAGTCACCATTAACCTAACAAAAGACAACTCTGTGACTCTCCCCACTTAGGAAACTCTAAGGATTTTAGGAGTTCTGTAACAGAAATGGAGACTAAGACCAACTTTATATTTCTTACTAGAAATCCCAATATCACAGTGCCTCAACATTTATGTTGGTCCCTCAGCCCTGCCCACATCTCTGTAAATAATCACTTTATTATATATTTTTTTAAAAATCCAAGCTAAGTATGCTTTTTGTTTCCCCTTGGAACTCTGAATGATGTATCCACCTATATATTCTTCATTTGGCACAAAAAAGGCATCTTTAAACAAACAGAAAGACAACAAAAAAAATAGGAGAACATAAAAGGAAATTTTTAAAAATTAAGGAATATTTGCAATTTTTTGGATTTTTTTCTAGTCTATGTTTGAGACTAAAAAGTATGATGATATTCAGTGTTGCTGAGTATGGTAAACAATACCTCTTTGTTGCTGATCTGTACCATAAATTAGCACAATCATTCTGCCAGATAGTATGTTAAGGCCCAGTATAATTTTAGAAGTAGAAGAGTAAGAATTAAAGAATTTACTCTAATGATACAATAAAAACTTGCACAAAAATTTGTGAGGCATTCTTTACTTTGAAGTATTGAAAATGTAAGAAATTTGTTAAACAAACTAAAGTCTATCCACATAATAAAACACTATACTGTCAATAAAAATCATCTTCCAGAAAAATACTGAGTGAAGTGGAAAAATGCTCACTAAATTTAAGGAGGGAAAGCAAGTTACAAAAGGTATATAAAATTCCCACCTTTATTTTCAGTAGGCATATCTCCATGTCAATAAGTTTTTGTTTAGGATGTGATTCTAATGGCAGTATTGTACTTCATAATATGGATATGCCAAAACTTATTGTACGCCTAGAAGAATCAAAGGTTAAGTTTAAAAATGTCAAAAGAGGAGAGGGATCAAGATGGTGGAGTAAGAAGACATGGAGCTCACCTCCCACCATAAACATATCAAAGATATATCTGCATGAGGAACAATTCTCACAGAAAACTAACTGGAAACTGGCAGAACTCCTACACAACCAAGGCTGCAAGAAAGATTCCCCCACATATACTGGGATCCCCAGTTCCAGCTGAGTAAATAAATGCATACCTATCGATAATTACTTTAAATGTCAATGGACTAAATGTTCCAATCTATAGACATAGGATGGCTGACTGGATAAAAAAACAAGATACTCCAATATGCTGCCTATGAGAGACTCACTTCAGGGTAAAAGACACACACAGACTGAAAGTGAGGGGATGGAAAAAGATATTTCATGCAAATGGAAACAAAAAGAAAGCAGGAGTAGCAATACTTGTATCAGACAGAATTGACTTTAAAAGGAAAGCTATAACAAAAGACAAAGAAGGGCATTACATAATAAAAGTGATCAATACAAGAAGAGGGTATTACACTCATTGACATACATGCACCCAGTATAGGAGCAAAACAAATACTAACAGACATAAAGGGAGAAATTGACAGGAATACAATTATAATAGGAGACTTTAGTACTCCTCTGATATCAATGGACAGCTTTCCCAGACAGAAAATCAATAAGGCAACAGAGATCCTAAATGACACAATAGAATAGTTGGACTGAGTTGATATCTATAGGATAGTACATCTGAAAAACAAAAAAAGCAGAATACACACTCTTTTCAAGCATGCATGGAACATTTTCTAGGATTGACCACATACTAGTATACCAAACAAGCCTCAACAAATTTAAGAGGGTAGAAATTATTTCAAGCATCGTTTCTGACCACAATGGTGTGAAACTAGAAATCAGCCACAGAAAGAAAAACAGGGGAAAACAAATGATTACAAGGAGACTAAATAACATGCTGCTAAAAAACCAGCGGGTCAACGATGAAATCAAACAGGAAATCAGACAATACCTCAAGACAAACAACAATGAAAACACAACCTTATAAAATCTATGGGATGCAGCAAAAGCAGTTCTAAGAGGGAAGTTCATAGTGATACAGGCCTTCCCCAAGAGAAAAGAAAAATCTCAAATAAACAACCTAACCTGTCACCTAAAAGAATTAGAAAAAGAAGAACAAACAAAGCCCAAAATCAGCAGAAGGAAAGAAATAATAAGGTGAGGAAATAAATAAAATAGAGATAAAAAATAGAAAATATCAATGAAACCAAGAGCTTCTTTTTGAAAAGATAAACAAAATTGATAAACTTTTAGTCAGATTCGTCAAGAAAAAAGGAGAGCCCAAATCAGTAAAATCAGAAATGAAAAAGGAGAAGCTAGAACCAACATCACAGGAATACAAAGGATCACAAGAGATTACTATGAACAAGTATTTGCCAATAAAATGAACAACCAGGAAGAAATGGACAAATTTCTAGAAAAAATACAGCCTACCAAGAAGGAGTCAAGAAGAAACAGACAACTTGAACAGACTGATCATTAGAAGCTAAATCGAAACTGTAATAAGAAAAACTCCCGGCAAACAAAAGTTCAGGACCAGACGGCTTCACAGGAGAATTCTACCAAACATATAAAGAAGAGCTTATACTATCCTTCTCAAACTGTTCAAAGAAATTGAAGAGGAAGGAACACTCCCAAATTCATTTCACAAGGCCATTACCCTGAAACTAAAACCAGACAAGGACACCACAAAAAAAGAAAATTACAGGCCAATATCTTTAATGAATATAGATGCAAAAATCCTCAACAAAATATTAGCAAACCAAATCCAACAATACATAAAAAGGATCATACACCATGATCAAGGTGGATTTATTCCAGAGTCACAAGGATGGTTCAGCATAGGCAAAAGTGTTTTACTCATTCAATGAACATGTCCCATCTCTATTCTATTGGATTATTCTGAAGAAATCAGCATTTTTAGGACCAAAACTCCTAAGAGGTTATGAGCTATAAAATGCAATAAGCACAGATCACTTTTATTTCTAAAAGCCTAGTTTTCAGTGCATTGAAAATTATTTTCCAATTTGAACTGTAGACGCAGCCCAGAACTTCATTTAAGCTCAGAGTTTATTAGTGGGGGAGATCAAATGAGCTGTCTTGGCTGAATGGCAGGCCAGGAAAGCATGTGTCCTTTCCTCACTCCCCCTGGTGGATTTGCCTGGATGGGACAGCCACCATCATGTCCCTCTGTGAAATGCTACACTGAGGTTGCCAAGCACATACATACCATTCTCCTGAAACACTACTCTTCGAAAGGGTGGAATTTCCTTGTGCTCTTGTTTCATCTCCCCAAGCCCAGTATTCTCAAATTCTCCAAGCAACACTCAAAGTCTTGGAGAACTCAGTGTGACTTTAATTTTCAGTTGCTATCAAATGGGATACAATTAATTTCTTGTGGAACTGATTTTTTTTAATTTGCCAGGAATTTCTAAATAGGCTCTTTCGGTGCTAAGTCTATGAATAAACTTTATTCTTGGGGCAAGGAAGAAATATCTCTTAAAAAATTAAAAACCTCTAAGGATTGTAACTTCATGGCAAAAAAACAGAGTAATTAGGAAAGTAGACTTTGAAAGCAAACAAATATAGACAGACGGGGGTTTGAGTACTAACTTTGTAACTTTCTAATCTGGTCATTTTGGTCAGTTTGCTTAACCCCTCTATGCTTCAGTTTCCTCACCTGTAAAATGGGGATAATTATAGTACTGATCACATGTGTTTTGAAGATTAAATGAGATGAAGATATAGGGTGACCAACAGGCCTGGTTTTTGCCCAGGCCTGAGGGGTTTCTTGGGACACAAGACTTTCAGTGCTAAAGCTGAGATATTCGCAGACTAGGATGGCTGGTCACCCTATAAGAGGTCAGGTACTTATATAATGCCTGGTATCCATAAATGATAGCCATTATTTTATGTATTACAGATATCTTTAAGCATATTCCCATGGACATGTTTTTTTTTGTTTGTTTTTTTGTTTTTTTTTTTGCGGTACGCGGGCCTCTCGCTGTCGTGGCCTTCCCGTTGCGGAGCCGCGCAGGCTCAGCGGCCATGGCTCACGGGCCCAGCCGCTCCGCGGCACGTGGGATCCTCCCGGACCGGGGCACGAACCCATGTCCCCTGCATCGGCAGGCGGACTCTCAACCACTGCGCCACCAGGGAAGCCCTCCCATGGACATGTTTTCTACATAGGTTAATTAGACACATCTCGACTTTATGCTTTATAAAAAGACTAAAACATATAATAAGAAAAAATGCTTCATTAGTAGATCAGCATCACTGTCCATTTTTAAGGTCTACTTGGTTATTTCTAAAATTCTGCAAGTCTATTTTTTTGCTTACTGACTTCAAGTCTTGAAAAACTTCACATTGCTCTGTGAAGTAGTATGTAAGTACACATTTCTTCAAAAGTGCACTGTGACAGGGAGGGTGGGAGGGAGGGAGATGCAAGAGGGAAGACATATGGGAACATATGTATATGTATAACTGATTCACTTTGTTATAAAGCAGAAACTAACACACCATTGTAAAACAATTATACCCCAATAAAGATGTTAAAAAAAAAAGTGCACTGTGGCAAGATAAGAAGCTTTGTCACAATAAGAAATGACTTGTAGAATAATCTTTTTAGTACAACGAATAAAAAGTCATTTAGGGGACATCAAGATTTTGGATACAATATTTCCATGTGAAATATTTCCAGTTAAGACGGCCTACTGAGCATATTTCTTTATCAGTCCTCTCCTACCTGTCAGTCCTATTTAACAACATAAATTTCTCTTTTGTCCTTATTCTCAGGCATTGCAGAGACTAGGAGGGAGCTTATCAGGTGACCTCAGATCCTGGCAAACTCATGGCTGACCAAAAGCTCTTGGGATCACATTGACAAATCAGGGGAAAGGGATGCAGAGCCATTGTTTTCTAAGTTTGTCTGGTTTTAAGAGTCACCTGGGGCTCTTATTAAACATACAGATTTCTGGGTTCCTCCAACAGAGATACTGATTCAGAGATGGGGTGGAGAGCCCTTGAACCTGTAATTGATTGGTGTCCCCTGAGACGCTTATGATGGGGCAAGTTTGGAAATGGTTCTCAACCAGGGATTCTCATTATGCCTGGGGGTCTCCAAGCACTTAATGCCCTGGAACCAAGGATGCTAAACATCCCACAGTGCTTGAGCCAACACAAGACACAAAACAAGCCCTGGAAACAGGACAACCACTGTATAGAATTTTAAATGGAACTCTACACTTCATTCAGACACTCCATTAACGTTTGTTAATCTAACAAAATTATCAGTATCCCAAGGAGCTAGACTAAATATAGGCTGACCTGCAGATGATAACATCTCCCTCTTGAGGGATAAGGGAAAATTACTTTCATACAAGCAATTATTTTTAAACAGATTTATTCCTGTTCTTATTTTCTTCAAAGATTATATAATGCTATGTTTTATATGTAACACCAGGAGAGAGAGTACTATTCCTTTCAGAAGGGACATTCTGAAAGAAAAGAAATAACCACGTGTAAAAAGATATTCTTTAACAAGTCTTGTTCGTCATTTCCTTCCTACTTACTGCTCATCAACATGGCATGCATAATGCTTCTCCTCCTATTTACCTTTTTATTCTTTCTGCAGTGGTTCTCAAGTATAGTTCTCTATACCTGGAAGGTTTAATTTTCCTAGGGTTCTGTCTTCTCCTATTTTAAGTTTTCTTCTTGTATTTTCTTCTCCCCCAAGTGCCTTTATTTCCCGTGCTTACTTTCTGTCCATCTACTTCTCTTTCTTTCATTTTCTCTCTAGCATTTAGTCCCTCCTGCCTTATGATCTAGAACCTTTAGTGCCTGTATCATTCCTTGGAGGTTACAGGCCAGCTGCCTGATGTGGGATGACCAGCTGTCCCAGTTTGCCCTGTACTAAGACCCCTCTGTCCCAGGCCAACCAGGATGGCTGATCACTCCACTTAACCAGTAACCTGGGGAAATAATACACTGACACCAGGTGGAGGGAGGAGTAACTCTGTTATTGGTAGTACCCTGCTGGGTGGCTGTAGTTTTTTAATTAGGGATTGTTGGAAGAGCATGCAAATGCAAATAAACCAAATAGAGGTCAGAACCAATTATTAGCAAGAGTTTCTCTGGTCCTTTCTGTGAAGGACCAGAGAAACCAAGTATGTGACTAAAAGAGACTTGGAAGATCAGTGTGAGAGACCGAGTTGGTCATTAGAGCTGAAGGCTGTGAAGCAGATGTGTAGCCCTGCCTGTGGAGAAAAGAGGATAGTTTTGGCACTGAGATGTTTGAGCCGAGTAAAAACCACTGATGACGTAGTCTATTCCAGAGTAACCGACAAATCAGGAGGACGCATTGAAGAGGCAGAAATGGCTCTTCCTGCTTCTGGGAAGCATTGTGGAGGCTGAGTCTTACCAGTCTGAGTTGGAGGATCAGAGACTTCTCACCGGCGAGCTGAGTGGGCGTTCTCTCAGGGGCTCAGTGGAGCCCCGAACAGCCTTCTGTGGCTTTCTCCAGTGTTCTGGATCAGAGCGAATTAGAGTAGTTAGGGGCTAAAATGTCTGACCGAAAACAAGCTTCACCACCCCTGTCGTTCTACCATGAAAAGGACCATTCCTCTTTTACCTTCAGATTGTCTTTGTATGTGCCAATATCCTTAGTCAAAGGCCATACTAAAATATAACTCATCCCCACTGTGATGCTAACTGATGACCCAGGGTTTGTTTTATTTTTAGGAGCCATAGGAAGAGCAGCTCTGTCACCTCTTCACTTCCCCTGTGAGAGAGGATTCCTGCTTCCAGGCGCACATGATGCCTATTTGACAAATTAGACAATTTTGAATACATGACTTATTCTTCCGTAATTAATTAATTCTAGCGGAAAGCACAGAACTCTGAGATTCTTAACAGACGAAGGGAGTGAAATCCAAGACTCTCAAGTACTTCTGGGGGAAGTCTGACTCAACCATTGTTCCTTGTTTTCATTCAGCAAACCGTTTATTGAGCATTTAGTACATACTGAGCACTCTGCTTGGTGTTGTAGATAAAACAATGAAAATAGTGTAATTCTTGACCTCAAGGCACGGACGCTATGGTTTTTAGAAAGTTACATACATGTGAATAATAAAGGTGACAGGTGCTGGAGTCAAAGCATATTCACGTTACAAGGTAAGGGTGTAGTCCGTTCCCCCTGGGCTGTGGTCCCTGTAGAGATCTAGCCTACCAGCTCTGGAGGAGAAGGTCTGTGACTGTGATTGATTTATTCATCATTGATCTCTACTGCCTCACACTTAGTAGGTGCTCAGTAAATAGTTTTTCAATGAGCAAAAGATGGTGTTGCCATAAAGCATGGTGGATGTGCATAGAAACGATGCAAGTAGTTCAGCCAAAGGGTCCAGGTACTGCATGATCGGGCCCTGCCTCCCTCTCCAGCTGCCATCTCCCATGCTCTGCTCCCCTTCCGTCATGCTGAGCAGTTAAGGCTTTATCCTGAAAGCAATGGGGAGGGGGAGCCCAGAGCGTAGTTTTATGTCGGGCTCTGACATGGTCAGCTTTGTGTTTTAGAAAGATAATTCTGGGTGCAGTGTGAAGGATTGATTAGAGGGGGGAACTCTGGAGTAGGGAAGATCATTCAGATTAGCAGTCATTCAGTTGGGAGAATGCACACAAGAATTGCCCGGTAACTGTCCAGGGCCCACCCCAGACCATTTGAACCAGAATCTCTGGAGATGGAATCCAGATATCAGTAGTTATAAATTGTCCCAGGTGATTCCGGTGAGACATGAAGTTGAGTAGCATAAGATGGTTGCAGAATGGAAAAAGGGGGCATAGATACTCGGGCTATTAAAGGTAGAGGAACACCACCACTAAGTAACAGAGCAGGGGCCATGAAGACAGGGAGGAATTGAATTACTCACAGGTTCTGGCTGGAGTCATTGACATGGGAAGTAAGATGACTGACCTTTCTAAGTTCCCTGGAGTATCATGCTTTCAGTACAGATGCTCCGTCATCCCAGGGCAGTTGATCACCCTACAGGAAGGATAGTGATAACTTTTACCAAAATAAGTAATAGGCATCAGAGTGTGGTTGGGAGAAAGATGATTAATTTTAAACATGGGTGACAGCTGCTAAGTATTGGTGACTAAGGCTGCCCTAAAGCTCACAGCTGAGGATCAAATGAGCTACATACCCCATTCTAAATTCCTAGAATCACAGCTGTTAGGGCCATACATCCTCAGCAGGGCTTGCTAAGAGAAACCAGGAAGCAGAACAAGCACCACCACATCCCACCCTAATATAAGATGAGGTTGAAAGGGAGAAGGCTGTTGCCTTTTGTAGAAGTACGTTACTCACGTAGAACTACTTATTTTCCAGAACAGGGCAGGGTGGCTCTGGGCTACCTCTCATCCTCAGAGCCAAGGGGAGGAGCTGACAAGAGAACTGCTCACAGGTGTGTGGGTCTCCGCCTGTGCCAGTCCCTGTCTGGACAGTTAGAGGGCACAGGCTCACTGTGCAGCCCCCGTGCTACCAGGATAGAGGAAATGTACATGGGGGAGAGATGCTATGGTGCGGGACTGCTGGGTGAAGCAGGTTGAACCTTCAGGTTTGGAAGATGGATCCCACATGTGCCTGAAGACGCAGGAGTTGGCTGTGGTGAGTAGATCATATTTGGAGCGCTGTTCTTACCTGGGAAAGCCACAGCAAAGAGGAATGGGATATATGGCTGCCAGCTCAGGGGCTGGGCCTGACGCTGAGAATGAAGCTCTCTCGTGAGGGACCCCTAACACCCAGAGCTGCTGCTTGGGAGCAAATTCCTTGTCAGATGAATGTGTCAGCCTCCATCTGCCCACACTGAGCACAAGGACAGTAAGCTGGGTCCCGCAAGTCCCCTCTCCCTTCCTTAACCCTCCTTCCTGAGCTCTATCAGAGGGGTATGTGATGGAAAGACATGGGCAGGTCTGTGTGGGCCAGACCGCATCCACAGCCCTGTTCTGCTGCGGGGTCAGGAGAGGAGATGGGAGAGAAGAGAGACAGTGATTGGGGATGAAACTAGAGCTTTGAGACACTGAATCTTGGGGGTAGGAAGTCATTGTTTTAACAGCTGGAAGTAGCAGTTCTAAGAACTGAGAGGGCCAGAAAGTTAGAGCAATGGGCTGAAATCACTAAGGAAGCCCACTTTCCATGGGAAAGGGGATTTTGACGCAGCAGTCACTGCCATGTGAGCAACCCCGAGGAGGGACCCAGGTAGTGAGAAACCGAAGCCTTCTGCCAACAGTGAAGTGGGCCCTTCTCAGATGACTGCGACCTCATGGGAAATCCTGAGACAGAACCTCAGGCACTCCTGCATTCCCAGCCTCCAGAAATGTGAGATAATAAATGTTGTTTTAAGTTGCTAGTTTGGAGGTCATGTGGCCATAGATAAGGAATAAGAGTTGTCCTGAGTTGGGCCAAGGAGGCCAGGCCTTTATATCCGACTCGCTGACTAGTCATGGGGTGCAGGCCGCTCCTCGGAGGAGGAGGATTTGGATGAGGCAGCCCCCGAAGAGGGCAGTCCGCTGAAGGCTATTTACCAACAATGTTCTCCCCAGCTGGGTGAGTCCGTCCTTTACTCCTCAGGAGGGCTCTGCGCAGCTCATCACAGCATTCACCATGAAGTGTTTAGTTTGGGGCTTCTATGGGCCTCCAGAAAGAAGCTTCTGGAGCACAAAAAAGGTGCTGGTAAGCTAGGACTCAAGAGTTCGAGAGTCTGGGAGTATCCGCCATGCATCCTATTCTCTTCGTTACCACTGCTCTCCTTTCAAATGTTGGGGTTTCCTGGGGTGTCATTCTTGACTTCCTCTCCATGTCTGAGTAGAAAAACCAGGGAGATTGGTGTCCATAAAGCAAGGAGGAGGAGAGAAATAGGAGGAAGGTGGTGGTCGCTGAATGTAACGGTTGGGGTCTCGGGAGAAAACAGACGACAGACTCAAGGGGAGAGACAGAAAACGCTTGATGAAGGGACTCTTGACAGAATTGTGGCCAGGGATGGGGGGAGCACCAGAGGGACCTTGAGGCACCACCTGCCACCAAGCCTGCAGGGGTGAGGGCAGGGAGGGCACGCAGGGGAGGCTCTTTGTGGAAAAGGCTGTCCATCAGGAGCCGTGGCCTTCCGAGGGGGACCCAGCGATCCAAGGATGCTTGGCAGGGCCAAGGGCATACCCGCTGGCTTCACTCTCCTCCTGCCCTCTGGGTTTCCGCCAAACCCACCTGGGAGCCAGACGGTCCAGGAGTCCTTGGCGCAGCCCACACAAGTCATCTCCCTGCTGGCTGCCCCGGCGGCACAAGGCAGGGCGGAGGAGGTTGGAAAGTGGCTCTGCAAGGGCAAAAGTGAAAGGTGTTCAGCAGACAAGAATTAGATGTGCTCATGACCAGCTCCCTCTTAGAAGCGATTTAAGATAACTGCAAAGGTTGGGGTATACTTAAGTTTTAAGGATAGTATCTGAGAGAAACTACTCCTCTCTTCTCCCATAGTGTCCCTGATGCCACTGACAGATCGTAGATAAAGAGGCCACGGGTCTGATCCCCGGAGGATTACTTTCCTAGGAAATTATATTCAGCTCTGTATCTTGACTGTGGCATTGTACTAGAGTCCGGCAAGATGTCCAGAGGTAAACAGGAAAAGGGTACAGGAAAACTACTTTTTACAACTGCATGTGAATCTTCAATCATTTCAAAATAAAACATGCAATTAAAATCGCATTCCCTTATTCATATTCCACTCATTCCACTTATGATAATTGAACCTGAAGCTTTAAAAGTGATGCAGAGTTCCCCAGGAATCGCTGAGCTAGTTTGCATTCTCATCTCATCAGAATGAAAACTTTGAGTCACCTGATCTGCTATGATTTGGATCGTGCTTCTGTCGAACACAGCTGTTGCTGCCTTGAATAAGGAAGAATGAATCTCAGGCCCAGGAGAGGGTCCTGAGGCCTCGGAATGCCAGTGACCAAAATAGACCATCATTGGGTCTGTTTCACATGCACACTTGGGTCTACTTCTTGCACTGATATTGTGATAGAACAGCTCTGCACGGCAGGCCATGCTTCTACAGACAGATCTTAAAATCCTTAGATGCTGTATTTATGAGTCTGTTTTTGTTTGTTTTTTAGATTGCCAGAGGTTGAAGGGGATTAAGAAGAAACACACCTGCAGTTATAAAATAAATAAGCCACAGGGATATCATATACAGCATAAGGAATATGATCAATAATATTGTAATAATTTTGTATGGGGACAGAGGGTTACTAGGCTTATCAAGGTGATCGTTTTGTAATATATGCAAATGTCAAATCGCTATGTAGTACATCTGAAACTAACAGTATTGTACATCAACTATATTTCAATAATAAAAAATCCTTAGATGTTATTGCTTCCTTTCAGAGGCTCTTAGTTAATGGAATTAACTAGCTTATTTAGCATTAGACTAAAGTAGTAATTTAAAAAACAAATCTACACTAACAAGCTCATTTGGGAAACAACAGCTGCTCCAAGATTCCAGAGGAGAAGGGGGAATTAAAAACCTGATCCCAGCTGAAGACATTTCTAGACTGAAAGTGCCTGATGTCTAACTCAATTGAAATGTGTTTGGAATATGTGTGGAATGTATAAAGTTTCCTTGAACATTTTTTCTTCAGATTTTTTAGCTCTATGATGTTACATTTCACAGGCTAAATATGGAATGGCTTGGTAGCCTAAGATTACAGAACAAAAATGATAATTCTTGGCCCTGTATACAAAACAACTCTCACTGATAGTGTGTGCTTTTTATTCTTTTCCTTGAAGATTAAGTAGTTTTATCTCTCGGTAGGATGTACTTCATGCAGGATGACTCTGGATCCCTTTTTCTATATACAATTGGTACAGTCAGGACTGAAATTTTATTTTCTCTCTCCTCATAGAAAATAATATAAGCACCTTATTAAACAGCACCTAGACCAAGAAATGCAAGGGCGTTATAATACTTCTAAGCTCATTATGATCTTAGTGAACAGGTTTAGATTCAGGACAATACCGGAAATGATTATGAAGTGCATGCCTGATCAATTTCGATGGAGTCATTACTTAGTGTGAGTTTATGAGTAAATTTATGCACATCACTGTCAAATGCAGCCATGCTTGTGGAAATATAGGCAGTCATTACAGCATCGCTTCATAACAGAAATTGTACTATCAAGACCCATAGATGTCACCACTAAAAATGGTCCCTTTCCTAGGCATTTATACTTGTATTTTTTTTTTTTTTTTTTTTTGCGGTACGCGGGCCTCTCACCGCTGTGGCCTCTCCCATTGCGGAGCACAGGCTCTGGACGCGCAAGCTCAGCGGCCATGGCTCACGGGCCCAGCCGCTCCACGGCATGTGGGATCTTCCCGGACCGGGGCACGAACCCGTGTCTCCTGCATCGGCAGGCGGACTCTCAACCACTGCGCCACCAGGGAAGCCCCTACTTGTATCTTGATCACCCAAGAAAGAGTAGCTGAGGAAGGTCAGCAGAAGGTCAGGTCTAAGGCAGAATACACGATTCCTTTATGAAATAAACTGCCTTGTTTTATCTGGCCCCTTAAACGATCCCACTAATTACATTCAAACAAGCAGGGTGGGAACAGATTAGATTATGTGGAATTTAAAACAAAGGGTCTAGTGCATCTCCATGGCTGTTTTGTTAGAATCTGTTAGCTATAAATTACATTTAGAGTTGTTACTATCATTTATCTTCAACTCCTTATAACTTCCCATCATCAGAGTGAACCACCAGGTGGATGAAACTCTCTGGGCCTCTTCTCAGTTCAGGAAATCAGTCAGTGGCATCGTGGAAAGTTTCCTTTTGTATTCAATCCTGATTTAGGTTCAGAGCCTAAATTAAGTCACTGCTGTGCAATTGTGTGACCTTGGGGAAGTTACATGACTTTCCTGAGCTTCGATTTCCTCATCTGTAAAAGGAGGGTAATGTGAGATTCAGAAGTAATGTACCTAAAGCACCTAGCACTTCTGTGCTAGGCCATAATAGGCCCGAATCAATAGGTGTCTCCACTAAATAAAGCAGATCAGCGGGCTTGACTTGAAATGTATTCCTACTTTAAATGATTTCCCGATCATAAATCTGAGACAGATTGATAACAGCCTTTTACGGCTCCTCCTATATGTGAGAAACGTGTGGGAAACAAAGCAGAACACTTAGGGCTTGTTTCAGAGATAAAAGACTAGATAGTGCCCTCTAGTGGTAAACGGGCAAAACGTCTGAAGGACATTTATTTTTTTACTTGGATTCAGACTGAAGTCACAGAAATACCTAGAATGTAAAATCATGGGGTCAAATATAATTAATATTTGGATAGGGCTTTAACTTTCACACCATCCTATAAAACAATGAAATGAAGGAAAACCTTACCTATTATAAGACAAATTGCAGTTTAATCATATGAGCGACAAAAGAATCAGAGCCAGAAACTATTTTCTTTTTCAATCAAAGGTGACCACTTTGATTCATTTTTGCACTCATGACTAAGTATTACATAAAGAAATTAGTTCAGTAGGATGAATTAACAGACTTCCTTCCAAGTTCACTGATCGTTTCACAGGATTTCTGGTAGTCTCTGACAGTTTAGAAAACAGGAATTGGGCTATATAATCTTCTCCAATGATTCTCTCTAAGCATTAGTTGATACAGAACTTCCCTTAACTGGACATTAACGAAGCTGCTCCCATCTAGCTCCTGAACTCTCAGAATCTCCACTTCTACCAGCACTATTGCCCTTGAAGTTCAATCAGGGCAGTGTCAGCTAGTAGTTAAAAGCAAGAACTCTGAGGCCAGACTGGGTTCAGCTCTATGACTCAGCTTTCTCATCAAGAAAACAGCAGTGTTAATATCAGCTGCTTCGTAGGATTGTTCTAAGGATTGATTAAGTTCATATGTGGGAAGTGATTAGAACAGATCCTGGAATTACTATTATTGCACAGCTCTTATGTGCCCTTCCTTCTCAGTATTACAGAGAATGCAGCAGAAGCTTAAGATCCAGGCCCTGCCCACAAAGAGTTTATGATTTACATGGGAAGACCTTGTTAGAGGGGTGGGTCTTTCCCCACTTCTTGGTTTGCAAGGGGAGGACTTTTCCTGAAACATATCCAGGGCCACTCATATTCTTGTCCTCCCCGCGAGAAGTGGAGTGACTCAGTTGGAGTGGGGTGACCTTGGGGACAACCCCATGAGGAAGAGGTGCATCTTTTTAACGCAGGTACAGGCTCATTTGACCCTCACTCTATAGCACATCCTCCAACTTAGCTTGGTCAACAATACAGGTGATGACTGGATTCTGCCAGCCAACCATTTGGTCTAGTTCTCCATTTGTTCAGAACTCAGTCTGAGAACTGGACAGCTATTTATTGAGGGGACCCCCTTGGAGACCCCAACAGAACACACTGATCCATAAAAGCAATTCAATACTAATCTGTATGGTGTGGACCTACCATATAAACCTGTCCAGAACTGAGAATCTGGTGTAGGTTGAAGCAACAGAAAAGAGTTTCATGGAAACGGGACTTATGCTGGCTCTTAAAGAATGGGATAGAATTTGGGTGGGAGGAGGGAGGAAAAAAGAATCCTTCTGCAAGCAGAGCAATTTTTTCCTAAACCTTGCAGCAGTTTGCACTTCTATGCAATTGGAATAAAATATAAAATATTGGTTAAAATTAGAAAGTCATTTTCTGTTTGATGACTACATGGTACCATAGCCAAGCTGTGGCAGAGAAATAGGGGACGTAGTTCCTCGCTGCCTGATTTTCCAATCACGTGTGACCCAAGTGCCGGGAAAGTTCTAAGTACTTTACACATATTAGTCACTTATTCCTTACAACAACCCTATGATCTAGATATTATTATGTCCCCCATTTTACAGCTGAGGAGACCAGAGCACAGAGAGTGGTCATTTGTTCAATATCAGTAAGAGATAGAACAGGGCTTTGAACCCAGGCAGTCTGACCCCAGACTCCATTCTCTCACCTCAGTCTGCTTTGTGATTTCCCAGTCCAAGGGAGGGGTTTGGGGTGAGCCTTCCTTGTGAAGGTGGTCAGTAAAGAGACCAGCCTGAACAGAGCGAAGGTTTGGACTTCGGAGGCTGCGACGGGAGGCTGAGAGGTAGGTGGGGCTGGTTGATAGAGGGGTTGGAAAGCCAGAGGTTTGGATGCAGAGGTAAAAAGAAGAGGCAGGATTAACCCTAACATGCTCCGCCCTCTCAAGAACAATTCTATATTGCTCGTCATAGTAGTTCCAAAGAAGGCTTCAAGGGTTTCAGTTTGGTTGAATGGACATTACGTAGATATGAGGATATGGCAGAACGAAACCAGCACCTGATCCCTCTGTGCATGGGCTGGGCCAGCGATGGGCAGGGCCCGTGAAACACATCCTCATTCATTCTTGCCTTCCAGCTGTCTGCTTAGAAGACAAGCAAGGCTGGAAGTATGAGTTTGAGATTTCATATATATTTAAGAGCTGAAACCACGACATGTGAAGCTCCCTGAAAAAAAGTTGCCGAAGGAGGATGGAGAGAAATACCGATGGAAGAGGGAATTTGGGCAACTCAGTGCTGTGGAAGTCAGCCGATCTGCACAATGTAAGAAGATCCCGGTCGGCTACCCTGAAGGGGTGGCAGAAGATGAGTACAAGTATGAAGCCAGGAGATTAAACAGTGAGCTGAAAAGTACTGAAGAGAGGAAATGAAGCTTGGTTTCTTCCCTTCCGTCCCTAGTACATTGGGTAAGGAAAGGAACACCTGGTTCCTGTCATGCTTCTTACTTCTCCACCCTCCCAGGGCACAGGGCATCTTTTAAGTTGGCTAAGATGATGTGGTGGTGGTGAGGGGGTACAGTGTTTTGTTTTTTTGGTTTTTTTTGCAGTACGCGGGCCTCTCACTGTTGTGGCCTCTCCCGTTACGGAGCACAGGCTCCGGGCGCGCAGGCTCAGCGGCCATGGCTCACGGGCCCAGCCACTCCGCGGCATGTGGGATCTTCCCGGACCGGGGCACGAACCCGTGTCCCCTGCATCGGCAGGCGGACTCTCAACCACTGCGCCGCCAGGGAAGCCCTGAGGGGGTACACTTTTGAGAGGCTGGGCAATAAAAAGAAATCAGGAAAGGGAAGCAGATTTTTCAAAGGTCTTTTAAGATAGAACTTAACAGAACACACAGCCCACGGTATCATAGGTGTTTGATCCTTCCTGTAAAATGCCGTGATTACGTTATTAAGATCTTTGTATCAGTACGGTTCCCACCAGCAAAGCAGAAGCCACTATGACTACTTGAAACAGGGAGATTTAATGCATGTAATTTGTTATGTAGGTGACAGAAAAAGTCAAAAAGCCAAACTGAGGACCGTGAGGCAACCTAGAAATTAGCAACAGCAGGAAGCCACTTCCTTGCCAAGTCTAGAGGGTCAAAGAGAAGAGGCCAGATCACTGGAACTCAGAGGCCAATTTCACCTGTAGAAACTGAGAATGGTGGGCCTGTCGGGAAAACTGGCTGAAGAAGAGGTGCAGCTGCTGCCCGAGCATCCCGGGAATATCGGGGCAGATAGACTCTAGCTTTTCCCTTCCGCCCACTCCAGTCTCCCTCCAGCACCTCCCATGGCCAAGTCCAGCTGGACATTCACTGACAGGGGAGCCTGGGAAATGCACCCAGGAGCGGTCAGGCCCCAGGACACAGGGCAAAGCAGGGGACTGGCCAGGGGGGCACCTGAGGGCAAACATGTATCAGACCTGATCGGTGCTCTTATAACATTTGACCCATCATGGGGACGGTCTCTTCCTTGCACAGAAGAGCCAGGGCCCACCTGCGGGTGAAGTCATTTCTACCAGAAACCAATTAGACTCATTCTTCAGCCTCAGTTCCAGAAGAATCGAGACGCCTAATGGTGGCTCTCGTGTGGTAGGCCACACGGTTTCTCCTAGATGGAGGGAGATGGGCTGAGAAGTAGAGAGCGAAGGGTCAAGGAGAGGAGCCCATGAGCACCTCCCAACACCCTTTAGAAGCTGCGAGAAAAGTACTGAGACGGGGAGCAGAGTGGAACAAGGCCAGGTAGGCTGGAGGCTGAGTTATGGGAGGAATAGAGACCTCTACCATTTAAGCCAGAGGGTTTACATGTTTCATACTTTCTCTTTCATTTTCTTTCAGTATTTTGATAAATTAAGAAAGACATTTGAAACCCCTACATGTGACACTGGTGTTACGGTGTTGGGTGGGGTGAGTGGATTTCTGTCCAAGCTTATGCCACAGCTTTAGAGAGGAAGTGGATCCCTGGGGCCGGTGGTCATGGGGGGATTGACATGACTGAAGCCCAAGGGGAAGTGAAACCCATAATAGAAGCTTCAGGTAGGGAAGCAGTTGCTTGTGTGCCCTGACTATATAACCCTAACAGTAAGCTTAGTGATCTGGAGTTTTAATAGCTAATAGTTATTGAACACTGTCTAACTCCATGCCCTCTTATATACACTGCCTGTGTCAATTAATTTAACCCACATAACAACCCTATGAGGTAGGTGCAGGTTATAGATGTGGAAATTGAGGCTTAAAGGTTAAGTAACTTGCCCTGGGTAAATTGTGGAGCCAGGAGTAAATTCCAGGCAGGCTGTTTCCAGAGCCTGCCTGTTTAACCACTATGGGCAAATCTAAGAACCTTGAAAAAAAGAGGAGAAGATGTCTTTCGGGAAAGAGAGAAGACTCTGGAAAAGATAAAATGAGGGAGGGAGCTCTTAGAAGGAGATGGGAAGGGCTGGAGAGGAGAGGACAAGTGACTGGTTCTGTGAGAAAGTCTCTGCTACATTAACATGACATCAGCCAAGCTTGAACATTTCTGCAGGGAACACTGTGTTGTACAGTCTGTGTCTGATGATTCCAATAGCTAGATTCCCTGTGGATCTGTTGTCTGTTGTTTCTGTTGGTTCTTATTCAGGGCCTTGTCTCCTCATGTTTCTGGCAATCATTGAGAGGTGGGGTTGTATATGAAAAATAAGTTATGGAAATATGTTGAAGCCTAGACTTGTGTTAATCATCCTCAAAAAAAGACCTTTGTTTGTTTCTGGGGAGTGCTGGCAATCTGGGATCAGCTTAACTCAAGTTCAAGGCCTGAGGTTTTCTGAACTACCAGGTGATGATAAAGCAAGCCTGGTATGAGCTGGGTTATTTCTGATTTACTCTTTCTCCTCTGGTTGTGGGAGAGGACTTTTGGGTCTTAGGCCAAAGCAAAGGATTACTTACCGTGGAAAAATGTTATAAAAATAATGAGAAAGCAACGAATGGATTGCTATTTTCATCACGAGCTGGTTCTACCAACTCTTGTGATTCTGGGCTATGGACCGAGGCAGGTGGCAAGGTGAAAGGTCAGGGCGAGGACACAGCCAGTAAACTGGACAGGGAAGTACAGAAATGGATGAGTGGAAATTCAATGCTGAGCTTTTAGAAAGACCCTGAACAATCTAACCTCACTCTCTGCTTCAGAGAGTGAACATTAGTAATGAGGGTACCACAAGCTGTGACATCCTTGTCACATCACGAAGAGACAATGAGGGTGGGAGGAGGGTCCCTGCTCAAGCACAAAAGGGCCCAGGCCAGTGGGCTCCCTGACCTTGTTTTTCCCGCCAGACCATCTCTGGGCTGCTAAGGGGGCTCCCAGGAGCTGCGGAGGGCAAACTGAGTGCCATGACTCAAAATTGCCAGGGGCGGGGATGGTCAGGGTCTGGGATTTGATTTGATCCTATTTTAATAATCGATTAGCTTAAAGAAGGTAATTTGGATAAAGAAGATGTGGTACATAAACACAATGTAATATTATTATTCAGCCATAAAAAAGAATGAAATAATGCCATCTGCAGCAACATGGACGGACCTAGAGATTATCATACTAAGTGAAGTAAGTCAGAAAGAGAGAGACAAATATCATATGATATCACTTCTATGTGGAATCTAAAAAAAATGATACAGGGACTTCCCTGGTGGTCCAGTGGTTAAGACTCCGTGTTTCCACTACAGGGTGTGTGGGTTTGATCCCTGGTCGGGGAAGTTCCGCAGGCCACGCTGTGTGCCCTGCCCCCCCCAAAAAGACTCCATGCTCCCAATGCAGGGGGCATGGGTCTGATCCCTGGTCAGGGAGCTAAGATCCAAAAAAAAGATGCAAATGAACTTATTTACAAAACAGAAACAGATTCACAGACATAGAAAACAAACTTCTGGTTACCAAATGGGAAAGGGGGGGAGGGATAAATTAGGAGTTTGGGATTAACATACGCACACTACTATATATAAAACAGGTAAGCAACAAGACCTACTGTATAGCACAGAGAACTCTACTCAATATTCTGTAATAACCTAAACGGGAAAAGAATCTGAAAAAGAATAAGTATAAATATATGTAGAACTGAATCACTTTGTTGTACACCTGAAACTAACACATTGTAAATCAACTATACTACAGTATAAAATAAAAATTGGCAGGGGTGGGGATGTTCAGGATCTGGGATTTGATTTTGTCCTATTTTTAAGCTAATAAATTAGCCCGTTACTATTCAACGAATGCTGGCAGAAGACATCGACTTGTGCTTCGGAGAGAAGGGACTTTGACCACACTAATGGCACAGCATGACCACTACCACATTGACATGGACTCCTCTTGCCACCGGCAAGTCCCCTGGGGGTAACACAGGGGGCCTGGGATGGCCACCTGTGTGTGCGGTGAGTTGCGTTACAGAAGGGGACACTGAGCTTGGGGAGTCCAGCGTTTTCGAGCCAGCAGTAAACAGCCTCCCGCTTTGTCCCAGGGGGACACATTATCTCATTCCTCAAGGTTGCCCTTTGCAGACACAACCCTGAGAAAAGACCCAGGAGAAGCGTGGCCCTGCCTTCTTGCCACACCCAGCAAGAATGCACAGGGCCTCTCAGGGCTCATGGTAGAATAACTTTCCCCACAGAGGTGGTGTTGGGGGATAACTTGAAATGTGTACAGTCTTAAAAAGATTATTATTTTCCATGTGTAGTCTCCAACAATGGGAGTCAAAGCCCCACTTGTTAGGGTTCTGCTATTTTGGGGGACCCAGTCCGGCTAGCTAGCACGGCTTCCACCACTGCTGTCTCCTGAAGTTTGCTGCCTCCTTTCAATCAGCTATGCTTGTTTTCAATTATGCTCTTTTGCATGATCTGCTGATTTTGAAAGCAGCGTGCACAGTGGCATGGTTGCTGATCTTGGCATTAAGAAAGCTGGGTTTAGGTCCAAGCTCTACCATTTACCAAACAAGAGACCAACAAGCCCATCAGGCAATTCAAAGTTGGGCTAACATAGTACCTTCCCTTTGTTTAGTGAAGGACACTTCAAGGTCATCATTTTGCAAGTCACACTTCTCCTCCTCCCAAAACGTGTTCCTCTGCCTCCTGCATTCTTTATCTCACGTAGGGACACCATCTACCTGTCCAGATTCTTGTCCCCCATGCCTCTGCCTCCGGCTTGCCAGCTTTACCTTCTAAGTAGTATTGTTCTTATCATCCTCTACTCACTCTCCTCCCTGACATTGTTCATCTTTATCATGTTCCACCTGGAATCACTCAATAGTTCCCTCAGGAGCTTCTAGCATCAGGCTCACCACCCTTCAGTGGAACCATCTTACTGCCTGGTCTTTTCATTTCCCTCATTTCAAATACCTCTCATCCTCGTCCAGTCCAGTCTCCTTACAGCATGATCCTTACATGATCTCCTTACAGCATGATCCTTAAGTCCTTCTACACCTCACCTTGTATTATTATTACTTACTTCTTGTGTTTCTCAGCTCCCACCATGGTGTTTTACATCTTTGGGTCTCTTTTGCTCTTCCTACATGGAATGCCAATCCTCTCTGTGACTAAGCCCTACTCCTTTAAAAACTCAGGTCTGGTAATAGCCAATGATGCAATACAAGAAAAGGAAATTAGGAGTATAAAGTTGGAAATGATATTATACTCCAGGAAAACCCAAAACAATCAATAGAAAAATTACTATAAGCAATAAGAGAATTCAGTAAGGTAGTCTGATCAAAATAGTACCCAGAAACATCCATCAGATAGGGAACGGAACGTTTCAATACATTATGGTACATCCATACAGTGTGATGTTATGGTATAGTAAAAGAGAATGAGGACACGCTCCATATCCTGACATGGAAATACGTCTAAGATATGTTGTTTAAAAAAGTTGCTTTACAATGTATATAATATGCCACCTTTGTGTAAAGGTGGAGGAGGGATAAATATATTTGTGTAAGGAAACCCTTGAATGATAACAAGAAATTATAAAAGTTTTTGCTTTTGGACAGCGATAGTGGAGAGGGTTGGAAGTAGAGAGGACAGTATATGGCCAAGACTTTCCACTGTATATTTTATGGTGTTGAGTGTTGAATTAGATGAGTTATTCAAAAGACTTAAAACAAAAACAAAATAAAAACCAAAACCTCAAGCAGCACCTCTGTTCCTTTATGTCTCCTTCATGTGAGAGGAAGTCCAGTGTGGTGGCTGGGAGCAGAGGTGTGGCATCCCGCAAACCTGGATTTAATCCCATGGCTCCACTTACCAGCTTTTTGACCTTAGGAAAGTCATGTATTCTCTGAGTCTCAATTTCCTCCTTTATAATTTGGGAATAACAACCCTCAAAACAACCCTTTTAGATGAATATTAGGTGTGATAATGTTTGTAATGTAATTAACACAATGCTTTATATAAAATCAGCACTTTTATACACACATATTTACATATACCTACATATGTGTGTTTGTGTATATACATGTATACACACACACACACACACACACACACAGTTGACCCTTGAATAACATGGGGGTTAGGGGCGCTGAAACCCCATGCAGTCATAAATCCAAGTACTGCTATCTCTGCCTCAAAAACAAAGGAATTGATAAATGTCTCACCCAGGGGCAGAAAGTTGAAACAGTTTGGATAGAATCAGGACTCAAACCCTAGTTCTGTTGATTCCAGATGCTGTGATCTCTAAGTGAAAACAAACTTGTCCCCATACTTCATTTAGAGATCTTTAAAATGGCCATAAAAAACAAACTTAATGGTGACCAAAGGGGGAAGGGGGTGGTGGAGGGGTAAATTAGGAGTTTGGGATTAGTGGATAAAAACTACTATGTCTAAAATAGATAAACAACAAGGTCCTATTGTATAATACAGGGAACTATATTCAATGCCCTATAATAAACTGTAATGGAAAAGAATATGGAAAAAACATATATATATATATAACTAAAACACTTTGCTGTACATTAGAAACTAACACAACATTGTAAATTAACTATACGTCAATATAAAATTTTAAAAATAAAGATCTTTAAAATAAAAATACAGATATTATATTTATTGGAAAAAACTCCATGTATAAATGGACCCTTGCAGTTAAAACCTGTGCTGTTTAAGAGTCAACTGTATACACACACACACACACGGATACAGATATAAATACATACCTGTATGTTCCAGGAGAAGTATAGTTCATGCTACAGCTTTACTTCACAGGGCTCAGATGCTCTTTCTCTCTTCAGGATTCAGACAGGTAAGAAGTAACTTGGACTTTCAAAACAGGTGCTGCAAACTGGAAGCCAATAGAGGAAATGTTGCCCATGGAAACGTGTTATCAGACTCACATAATGTTTTCAGAATCAGGACATTTTACATACAGATCAGGGTTTCTGGCTTCTTAGAAAAATTAAGGCATATGGCAATACAGGGCCCATATTCCAGCTTGTCCCCAGGGGACAGTGCTGTGTGTCAATGTCCCCTTTAGACGGGGCGAACTCTCATTTCACCACAGGCCCCCAACTTCCTACCACTCACCACCGCCCCGTCCCCACCAGTCCCATTTATGTTACTTCTTTCCCACATGGGCATTTGAATTGATGACTTCTTACTTAAAATGTTATTTTTTCCTCATATTTAAGCATCTATCTTCATTTAAATAATAGGTCTGCTCTGAACCCACTTCACGTAAGTCAGATTACTGGATTAGCACATCGTTTTACCCTTAGATTGTATTATAAATGGCAGTGCTCTCCTAGAATTCTATATTAAGTTCTCAGGGTGATGAATGTTCTGTCTGTTGCATGCATATTCATTTCCCTTACAACTCATTTCCTTGTCTTAGAGACATTTGTTAGTGTGTTTTGATAGGTGTCTTGGGGGAGTTATTAAGATATTGTGAAAACCGATCCTGAATCAATTTTCACTTAGGTTTTGTTTGGCAGTTTCTTCTTTTAGGTTTGCTTGTTGGTTTACTTCTCTGAATTTTAGATTCTCCTGCAATTTCTGACCTCCAGGCAAAGGTGGATGAATGCAGTTCTGAAATGGTAATGAGATAAAGGCTTCATCAGAATTAATAGGCTAGAGAGAAGGACACAGCTGCTCCAGGGAGAGCCACCCTCGTCTGAGGAAATCAAGGGCTTCTCTCAACAGGATGCTTTTTTACTTTTCTCTGTTCCTCTTCTCTTCTTGATCTCATATAGTCTAACTTTAGAGATGACTTTTTTCTTTTCTGAGCTAAAGGATGAAAATGGAAGACTCTTCCTACTTCCATATCCAAGAACTGAAACTCACCGTATTTATCCCAAACATCTCCATTGATTCTTCTCCCAACGTGCGCTAATGACCACTTTGTAACATGCTTATATTTCCTATAGCTGCTACATATTTGTTGACTTCCAACATGAACTACTTCAGTACCTCCTGTATTCCTGCCATTATGATAGCCACAGAGAATATATGTGTGAACCAAGGATAATGTCCATCTGTAAGAACCATCACCTCAAACTCTTGGAATTTTCACTCTGAAATCCATGTAAAGGGGGAAGATTGGTAACAAATCCACAACACAATGGGACAGATGCCATGAAACAGATATGAACAGAATACTGTGAGAACACAAGGGAAGGAATAAATTATTCTGCCAGGTTTGCCAAGAGAAGCTTCTTGGGGGAAGGTTAACAGGATTTCAAAGTATGACCAAGAGTTTTGCCAAACAGATTAAGAGAGGTGGGTACTCCAGGCAGAGGAAAGAGCCCATGTAAAAGTCCCAAGTCTTGACAGGCACATAGCCTGTTGAGGAAACAGTGGGAAAGCTAGTATGGCTAAAGTGGAAAGTAAATAATACCAGGGCATTTGCAACAGTCCATTATAGTAAGAAATGAGCCTAAACTCAGGTGGTGGTGGAATGGATGGAGGAGAGGGGCTAACCTCAGGATACAGGTAAGAGAGGAAGGGGCAACAGGAGTTAAGGGTAACTGAAGTTTCCAACTTGGGAGTATCTCTGTACTCTAACACCATCACCAGAGGAGGAAAACCCAGGAGTGGGCAGGTCTGGGGTCAGCCAGCAGGGTTTGGATACCATGACCCCGTTGAATGACCTCTGTGACTAAATCCAAATGGATGTTCTTCATTTTCGTTTGCCAATGTGACTTTTTCCCTCTCTTCTGTGAATTTTTTTCTATTTCCTAAGACATCACTCTCCTGAATTTCCTCTTACCTATCTGATCCCTCCTTCTCAGGCATGCAGAAGAAAAGGGGTGTTTGAAGGAGGTTATCTGTGGTTGGCTACTGTTCCTATCTCTTGTCCACACTCTCTCACTATGGTAATTTCCCATTTCACAGCTCCTCAATTACTACCTATGAACTGGTGACTTCTAACTCCAAGTCTGCATCCTTCATCTCTCTCTGGGTTCCAGACCTTTTTGTGCAACTGCCTACTGAACATTTCCACCTGGGTGTCCTGTAGGCACCTCAAACTCAGTGTCTGAAACTACACTCTCATCTTCCCAAGCCAAACCTGCTCTCATGTATGTCTCATCTCAGCAAATGACCCCTCTATCCACTTGGTTACCCAGGCTCCTCTCAATTCTAAGTTCCACTGGACCATGTCCATCTTGGTTACCACTAACATAGCGAGTGGCCCACACATAGCAGACATGTATTGGTATAACAAATGAAGGAGGCAGATTGGCTCCTTAGGTTTCTGAGTTTTGTCAATCCTCCTGGAATAAAAGTCATTCTCTACCCTCCTCCCAACCCACTTTGGTCTGAATTAATCAAAGCAAGCACCATTTGCTTCAGAAAGACTTCCCTAACTACCACCCCACATCCCTCCAAGATCTGCTAAGTTCCATAATTTCCTGCATACATCCTAACCATAGCTCATAGCATACGGCTTCCATGCCGAGTTCATCCACCAGCTCCCTAAAGGATGAAGCAGGTATCTTCGTAATATCATAGTGCCTACTTGCTTGATGGAAGGAAGCAAAGAAGGAAAGACAAACTGATAGGAATTCTGTGAGAGACATCCAAAACATATTTTAACATGAGTGTGGGGCTTGGAAGAAATCTGTGACAGACAGGGATGTGAATTATCTATGGTGATGCCACTGGGGTGATTGCATTTGCCCTGGAAGATGTGTGAGGGACGAACTCTCCTATGTCTATAGGAGCTGAGATGGAAGTTGGTCTCTGGTATAAGGTACCAAAGAGTAACAAGGACTCGCATGAACGTCCTTATCTAAAGGGGAAAAGCCAATAATTGCTATGTGGAAGTGCTGGCCCAGTGTAGTCAGATCTTCTGATTTTTTTCCAAAAGAAGTCAGAAATCTATATTTTTGGATGAATGAAAAATCTCCTACATTTTAAATGTTGGTCAAACTAAACATTAGGCCAGATTCAGGCCTTGGCTTGACAAACTGTGACCTTTGGTACAAAACACTGAGGAATGTTGACTTCTGAACTATCAAATTGTATATACATTGACAATGAAACAGAGGTCACAATTCGAAAGAGGACAGTAAAAAAGCAAATGAGGAAATGTATCTATAAGAACGCCCTCATCAATCAATAGCTGAGTTAACTTAGGAAACACATGTTTGAAGAAAGTGGAAATTTTATAAAGGGAGCCATCAGGTAAAGAATATTGAATCAGGTTCTTGATTTGATTTTGGAGTAGGAAGCACCTGCGTGTGAAAGGGGTCCAGTACTAAAAACCAAGGGATTTGTCCAATAGTGGCAGACAGTATTTTAGGTCCTTGTGGTATATTCTCAGCTATAAATACCATGCAGAAGAAGCAAACATCATAGAAGTCAAATATGAAAATGTGCCTAAGTCGATGGGCTCTCTGCTCATTTCAGGGATGAAATGCACAATTTGGGAAATTGATTTTAATTAAGAATTGGACTGGATTTTGTTCAAGATGGAGGAGTAGAAGGAGGTGCTCTCACTCCCTCTTGCAAGAACACCGGAATCACAACTAACTGCTGAACAATCATCGACAGGAAGACACTGGAACTTACCAAAAAAGATACCCTACATCCAAAGACAAAGGAGAAGCCACAATGAGACAGTAGGAGGGGCGCAATCACAGTAAAATCAAATCCCATAACTGGGGGGTGGGTGACTCGCAGACTGGAGAACACTTATACCACAAAAGTCCAACCACTGGAATGAAGGTTCTGAGCCCCACGTCAGGCTTCCGAACCTGGGGGTCTGGCAACGGGAGGAGGAATTCCTAGAGAATCAGACTTTGTAGGTTAGCGGGATTTGATTGCAGGACTTTGAGAGGACTGGGGGAAACAGAGACTCCACTCTTGGAGAGACTGAACCAGACCTACCTGCTAGTGTTGGAGGGTATCGTGCAGAGGTGGGGAGTGGCTCTGTCTCACTATGAGGACAAGGACACTGGCAGCAGAAGTTCTGGGAAGTACTCCTTGGCGTGAGCCCTCCCAGAGTCCGCCATTAGCCCCACCAAAGAGCCTGGGTAGGCTCCAGTGTTGGGTCACCTCAGGCCAAACAACTAACAGGGAGGGGACCCAGTCCCACCCATCAGCAGACAAGCAGATTAAAGTTTTACTGAGCTCTGCCCACAGAGCAACATCCAGCTCTACCCCCCACCAGTCCCTCCCATCAGGAAACTTCCACAAGCCTCTTAGATAGCCTCATCCACCAGAGGACAGACAGCAGAAGCAAAAAGAACTACAATCCTGCAGCCTGTGGAAGAAAAACCACATTCACAGAAAGATAGACAAGATGAAAAGGTAGAGGGCTAGGTACCAGATGAAGGAACAAGATAAAACCCCAGAAAAACAACTAAACGAAGTGGAGATAGGCAACCTTCCAGAAAAAAGAATTCAGAATAATGATAGTGAAGATGATCCAGGACCTTAGAAAAAGAATGGAGGCAAAGATTGAGAGGACACAAGAAATGTTCAACAAAGATCTAGAAGAATGAAAGAACAAACAAACAGGATGAACAATATAATAACTGAAATGAAAAATACATTAGAAGGAATCAGTAGCAGAATAACTGAGGCAGAAGAACGGATAAGTGACCTGGAAGACAGAATGGTGGAATTCACTGCTGTGGAACAGAGTAAAGAAAAAAGAATGAAAAGAAATGAAGACAGCCTAAGAGACCTCTGGGACAACATTAAATGCAACAACATTCGCATTATAGGGGTCTCAGAGGGAGAAGAGAGAGAGCAAAGACCTGAGAAAATATTTGAAGAGATTATAGTCGAAAACTTCCCTAACATGGGAAAGGAAATAGCCACCCAAGTCCAGGAAGTGCAGAGAGTCCTATACAGGATAAACCCAAGGAGAAACATGCTGAAACACATAGTAATCAAATTGGCAAAAATTAAAGACAAAGAAAAATTATTGAAAGCAGCAAGGGAAAAACAACAAATAACATACAAGGGAACTCCCATAAGGTTAACAGCTGATTTCTCAGCAGAAACTCTACAAGCCAGAAGGGAGTGGCATGATATACTTAAAGTGATGAAAGGGAAGAACCTACAACCAAGATTACTCTACCCTGAGAGGATCTCATTCAGATTCGATGGAGAAATCAAAAGCTTTACAGACAAGCAGAAGCTGAGAGAATTCAGCACCACCAAACCAGGTCGACAACAAATGCTAAAGGAACTTCTCTAAGTGGGAAACACAAGAGAAGAAAAGGACCTACAAAAACAAACCTAAAACAATTAAGAAAATGATAATAGGAACATACATATTGATAATTACCTTAAACATGAATGGATTAAATGCTCCAACCAAAAGACACAGGCTTGCTGAATGGATACAAAAACAAGACCCATATATATGCTGTCTACAAGAGACCCACTTCAGACCTAGGGACACATACAGACTGAAAGTGAGGGAATGGAAGAAGATATTCCATGCAAATAGAAATCAAAAGAAAGCTGGAGTAGCAATACTCATATCAGATGAAATAGACTTTAAAATAAAGAATATTACAAGAGACAAGGAAGGATACTACATAATGATCAAGGGATCAATCCAAGAAGAAGATATAACAATTATAAATATATGTGCACCCAACATAGGAGCACCTCAATACATAAGGCAAATGCTAACAGCTATAAAAGAGGAAATTGACAGTAACACAATAATAGTGGGGAATTTTAACACCTCACTTACACCAATAGACAGATCATCCAAACAGAAAATTAATAAGGAAACACAAGCTTTAAATGATACAATAGACCAGATAGATTAATTATTTATAGGATATTCCATCCAAAACCAGCAGATTACACTTCCTTCTCAAGTGCACATGGAACATTCTCCAGGATAGATCACATCTTGGTTCACAAATCAAGCCTCAGTAAATTTAAGAAAATTGAAATCATACCAAGCCTCTTTTCTGACAATAACGCTATGAGATTAGAAATCAACTACAGGGAAAACAACTTAAAAAGCACAAACACATGGAGGCTAAACAATACGTTACTAAATAACCAAGAGATCACTGAAGAAATCAAAGAGGAAATAAAAAAATACCTAGAGACACGTGACAATGAAAACACGACAATCCAAAACCTATGGGATGTGGCAAAAGCATTTCTAAGAGGGAGGTTTATAGCTATCCAAGCCTATCTCAAGAAACAAGAAAAATCTCAAATAAACAATCTAAACTTAGACCTAAAGGAACTAGAGAAAGAAGAACAAACAAAACCCAAAGTTAGCAGAAGGAAAGAAATCATAAAGATCAGAGCAGAAATAAATGAAATAGAAACAAAGAAAACAATAGCAAAGATCAATAAAACTAAAAGCTGGTTCTTTGAGAAGATAAACAAGATTGATAAACCATTAGCCAGATTATCAAGAAAAAGAGGGAGAGCACTCAAATCCATAAAATTAGAAATGAAAAAGGAGAAGTTACAACAGACACCACAGAAATACAAAGCATCCTAAGTGACTACTACAAGCAACTCTGTGCCAATAAAATGGACAACCTGGAAAAAAATGGACAAATTCTTAGAAAGGTATAACCTTCCAAGACTGAACCAGGAAGAAAGAGAAAATATGAACAGACCAATCACAAGCACTGAAATTGAAACTGTGATTAAAAATCTTCAACAAACAAAAGACCAGGACCAGATGGCTTCACAGGTGAATTCTAGCAAACATTTAGAGAAGAGCTAACACCCATCCTTCTCAAACTCTTCCAAAAAATTGCAGAGGAAGGAACACTCCCAAACTCATTCTATGAGGCCAACATCACCCTGATACCAAAACCAGAAAAAGATACTACAAAAAATGAAAATTACAGCCCAATATCACTAATAAATATAGATGCAAAAATCCTCAACAAAATACTAGCAAACAGAATCCAACAGCACATTAAAAGGATCGTACACCATAATCAGGTGGGATTTATCCCAGGGATGCAAGGATTCTTCAATATACACAAATCAATCAATGTGATACACCATATTAACAAACTGAAGAATAAAAACCATATGATCATCTCAATAGATGCAGAAAAAGCTTTTGACAAAATTCAACACCCATTTATGATAAAAACTCTCCAGAAAGTGGGCATAGAAGGAACATACCTCAACATAATAAAGGCCATATATGACAAACACAGCAAACATCATTCTCAGTGGTGAAAAACTGAAAGCATTTCCTCTAAGATCAGGAACAAGACAAGGATGTCCACTCTCACCACTATTATTCAACATAGCTTTGGAAGTCCTAGCCACGGCAATCAGAGAAGAAAAGGAAAAGAAAAGGAATACAAATTGGAAAAGAGGAAGTAAAACTGTCACTGTTTGCAGATGACATGATACTATACATAGAGAATCCTAAAGATGCCACCAGAAAACTACTAGAGCTAATGAATGAATTTGGTAGGGTTGCAGGATACAAAATTAATGCACAGAAATCTCTTGCATTCCTATACACTAATGATGAAAAATCTGAAAGAGAAATTATGGAAACACTCCCATTTACCACTGAAACAAAAAGAATAAAATACCTAGGAATAAACCTACCTAAGGAGACAAGAGTCCTGTATGTAGAAAACTATAAGACACTGACTGATGAAAGAAAGTAAAGATGACACAAACAGATGGAGAGATACACCATGTTCTTGGACTGGAAGAATCAACATTGTGAAAATGACTATACTACCCAAAGCAATCTACAGCTTCAATGCAATCCCTATCAAATTACCAATGGCATTTTTTATGGAACCAGAACAAAAAATCTTAAAATTTGTATGGAGATACAAAAGACCTCATATAGCCAAAGCAGTCCTGAGGGGAAAAAACCGGAGCTGGAGGAATCAGACTCCCTGACTTCAGACTATACTACAAAGATACAGTCATCAAGACAATATGGTACTGGCACAAAAACAGAAACATAGATCAATGGAACAAGATAGAAAGCCCAGAGATAAATCCATGCACCTATGGTCAACTAATCTATGACAAAGGAGGCAAAGATACACAATGGAGAAAAGACTGTCTCTTCAATAAGTGGTGCTGGGAAAACTGGATAGCTACATGTCAAAGAATGAAATTAGAACACTCCCTAACATCATACACAGAAATAAACTCAAAATGGATTAGAGACCTAAATGTAAGACTGGACACTATAAAACTCTCAGAGGAAAACTTAGGAAGGACACTCTTTGACATAAATCACAGCAAGATCTTTTTTGATCCACCTCCTAGAGTAATGGAAATAAAACCAAAAATAAAGAAATGGGACCTAATGAAACTTCAAAGCATTTGCACAGCAAAGAAAACCATAAACAAGACACAAAGACAACCCTCAGAATGGGAGAAAATATTTGCAAATGAATCAACGGAACAAGGATTAATCTCCAAAATATATAAACAGCTCATACAGCTCAATATTAAAAAAACAAAAAACCCAATCAAAAAATGGGCAGAAGATCTAAATAGACATTTCTCCAAAGAAGATATACAGATGGCCAATAAGCACATGAAAAGCTGCTCAACATCACTAATTATTAGAGAAATGCAAATCAAAACTACAATGAGGTATCACCTCACACCAGTTAGAATGGGCATCATCAGGAAATCTATAAACAACAAATGCTGGAGAGGGTTTGGAGAAAAGGGAACCGTCTTGCGCTGTTGCTGGGAATGTAAACTGATACAGCCATTATGGAGAATAGTATGGAGGTTCCTTAAAAAACTAAAAATAGAATTCCCATATGACCCAGTAATCCCACTACTGGGCATATACCCAGAGAAAACCATAATTCAAAAAGACACATGCACCCCAATGCTCATTGCAGCACTATTTACAATAGCCAGGTCATGGAAGCAACCTAAATGCCCATTGACAGACGAACGGATAAAGAAGTTGTGGTAGGTATATACAATGGAATATTACTCAGCCATAAAAAGGAACAAAATTGGGTCATTTGTAGAGACGTGGATGGGTCTAAATACTGTCATACAGAGTGAAGTAAGAGAAAGAGAAAAACAAATATTGTATATTAACGCATATATGTGGTATTTAGAAAAGTGGTACAGATGAACCAGTTTGCAGGGCAGAAATAGAGACACAGATGTAGAGAACAAATGTTCGGACACCAAGGGGGGAAAGCGGCGAGGGGTGGTGGTGGTGTGATGAATTGGGAGATTGGGATTGACATGTATACACTGATATGTAGAAAATGGATGACTAATAAGAACCTGCTGTATAAAAAAATAAATAAAATAAAATTTTTTTAAAAAAAATTGGAATATGTTTTAAATTATATTAAAATTACTTTTACACTTTGAGCATTATAAAATACTACACAAACTCAGTACTTCATTAAATACTACTGTAAACCCATGAAGTGAGTTATTTTTATTCCCACTCTGCAGACTAAGAAACTAGTGTTCAGAAAGCTTCATTCATTCATTGATTCATTCATTCATTTGACAAATATTTATTTGATTTAATATGCTGGGCATACAGTGGTGAACAAAGCAGACAAAAATCCCTGCCCTCATGGAGCTACTAGTCCTGGTGAAACCAGGTAGACACAGAGACACAGTAAATAGCCTTCCTTTCAGACACAAAGCTGCCCTTGCACCCAGTCCTCCTATTAAATCTCAGCTACAAAACTTCTAGCAAGTGGTCACTATTGTTTCATAACAGCAGTTTTGAGGCGCCAGCAGGGGGAAGACCTGCGCCCCAGACAGTGGAAGTTCTCAGGACAACTGAGTAGCTGCTGGCCCTCTCCCCAGCCTCGCGACCTCAGCAGAGAACCCTCTCCGCTCTCTGTGACACTGCTCTGCCCATGGAAGAGCTGCTGTGAAAATACAGCAGCAAATAAGATTTTAAAAGATGGAAGTGCTTGTAAAATCCTATGTATATATTTGTGTAATTCTTGATACAGTAAACAAAGAGCTTTCAAGTAAATTGTAAATATAGTGCTATTTATAATAGTATACAAATTGCCAAATATAAATTAGCCAACTGTGAAATTTCCAGTAATCTCAGAAAATATCGAGTGGTGTTCCGGGTGGTTGAGTTAGCTTTAAGGTTGTTGCTTTTTTTTTTTTTTTTTTGCGGTACGCAGGCCTCTCACTGTTGTGGCCTCTCCCGTTGCGGAGCACAGGCTCCGGACACGCAGGCTCAGCGGCCATGGCTCACGGGCCCAGTCGCTCCGTGGCATGTGGGATCTTCGCGGACCGGGGCACGAACCCGTGTCCCCTGCATCGGCAGGCGGACTTTCAACCACTGCGCCACCAGGGAAGCCCAAGGTTGTTGTTTTAGAGAAGTGTCATTTAGCTGTCCTTAGAAATAGTTAGTTATAACTGGCAGCCGAGAGGCTGAGGCAAATAGAGCCAGACACAGCGAGAGCTACTAAGAAGAGCTGACCTCCAGGGAGATAACAAGTGGGCATTCCCTCATTCATGCACGGAACAAATATTTGTGGGTTTCCTACCATGTCTGTTTTGTTCATTGCTGTATTCTCACTCCCCCAGACTTGCTGCCCTGAAAAAGGTTTATATTCTAATAGGGAGAGACAGTGAATATATCGATGTGTTTATATTAGGTAGTAAGTGCTATGAAGGAAAGTGGCACTGGATGATGGAAGGAGATGAGGAAAAGGGAGATGGTATTTATCAGAGTAATTAAAGCCCACTGTCTCAGTAAACAAACCATGGAATCTCACTGGCTTACCAAACAAAGGCTTTTTCTCTCACAAAATCCAACTGGGGTTGGTGACTCAGGGGCCCAGGCTCCCTCCATCTTACTTCCGGGTTCTCCAAGGCAGGAGAAGAAGGGAGAGATGGAGGAGCCACAGTGACTCTGAAGGGAAGGTGCAGCACGGTGGATCTCTGGGGGAGGAGGAATCCAGAAAGAGAAAACAGCAAAGACAGCAAAGCTGGGCAACGTGGAAAATCAACAACTCTTCTTAGATCCATAAAAGAAGTGAGGTCACAGGACAAACCCTCCAAAACTGGAGAGACGCACAGGAGAATATAGAGAATCACAACTTACAAGAGGAGAAACCTCCACAGGAACCACAGGAACCACAGGAAGCCAGGGTAGGAAAACCTGAACTGTAATTCAGGAATTGCTGGAGGCTTAGCGTGGACAACTCCGAGAGTTACAAACTCCAGGGAGACTCAGTCATCAGGGGGTCCCACACTTGTGTGCGTTTTGCCTCTTGGATCTCTACCAGGTTCTCACAGTGCATGCTGGAGAAATATTCTGGCAGGGAAAAAGGAACCACTTTGAAATATGCCAGAGTATTCTGTTCTTCTTAACAAGGCTCGCCCTCAGGAGAAACTATTTAACCAAAGCCTAACCTGTTTGGGCTTTAACAGAGCCCAGCTGACCTAGGGGAAGGGAACTGGCTCAACTCCAGTCCCCTCTAGCCATCCAGTCCCACCTAAGAGAAGAACACGTGAAGTTTACAATGCAGAGGTACAAGCTCATGAAACCTAATCGTAGCCTACATTAAAGCTTCCCAGCCTCCTACACCTTACCGTCTATTGCTAAAGGCCTAATTACAGCAGCTCCTTTTACCCAGTACACCATGCCTGGCTATCAAGAAAGTATTACAAGGCATACTGAAAGGCAAAAAAACATAGTTGGAAGAGAGAAAGAGCAAGCAACAGAACCAGATTCATGGATGGCCAGGATGCTGGAATGATCAGATCAGGAATTTAAAACAACTATGATTAATAGGCTAAGGGCTGTAATGGATGAAGGAGACAACATGCAAGTACTGATGGGCAGTGTAAGCAGAGAGGAGGAAATTCTAAGAAAGAACCAAACGAAATGCTGGAGATCAAAAACACTGTAAGAGAGATGAAGAATGCCTTTGATGAATTTATAGTAGATTGCACATGACTGAGGAAAGGGTGTGTGGGCACCAGCTTATAGGAGATGTAGCTCTTCATGCCCTTGAACTTGGTCTGCTTGGTGGGGTCATCTATGGTACACTGGAAAAAGGGGTTCTCCTTCCACTTGTGGCTGTAGACCCCCAGTATCACACAGCTTGTCCCTGTCCTTCCCCCTCTTATGACTGCTTTTCAGCATCATACTGGAAGTCCTAGCTAAGGCAATGAAGAATAGGGTATAAAAGTTATACAGATTGGGAAGGAAGAAATAAAACTGTCTTTGTTTGCAGATGATATAATTGTTTATGCAGAAAATCTGGAAGAGTCAACAACAACTCCCTCCTGAAATTCATAATACATTATAGCAGGGTTGCAGGATGCAAGGTTAATATACAAAAGCCAACTGTTTTCCAGCAGCAATGAACAAGTGGAACTGAAATTAAAAACACAACACCACTTACATTAGCACCCCCCAAAATGAAATACTTAGGCATAAATCTAACAAAATATGTGTAAGATCTACATGAGGAAACAACAAAACTGAGGAAAGAAATTAAAGAACAACTACACAAATAGATATTCAATGTTCATGAATAGGAATACTCAATATTGCTAAGATGTCAATTCTTCCCAACTTGATCTATAGATTCAATGCACTTCCAATCAAAATCCCAGCAAGTTGTTTTATAGATATCGACAAACTGATTCTCAAGTTTATACAGAGAGGTAAAAAACAAGAATAGTCAACACAATATTGACGAACAAGAACAAAGTTAGAGGACTGACAGTACTCAACTTCAAGCCTTACTCTAAAGCTGCAGTAATCAAGACAGTGTGGTATTGGTGAAAGAAGAGACAGACAAATCAATGGAACAGAATAGAGCCCAGTTACAGACTCACAGAGTCACCTGATCTTTGACAAAAGAGCAAAGATAGGTTTTTCAACAAATGGTGCTGGAACAACTAGACATCCACATGCAAAAAAATGAATCTAGACACAGACTCTACACCTTTCACAAAAATTAACTCAAAATGGATCAGAGACCTAAATGCAAAAATGCAAAACTATAAAACTCCTAGAAGATAACATAGGAGAAAACCTAGATGACCTTGGGTATGCAATGACTTTTTAGATATAACTTCAAAGGCACTATCCATGAAAGAAATAATTGGTAAGCTGGACTTCATTAAAATCAAAAACTTCTGCTCTGGGCTTCCCTGGTGGCACAGTGGTTGAGAGTCCACCTGCCAATGCAGGGGACATGGGTTCATGTCCCGGTCCGGGAAGATCCCACATGCCACAGAGCGGCTGGGCCTGTGAGCCATGGCTGCTGAGCCTGCGCATCCGGAGCCTGTGCTCCGCAACGGGAGAGGCCACAACAGTGAGAGGCCCGCATACCACACACACAAAAAAACCCTGAAAAACAAAAAACTTCTGCTCTGTGAAAGATGATGTCAAGAGAATGAGAAGACAAGCCACAGACTGGCAGCAATATTTGCAAAAGACACATTTGATAAAGGACTCTTATCCAAAATATACAAAAACATTCTTAAAAATCAAAAATAAGAAAACAAACAACCCAATTTAAAAATGGGCCAAAGACCTTAATAGACGCCTTACTGAAGAAGATATACAGATGGCAAATAAGCGCATGAAAAGATGCTCTACATCGTATGTCATCAGGGAAATGCAAATTAAAACAACAGTGACATACCACTACACACTTATTAGAATGGCCATAATCCGGAACACTGACAACACCAAATGATGGTGAGAACGTGGAACGAGAGGGACTCACATTCATTGCTGGTAGGAGTGCAAAGTCGTGCAGTCACCGCAGAAGACCACGGGCATTTTCTTACAAAACTAAACATACTCTTACTATACAATCCGGTAATTGTGCTACTTGATATTCACCCAAAGGAGTGGCTAACTTATAGCCACACAAAAACCCACACAGGGATGTTTACAGCAGCTTTATTCATAATCGGCAAAACTTGGAAACAACCAAAATGTCCTTCAGTAGGTAAGTGGATAAACTGTGACATACCCAGGCAATGAAATATTATTCAGCGCTAGAAAGAAGTGAGCTATCAGGCCATTGAAAAGATATGGAGGAACCTTAAATGCATATTACCGAATGAAAGAAGCCAATATGAAAAGGCTACACAGTATGCTTCCAACTACATGACATTCTGGAAAAGGCAAAACTTTGGAGATAGAAAAGATATCAGTGTTTGCCAGGGGTTAGGAGGGAAGGAGGGAGGGATTAATAGACAGAGGAGTTTCAGGGCAGTGAAACTATTCTGTATGATAATATAATGGTAGATACATGTCATTATACATTTGTCCAAACCCATAGAACGTACAACACTGAGTGAATCCTGACATAAGCTATGGACTTCGGGTGATAATGATGTGTCCATGGGGAGGCTGTGTGTGTGGCGGGGAGGGAGCATCTGGAAAATCTCTGTACTTTCTCCTCAGTTTGCTATGAACCTAATACTGCTCTAAAAAAAAAGTCTACTAAAAAAAAGAAAAAAAAATGAAAGGCACGCTTGGCTTGTTCCAGAAATAGCAAAGAAACCACTGTGGTTTCTCTCTAGTGGAAGAGAGGGATGGAAAGAGAGGCAGGGGCCTGGCCACCTCTCAGGCCAAGGGAAGAAGTGTGAAAATGCAGTTGTTTGGAGCCATTTAGTGTCCCTTAATGACTTGTCTTTATAAAAGCGTAATGAAATAGAAATAGTTGATGGCTATAATGATGATTCTGTAAATTGAATTATGAATAATATGCTCCATTTTCTAGAGAAATCTTTTTAAAATGTTATTACTGTATCTACTTCTGTGAGTGAACAGTTTTAAGTTTCTAATACTGGAGTATATTTTCTAGATATCCAAGACCTTTAAGTGGTAGGGTCTTTCCTGCCATTAGGGTGCCACAGGGCCAGGTACCACGTCCCTGTTCTTCATGAACCCCGAGCATTTGCTCGTGCACTGGCGCTGCAAACAACCTCCGAATCCCAACGGTTCCTCAACCACTGCTCTACAGAGCAGTCCAACCTGTCTGTAAATGCCATACTCTCAAACTCCTGGAAGTTTCACACCCAAAATAGATTTTCAGTCTCCCTCTCTATTTGAAAGCCTGAAACGTTGCAAGTTTCCTGCTACTTTAACTCTTTAACCTAAGGAGTAACTACCAGATGAATAGTAAGGATGAAACTAAATGTATTTATCTTAAATATTCTAGATTAGCTTCTTAGAAGTTACTAAGTAAAATAAATTGTATTCTAGATGTTTCACAAATGTTGCCTTCATGTTTCTGACCACATAAATTGTTGATGCCGAAATTCAATGAACTCTGTTACTTACTGTGAGAATTGTCCTAACCCAGAATTTTCAGCTACAAATGGTGTAATTCAGAATTTGCTTACTGCATTGAATTAAGGTTTTGCATTAGGGATAAACACCATGGGAGTGATTCTGGTATACTGGGTTGGTGGTTTTGTACAGAATGCTTAGAATACCACAGCTCTTACAATAATTGTATACTCTTCTGGCTTGTTTCCCAGATTTGCTTGAAAAAGGTCAGAGGACAGGATGAATTAATTGGGTGAATGCTAACACCCAATCAGAGGTGTCTTCAAAAGAATAATTAGGTTAGACAATAAGAGGGGGTTCTGAGAAGAAAAAGCTTTAGGCAAATTATACACTGAAGGAAAAGAAGATGTGAAACAAGGCAACTCTAGGAGACTGGAGTTGATTAATATTTCAGGAAGTGATTTTTTAATCTACTTATCTTAAAAATAATATAAATATAGTGAGACAGAGATGAATGGAGAGGGATGGTCACTGATCTCAGACTAGGAGCAGGGGTGTGAACACTGGTACCCTTCCTGGGGCATATACCCCAAGATTGTAATTTAGGACGCCCATTATCTTTACGAAGGAGGACAGAGGTTTTGCTTTCCAAAATAACAATAACAACTGCAACAGCAGCAGCAAACACTTAAACTGTGCTTACCACGAATAAAGCTAGTCATATATTAAGCTCTGTTTCATTTTCCTCATCTATAAATAGGGATTACGTGATTATCAAATCCCCACAGCAAACCTAGGAGTCCAGTAAGTAACTTGCTCAAGGTCTTACAGATCGCTATTAACAGGAGGCCGATTGAACCCAGCAGCCTGGCGCGGAAGCTTAAGGTCTCATTCATGTGTCTTAGGGAGGGGAAGGGACACATGCAAAATGCTAGCTCTCTCTGCACACTTCTTTTAGTGTAAACTCTCCAGTGCCTCCTTCCCCACACCACCCTTAGCCTCTTAATTGGTCAAACACAGCGCCTTTCCTTACTTTGCTCTTGTCATTCTCCCTTTTTTGACCAAAAGCCTCCAGTGGGGAGAAGATGAAAGGGAGCTTCTCCGTCCGTCTACAGCCCCGACACAGGCATCCTTCTCTCTTCTTAGCGCAATGCTAACATTCATTGAAAATCCTTTAACAGACGCATGGGTTAAGTCATTGTAGGAGTATTCAATGAGCGCTCAGAGTGGGAACGCTTATCAGCAACGCAAACATTTACTTACTTTCTAGGATACGTTTTTTAACTTAAAAGCCTAAAAAAGTCTCAGACAATTCACTTCTGAATAGAAACCTTCACCCGCAGCTCTCACCGCTGAGCCTCACTGCGCGTCACAGGCCACAAGGCGGCAGTGGCAGCTACGGAGTCGGACCCGGGGGCGGGCGCGGCGGCTCGGCCATCGCTTGCTCTCGCCTGGCGCGCGGCTCTCGGCCGTGGATTAGCGTAGCTGGGGACGTGGGAGGCCGCGGGCCCCGCCCCCAACCGGCCGCGGCGGCCGCCCAGCGCGGCAGTCAGCGCTACAAGCCGAGCGGCGCGGAGGGCGCGGAGGGTGCGACCGGCGGGCAGGGGCACAGGAGTGTGCGCCGCCTTCGGGGCTTCTCTCCGCGCGCCAGGGCGCGGGCACCACCGCGGCCCCCTCGGGCCGGCAGCAGGCTCGGGGCGCCAGGAGTCGGGGGCAGCCCTCCGGGGCGCCGGGACCATGGCGCTGCGCGCCCGGGCGCTGTACGACTTCAGGTCGGAGAACCCGGGCGAGATCTCGCTGCGGGAGCACGAGGTGCTGAGCCTGTGCAGCGAGCAGGACATCGAGGGCTGGCTCGAGGGGATCAACAGCCGCGGGGACCGCGGCCTCTTCCCGGCCTCGTACGTGCAGGTGATCCGAGCCCCCGAGCCCGGCCCGGCGGGCGACGGCGGCCCGGGCGCCCCGGCTCGCTACGCCAACGTGCCACCCGGCGGTTTCGAGCCCCTGCCCGCCGCGCCGCCCGCCTCCTTCAAGCCGCCGCCCGACGCCTTCCAACCGCTGCTGCAACCGCAGCAGGCGCCGCCGCCGAGCACCTTCCAGCCGCCGGGCGCTGGCTTCTCGTATGGCGGGGGTGCCCTGCAGCCGTCGCCGCAGCAGCTCTACGGCGGCGGCTACCAGGCCAGCCAGGGCAGCGACGATGACTGGGACGACGAGTGGGACGACAGCTCCACGGTGGCTGACGAGCCGGGCGTGCTGGGCAGCGGCGCGTACCCGGACCTCGACGGCTCGTCGTCGGGGGGCGTCGGCGCTGCGGGCCGCTACCGCCTGTCCACACGCACCGACTTGTCGCTGGGCTCCCGCGGCGGCTCGGCGCCCCCGCAGCACCACCCGTCGGGGGCCAAGAGCTCGGCCACCGTGAGCCGCAACCTCAATCGCTTCTCCACCTTCGTCAAGTCGGGCGGGGAGGCCTTCGTGCTGGGCGAGGCGTCGGGCTTCGTGAAGGACGGGGACAAGCTGTGCGTGGTGCTGGGGCCCTACGGCCCCGAGTGGCAGGAGAACCCCTACCCTTTCCAGTGCACCATCGACGACCCCACCAAGCAGACCAAGTTCAAGGGCATGAAGAGCTACATCTCCTACAAGCTGGTGCCCACGCACACGCAGGTGCCAGTGCACCGGCGCTACAAGCACTTTGACTGGTTGTATGCGCGCCTAGCCGAGAAGTTCCCCGTCATCTCGGTGCCCCACCTGCCCGAGAAGCAGGCCACCGGCCGCTTCGAGGAGGACTTCATCTCCAAGCGCAGGAAGGGCCTGATCTGGTGGATGAACCACATGGCCAGCCACCCGGTGCTGGCGCAGTGCGACGTCTTCCAGCACTTCCTGACCTGCCCCAGCAGCACCGACGAGAAGGCCTGGAAACAGGGCAAGAGGAAGGCCGAGAAGGATGAGATGGTGGGCGCCAACTTCTTCCTGACCCTGAGCACACCCCCTGCCGCCGCCCTCGACCTGCAGGAGGTGGAGAGCAAGATCGACGGCTTCAAGTGCTTCACCAAGAAGATGGACGACAGCGCGCTGCAGCTCAACCACACGGCCAATGAATTCGCGCGCAAGCAGGTGACGGGCTTCAAGAAGGAGTATCAGAAGGTGGGCCAGTCCTTCCGCGGCCTCAGCCAGGCCTTTGAGCTGGACCAGCAGGCCTTCTCGGCCGGCCTGAACCAGGCCATCGCCTTCACCGGAGATGCCTACGACGCCATCGGCGAGCTCTTCGCTGACCAGCCCAGGCAGGACCTGGACCCCGTCATGGACCTGTTAGCGCTGTATCAGGGGCACCTGGCCAACTTCCCCGACATCATCCACGTTCAGAAAGGTAAAGCCTGGCCTTTAGAGCAGGTGGTGTGGAATGTGTTGTTCAGGCTGAAAGGGTGACTTTGACAGAACTACCATCGTCTGTTTCAGATTAATATCCCACAGGTCGGGAATACAGCAGGGATGTGGACGGCCAAGCGGTGCCCTGAGCATAGGGCGGATTGGGGGCCGGTAGCTTCCTCCTTAAAATATTTGCGGACAGGGCGCCGGTACTCTTCAGAGGAGTTTCTGAGAGTACTTTTGATGACAATGCTGTCATTTTAGAGTTTGAATAGTCGGGCAATGAGCTTCTGGAATCTGTAATCTTGTGTCTAGGGTAGAATTAGAAGGGGACCCAAACCATGTTAGGCATCCATTTGGACACTGGCAGTGTCACTTAGTCGTGGGTTTCCGGAAGTGTGGAAATAAGAGGGGGGGGGGAATGGATATCTGCAAATAAAGGTAAGTTCTGCTTTCGCCCTGCACACCACTCAGTCACTGCGTTGGTAGACGTTAGGGTCGGTTCTCTGAGGTGCTGGCTGGGGCAGCTTAGGAATTGTCTGCACAGGCTTCTTGCTTGCAGCCTTTGTGAGATGAGGTAAAAGACCCACTCTAATTTCAGGAAGTTTTAAGAAAATTACTCTCTCTAGGTTCGGTCATTTTGAGTTTGGAGTCTATTAACAGACTGAAATTAAGAACATTATTTAGGAGAATGATGCAGGGAAGCTATGTAGAACGTATAGAATCTCTGAGTATTGTGTCTGAGAGCAGTGTTTCTGGTATCCCAGTGAGTTAGCTGCCTAGCTGCCTGTCAGAGCTTGTTTTGTTAGTAGTTGTTAGAGTCCCTAACTATTGTTAAAGCACTGAAGTTTGCAGATTGTTTTTTTACAATCTGCAATAAATAAATTAGTAATTCCTGTCTTAACGTTAGTCACTAACTTCTGAGAGCATGCCTCGAGAGAGGGAGAATGGGGAGGGGGTGGAGTTAGGGAGGCAGCCTTGCCTGTGAATGTCTTCTGTTCAGTGTGGAGAGGGAAGAGGGAGTCACCTCACTGCCTTCCTGAGGTGGTGGAAACCTTGGGCCACCAGGTCTCGCCTTCAGTAATGAGATGCTCACTGCCCTGCCATGTGGGCCAGTCCCTTTACGAACAGCCCTGATCTTTGACCTATTCTTCCTGGTATTGAACTAAAACTTGCCTCTCTTGATTCTCTTTCTGTTCCCTGGAACCACACAAAATAAGTCTGTTCCTTACCAACATGTCAGCCCTTCAGACCATTGGGGACAGCAGCTTCCTTCCCCTCTGCTGCAGTCCTTCCCCTTCCAAGTATGTGACAGTCTTCTAACTTACCAAAGGGGGGGTCCTTCAGACACGTTGATCTTGGCTTTGCCCCTGATAAAATGCACCCCAAACATCTGCAGTACTAGTTTTAGTAGAGAACAGTAACTTTCTTGGCAATTTACGTTTTGTAAGTGCAGTGTAAGGCTGAATTAGCTATTTGAGCAGCCATATCGCTTTGGACCTGCATTGAAGCTGCATCTACATTCCTTATGCTTTTTTGCATAAATTGCTGTGAACCCTTGACATTTTGGATGGTGCTGGTGCAACTGGCTCTTTGAGCCTTTAATGCAGGACCTTACATTTAAATTCCATTGTGTTACATCAGTGCTGGCCGCCTTTTTAACTGTTTCTGTAAGTTTATGCAAATTGTTGGTAAGTAGTTGAAAGGGTGGAGCCAGGACAGACTCCTGCAGCCACACATGGGTGACTGGCTACTACAGGGTTTCATCCATCCATTCACTGGTTTTACTGTCATCAGACCACACACTCAGTCTTGTCAGGTGCTCTGCCATTGAAATTATTTATTAGAAAAGGTGTGATGTTTGCTCTAAGGTCTATTTTGAGTTTATATGTAGCCTGTTAAACCATATACATAGTTTATTTTTTTAACTCTAGAACTAAAATAGTTTCCTGCTGGGATTTGAGAAATTTCCTTCATTAAAACCAGTACCATTTTTACGTTGTTTAAACAATTCAAGGGCACTAAACATAATAATCTTTAGGAACTTCGGAAAAGAACACCAGTTGATATTCAACGTAGTTTGTTTCTGGGGTATCCTTGGTGTGTAACGTACAGGGAACCTGTGTCCCTAGATGACGTGTCTTTAGAATGTACTGCCATTTAAAGCTGTAGTGTGCAGTACATAAGGCTAAAAGCATTTGTTTACAGCCAGCGTTTATCAAGGATGCTAGTGCTGGCATTTTTAGGAATGCAGATGAGCTTTAGCCAGGCTAAAGCTTTTTGAACATGTTCTGGATGTTCACGTGGTTGTAAAGAGCAGCTCAAACACCTCCCCCCACAGCCCCATACACAGTTGCTGTTGGAATGAATCGTTCTTAGTCTGAGCACTTGGGGATTTTGTTTGCAAGTTGTTTTTTCCTCCAAGGCCTCAAAGTGTAATCATATCAGAGGCCTTACTGTGACTTTTGAGAGGAGAGCCAAAAAAAAAAAAAAGTGAAAATCTTTAAGCAGCGTATACAATCTTTCATATATTAAGAGACCCACATTCAGTTGAGTCAGAAAATGATTAGAAAGTGCTTTTCAATTACTAAAGCAGTTAAGAAGGAGAGTTAATTAGTTTTTTCCCCCCTTAATTCTAGGGGAAAGGACAGGAACAGTAGGCTCCTCTGAGCCCTTTTCTTATCCAGGAGACTGCTGCCATCAGCCAGCTTTCCTAGCGTCCTGAACCTGTGCTGTTCCATGCTGGGTCTGCAAGCCACGTGGGACTGTTTAAGTTAGTTAAAATAAAGTTCAGTTCCTTAGTCACACTAGCTATATTTCAAGTGTTTTATAGCTAGCGGCTACCATATTGGACAACAGAGGTGAGGAATATTTCCATCCCCGCTGCAGGTTCTAATTGGAGAGTGTCGAGCTGGACCGTTGGCCATAGTTTAACTGTCAGTCCTGTCATAAGTTTGCCCGGCAAATTGATGATCTTTTCACATACTTTCCAGATAGTTTGCTTTTTTCTTGGTCATCGCCTGGCACCTCCTCTCCATATAGACTTAGGCGATAAAAAATGGGAGGGGAAACAGGTCCTGCTAGATCCCTCTCTATAGAACTTCCCAGGCACTCAACCAGTGAGTAATATTTCTGCAGTGTGAGGACGTCCACCTGCTTTGCAGCCTGCCTTCATGTCCCATTAAGAAAATGCAACTGGTCTCAGGATGGACATCTGAGGCTGGTGAGGAACCAGCTCCAGAAAGAGGGTGGAAAACTCAGATACTCTCAAATGTGGTGGACTGGGATTTTCTGACTCTACTTAGTACTGAAACCATCGCTTAAACTTAATAATGGTTTTAGTATAAGTACTTTCTGCAAAAGTGAAAAGAGCCTTGTGTTTCCTTCAGCGAAAAGGGAATGGTTAGAATTCTGATTTTTTTCATCAACTGATGAAGTCTTAAATAAACAGACCTATTTCTGTTAATGGAGTTGAGTGTGGGAAGAAGGCAGTTTGCTGTAGTTTGAAGTACAGTAGGTGGAATTCAGAACCTGTTTGAATTTTCTTCATATTTTGCTTTGTCTTCACAGGAGTCCCTTAAATTCTTTGTTCATGGGCAGTTCATTGATCGCTGACTAAGCAGTCTACACAGGTCTTATCACTGAGCTTTGTAACCTTGTGGTCTTGATTGTCTTTTCTTGAAATGGCAGCCTTTTATCCTTTCCCTCTTTATCACCCCTGCCTGCAGTATGTCTTTATAATGCCGGCCTTGCTGAGTTTGGGGTGGTACATAGAATATATTTCACTATCAGTTTCCTAGCATATTCAGTTCTGTTTCCAAAGATACAATTAACCTCTAATATTTAATGAAGCTTAACCTGAATGTCAGTGAGTTGTGGTGGTTTAAAAGCTTTAGGCTTATCTCTTGGGGAATATTGCGAAAGGGAAAGGCTGTAATGTTAGATGATGAGAAATGTTGGTTTCATCTTTGTTTATGAATCTGGACTAGATAGCCAGAGGGAGTCATTTATGAAATTGTATTCCAGAGAAAAGGTATAAAATCATGTAAAAGTGATTGGTTGGTAAAATGTAGTCTTAGTGTGTGAAGTGAGGATGCAGAACTAGATATATAAACAAGGCAGTGCTGTTTTCTGTACTTGTAAATTAAACATGCAGGCAGGGTCTACTTCACTGCCCTCTGTAAACGTTCCAGATGGAGCCTTCTTTTGAACAGAAAACAGCCCCGGGACCTCAGGAATGGTACACCAGTAGTGGGCCTATCAGTCTTGTGGGGTAGAATTTCACCATTGTGCTTCCTTTCAGCACAGGGAGGGTCAGTCTTATGTCCCTCAGACATTAATTAAAGATAGCCGGAGTCCCGGCAGGGCACACGAGGTGAGGCTGGGCCACCGTGAGCCCTTCCCTCTCTGCTCCCCTTTCTCCTGTAGCTAAAAATAGCCCTGAGAGGGTGGTGCCAGGAATACAGAGAAAAGGTCTAATAGGCGGGCTGTTTACAAGCTCATCCTTATTTTGAAACCTCGGCTAGAAACCGAGGTCATTCATCTTTTTTGCTTTAGCCCCGTCTTAACTGCACCCATTTCTCCTCTCCCGTCCTTCCATCCCCAGCTCCTTTTTTTTTTTTTTTTTTTTTTTGCGGTACGCGGGCCTCTCACTGTTGTGGCCTCTCCCGTTACGGAGCACAGGCTCCGGGCGCGCAGGCTCAGCGGCCATGGCTCACGGGCCCAGTGCTCCGCGGCATGTGGGATCTTCCCGGACCGGGGCACGAACCCCTGTCCCCTGCATCGGCAGGCGGACTCTCAACCACTGCGCCACCAGGGAAGCCCTCCCAGCTACTTTTTAAGGAAACTTCAGTTCCAGGCCTTAATCTTTGGTCCAACTATATTTTCTTAGTGAAGATGAGGTTACCTTTGGGGCTTTTGTTATAGATGACTGAATTCCTTGGTTAAAATGTCAGCATGGGGCTTCCCTGGTGGCACAGTGGTTGAGAGTCCGCCTGCCGATGCAGGGGACAGGGGTTCGTGCCCCGGTCCGGGAAGATCCCACATGCCGCGGAGCACTGGGACCGTGAGCCATGGCCGCTGAGCCTGCGCGTCTGGAGCCTGTGCTCCGCAACGGGAGAGGCCACAACAGTGAGAGGCCCGCGCACTGCAAAAAAAAAAAAAAAAAAAAAATGTCAGCATGACTGGCCACCAACAGTCTTGGTCACGATCTAGATGGGGATACTGCTCACATCACCCTGTCATTGGTTTCTCTGACTTCTTTTTTGAGCCACGAAGCCCTCGTGAGAATCACACCAGGAAGCTCAGTCTGTTAGGCTGGTCACCACAGAGCCCAAAGAAGGCGGGGACCCACACTCCCACCCATGGTCTTCTGAGGACTCTTGGACTCAGCTGGATTTTCCTCTTTATTCAGAAGTATCCTCCTCACAGGCTCCTGTCTGGTCATCTTTGGATTTCCAAAGACTGTGTGGAACCCAAACAACCGATACAAACATGACATTTTTCTTAAACTACATTCCCTCTTTTCAGGCTGAATAAAAATCTGCTATATTGTCTCTCAAAGTGTTTTAAAACCAAAGTGTAATATCAAGTTAGATTTGATTTGCCATCAATTTATGATGATCTGTCACACACACACACACACACACACACACAGCACAATAATGCTTAGATCTGTTTAGAGAGACAGTGCCCGGAAGACCTGTACTGTCTGTCATCCCGCGTTTACAGAGACTCGATTCGTGTCTGCAGGAGGGACAGACAGGACTCTGATCCTCATGAATTTTGTTTGTTTGTTTGTTTGTTTGTTTTAAATTTTATTTCTTGGCCGTGCCAAGCAGCATGTGGGAGCTTAGTTCCCCGACCAGGGATCAAACCCGTGTCCCCTTCAGTGGAAGCATGGAGTCTTAAACACTGGACCACCAGGAAGTCCCCTCATGGAGTTTTTTGACTAGTGGCAGAGAAGCTGTGTGCCAGGTTGCTGAGAGCCCTCAGGGCTACACAGAGGAGATGGGGCTGGCCCAGTTCTGACAGGGAGCTGAGTCAGCTCTAGAGCCCCACAGGCACAGTCTCACCACTGTGGGCCAGCCTGGCATCTGGGCGACCAGTGTGTGATGTGAGCGGAGCTTTGGGCAAGCTGTTCTAACCTCTATAAGCCTTGTTTTGAATTGACAAAGTGGGAACACTTCCTCATAAGGTTATCATGAGGATCAAATGTTATGGTTCTTAGTAACTGCTCACTTAAATGCTTTATTTTTGCAAAGTAAAATGGTACCTTTAAAATGGGAGGTACTGTCCCTTAAAAGGCAATTCCAGGGATCTTATCATCCCTCCTGGTGGCCTTTTACCACCAGAATTGCAGGCAAAAGGATGAAACGCCAAGGGAGCATCGGTATAGCAGTTGAGCGTTGTATTTTAACTCAGCTGTCCTGTATTGCACACCAGAAGAAATGGTAACAGAGGAATAAACGTCAGTGTTAGTGGGGTCACCAGTTTGCTGTCGCCAGTCCCTCTCCTCCTCCAAATTACTTGTGGCCTGCACCAAGCACTGGCATTTCTGAGCTTCAGTTCCCTCATCTGTAAATGTGAGGTTCACGATTTCCTAGGTATCGTTCTGTTGGTTGACTTTAATAGCATCGTTCCTGCATTGAAAATAAAATACTCCTAAGTATATGATGAACATTTCGACATTGTTTCAGGCTAGTTTCAGTAGCGTTCTATTTGCTTACGAGACTGTGCGATCTAGTAGTGTGAAAATCCTTTATCAGTTGACGTGAAAGAAGAGTCATGCGTTTTTAGTTTGGATCAGCAAACGTGCATGCAGGGCTTGCCCTGCCAGGTGCTGCGATGTGAAAGTGATGACTACCTGGCCTCTTGCCTGCGGGCGAGAGCTCCCAGGTGTTCCGAAGCCGAGGCGAGCTGGGCGCCGGAGCAGCTTCCTTCCGACCCCAGTGAGGTTGTAATTAATAGGCTCACGAGAGAGAGAAGGTGTGACGGGCTTTTTCCCTCCTACAGACTGTACTTCGCTGTGAGTTCTAAGTGCTGTCTCCTCTCCGGAAGTAGGACCAGTCTTGCATTGTTGGTCTTGGATTTGTAGCTTGGTTAAACTCCAGTGTGGACGAGTTTTAGTCCACGTCATTTCTGCTCCTTTTCTTAGAACTTTACATCTCTTGCTGTGATGTGACTTTTCTCTTCTGATAAAGAAATTTTATGTGTTATTTAGCTGGTAGGGATACAGTGGTTACGGAGGGGAGCTTAACATCATTCGATTTATTCATGGGATCCTCTGAAAGATAAACCTGATTTTACTTAACAGATGTTTAAGTGCCCATCATAGGTCAGGCACTATAAAGATGCTAGGGTTGCATCAGTAGTCAAAACAAAGGTCACTGCCCTTGTGGCGTTTACATTCTAGCAGGGTGGAGCCACAAGGGAAAACACACAGTACGTAATTATAATGTACGTCAAAGGATGATATGTGTTAGGGGGAAAAATTAAAGTGGAACGGTTCAAGTGGGCATGGGGCAGAATGAAAAGGGTGATCGTTGAGGCCTCCCTGAGAAGGTGAGATTTCAGCCGAGGCCTGCAGGAGGTGAGGGCATTAGCCAAGCAGGTATGGGGCAGAGCTTCTCAGGCAGAAGATAACAGCTAGAGCAAAGGCGTTGGCATGGGTGTGTGCTGGCCAGGCAGGAGGAGGCCAGGTGCTTGGAGCTAAGAGGGTCTGAGTAGGAGATGAGGTCCCGGAAGGTTCGGCTTATAGGGCTTTAGAGGTCATTGTCAGGATCTGGAGTAAAAGCTCAAGTGAGAAGGGAGCCATTGCAGGTCTTGAGCGAAGGAATGATGTACCAATAGGCCTTGGAAGAGACCTAGTCCAGTTGGTGTGTTGAGAATAGGATGGGGAGGGGGGAGGGGGTCAAAGGCAGGAGCAGGGAGCCAATAATCTATTAATCCAGGTGAGAGATGATGAGACAGTGAGGAGGGGTCCCACTGTAGGTATGTTTTGGAGGTAGAATCTGCAGGTTTTCCTAAGGGATCAGATGTGGCACCTGAGAGGAAGAGGAGTCATCAAGGGTGACTCTGGTTTTTGGCTTCACCAACCCTGAGAATGGAGTTTCCATCAGCTGAGATGAGGAAGGCCGTGAGTGGCACAGAGGTGGGGATGGGCTGTCAGGACGTGAGTGTAATGCTTGGAGACTGACAGCTTCCTGTGTTCTGTTCCACATCTCCCCCATCCAACACGTGCACAGTCAAGCCTCAGGTCGAGTTCTCTTCCTTGGAGTATCCCAGCCCTTTTCCAAGTCACCATCGCTGATGGAACGCTGACTGGTGTGCCAGAGACTATACATTGCTTGGTTAGTGTGTGGGGATCGGAGTTTTTACGTTCCTCTAGTATGAAGTTCCACCGTTTTGTGCATGCGTAGTAAGTACTTAATGAATGCTTGTTGAATTAATGAAGTAGTCACTCCCGTAAGTATTTTTTGGTTGATTTTAAAATAGATTTCTTCTGTGATTCATAGAATGCTTTTGTTTTTCAATTTATATGATGATGGATAACAGGGTTTAAAAGTGTACAGGAAATAAAGATAGGATCTGGTTATGGATTATGGATGAAGTCATTAACATGTGAGCGGTTTAAACGTCTTAGACTTAAGTATCTACGAAATGACTTTCCATAATTCATTGAGACGGTGGGGAGGAAGTTTGAAAATGCTTTATGTGCCAGAAAAATTAATATTATGTACCTTAGGTTTCACTTTATATTGATTGCTGGTGTTTAAACTTGTATATCATACACTTCTTTCCTCTTCGGTAAGCCTTCATGATAATACTGAAGGTCCCTTTTGCTTCATTCGAAGCATATGATCCAGAGTGAGTGCATTCACCTTGCTGAGTGACTTGGATACACAAAGCACTGAGCGTCTTAAGCAGGAGGTCCTTGCCCTCAGGGAAGATGCAGTTCCATGAGGGAGGGAGGACGTGTGTGCAGAAAATTGAAATAGGAGGTAGATCTAACTTAGTGCCTGTATAATAAGAGTGCGTGGGAGTCAGGAGGATGGAGAGTTGCTGTCATTTGTGTTAGAGGTTTGGGTGGTAGCACTGGTTTTCCCTTTGAAAGATAATTGTATTTTGACTTTTGGAGGAACATTGATGGAAGGTGCATGGTTGATCTTGAGAATGCTTTAGGCTAGCTTTGATAAGCATATGAAAGCTGATACGCTGCAAGCCCAGGGCTCAGGTCAGTGAGGGAGGCTGACAGGGTGAGTTAGCTGTCACTGTACAGCGTGACTCATGCAGTCGTGGGCACGTGCCATGGTGTGAAGTAGGACAGAGGAGGCAGGCATGGTTAACTGTGCAGAGTGAACGGGAGAGTTCAGGGGTGGCTTCTCCCAGTCTCAGTCTAAGAAGAGTTTTGAAAAGCAGTTGGAAGTTTTCCTGGTAGGCAGAGCAGGGAAGGGCATTCTGGGCAGAGGGAACCATATGTACAAAAATCAGGGATTAAATTCTGGGTGCCTCGCACAGTCAGCCTTGGAGTGGTTGCAGCTAGCTGTACCTGGGCCCCACCCTGGATCTGTTGAATCTGAATGTCAGGAATGTGTGGCCTAGACATTGATGTTCTTAAGAAAGGTCCTCACGTGATTTTGATGTGCTGCTGGAGTTGATGGGGGGAGCATCATGGAAGATCAGACAAGGGTATTGATGTGGTCGGGCCGGCACTTTAGATGCGCAGGTCCTGGAGACAGGTGTGAAGGGTGGCTCAGGGTGGGGCAAGATGGGGAGTTCTTGCAGTGATTCAGGCAAGACATGTTGCAGTCCTAAACTGAGGCAGTGTCTGTGGGAGTGGGGAGGAGGAGACACAAGGGGCTGTGTGCCAACAGGAGTGGGGCAAGGGACAGGAAGGAGTGTAAAATGACCTGCACACTAGGGCCTGTGGAGCCATCAGTGGAGATGCTTGGAGATGGAGCAGGGGTCTGCAGACTACAGCCTGCGGGTCCAGCCCACCCAGGTGCCTGTCTGTTTATAGCACTTGAGCGAAGGATGCTTTTTACATTTTTTAAAGGTTCCATTTTTAATGGTTATATAGGCCTCGATTTTGCCTCGTCTTGCAAAGCATCAAATATTTACTATCTGACCCTTAAAGAAAATGTTTGCTGACCCTTGACTTGGAGGTCCAGCAGGTTAGGTAGCTGGTGTATGTGTAGCTGTGGCCGCCAGTTTGGACTGTTCGCTTTGTGAGCAGCGGTATTGCGGGCAGTCACATCCATTGTGTCTCATTCTGTTCAGGAGTGGGTATAGCAGCAGGGTGGTAGTGCGCCTGGACGCACAGCTGCGTGGGGCTGAGTTCCCACCAGCAGCTCCTCTCAGCCTCCGTTTCTTTGGGTGGACCATTTGCCATTTCTATGGCAAATGTCTTTAAGCATTAACTATTAGCTGTTGTATTTGTTTGCCAGGACTGCTGAAACAAGTTACCACAAACCGGGTGGCTTAAAAAAAGTAGCAATTTATTCTCTCACACACAGTTCTGGAGTCTAGAAGTCCAAAATGAAGGTGTCGGCAGGGCCACACTGCCTCCAAAGGCTCCAGGGGAGGCTCCCTCCAGCTTCTGGTGGTTGCCAGCACTCCTTGCTGTTCTTGGCTCCGGTCTCCCTCCGTCTTCACCTGGCGTTCTCCCTGTGTGTCCCTTTGTCTCCTTTTCTTTTAAGGATGCTAACTAATCATGTTGGATTTAGGGCCCATCCTAACGGAGTACAACCTAACCTAAACTAATAGATCCAAATAAGATCACACTCACAGTTTCCAGGTGGATGTGAATTTTGTTGGAGCGGGGTGGGGGGGTAGATACTATTGAACCCAGCACAGCTGTTAACTCCCCCGCTGGGTATCTGTGGGAGCTGAGGCTCAGGGACGTAAAGTGAGTTCCAGGATCACACAGCTAATAAGGAGCCAGCATTTGAGTTCCCTTTTTGCCTTGACCTTGGTCAGTACTCTTTATGCTACAGTAAGTAGTACATCTGCTAGAAAATTGAGTTTTATCCTGTAGGCAGTCAACAGCCACTAAAGGTTTGAAACTGAAGAGTGACATCGGAATTGTGATAAAAGTAGGGAACATACTTTGGGGGCTTCCTGTGCCAGGCACGATGCTTCACGTTTTATATGCATTATATCCATTTAAACCTCATGGGAGATTTTGAGGTATATTCTCTCTTTATCCCCACTTGGCAGACAGGAAGTGAGCCACAGAAACCTAACTGTGAGCTCTTGCAGGCATCCCTCAGTGAGTGCAGCCTGGTCCCCAAGAAGCTGCTCCTGTGGGCTGAGTACAGGCCGGCAGAGGCTTATTAGTAGACCAGGCTCGAGGCGGGCTTTGAAGTTTTCCGTCTGGGTGACAGAAAGTAGGGATACCAGGAATAGAAATAGGCAGGTTAAGAAAAGGAGAAGGATTAGAGGGAAAGAGAAGAAATGGGGCTGAAGGGAGTCTTAGAAATCCTATTTTCTGTTTTTTTAAAATTATACTTAGTTATATTGACATCTGTGATTTTCACAAAAGCCCACCTATTGCCTGCAGTGAGACATCTTTAAAAACTAGTAAATGTCAACATGGGTAATCTATAAGTTTTCATGCTTTTTGAGTTGTATTTCATGTCTATCTTAAAATGATATATTTCTAGCTGCGTTGTTTTGGCTTCAGCTGGTTATTTACAACTAGTTCAGGAAGTCCAGATGTGGCCAGAGTAAAGACTCAGAGCCAGTGGAAACCTGGTCCCTGCCAGTGTCAGGAAGCAGGAAAAGCCCAGGGTCAAGAGTGTTCCTAAGTTTACAGCAGCTGATTTAGAAATTGTCTCCAAAGCTTAGTGATTATAAAGCCATGTGAAGTTCCAGTCATAAGGGCCACAGCAGACGGCACTAAGGAAAGCGATTAATGCTGGGCTAGCCGCTCACCACTGGTACCACCATAGCTTAAATAGCAGTTGGTTAACACCAGGGTTTACAATTACAGTTCTAAAGTTAAAAACTAGACATTATTTGAGAAGAATACTTGAAAGAAAGATTCTTTGAAAATATTACTCTAACTGTAGTACGAACTGCAGCCCTCTCAGAAGCAGTCGTGGCAATCAAGGATCCTGGCTTTGGGCGGGTAACTCACATCTCCCTGGTTTCCATTCTAAAGGGCCGGTGCCACCTCACTCTCTTCCTGCCCCATATAGAGGGGCCTATCTGTTTAGCAGCTTCTATTAGATTTATTTTAGCTTGGGCCTCCCTTTATCTTCCTGGAAAAAAAGAAACTAAGGTTTACCTTTGGTTAAAGGTAGTTTCCAATGTTCACTTTTCTCTTAGGTACATGTATGTTTTGTTGTATGTCAAAGGTCATTTCAATTCAAAGTGCTGGCAGCTTGCGAACATATCTAATGCCGCTTTATTTGTACAGACCAATATTCATGCATGTATATCAGGAAACAAAAGAATTAGGAAATTAGGAACTGTGAACAATGGACCTCAGTCATCAACTGTATTCTCTGAATTTAAACCATTATATGGATTCTGTTTTATAACATCAGTTGTTTTTTCAAGTTTTATTGTATGTTCATGATTATCAAGGATATTCTTTCTACCTTATATTATTATGATTTTCTGGGTATAAAGCCTTTAAGAAAAAAAATGATACATGCTTTTCTTATTCTCAGATTTTAAAGTCTTTATCTATGTTTGCTTGGCCATAGGCAAATCAACATTTTCACCATTGTATCCAGACGCTGCTGAAATAAAGACACTGTTTTGCAGAATTCTCTTGAAATTATCACCCTAGTATCTTTATCACAGATTTAATATTCAGTATCAGCTGAAACATAAGAACGTTTATTATATGTAAAATTTCCTAGCGATGAACAGCCTATTTTACCAAATGAGCCACAAGAGATACAATCATGTGATTTCCCTCTTCATTTTTGGAACAAGGTGAGCTGTGTGAATGTATGTACATAGTGAGTAAAAGTAATCAAATGTTTTAAGATGCGGTGCACTCAAGTGAATGCTTTCATTCATACGAAATGTCCTTCTGCCCTTACACTTGTGGTGATTGCTGAATGAAGCTGTAAGGGCTGCTTAATTAGGATATAATAAGGCTTTTACCTAGAACAAACGACTTCTTGTACCTTCAGGACCAAACCAAGCCTAGAGGCTTGAGTTCTTTAAATGATTAATTTTTTCATTATCAAGCAACCACGTTTTTGTTGTTATTGCTTTTTGCAGTTTATGATCCTTGTCCCGAGAGCCTCTTCCCTCCTTTTAAAATGACTCAAAAGTTCTCTTTGTGAATTGAAAGTGAATCTTAAATTAATTATATCTTTGCATTTTGATAGTTCTTGGCTCTAAGGACACTTAATCCCTTCAAAAAATTGCTATCACTGTCTTGAGTTCAGTAGTACTATTCGTGCCCTCCAGAGTTTACTAATGTGGTCCAGATCTGGAGCCCACTTAGTAGGATGTGATTCAGGAATAGAATTTTGAGGGCCTGGAGGCAGGTCAGGGGTTGCTTATCCCTGAGATGAGGCTTCTGGAGGGCTTGGCGTGGCGTGCTGTGTACCGGGGCTGGTCCATGGGGCTTTGAGATCTCAGGGAGGAGGCAGCCCCCATCGGGCAGGTACAGGGAACTGCTTGGGCTGGGAAGTTGGGCAGCCCAGGTTCATGTGCAGCTGACACCTCATAAAGTTGCTTACCTTGTCTAAGTGTCCTGGCCACCTCTGAGAGAAGAAAACGAGACCCCGCGAGGTGCAGACCACAGCTTTTGCATAGAGCAGGTGCTCACGTGGGACTGTTTTGCCTGGATGGACGGCCGTCCTGTCTCTGTTACGTAATGCCAGCCTTTGTTTTTTGAGCCGTTTTACTCAAAAAAAAAAAAATCAAAAAGTAAATATTGGAGCAGAGAGGGGAAGGAGGAATCAACAAGTGGGTGGGTGGAGACCAAAAGGAGGAAGGAAAGGGGAGGGGAAAGAGTTAATGGGGAGTTAGCAGGGACACAGAGGGGTGGGTACCAGTGATGAGAGGATAAGAGCAAAGTAGGCCACATTGACCAAATTAGCATTCTCTTTCAACATTTTACGCATAGGAGGGAATGAAGAAAAACAGGTCTAGTCCAGTCTCAGGCAACTTCTGCGCAGCTGTCCCTGTGCCCTTCAGCCCGTCTCCTGTTCTGTCCCTCACACCAAAGTCTGGGTTTTCTGGGGCAGGGCCCTGGGAAGACAGAAAATCTAGTTAATGTTTCTGGCACAGTCATGATTTCAAAATTAAATAAAATGCTTGCTTTTTTTTTTTTTTTTTTTAAGGGAGAAAATGTAGCTTTTGGATCCCTGTTGCTTAGTGACTGGGCCTTTTGTATAATTGGTCTGAGGAGGGACAAAGCATACTGAGAATAAGAGATTTGGTTGAAGAAAGGAAGGCAAAGTTCAGGTGCAGAAACTGGTGGGTTGGGAGCGTTTGGAGCAGCCAGCAAGCCCTGGGGGGCCTGAGGGAGGTGGAGGAGAGGCCTTAACCAGGGAAACTGAAAGGAAGCTGGACAACTTCTTCAGCTGAATTTAGGGCCTCCCTGGTTAAAATGCCTGAGGCATTGCAGTGGTTTTTTGCCCCTGTCTAGTTTTGCTGGGTCAGAAGTTGCCAGGAAAGTGCTTTCTGTCTGCAAATCAGAAGCAAACGATACAGCAGAGTTTAATGTAGTGTGACTGTATTTGCTAATGTGCTTTAGTTCAGCTGGTAGTGGGTTCTTAAAATGTGCTAATTGACTAGATGACACCAGAGCTTCACTGCTCTCATTTTAGAAAAACCAAAATGGCAATAAAATGCTTCCTAAACAGTTTTACTGATGTACATAATTTAATGGCATGCTGTATAAATAACATGATGCTTTTGAAAATGGTGCTGGGACTTCCCTGGTGGCGCAGTGGTTAAGAATCCGCCTGCCAATGCAGGGGATGTGGGTTCGAGCCCTGGTCTGGGAAGATCCCACATCCCGCAGAGCAACTAAGTCCGTGCACCACAACTACTGAAGCCTGCGCGCCTGAAGTCCGTGCTCCACAAGAGAGGCCACTGCAATGAGAAGCCCGCACGCCACAATGAAGAGTAGCGCCCGCTCGCTGCAAGTAGAGGAAGCCTGTGCGCAGCAATGAAGACCCAACACAGCCAATCAATCAATCAATCAATCGATCAATCAATAAATTTAAAAAAAAAAAAGAAAGAAAAAATGGTGCTGACTTCCTGGATTGTAATTAATCTATAAAATGAGTTTGTTTGAGTTTGAGCCTTTTAAGGTTATAATATTAATGAACTTTGTCATATGATTGATTTCTTTATGTTTTTATGTTCACCACAAACGTGTAATATTCCTCTGAAATTGAGTGCATGCGGATTATGAGGCAGGATGCTCATTCCAGCCTGAGCATGCTTTAAAACTGTGCTCACACTGTAAGATACCAAGCAGATGGTAGGAGAGGGCTGGGAGTGAATTTAGGACATGAGTTCTGCTGGGGTTGGTGATGGTGAAGCAGGCAAAGTGCCTTTCTCTGAGACTGGGCAATTGCGATAAGTATACAGATGAACGTGTTAGGAATTTTGCATGTACAGAGTCAGCTAAGAATGCCAAAGGAGTCTGGGAGATTTTGTTAATAGCAGGTCCTAAAGCAAAGTTGAAATACTGGTTTAGTTTTCCTTTTACCTCTCCAAACATGGAAAAGGAAGGACCCTTTTCAGCAGAGTGGAGCAGAGGCCCTGCCTGGTATGTTAAGTGGGAAGTGGCAGGGCTGGCAGGCAGGTAGGAAGGGTGGGTTCTTTGCCAGGAATTAGCTGTGGGACTTTGGACAAGTCACTTAGCCTGTTGTTAGAGAGACTGAGAAAACTGTACCAAAAACTCATCTAAAGCCCTTATTGTGCATTAAAAAGAAAATCTGGGACCCAACTCTGCCCTTCTCACTGAGGAATCAGCTCTCCTGGCTTCCCCAGTGGGTGCCTTGCCAGGACGGAGTGATGGATGAGAATGAAGTCCTCAGGGTTCCTGCTCCACCCTTTGGAATAAAGGCTTAGGGTGATCAGTTCCTGGGTGAACCTCTATCCTGTGGAGAAATTTAAATAATTTGTCCAGTTGATTTAATAATTAGATTGAGTGCTCAGCTGAAGGTTCCCTCTCAGCCTGTAAGCCTTTTTAGGAGGGGCTGTCTCTGTGTTCCTTTCAGCCACCCTCTGAGGAAGAAACACCTGAAATGTGTCCAGCTCAGCCTGGTGTCCTGAACGGGAGCTGGGTTGCTTTTGCCTGTTTGGAAGCAAAGTCATGGGTGTGGTGGAAATATATTGCCCCACTTTCATTACTACTTTTTCCTGTACTTCAAATACACTTTAAGAGTTTATTTTCAGTTGTGTAACTTGGGGAGGCTGAACCATTTTTCATTTGTTACCTTCTTGTTATTTTGTCTTGTTATTTTTTTTTAAATGAAGAATATAATACTGCTCTGTGTTGTCAGCCCCTTCTTATTTAATGTCAGAATTTAATACTTGCCTCCACCATTTTCTTTTCATAGTAAAATCTTATTTTGCCCATATATTATTCCATATAATGTCTGTCTTTTAGCCCAAGAGACAGTTTTACAGTTATGTACTTAGGTTCCCATTCTAAAATGTGTTTCCCTCTGATCTCTCCTATTTTTAATTTTCTTTCATTTTTTTTAACATCTTTATTGGAGTATAACTGCTTTACAATGGTGTGTTAGTTTCTGCTGTATAACAAAGTGAATCAACCATACATATAAATATATCCTCATATCCCCTCCCTCTTGCATGTCCCTCCCACCCTCCCTATCCCACCCCTCTAGGTGGTCACAGAGCACCGAGCTGATCTCCCTGTGCTGTGTGGCTGCTTCCCACTAGCTATGTGTTTGACACTAATTTTCTTTCATTTTAAAATCACTGCCCTACCCGTGAGTGTTATGGGGACTTCTGTTTAATACAACAGCAACTACTTTTCATCTTAGGCTTTATTTTATCATTTCTCTCCCTTAATTCTTTGTTTTTCCTTTTCTGGTATGAAAGCAAGATAGCAATGTGATGTTTATGAGAGGAGAGACCTGGCAGGGGATAGATACCTTCTAAATTAGCCACATAAAAAGTACAGGTTTTGAAAACCCTTGCCTGTTTTTTTATCAATTGCATGATAAAAATGTGTGTTCCCTTTGCTCTTTAGATTCTGGGCCATGGTTTTAGCTTTTATTTACACTCCTCTTGAGTTTGGTAAAAAATGCAGTACGGCTGAGAGAGTACTTAAAAATATGCTGTAATGCTTTGTTACAACTCTACAGCTGGTTATATTGTACCTCTGCCGTTGTTTCTTAAGCTACAAATTAATTTTTTAAGCTATCTTAGAAGTAGCAAGTCTGTAGTGATCTAACTCTGCTCCAGTAGTTTTCTTTCTCCAACTCTCACTCCTTAGAAGCTAAACCTGATTGAAAATGTGGCTATCTCTGCCTTCCTTGTGATACTTAATATTTTAAGTATGAAAATATGTGAAGCATAGAAGTGTGTACAGATAATTCCCAGTTTGAGAATCGGCAAACTGCGAGAGTATGCCATTTGTGACAAAACCCAAGTGCTAGTTCTATTACTTAAACTATTTTTCTTACATCTAAACCAATGTTTGTAATATAATTTCTATTGGAAAAGTATGTACCCACTTAGATCTTGAGAGAACCCAGAATTTAGAAATGCAGTGGGTAGAAGGGGGGTAAGAGGGAAGCTTTAGGGAAACTCCAGAAAGTACTGGATTGGCCAAAAAGTTTGGCCAATCTTCGTTTGGGTTTTTTCTTAAGATGTTACTGAAAACCCGAGTGAACTTTTTGCCCAACCCAATAGTTCTGTTTGTCAATCCCCAAGTGTTTAAACACCCATGCTGTTTGTTCAGATGGATAGCTTGAGCTGTTTAAAGGATGTCACTTTTTTTTTCTTCCTGTTCACTCTCAGACAGTAAACCAGTTAATTAACTTCCATAATTAGCTTTACTGAAGGACTTGACTTTACCTTTCTCATAAGAAAGCAAACACGCTAAACCCTTAGTGTTTAATGTATAGGAAGTGTTAATGTATAGTGTTAAAATGTATAGGAAGAACTAACCAGAGGATTGTAAGGTGAATATTTAAAAGCAAAATGGTTTTCTTCTTAAAGGAAATAATTTTTTAAACTTTGAATAATATTTTACAAAAGATAACTTCCTTTTTGGGGGGTTTGGCGTTGAAGGTCTTTGGGGTTGTCATCCTGAACTTTAACAGCCAGCTGCTTAGAGAAGAACTGGACTGCTCTCTCAACTCAGGAACTCTTATGATTTTTCAAAAAGTATATTGCTGGGACTTCCCTGGTAGTGCAGTGGTTAGGAATCTGCCTGCCAATGCAGGGGACACGGGTTCGAGCCCTGGTCTAGGAAGATCTTACATGCCACGGAGCAACTAAGCCCGTGCGCCACAACTACTGAGCTTGCGCTCTAGAGCCCACGCGCCACAACTACTGAGCCCGCGCGCCTAGAGCCTGTGCTCCGCGACAAGAGAAGCCACCCCAATGAGAAGACCGCGCACCGCAGTGAAGAGTAGCCCCTGCTCGCCACAACTAGAGAAAGCCTGCGCGCAGCAACAAAGGCCCAGTGCAGCCCCCCCCTCCAAAAAAAAGTATACTGCTATCAGCCTGTTTTATTGTTAATCATTTTTGTTCTGAAGGTGGATCTGGGGGAAAATCAGTTTAGCTACATTTTAGTTAAAAGAGGTTGTTGCTGTTGTTATTTTAAAACTTGCTCTAAATTCGTGGGTCCCGTTTTGTGGAGACATGATCTTCTTTGATTACACCTAGCACTCACTCTTCTACCAGAGTTTGTACGTTCATAGAATGCTGTTTGATACATATGCTGCCTTGTATAGATTTTTAATGGTTTCAGGCATGTAAATCTTGTCACATCAAAAAATAGTCCCTAAAATAGGAAGTATGTCTCTTCTTAAAAAACATATCTTATATCTCCTCCTATTTCCTTGCTACTTGCAATCCTGATGCATTATGCTAATGGATTTGAATTGCATTAAGTGCGTTAACCCAAAATTCCAAGTAAAATTGGCCTTTGGGTGCTTACTCTCCTCAGTATTTTTTTCTGTCCTTCCTAGTTCGCAAAATAATTTTTTGCTGGGATGTCCAACTGCACTAGAGCAAACAAAGGCAAAGCCCATCCAGGGGTTGTATGTTACTGTTTTTGGTGGTAGTTCTTAATTTATATAACTTTCCAGTAAGATCTAAGTCGGGGGGAGAGAGGCAGGGGAAGAGAGGCCCCCCTCCCCCATGTAGGTCTGAGCTTACATTTTCAAAATAATGAAATATGTGCTGCTTTTTCGATGTTTTGTGGCATCCTAATCATATGCTACAAAGATAAGAAAATCAGACATCTTATAAATATTAAAATCAGACATCTTATAAATATTAAAAGGCTTTGCAGGTACAATTAGTGAATTGAATTAGGTTCGTAAGATTCCAGAGGGAAATTTTCAAAACCTATATGGTTTATTTTACATACTCACAAGGTCTTCTGACTTGCATGTTAGAATAAAAGTCCGGGACCTGCAAGGAAGGTGGGAAGGGAGAAGGGCAGTGCGGGAGCCCCAGCTCTGGGGCAGGGGGTGGGGAGGCCTGGGGTCAAGGGGAGGAGAGGGGATAGCTGATCCTCAGTGGCCCAGCCCTTATCCCCTGCACCCTGCTCACCAGCGCCCACCTTGCTTTTTTGCCTATTCAGGCTCCAGTTTCTTTTCTGAATATTTGTAGTGTTTGCTTTGAAGTCACTGTACACTCAGATCCCATCTCCTCTGCCTCTTACTGGGTTACCGCTGACTTTGAGGCTCGAAGAGGTTGGGTGGCTTTCTCAGTTCCCTTGTCATAAAATAGTAGTAATGTCTGTTGCAAAGTAGCAGCAGGGTGAGAGTTGGTACACGGAAAGTGCCTCGCCTATATTGTGACTATTTTTGGCTGCTACCATTTACTGTTATCTACGCCTGTTCCCTGCCTCTCGCCCTTCCTCCACCCTTTGTCCACAGCACTGCCTGGCACGTAGCAGGCCCTCCGAGCATTTTCCCTTGTGACACGATCACGTTATCGTGGAGAAAGCCATATTCAGCTCCTATGCAGAATTCTGTGCTTTGTGGTCCTGTTTCACTTCATGTCATGGTTGTGTGCTTGTCCTCAGTGTGCTTTGCGAGGTGATTCCCTCGAGAGCTTCCGGAGGGTGGGGACTTGAACATTTCTTGTGAGTTTCTCCGTGTGCCAGCTCTGTGCTCTACACTAGACCCTCCATAAATGTTGGTAAAGCTGAGATTCTAGCCCCAGAGCCCAACTGTTTGGGGCTGTGTGTTATTTAGTAAATAAACTTACAGTTGGGAGAAAAGTGAGACTTAAATTCTCGGCTCCTTTAGTATGTACACTCAGAAAGCTTAAAGGTGTCAAATGCCAAAAGGCCTTCAGACCTTGCGGAGATTTAATACTTGTACTGTGTCCAGGAGTTTTGAAAATGTATGCCGATATGATTCAAGTTGTGAAAACTTCAGTCTTTTTCATTTGTAAGTTGGTTTCATGGATGCACGTCTGCAGTCTGCAGTTCTGTGTAATAGAATGTCATTTCTGAGAATATGGCGATCTCATCTGGAGTCTGACAAGCTGCAGGTTCATTGACATTGGCACAGCTCAGGGCCAGGTTTCTGAGCTCCTCTGTGCTGGACTCTAGTAACTAGAACAAGTAATACCTGCAGCATATTCGCAGGACAGGCCACAGCTGCTGCACAGCTGCCCGGGGGTTTGCGGGAGCAGGGCACTGGCGCCTGTCCTCTGTGTTCGCACGGTGGGCCCCGCACCTCGGCCCCGAATCACATGAACAGTCAGATCTCCTGAGACTTGGCTCTCTTGACTTCTTGTTCTCACTCTCAACCATTTGAAACATAAATTTCATATTCTCAGCCATCTTTTTGAAATATTTTTCTTTTCTTTTTTAGTTTTCTGTCTCATGCTTTCCTGGTCTCTTCAACTTCAATTTTTACATATAAACCGGGACAGGACACTTGTACAAATATAATGAACATAAGTTTGCTACAAAAAATTATCTTCTCTCTCTGAGGGGGAGCGCCCTTTCTCTGTTTAGTATTGAGACCACAAGCAGGCAGGTTTCACTGCTTCCCGAGTCCCGTCCGCCATGGGGAAAATGTTAACAGCGCTGTATTTTCAGGGCGATGGCTTCTTAGGGGAATGGGTGAAGGGTCTTCCTGTAGCTCTGCTAACACGAACGGCATCTCCGCTGTGTGGTCACAGGGGAAGCAGGGCATTTTCTCTACTCCAGGGCTCACCTGCTTTTCAGGTAAAGATCTTCTTTAGAATAAATAAATGAAAATATACATACATACATACGTAGCTATAACATTTGTTGTCGGTGGGTTTTAATTTCTCGGGTCTTTGAGCTGTGCCAAAAAAAAAAAGACGCTGTTTAGGCTCTAAGCGCTGTATTTAATACTAGGTTTACTCTATATTATTTTGTAGATTTGAAGAAATTTAGATATAGGGCTTTTCCCCTGTGTATTTCACCATCAGCTAAAACTGAACATTTCCACAACAAAGTTGCTCAGCTTTCCCACTGCCTTCTAAACAGGCTACCTTCCCCCCCTGTAGCATCACCATGTCCGCAGACCTCCAAGCCAGGTGCCCTAGACGTTTCTCTCTTTCATCATGGTTTAGTAGAATGGGTGCCACATGGAGTCAGGTATTCTGGATTCTTGAGCTGGCTGTGCTCAAGTGATCTGAGCTTTATCATTTTTACGAACCCATGAATAGTCTTTATTTTTCCTACCCCCTAAGCATCCTCAGCCTTTTGTGTTTTCATATGACTATGCTTCTAGGGGAGGGTCTGCCCTCATGTGGCACCTGCCACAGAGACCGTGCTTTTCCCTCCTCCTTGCACACACCCTCTGGTGAGACATTTCTTGACTGGAGGCTATGACACCTTCTGGCTTCATTCCCAGATCATCACTAGGGCAGACTCAAAACTCACTGATCTTTACAGCTCCTAAAGAAAAGGAGGCGAGGGACTTCCCTGGCGGTCCAGTGGTTAGGACTCTGAGCTTCTAATGAAGCTCAGAGCACGGGTTTGATCCCTGGTTGGAGAACTAAGATCCCACATGCCACGTGGCCAAAAAAAAAGAAAAGAAAAGAAAGAAAAGGAGGCAAATTTTTACTTCACAGGGCCATTATGCTGCAGGTACGGGTCTCCTGATAGAATGTGGAGTCAAAACCAGGCATGCATGCAATATTCTCCCCTTTATAAATGTCTCTCTTAATATATGCATATATAATGGTGTCACACCTTTTCTCTTAAGAATGTTAAAACTGCAAAGTTGCTTAGTTTTTCTTTTTAGGGACAATTCCTTGGAGTTTGATATCTGTCGTTTATAGTTTCTCTGCCTGCAAGAGATGAAACATGCTATAGCTACTTGGTCAATGGCAAAAGCTGGTTTTGATAACTGAAGTTGCGGCAATGGAGGTGTTTTCAGAAACTTTACCAGATTTCTTCTTTTTTAATAAGTGATTATGGTCAACCCTTTAAACGCCAAAGGACTTTAAAATAGTTCAGGCAAGTATTTATAATGCCCAGCATTCTGTTTACTATGTAGCTGTACCACTGGGATACATATATATTTTTTAATTAATTTTTGTCTTAACTACAGGAGCTCTTACCAAAGTAAAGGAGAGTAGGCGACACGTGGAAGAAGGGAAGATGGAGATCCAAAAGGCTGATGGCATTCAGGATCGCTGTAACACTATTTCTTTTGCCACTTTGGCAGAAATTCACCACTTCCATCAAATTCGAGTAAGAGACTTTAAATCACAGATGCAGCATTTCTTACAACAACAAATAATATTTTTCCAAAAAGTGACGCAGAAGTTGGAAGAGGCTCTTCACAAATATGATAGTGTTTAATGACTGGAGGTTGGATTATGGACTTTTTTTCAGCTCAAGGATAATTTCTACAGCAGAATAAAAACTGCTATGAAAGAGCTATTGCCAACTGTCAGCAGTGGTACAAGGATGGTTTTGTGTTCAACTGAAACTCGGCTGAATATATAATTATGTAGGAAAGAAGCAGTTAATATGGTTATATAATAGAAACAGTACCACACATTGTAACTAAATTATACTATGTATGCCTACACTACCATTGTAACTTTTGGAATAATGATTATACTATTTGCCTTATTGCTTTTTGAAGTATGGGTATTTTAGTGCATACTTTGTAGACCTCAAAACCCATGAAGGGTCTCAAAGAAGCTGGCTGGATAAAAGCCTGCTGCGGATGCCTTTTTACTCTCACAGATTGGGATTACCTAAATTCAACTTATTCTCTGTTTACAAACTCCAACTAGAGCAGCTATGCGACTTTGTGCCTTTAGACTCTTGGTTTTTTCATTTCTCCACCCCCCCACCCCCTTTTTAAAGTAACCACAACTTTTCTGACTGAAAGAGTGAAAGGCCAGTGCACATAATGACAAACTGCTGGGAACCTCCTGTTGATGCTGGGGGCGGGGTGGGAGGATCAGCTGTCATCAGTTTGCCCAGCAAGTTTTGTCTCCTGATACATGCTGGTGAGCACAGTGGAGGGACACGCATGCTCATCTTTGGATGTGGTGTCTGTTAGGGAAGAAAACGGTGCCACTCTGTTCCCTTAGATGCTACAGTAGCATAGCCTCTTCACTCAAGTGTCCTGGAAACTTGGTGTGGAGATTTCATCGAACATGTCTTATAACCCAGAGAAGGAGTCTAATCAATTGGAGACACGAGCACAGAATCAGTGACAACACACACTCGGTTTTAATTCTAAGGAGGGTTTTCTTTTCTTTTCTTTTTTTTTTTTTAGCTTGAAGATTTTCTTTTAACATTCAGTGTAATTTTTGTTTTGTTTTGTTTTGTTACTGGATCTACACTGTTAACTGATGGAGACTCCACTGTGATTCACTCGTTTACTTATCAAAAACTTTTCAGGGATGTCTGTAAAATTCAGTGTTATACGTGATGAAAAGTAGTGTTGGTTGATCTAAGGAGGGACCAGAAATAATTTCTACTATTCCAAATGCTGACGGAAAAAAGTAATTGTTTTTGTTTCTGTTTTTAAGTATTGATAAGCCCCCAGAACATTTAACCTTAAAAATTACCTTAAGTATATTCTTTTATTATTATAAGGGAAATACGATGGCTGATAAATACCAAAACGATTCAAAAGCAGCTTAATTTAAAAAGCACAAAGAGATTCTGGTTAGAAATGCCAAAATCTCAATGTTTTTATAGTTGCTGAGCTCAATAATGTGATTCTTGAGTTTACAGATTTAAAAACTGTCACTGAAAGGTTAAAGTATTTACTGTTTTTAATGAAGTCAAACTTATGCTGCCTCAGAAATCCCTGGGTATAAAAATGGTAACATAGAAGTAAAGAGGTCAGTTTGAAATGCTGGTGAGTCACATTGATTAAAGAAAAGGGCCAATTTGCAGATAGTCATACAAAGAGAAGGTTATTGAAATGATTACTCAACAGCACATTTACTCTAAAAAGTAATCTCACATGGGTTGAATTTTTAAGATCAGAGTATCATAATTTTGATCAAAATTTTATACCTTAGGTAACTTAGAGCCAGATTTAACATCATGTGGCTTTGTCTCTACTACCAACATGTGGAACTGTAACCAAATATATTGTTCTTTAAAAAATAACTTTCTCTTGTTGATTGCAAAATACAGTTCTATAAACAAAACCCATATATATATATATGTGTGTATATATATATGTGTGTGTATATATATATATATATGTGTGTGTATATATATATATATATAAATGTTAATTTTATTGCAGAAGTTTGGAGATTATAATGATAGCATTTAATTTAAGTTTGAGTCTGTATTGGACAAATAAGCACTATGCTTTTCAAATGATTGGAAAATCAGTTTTACTTGCCTCCTTTTTTGGCAGTGGTTTGATTTTGTTTGTTTGTTTAAGTAAAAATCACTAAACTTTGCAATGGTAGCATTGAAATTATCTGAGGTGTCTTGTATGATTGTGCTTTGGCCAGGGTGGACATAGCTTAAATTATAAAAACTAAAGATTAAAGAAAAAGGAAGTATAAGTTCATGCTGCCTATTTAGAAGAGAACTTTCATCCTTCATAACTATATAACATTATAATGCCACTGATTCATAAGGGGTTTAAATTAATTCTGTGGGGTAGGATACCGGAATTATTAGTGTTCATTTTCATCTAAGATCTTTATATCTCTAACGTTCTTGGTCCTATTGAAACATTGCAGTATACAAAAATACTGCAATGTTAATACCCAAGAGAAAAGCCATCATAATGTGTATGCTGGTCATTATGATCAGTGTGGTACAGTTTTTTAAAATAAACTATCATGCCCTTCATGCCATTATTTGTCTTTATTTCTATAATTTATACTTCAGATATATGATGTATTTAGAACAGGAGGGCATGCACTTGAGCTTGGCTTTGCTATTTTAATTAGAGACAGAGTCGTTTATATGCCTCAAGTCTAATGCAGCGAGACTGGTTCTACAGCCGTGCATTGCAACCCTGTTTCTCTTCTAGGCTTTTGTATCTGAAGGTACAGTGTAAAGCTGGAATAAGGGAACACATTTGAAAATGAAACGGAAAGTCAGTGCTCCTTGGCTTGAATAGAGTCATAATTGGGATTTTCTTAGGCTTCACTGATACAGTCGTCTTAGATTTATTCATGACAATACAGCAGATTCTTAAATGCCGATTTTTAATTGTCTTGAATTTTGCTGCTGTTCTCATCATTAAGGACTTGAAAAAATGTTTTAGTCTCTCAAGTCAAGCATGTAAAGTTTATTGTATAAACTTTTAAATGTCACTCTTTCCTAAGTTCATTTTTTCTATTCATTTACTAAGCCATTTTTTCCATTTATGCCTTTATTTCCTCAGAATCGAATACCATGTCTGATACTTTTAAATCCATAAGCATTATCCAGTTTTCTCATTTCCAGCCTTATCTTTGGCTAACAGAATAAGTAAAACAGGATACTATTTATTTACAGGCTAAAAATCTTGAATATTGTTTTTTTCCTTCAAAATGTTACTATTAGTGCAGATCAGCCATGTTTATCTTTTAAAAATAAACAAAGGTTGCTTTATTTCTCAGCTTCAATGGAATATTATAATTATTTTTTCTCCAGTAGTCAAGGAGGCATTTATTTAATGTGAAAGACTTAAACAGAAAGATAGAAGAGTGAGTTCACTGTCTTAAGCTTCCATCTGCAGTTGCCATATAAATTGTTCATGAAATTCTGTAGTAAATTTGATTAATTTAAATCTATAAGCCATTTGGGCGGTCCCACTGAGTATCTGCTTATGTTAGTAACTTCAGTAACTATTAAGCTTATAGCAATAAATTGTGAGTGAGACGTTTTGAAATAATAGTTGTCGTGAGCCCAGCACCTGACGCATAGTAGGTACTTAAGGAAAGCACTTCACGCGCTGTCTCCACTGGAAACTGATGCTGTTGGCTGCCGGCTCAAACCAGCCTGATCCAGAATGTAAAGGGTCACGGGTGGGTACCGGAACCTGGCGAACCCCACACGGGGCCAAAAGTCCCATCTTTTGGGACTAAGTACTAAGAACAAGAACTAAGCTTGCCCTCCACGTGGGGCTTTTTTAATTTGTCAATTTCTTTTCTTTATGGGTCTATTTTATTCTCTTCCTGTGGCTAGGCTTTCTCAGCACCTTCTAATACATCTAAAACGGCCAAGCCATTTTGCAGTTCATAAGTTTCCTTGAGCCAGTGGCGGACACCTGACCCAAGCTGGACAAATCAGCTGTGGCCTGGGATTAGGGGGTGGGGCATGAGAAGGAGAGGTTCTCTTAGAGGGTGTTTGAGGGAAGAAAGGAAACCACAGGAGCTAATGTCAAGTCAAAGGTTTAATTCCACTTGGTCAGGGTCAGAGTCAGCCATGACAAGTTCCCCTTGGTCACAGGTTGCTTCTACCTACCGCGTGGAGCATTGTTAGAATTCTAACAATGCTCCACGCGGTAGGCTCTGGTGAGTCTGAGGTGGGTGGAGTAGATTTCTAGGCAGAGTGCAGAAGGGTGCCATGCTAGGGGTCTGGGGGCAGGAGCGTGGAAAAACCCAGCTGAGGATTCACGTCTATCCCAGGCCTCTGAGTTGGTGGGCAGTTAATCCAGGATTGGATCATAGCTGAAGCCTTTCTAGGGATCATCAGTTCCTCCTACTTGGTCCTGACCCTAGGATGTCCCAATCCCATCATTCCAGTGGCAGAGATGGAGCTTCCAAAAGTGGCCTGTTTTATTAAAGGCAGTTCAACTTCCTTGGGTGAAAAGAGGCTTAGAAACACACAAGGTGTGTGCATGGTATTCCTTTGCTGTGGGTCCCATCAGCCTATCTGGAAATGATTTCTAAGTTTGAAATGGTCAGACGCATCAGATCTTATTTTTCTAGTGGTTTAAATTTTCAGTCACTCGAGGAAATGACTTTCAGGACTTACCTAACTGCTGAGTTGCTGGACTTCTCTGTGAGCATAGTGGGGAAGCTGACCCAGCATATCAGTGAGAAGGGCAACACATTGGAGCCAGGGGTCATATTCTAGCTTGTCTACTCTCTGAATGACCTCAGGCAACTCACCAACCCATCTCTGAGCCTCAGTTTCCTCATTTGTATGATAGGCCTACTTAGATTTTATTAGAGTATTAGATTAACTAGTATGTACAGTCCTTAACTATTTGGCAGTACTCCCTCTCTGAATAACCATAGGAAGTGATAAAAGTTCCAGAAGTAGGTACTTTAATAAATGATAGCAATGTTCCCAAACGTTGTGTGATCTTGAGCTAGGCCCTTAATCTCTCTGAGCCAGTTTTCTATCCATAGTGGGATAGAGTATCTGCTTCTCAGAAATACTGCGAGAATTGAATGACATATGAAACGCCCTGAGCCCAATGCATGGGAAGAGTAAGAACAATAAAGATCCCCTGTGATTACGTGAGAAGGGATGAGATGAAGGGTTTAAATAATAAGAACTTCACATCAGCTGTAAGGAATCCACGCTCCAGTCCCCGTCAGGCGGGAGGTCCCACTGTCAGCCACGGCGCTCTCACCTTGGCACCTGTCTTGGCCAGCTCTCCCCATCCAGCCCGGCCTCAGGTCCAAACCCCCATCCTGGTTCCAGAACCCTGGCACAGCATCCTTGCATATTCTGACTCGAAGCCTAATTCACTGCTGCTCAGACCGACCAAGTTTCTCCTGCTGGGGTGGGCAGGGGCTCAGCTCTCCAGAGATCAGCCCTTTTCCATAAGGCTCCCAACTTGCTCTTAAAGAGTTTAAATACCAGTATGTTCAGGAAGTTGTTCTCTACCAGAATATCTGAAGACAGCTTGGAATTCTGTTTTTGCTTACCAAATTAATAATGATTTTATTGACGTCTGCTGTCCTGTATTTGAACAAAAATACCCATGAGGAAAGCGAAACCTATAATCCTGGGGAAATAGGCAGTTTTCTTAACATGTGGTGCTTTGTAATAGCTCCTATTCTAGAATCCATGGGAAGAAAATTTGACTTTTTAGGTACCCATGCTGACAGGTGATCCCATGATAAATTGCACAGTTATCTGAAGGATTAAAAACTGTAGGTGTCAATCATCTAAAAAAAACCCAAAGATCTTCAGATACCAATATAGAATTTTCCCAAGAAAAATTACATGACAAAAAGAAAAGGGCAGAATCATATTTTATATGCTACCCTTTGAATAAAAGAGAAAACAATTATGTTTGCTTATATATGCCTGGATTATTTCTAAAAGTAGAGACAAACAATTAGTAACAAGGTAACATTGTTTGCTTTGGGTTCTGGGAACTGGGCAGCAGGGGGTTAGGGGTGGGAGGGAGATTTTTATTTACATGCCTTTGTATATGTTTGAATTTGAATGATTGAATGTATTTTTTATTTTAAAAATAAAAATAAGGATAAATTTTAAAATTGACAGAGGGACTAGCCAAAAAAAAAAAAAAAAAAAAGATATACAAAGGAGGATAGAGCCATAGCTCTGTGCCAGCGCCTCCGAGACCCGGAAGCAGGTTATCCAAACGTAGAACGAACGATCTCATGTGAACAGTGGACTCACAGTAGTGAGCAAATCAGTCTTCATTGTGTTATTCCTTGTTGAAATCCAACAGCATTATTAGGAAGTGTACTGTTACCAGAATGGGTAAAGTTGACCGTCGAGAAATGTATGACCAAACCATAGTCTTGTTTTCTGTGGTACAGGTTACTCTTTTTGTCTTCCTCCCTGCCCCGTGAAACCTTCCACAATGCTCTGATCCCTGTGTCTTTTCCCTTCTCTGCACCCCTGTCACTTCTGTGATGACATTTAGCAACTAAGCACGCATGGATCCTGGGCTGAGATGGATTTCTTTTTCCTACCACTTAGATTTCAAGTGTGTATTCTGCTCTAGGTATGGTACTATAACTGGCCGTTACGTACATTATTTTATCTACAGAACTCAATTACAAAACCATTTTACAAACAAGGAAACTGAGGCTTCCAGACATTCCGTGATGGTCGCAACAGCCAGAAAGAGGCAGAGTTGGGATTTGAACCCAGGTCAACTGACCCCACAACTCGGGTTACTCCTGTTTGAGAACAGAGGCACAAGTGCTTGAGCCGAGGAGGAGGTGGCGGTGATATTCCCTCTGAGGACCAGCCCTGTCCCCTGTCCTCACTGCCTCGGGACCCGGCCGTGATCGAGGCCTGGGAAGTTAAGTGCAGGAGGACTGTGCTTGGAGAACAGGACCTCTGGGACTCGCCAGGTTTGTGGATCACACTAAATTGCATCTTATGAAAGAAAGGAAAGGCCAAAACTCTGCGTTCGCACCACCAGCACAAGCAGTGGGCCTTCTTGTGAGGGCTGTTTTCCACAAAGACAGACCTGTGTTCTGGTTCCAGGAGAACAGAGGTGTCGGCCGCAGGAGGACCGGCTCTGCTCAGCCGCGGGCCTGCTTCCACGCAGCCCGTCCAATTCGAATCAGCACCTGGGCAGCAGGACCCACGGTCGCATGTCACTCCCTACCCAGCCCTTTGTGATCAGCCATCGTTTTGACTGTCAGATCCACATATGCCAGGTTGCTGCTGTGTGTTCTCCCTAAACACAACTGGTAGAGTTTGAAAGGCACAAGCTGAGCTCCAGGAATCAAGAGGAAAGCTGGCCTCCGAGTGGATGGCCAAGGGGGTCTCACAGGTCAAGACCAGGAACTCACCATCATGGAAGCTGTTGGGAGTCTGAAGCCCTAAATAAGATGAACAAGTCACCAGTTGCCATGCTGGTTCTTTCACTCCTTCAATACGAAAACTTTGAATGGAACCAGACCACATGCCTTCTGACCAGCACATCCTCTCTCTTTTACTCTGTGGGAAACCAAATCATCATCAAAAGGTTGCTGTGAAAAAGGTAGTTACCCCAACATCAACACACCTTTGAGTCACTTACCTTCGAAAACTTGATGAAGCCATTGGTACAATAGAGATATCCTGGATGCTTATTCATTTGTTTGAACAAATATTTACTGAATGCCTATTTTCCAGGCACTGTTCTAGGCACTGGGAATACAGCAGTTAACAAAAACCATCCAAAATCCCTGCCCTCATGAATTTACATTCTAGTGGGGGAGACATAATAATCAAATGTATTAGTGAAATATAAGGATATTTAGATGATTATAAGTGGCATGGAGAAAGAAAAAGTGGGGTTGGGAATGAGTCGTGAGAGGTGGGAGACTTTGTTATTTTAAATATGGGTGGTCAGGACAGACCTCCCAACCTGAAGCAAAGACCTGAAGGACTTGAGAGTGAACCCTGTGGATACGCAGGGGAAGAACATTCCAGAGCATCAACAGGGCCTCTCACTGTCGTGGCCTCTCCCGTTGCGGAGCACAGGCTCCGGACGCGCAGGCTCAGCGGCCATGGCTCACGGGCCCAGCCGCTCCGCGGCACGTGGGATCTTCCCGGACCGGGGCATGAACCCGCGTCGCCCGCATCGGCAGGCGGACTCCCCAACCACTGCGCCACCAGGGAAGCCCTGTTGGGAGGACTTTGGCTTTTACTCTGAGTGAGATGGGAGCCAATGAAGGGTTTGAGGGGAAAAGAGCATGATCCGCCTCACATTTTGACAGGGTAACTTAGCTGCTCGCTGGGGCCAGCAAAGGCAGAAGCAGAGAGGCCAGTTAGGAGGCTTTGTGATAATCCAGACACACTGGGGGCCACAGTAAAATGGAGGCAGCGGAGGCTGAGGACAGTTGGGTTGAGTCTCCTGACCAGGGCGCCACATCCCCAGTACAGAGCTTAGCAAGCCCAGGAACAGTGTCTTCCTTGTTTCCTATGCCCCCATATGGCGGATGACCACCTCTTCTAATTAGATAACTGCTTACTCTATAATTTCACCATCTGCCTTGCTCTGATTTCAGGACCGTTCATTCTCCTTAGCATGGCTCTTCTATTAAGCATTGATTTTGTAACTCAGCTCTCAGAGAACACTCTTATTTAAGTCCATAGGGGCCCCTCCATCACTGTCCCCAGGTATAAAAGCATGACTAGAGGTCTGACACAGAAAATTGACTTCCATGATTCTGGGTGCATGCATCTGTATTACAGCAGTAGGTTGGCTGTCCTGGTCACGGCCTGAGAATCTTGTCTCTCTCTTGGTACCGTGATGTCTGCCTGGTCACCATGGTGGCTACCTCTGACCAGTGCTGGTGTCTCCAACATAGGGGTTGAGGACCCAGCGCTTGCCTCTCCATCCACCCTGGGGACCTCCTAACTGTCTGGTCAGGATGCTGTCATGTGATATTTGCAAACTGAATTGACAAACTTTAACAGACTGTTCACAATTCTTTTGGATTCCTTCCCACTACGCAACTATGTGCAAACGCTACGTGCATTGCTCTTCATGGTTGGGCCTGCACCGTGCTCTGTGCTCTGCCCACCGGGTGCCCAGGGTGCCCCTGCAGTACCACTGTCTGTCCTTGGTGAGCCTTTTTACTGAAGCTTCCTTTGGCTCCCATTTGTTCCTTTGTCTTTTGTTTTCGTTTTTTACCATTGTTCGTCTTTTAATAAATATCTGTAAATGAGTTGATAAAACTTTAAGGGATTCCTGTCTCAGTCTCTCCTACTTTCATTTATGGTATTTTTTGAGCCTGGTTTTACATTATCATCACTTGAGGAACTTTAAAAAGTGTTAAGAAGCCTGGACCCCACTCTAGACCAAATGAATCAGAATCTAGAGAGTGGGGCACAGGCTTCAGCCTGTTTTAAAAGCTCCCCAGATGATTTTGATGCACAACTTGGCTTTCTTTCTTCCCGTCAACATAAACAGGGCCTGGCACCGGCAGGCTGTTGCAGCTTCTCATTCACCAAGGCACTCAAAGTTTCCCTCTACGTGAGGTCTTACAGAGTCATAACCAGGGAAGGGATTGAAAGAAGAAAACCTTCATTATATAAATTCAAATCTCTGTTCCAGTCCCAGAACACATGCTCTGTCCTGAACTTTGAATGAATACATAATTTTATTTCATTGTATTTTGTATGTGTTAAAAGGAACGATCTGTTAAATATAAATGATTAAAATATACCACAAAATGGTTTTCCTTCTTTAATGCATCAGGGCTTTAAAGAACCAGAAGTGGCCTCAGCCTACCTGGGGCTGAGGGGCTTCGGCCTGGAGGGAAGAGGACAGGGCAAGGACTTCCAGGAGCCAGGTCTTCCTTTCCTGGCCCTGAGACGCTGATCCCTTCATTCTCTCCTGAAAAGAAGATGTTATGATTCTATGATGAAGGTGGGGAAACTGAGGTTCAGAGAACGTAAAAAAGCTAATTACATAAAAGTCCTTGTGTAGGGTTTTAAAGTTTTCTGGTTTTTTCGGATGCTACCTCACCCACATTGGACATCATACCAACTAGCCTTGTGTAAGCTGTTTCCTACCCCCGGACGGCCTTCCAAGTCTTCTTTGTCTGGCTGAATATCCCGCTTCTCCCCTGAGACTGGGTTCAGGCATTTCCTCCTGGCAGCTGTCCTGCCCCGCCTTCCCACCCTGACTTCCCGCATGAGAAGCTCCCTGTGCGAGGTACCCATGCTTTCCTCTGCTTTGCCATGTCTTGCACTTGGTATACTTCTCTTGCTTCTTCTTCTCTAGTCAGTGAGCTGCTTTTCTCTATATTTTCCAGTGTTTAGCACAGTGCTTGGCATATTTATAGGTTGATGGTGAGAAGGAAATAAGACTGGGTGACCCCAAAGTACTATAATCTCAGTGTTGTGTTCTATTTGCTCTGCATTTATAATTTATTGACTGGAATCTCTTTGCTATATTTTCCCTCCCTTTTACTTTAAATTGATTGGCAAGCCCTCATGAAAGCAGAAAGAGAGGTTATCTCCTGCAGCTCTCTCTTTGATGAAAGCCTAAAGTCTTCAACATCTGTGGTAATGATGCAATATTTTGTCAGGCTTTTATTAATGCGTGTTTAGGTGGTTTACAATTTGGCGAGGGGTAGTCACAAATGATGCTGCAGTGAGCTTCTTTAGTCATTGCATTAGTTTCCTATTGCTGCTGTAACAAATTTATCGCAAACTTGGTGGCTTGAAACATAAATATATTACCTTACAGTTCTGGGGATCAGAAACCCAAAACAGATTTCATTGAGCTAAAATTAAGGTATCAGCTGGGCTGCATTTTTCTGTGGAGACTCTAGGGGAGAATCCTTTCTCTTGCCTTTTCCAGCTTCTAAAAGTTGCTTCCTTCCTTGGCTCCCGGCTCCCTTCCATTCTTCAAAACCAGCAAATGTTGATTGAGTCTTTCCCACACCAGCATCGAATCACTCCTACACTGACTGTGCTGCTGCCGCTCGTCCACATTTAAATGACCTTTGGGATTTCATTGGGCCCGTCTGGTATCATCCAGGAGCATCTTATATTAAGGTCAGCTGATTAGCAACCTTCACTCCATGTGCAGCCTTTATCACCTCCTGCCCTGAACATGAGATATTCACAGGTACTCAGGTTCTGGGGATTAAATTGTAGGCATCTTTGGGTGACCATTGTTTACCTTACTACAGCTACATATCTTTGAACATTTGTATGACTGTCTTTGTGGAATAAATTAACTAGAAATGAACTTGCAGGGCTGGGGGGAGCAGGGTGGGGGGAGAATGCACAAAAATTTTTAATTGCCCTCTTAAAGGTTTAGATTTCCCCTAGCATGCCCTTATTTCCCTCACCCTAACCAGTACTGGTTTTTTTGTTTTTTTTTTTGGCTGTGTGCCATGTGGCTTGTGGGATCTTAGTTCCCTGACCAGGGATTGAACCTGGGCTCTTGGTAGTGAAAGCCTGGAGTCCTAACCACTGGACCGCCAGGGAATTCCCAAGGCCTGAATATTTTGTTTTAAGTATTTGCCAATCCTACTGTTAAAAATTAATTAGTACTCCAGAATTTGAAAACTGAGCAAATCTGGCATGTGCATTGACATTAAGAAGCCGATGGGGAGTTCCCTGGTGGTGCAGTGGTTAAGAATCCACCTGCCAATGCAGGGGACACGGGTTCGAGCCCTGGTCTAGGAAGATCCCACATGCCACCGAGCAACTAAGCCTGTGCGCCACAACTACTGAGCCTGCGCTCTAGAGCCTGCGAGCCACAACTACTGAGCCTGTATGCCACAACTACTGAAGCCCGCACACCTAAAGCCTGTGCTCTGCAACAAGAGAAGCCACTGCAGTGAGAAGCCTGTGCACTGCGTGAACAGTAGCCCCTGCTCGCCGCAACTAGAGAAAGCCTGTATGCAGCAACGAAGACCCAACACAGCCAACAAATAAAAAAAATTTTTTTAATGAAAAGAAGCTGATGGGACACAAAAGTGTTTTTGATCCAAAAGTTGATTGAGTTTGCATTTCAAAGGACTAATGCAGGTGTTTTTCATCTACTTCATCTTTGAAACTGTGTTTTGCTTAGGTTAATATTTAAATAATTTTGCATTCTCTAAGTACCATCAGTCAGTGAGTAAAGATGTGGCACAGAATCAATGGGAAGGGAAATACCCTATGATGGACATTTTCTTGCTAGCAATTCATAAAATAGGATCTGAAGCCATTGGTTTATTAATTTATTAATTAGTCCATTAGTATTTAATATACTCTTAATGCATGCCAGGTACTACCTGACTTCCAAGAATTTCCAAAACAGTAAAAAGGATAAGACACAAGTGCCAGTACATGGTAGGAGATTTGAGAATTGACTGTACTTGTGTAAAATTCATCCATTGCAATTTATATGATTTAACATTATAATAGATCACCCTTATTTTGGAAAACTTTATGATTTTACCTAAATAGTTAGATATTCAGGCAATATATCAATATTACATGCAGTTGCCAAAACTTTGGTTTCTTAAAAATTTGTTGTCTCAGAAAATAATCTAAAAACTTGATTTTCTAATATAAGCCGGTCACAAAAAGACAAATTCCACTTATAGGAGGTACCTAGAGTAGTCAGATTCATAGAGACAGAAAGTAGAATGGTGGTTGCTGGGCTGGGGAGAGGGGGAAATAGGACTTGTTTAATGGTTATAGAGTTTCAGTTTTGCTAGATGAATAGAGTTCTGGAGAACAGCTGTAGAACGAGGGGAAGGTACTAAATACTACTAAACTGTATGCTCGAAAATTCCCGAGACAGTAAATTTTATGTTATGTGTATTTTACCACAACTTTAAAAAATCTAAAAAATAGTTATCTACTAAGCAGTCATAGGAGAAATTTACTGCAAACATTTATTGAGTGCCAACTCTGTTGGGCACTTCCATGCATCACCTTGTTTAATCCTCCCAACAACCCTCTGTGGTAGGTATTAATTGATCTATTTCATAGGTGAAAAGACTAAGTAACTTGCCCAAAGTCACACAAGCTGGGATTTGAGCCAGATTTATCTTTCTCCTGCGCCCTCATGCCCAATAATTAAAGATGCGTGAGTGAGATGAAAGTGTTTTGCACTGTGAACACCATCCCAAATATTCTCTAAGGTAGACTTGCCCATATTAAAAGTGACACAAGGACACAATTACTTAACTGGAATATAAAATTCCTAGAAACATTCACTGGCTTCCCCAGCTGAGGTTTATCTTACTAAACAATTAGGATTTTAATTCCCTTCCTTTCTTCCCTCCTTCCCTCTTCTCATTCTTTTTTTGTTTCAGTATTAGAGTAATGTCTACATCACGGTCACACAGAGCAGTACAACCTATGTTGAGGTAACTTATCATTAAAGTTGCCCCTGCCCGTACCATTCTTTCATTCAGAGAGGGCTGGAAAGATCTGTAAGGGACAAAGGGCTTGCCCTGCCCATTCCTCCCCTAATGTGGGGCCTGGATGACATCACATAAAAAGTCATTTCCTGCTTGGTCCTTATCTCTAATTCTGACTGAATTATTAGCCTTACTTCCTTTACTTGTGTGTAATGGAATTTAGGAATAAAAGTAAAATCACTTCCTATTGGAGTTTACACTTAGGTCCCTTAAAGTTCATGTACTTGGACGCGTTTTTTGTCCCTGGGGACCATGAGATTGTGTGATGTAGAAAAAGAACAAGCCATTAAACATGACATGCTGAAATTCAGTGAGAATCATGGATTCCTTACTCATGAATCTGGAGCTGCCTCTCCCAAAGGGAGGCCGTGGCACCGAGTGACAAATCTCTGTGTGAAAGTGTGAACCATCAAGCATATTCCTTCAGGGTCCCTGTCCCATAAGGAGGGAGAGTGGAGCCCAAATTTGTGCTCTTCATTAGGAGACCAGGCTGCTTATTCAGTAGCCACTACCAAGAGGGTGGCCTCTAAGAAGTTTACATGTAATCAGTTATAAATGTCCATAGTTAGATGGCTCTATGATCAAGAGTCAAACTAGTAAATCAACCTTCACTGAAAACCGATCATCTCCTTTACCCCCTTTGATTATCAGAAATTTTCCCTTTGTCCCCCAAAACTTATTCATTCACTGTCAAATGCTGAAATAGGGTGCTTTTAATGCAACAAATAGAGAGTGACATTTGTTGGATAGAATTAATGGCCTTGAGAATGAAAATACTCAGGGTCTTTTGAATCTTGACTTTTAAATAGACCTTGTGTGTCTTTATTATTCCCCTTATCAACAGGAAGCAGATATACAAAGGAAAGAACCTGATACAAGGCAACAAGTTTTAAAATTTATATATTTTTTTCATCAGACCATGATTATTTGGGGAAGCTTAACATCCAGCTTGGATTTTTCTGAAATGAGGTTTTTGTTTTTCTGATGATAAAATTAATACATGATAAGTAATACCTGATAAGTATAAGTATTATAAAGACAATCGCTCCCATTTATTGAGCAGTTTTCCTTTGCGGATGAAGCTCCCTGCTAAGTGCTTGGCAACAATGAGCTCATTCCCTCCTGACGGCCCTGCGGGGTAGGCACTAATATTACTCCATTTACTGGCAAAGGTGCTCAGGCACCATGAGTGAGGTAACTGGCCAGAGGGATTTAAATCCAGGTCATCTAACTCCAGAACCTGTGTTCTTAATGATAATAGAGTCTCTGGTGTTTCTTTCTGGCTTGTCTTCTAAAAATATTATAAAGGCAGAAAAATTTTGCGTTAGATTTAAATATTCTTTATACCATTTGAGTAGAATGGTCATGAGAAAGGGAGCGATAAGAAAAGGGACCATCTCCTCTCCCCTGCCTTTTAAAAAAATATTTATTTATTTTTGGCTGTGTCAGGAGGTCTTAGTTGTGGCACGTGGGATCTTTCGTTGTGGTGCATGGGCACCTCACTAGTTGTGGCGTGTGGGCTTCTCTCTAGTTGTGGCACGTGGGCCTAGTTGCCCCGCAGCATGTGGGATCTTAGTTCCCTGACCAGGGATTGAACTCATGTCTCCTGCATTGGAAGGCAGATTCTTAACCGCTGGACCACCAGGGAAGTCCCTCCCCTGCCTTTTGGCTGCACGATCTCAGGCTAGGACTCCACCTGACGCTCCCCCTTTGTGATCCATGTCGAGGTAGCTCTAACCCTGGCAGGGCTGGTTTGACCTTTGAAGAGACCCCTTGCAAGTCCACTCCTACAGTTTCCCCTATGATTTTGTATGGGTCTCATTCTTTATATTTCCCTTTCTGTTTGAAATAGCTTGAATAATTTCTCTTTTCTGGAGCTGAAGCCTGGACTTATGTGACATATCTATTATATGCATATATAATTTTTATACTTGAAAGCAGATACAGGCTTACAAATTGCTTTTTTCAACTTACTGTTTTCTCATAACTTTTAACAAATTTTACAATTAAGTGTTTACTAGTTGTATGATATTCCTTCATATAAATGTAGCATCATTTATCTTCTCTTCCTTCATTAATGGACATTTAGATTCTTTTCATATTTTTACACGTATAAATGAGTACTTTTTTTGACATAGTGCATTAGTTTTCTATTGCTGGTGTAACAGATGGCTATAGACCCGATGGCTTAACACAACACAAACTTACCTTGAAGGCTGGGAAGCCAGAAGTCCAAAATGACCCTCACTGGGCTGAATTCTAGGTGTTGGCAGGACTGCATTCATGCTGGAGGTTCTAGGGGAGGATCTGTTTCTTTGCCTTTTCCAGCTTCTTGAGGCTGCCCACATTCATTGGCTCCTGGACCCTTCCATCTTCAAAGACAACAATGGCTGGTTGAATCCTTCTTACACTGCATAACTCCGACACTGACTCTCCTGTCCCCTTCTTTCACTTATAAGACCCTAGTGATTACACTGGGTCTACCTAGGTAATCGTTGATAATCTCTCTGTCTCAAAGTCATCTGACCAGCAACCTCAGTTCCACCTGCAGCCTGACTCCCTGCCATGTAACATAACATATTCACAGGTTCTAGGAATTAGGATGTGCGGGGACCATTTGGGAGAAACATGATTCCGCCTACCACATGCAGTAATTCTGCTTTGAGGAGTCCATCCAGCAGAAAGAAGCAGAGATGCAGATAAAGGAAAATGTTAAAGCTTCTGACATGTCGAATATAATTGTACCAACTTATATCCCATTTACAAATTTAAAAAATTCCCATCTCATTCTCACCACAGTATTGCTAGCATGGAGTATTACTGTTCCTCAATGTCTTTCCAACATCGGAGATTAATAAATACAACACCCGCATGTGATAGAAAATTCAAACGGTACAAAAGAGTACACAGTGCAAAGTAAGTCTCCTGCTTACCTGTATCCTCCAGAGGCAACCACTGATGCCAGTTTTTTATATATCATTGTAGAGATATTCCATACATTTATAAGCACATGTGTAGATGTGTCCCTCCTTTTTACATAAATGGTAGTATACTGTGCACGTTCTTCTGATCTCCTCATAGGTTTTTGAAATAGGATTGGTGTGGGTAAATAAATATACTGTCTCTGATCTAGAAGTTCTATATGTTCTAAAATAGCCACAATTAAGATTTATTTTATTTTAGTGAATGATGGACCATATAGAGACCCTCTCTGTTTTTACTTACAAGCATGAGTGCATTAGGATTCCGTTTTTTGTAGGTGCAAAGGCATACTGAAAGAAGTTCAGTCTCTAAAGAGATATGCAACTCCATTATTAGATCTTAATGTTGTGTTTACACTATGAAAATGGATGGTGTGTTCTGTAATAAGAAAACAGTAGCTGTTCCAAGCTCAGAGAAACTTATAGTGTAATGTATCAAAATGTGTAATAAAGCAGATTTTTCTACTATGAATTCATATTTTTATAAAGAATTATACTGTCACCACATCTAATAATCTCTTTCTGAAACTCTCTGTAGCATTCCCCAACTGTGGTTTGGAAGATAACAGTTGTGACGGAAAAAAACCTATTATCAAAGAAATTCAACACAGCTTCCTTATATTCAAATAATAATCAGTTATAAAACAGAGAGAAAAAATACAGCATTCACAATAGTAGCAAAAATTGAACACATAGGAAAAAACATTAAACACATAAAAATAAGCTATGAAGTTTTATGAGACTATTAAAGAGGGTGAATAAATGGAGAGATATAATTTTTTTTAAAGTATAGACTCTTAAAAATAATACAACTTTCCTCTGGTCTCTACATTCAATATAAACACAATCAAAACTCCAGTAAATTTTTGAAGAAAATTATTAAAGTGATGCTAAACTTTATCTAGTAATTAAAATGTGCTATCCTAGAGGAGTACAAAAGAAATTTCTTCGACTTCTAGATATCGAGTCTTATTATAAAGTTACACTAATTACAATAGTATGATACGGAGACAGAACTAAACAGATCAATGGAACAGAATATGAAGTCTAGAAATAGATTTTAATTTTAAAGGAAACATGTAGATGCAAAAGAAGGTCCTCAAATCATTGCAGAAAAGATACCATTATTCATAAATAAATTGGGACCAATTTGCTTCCTGTTTGAAAAAAAAACAAATTATGATCCTTAAAAAATTATAAATCCTTACGATCAGATTTATTTACAAAACATAAACCATCAACATTTAAGATGAACATTTACTGGAATGTTGTTATACTCTTGGGAAAAGAAATAATTTTGCTTCTCTAGTTTTCTTCTCTAGGATTTGACAAAACATTCCATTCCACCCCACACTCTTTCTTTAGATTTGTCAAACTTGGGCAAGTACAATCAAATTTTGCTGACTTGGGAACAAAGGTGACTTAGCCTTTTTTAAGCAGAAGCATGGATTTTAGTGTGTGTGTGTGTGTATGGTGTGCTTTGGTCCTCAGGAATTGTGTGTGAGGACAAAGGTCACTGGGAAATGAACTAGAGTGAGGTTTTTCTGGCCCAGGAAAGGTTGGGGAAGAGTAGAGTGTGAAGGATCCTGTCGGAGCTGTACGTACAGTGAAGACCAAACAGAGGGAGACCTGAAGCAGGCAGAGAGTATCATATAAATTTTGAAGTAGGCAGATTTAGGGCTCTCCCCAGCCATAAACTGCCTTGGCTGGGAGATGAGGATGTTTCCCTTTGTTCTTATGAAAACGTCAGGGCAATGTGATGAACAAAAGGAAAGGCAGGGAAGAACAAAAGGAAGGTGCTGGGAGGATGTGTTTTGCTTTGCACTGCATGTCCTACTCTCTTTATAGAAACCAGAGCCACTTAAGTAGTTCACTCTAAACCACCAGAGTATCTGCTAATAGGCAAGTGAGTACAGACAAGATCACAGATTTAGCAGAAGCGGCTATTGTCTGTATTGGTGGCACCCTGGAGGATACTCGGGAAGTATCCCATGCTGGCCCAGCCTCTCAGAGCACCTTGGCACCCACTTCTTGCCTGGTGTCTTGGGGCTCCCTCCACCTCTGTGGAGGCTGCTGGGTGCCAGTTATGCCTGGGATCTCTGCGTGGAATATTCTGTGGAAGTGGGGAGTTGCTGCTGGAAGGGAATGTTGGTCCCTGGGTTTGGGAACTTCTCCTGTGTGTAATGAGTGCCTTCCTCCCTAATGTACTATTTGCTTTTAAAGTTTCCTTAGAAACCATGCATATAATACTGAACTCACCCTTGGCCCCATCCTGACACATTTTTTGTGGAAGTCACAAGAACTGTTCTTTTTAATTGTGGCCTTTTGCTTCTCCCCGCATTCCCTCGGTCTCCAAAGTGTGACCATTCAAGAGGGCCAAGGCCTCACTTGTCAAGCCAAGATTTGTGTCTGTGCTCTTGGCAGGACTTGTTGTTAACCTTTCAATACTACATCTCTGAAGGAAATGGATGTGCTCTAGTGACACACTTTATGTTAGAGACTTTGTTGGCGGTGGTAGAAATAACAGCAGTACACAGGCCTGGTTCCGTGGCATGTGTGGGCAACCCCATGCCGAGCCATGGAGATGCATGAGCTGTGCCCTTGCCACATCACCTGGTCTCCATCGGCAGGCCCTCAGTGGACGCTCCCACTTCTCTTGTTGTCCTTTCCACCTTCTCTCCACCCCAAACTTCTGCACAACCACTGCCCTCCCCATTCCCAAAGGAGGGGGAGCTCTGGGTCTGAAGGAGGACAGTGCCCACGAAAGTGCCCAAACCTCTTTTTTAGTTCCTGCTACTTCCGTATAACCCAGCCCTGAAGAGACGAGACTTAGCCGTGGGAGCGCCAAGTGACTTAGCTAAAACGAGCTTTGGTTGCAAAGTAATTTGGGTGTTGATTATGGTTATGGTACAGAGAGGCCTCCACCTTCATTACTTGTGGCTGGAAACACAACCCCCATATTTAAGTGGTACATTTTTTCTAAACAAAAAGTGTCTTCTTTTTTCCTGATTGTCTAAGTAATATGAACTCATCGTAAAAAGAATTGAGAAAATACAGAAGGGTGTAAAGAAGAGGGTATCCATCCCCACCCCTGCCCTCAAATAATCTTGGCTAACAGTTTGGGGTCAAACTTTCTAGGCTTTTCCTATGCATGCACATACATTCATACTTAAAAAAAAAATGTGACTGTACCATTCATGATGTTTTGTAAACCATCTGATCTATTGCCACACAAAACCAACCTAAAACTTAGAGGTATAAAAGAGCAACCATTTTATTACAGCTCATGAATTCTCTAGGCGAGGAGTTTGGAGTGGACATAGCTGGGATATCTTGCCTCTGCTCCATGAAGTCCAGGGCATCAGCTGGGAAAACTCAAATGGCTGGGGGTAACTGGAACATCTGGGGTCTGGAAATACCTAGAGGCTTCTTTCTTCGCTCACAGAGCTAGCACCTGGTTTGGGCTCAGTGAGATTTTGAACTCAGCTGCAGTTGTTGACAAAAGTACGTGCATGTGACTTTTCCATGTGGCTTGCGCTTCCTCACAACATGATAGATGCAGGGTAGTTGAAGCGAATGACTAATCTAATGATTGATGTCCTTATGAGAAGAGAGAAATTTGGACCCAGGCCCACAGCCACAGGGGGAGTATGCCATGTTAAGATGGAGGCAAAGATGGGCGTGACATATCTATAAGCCAAGGAATATCAGGGATTGCCAGCAACCACCCAAAGCTGGAAAGAGCCCAGGAAGGACCGCCCCCTAGAACCTTCAGAGAGAACAAGCTCCTGCTGACACCTGGATTTTGGATTTCTGTACTCTAGAGCTGTAAGAGAGTAAATGTCTGTTGTTTTAAGCCACCGAAGTTTATGACAAGTACTTTGTTACAACAGCCCTAGGAAGAAAACGCAGTTACCCATATCGACATAAATCTGCATCATAATTTCATAGTTGCACAGTAACCATAGAACGCTTAATCATCATTTACTTAATCAATCTTTGATAGGTCTAAGAAATTTCGTTCAATAATTAGCATGGGGCTTCCCTGGTGGCGCAGCGGTTAAGAATCCGCCTGCCAGTACAGGGGACACAGGTTTGAGCCCTGGTCTGGGAAGGTCCCACATGCTGCGGAGCAACTAAGCCCGTGCGCCACAACTACTGAGCCTGTGCTCTGGAGCCTGTGCTCTGCAACAAGAGAAGCCACTGCAATGAAGAGTAGCCCCGCTTGCCGCAACTAGAGAAAGCCCACCTGCAGCAACAAAGACCCAACGCAGCCAAAAATAAATAAAAATAGAAAAAAAAAAAACCGATGAAGTTAAAAAATAATAATTAGCATGAGATTATAGTCTATGCAAATAAGTGGGTGACATAATCTCTCTCACAGACTTACTTTGTTTCCTCCACAGGGGCCTAGCATTCAATACATATCAATTAATTTGTAATCACCAGCAAGAGAGTACCAGAAAATACAAAGTTTGATCACCTACAAGTATTATATTAAAGGATTCCAAATATTAAGGATATTAAGGATTTCAGGAAAGTCCTGTCCCTTCTGGAAAACTGCTCGGTTAGGTGACTGGAGGAACAGGTTAAAGCTTCAACCTAACAGAGCACTCCTATAAAACATCAAATATTTTAAAGTGAAAGTGATTGTACTACGAAAAGGTTAAATCCCATTGCTCTTTACTGATGTGATCCTTCCAGTTCCCCAGCCACAAAAGGAGTTTTAAACATCTAAGCCTCTTTGCCAAGTGTTAAGAAATGACTCAAATGTAATCCTGGCAGACGACTAAAGAAAGGTACCCTGTGCATTCTAGACCTTTTCTGCTGCTTCTTTATGACTTCTGGCTTGGATGAGGCCTCCTGTGTTTTCCTTCTCGAGTTCAGTTCTCTGTTTCTTAGCTCCATTTGTGACTTCCTCTACGCAGAAGGGCGGGCACGGGGCAAACCTGGAAGGGAACCACGGTGACCCTCCTTGTCCCTCACGGTGTCAAGTCAGAGCAGCAGGTGGAGTGCTTATTTCTGTAAATTACGAGGCTGCATGCCCTTCCAAGCTCCTCTTTTCTTTTCTTCCATAGACGACGAGTCTTCTCCAAAAGTGCCTGTAAGGAAAAAAAATAAAGCCTGTTTTAACTCTAAGATGCTTGGCAGTGCTTTTGCTATTTTCCAAAAGTCTTTAGCTTCCCTGAACACAACGGTCTGGACAACGGTTTGGAGCGCAACAAAAACTGCCCTGAATCCTTAGCTCAGTATGGAAATCCAAAGAAAATCGTGCTGCACACGTAGGTGCTCATTGAGGGCTACCTGATTGGAATGGGTTGAAATGTTCACATCTTCTGAATATCTGGGAGGTGGTGTCCTCGGGAAATGCCCCCAGAGAGACCTCCGCATTTCCCTCGGGGCAAATGGAAATGTATCTGCTACCTGGATGGAGAGTTCTTTTTGCTACTCCCAGAGGCTGAGTTCTGTGTCTGGATGGGCAGGGCCTCCCCTGGGGCTCACCACTGTGCTGGCTCCCAGCAGGCCGGAAGTCCCTCCTTGTGAGGCTGTGTTTGGGTGGGGTGGGAGGGTGAGGAGGGAGACTGGGTGCTGCACACTTGCCCTTTCTACTCCCCTGCAAATGATAGCTGAGTGTTTGTTGGGCCCCTACTCTGTATCACACCCTAGGATCAAACAGATAACCAAGCCGGCTGGAGGGAAGTCACTAAGTGCCTCCCCAAGATCTAGTCCCCTTTCTTTGCTAAAAGAGCCCTAATTTGTGTGTGTGTGGGCAGATGGAGATGACAACCTGTTCAGCGCTAGGTGATTGATTTATTCATGTTGCCAGCCTCCTGTAGAGGTGGCCACGTAACTGTTCAGAAGAATCTTGATCTTAAGGATAGCAGACTGTAGTTTCTAAGACTGGTCTCAGCAAGACTTTCAGCCCTATCTGCTCCTCAAGCCCCTCACCGCCCCCGCCCCTCCAACTTTGTCACTGCTCGATGAACTGAATGTGGTGGACGTGATCCTGTGTGACTCCTGGAGCAGGGTCATGAAAGGTGCTCTGGCTGCCACCTGGCTCTGGTTCTCCTGGGACACATGCCTTTGGAGTCCCGAGGTGTCCTGTGAGCGGTCCAACCACCCTGCAGCCGCTGTGCTGGGGGGAAAGAGCGGGGTGCCCAGTGAACCCAGCTGTCTGAGTCTCCCTAGTCCTGGTGCTGAATATCTGAGTGGACGAGTCCTAGGATGATTCCAGCCACCCACCCCCCTGCTTCGAGTCTGCCAGTCGAGGCTGTAGACAAGGTACGTCAGAGACAAGCCACCTCCCCACGTGTATAGTCCTGACCCATGGACTCCATGGGCCTCATGAGTGGTTGGTCCGTGCCACTAAGTTTTGTGGGGATGGGTTATGTAACCATAGTGACTGGAACACAAGGCAACTGTGGGTTGCAGGTATCCCTGAGGCTTGGAGTCCTCGGGATGTAGTGGTTTGGACTCCTCTCAGCAGAGTGGCCAGTGGGAATGAAATCCCTGGAGAGTTTCACAGCCCCTGATTCCCCATCTGGACTAGGTGGCTGGGTTCAATCAGAATAGACCTCAGCCCGCTGGGATCATTGGCCTTTGCCCTGATGGTACTGGTGAGGACCAAGGACAGAACAGTTTGTTGACGACTTTTGGCTGCTTCAGCACCATCCTCCCTTTCTGATCCTCAGAGTAGCATCTAATTCATCAGAGTAGCAGCATGAACTTCAAACCACGGCCGAACGACGCAAGGATCGTTCCCCTTCCTCCTAATGGGGCCGCAGCAGCCCTGGAGCCTGGTGTTTATTTGGTGTGGAGCAAATAGCTGTGTTGTTCTAAATGAGGATTCGATTCTGAGCTTGATTTTAAACCTCAGTCCTCTAACTCCATCAAGGCTAAGCCAGGACACCTTGGCAAGTCATTCATCTTCTCAGAAAGTGTTTCCCATCTGTAAGAAGGGAGATGAGAAAACCCATGCACAGAATTAGTATGAGGATGAGGAACATTTAGATGTTTCGTGAATCCATATTAAAATAGACTCTGCCCCTCTCCCACCTCCTACTGCTCTAGCAATGGCAGGAGAAAACTTAAGAGGCAATGTATTCTGGAAAGGGCAAATCGAAGCTAGCTCAGGGGAGACAGAGCAGAATCCTAGGGCTAGGACTTTGCTTTTGGTAGGGCCTCATTTTTATGGAGAAGAAAATTGGAGCCCAGAGAGATTAAGCAACTTGCCCATAGTCACACAGCTAATTTATGGGAGGGCTAGGATTTGTATTTAAGTCCTTGTTGTTCTTTCAGCCACATTAAGCTGCACAAAGTAACTCAGGAGAAGGGATGCAAGAGGTTAAAGCAGATGTAGGGATGAAGTGGGATCCTGTAAGAGCTGAGGGCTTGGCCTTCCTGAAGGCAAGTGCAAAACTGAGACAGGGTGGCTGAAGTTCTGGAAAGGCCAGGAGGAAGGGGAAGGAGTTACACATAGTTGTTTCCTTCCGTCTCCTTCTGGGTTTTGTGTGCAGGAACTGAGCAAGCGGCTACAACACCATGTGTGCTTGTTGAAACTCCCATGAATTTTGAGAGCCCATGGTGTGAAGCAAACTAGGTCAGATCCAAGCCTGACACAAAGCAGAAAGAATGCCACAGATCTGCAAGTTGTTACACAAAATGCCCTGTTTTGCTCCCAGGCTTGCTGGGTCCCACCTCCTTCCCATCTGTAATTAAAGCTCTTCAGGAGGGGCTGGGTCTATGGCTGGTGGAAAATCAATGCGGTATTTCTGGATGTCAGGTGAGCTCCATGCCTCTCAACTCTTCAACCTAAGCCCATTAATCAAGTCTGATGATTTAATTTACTTTAGGAACAAACACATCCGTTGCAAAGTGATACATCACAAACATTTCCACTTCCCAAGTGCCAGGGGAGTTAGCCCAGAGAAGAAAGGAGAATTAAGCTTTTCTCTAAACAGAAACATTCTCCCTTGTAAAACCGGAGACAGAAGATAGGATCTGAGAGTGTTGACTGGCTTCTGTGCTGGAGATGCCAATCATTTCTTCTCTGCTCCTAGGACCCACAGCAGAGGCCCCAAGGCCCCGACCACCCTGCCTCCAAAGCAACAGCTGGTCAGCCCTTGGGGAGCCCAGCCGATTCTCCAGCTGTGTGTGTACTTGGGAATAGGAAGCGATAAGCAGTGAGCTGAAAGCCATGTAGACCAAGGAGCTGAAGCTGCATTTTTGACTGATCTCCGGAGAGACCAGAATGAATCAGTTGTACAGCAGCAGCGAGAGGTGCTACTGCCCCAGGGAGAGAGACGGTGATGGAGAGAAGTTACGTGGTTGCAGATGCTTCCCTGCTGTCTGCGTGGGGCTTGCTGTACTTCCTGCTCTGGTCCTGCAAGATGTCCCTGAACGCTTAGAATAATTTCCTCCTCATTTCTATGAGCTTGAGAGGTTTCTATCTCCTGCAACCAAATGTTTTTCTTTACTAAGATGCCTACTGTGTGCAATTCCAGGCTCTCTGGAGAGAGTCAAGAATGATCAACATCGGGCTTCCCTGGTGGCGCAGTGGTTGAGAGTCCGCCTGCCGATGCAGGGGACATGGGTTCGTGCCCCGGTCCGGGAAGATCCCACATGCCGCGGAGTGGCTGGGCCCGTGAGCCATGGCTGCTGAGCCTGCACATCCGGAGCCTGTGCTCTACAACGGGAGAGCCCACAACAGTGAGAGGCCCACGTACCGCAAAAAAAAAAAAAAAAAAAAAGAATGATCAACATAAGGTAGCTAATTGATCCCTTTGAAATAACCTTCATGTCTTTTGTTCCTTCATAAGTACACCCACACTTATCTACCGTCCTGTTTCACTTACAATATCATTTAACCAGTTTATTATTTACTAATTATTCAAAGTTTGTTCATCTTTACTCTCTAACTGGACTGAAAATGGCCTGATGTCAAAAACCATGTCATATATAATTTTTGCACCCCCTAATGGTGACTGGGACAGTATCAGACATATTTTAGCCAATAATTATAACTTTTTTTTTCTTAAATAGCAAAGAAAGTGATTACAGAATCAAGAGCCAATCCAGTTATTTAATAAATGCAAATTTTACTTATTCCCTCCTTCATTCATCCATTTATCAGTCACTGGGTCACTTAATCCATCTGGTTTGAGTGGCTTGGAGTTGGAGAGCTTGGGAGAAGCTAAACCAATTCAAGCTTCCTGCAACTCCCCAAATGCAAGGTGATATAAGGGTCTAGTTAGTAGGATGCAGAGGAAGGTACGCATGTGAGGATTTTAGGAGTGAAATCAATGATACTGAGAAACTAGAAGGACTCTGGATTGGAAAGGGAAATTAATCAAAGATGGGGAACAATCTTAGATTGTTCCCAAGAGGACTCACTGGTAAGGTCCTGGGTGTAGCTAGGGTGTATGTGTGGCTGGCCTTAGGAGTATTGCAAAGTGCATTTTCCTCCCTTTCAAGAAATTATTTTTCTTGAAAAACAAAGAAACAGTAGTTTCTAACTATAGGAGTTGAACAAAAGAAATATGTTGTCCTTCTGAACAAGATATGATTTTGCATTTGCCAGATGGACTCAATAGTCATCTGTCAATAATGCATTTGTTTGTCCACATGTAGACACATTTAATTATTTAACGAGTTCATACAGTCTGGCTCAGGTTACACTGGCTAGAACACACATACACACATACACACAAAACACACACACACATACCACGCACACACAGAGTTCCAAGGTAGGCATTTGCCTGATGGGGATTATAAAACTGGTCAATAAAATAAAAAGCATTTACAGAACAGCTCTGCAAAGTACAGCTTTAACAAATGCTAGCCTCTGTCATTTCCCCTTCTTAAGCTTGGACTTACATTTGAATTTTATATTCATTTTTGAAGGATTGCCACATTTAGCAGAAGGTCTCAAAAGGGTTTTTTTTGATGGAACTTATAAAAAAAGTCTGAATTTATAGATTAAGAAAGTGATGGGCTAATTGGCTTTTCAGCAGGACTGCACTTGCTCTCTTGCTCTCTCATTTTTCTTAGGAGCCTACTTTTACAATTTATGATTTATGTTCATGATTTTTTTGCGTGTTTTATTTTGTTTTTGCGGTACGCAGGCCTCTCACCGCTGCGGCCTCTCCCATTGCCGAGCACAGGCTGCGGACGCGCAGGCCCAGCGGCCATGGCCCACGGGCCCAGCCGCTCCGCGGCACATGGGATCCTCCCGGACCGGGCCATGAACTTGCGTCCCCTGCGTCGGCAGGCGGACTCTCAACCACTGCGCCACCAGGGAAGCCCCATGTTCATGCTTTTAAAGCTCCTAGAGCCAAGCACTTGTGACTGCAGGGAACTCATGAGCAGGGCATTCTGACAAGGTAGAAGTATGACGTGTTTCTTGGGGACATTCAAAAACCAATTTCCCATGACACAGTAGAAGATAGCTTAGAACTTTTGACTTTTGCTTTGGGGGAAACTTTGCTCAAAAGTGAGTACTGACTGTCCTAAGCGGTGTGAAGCTGGGGCCAGTGGTTCCCCAGGAAAGGGCCATGCAGGGGGCTTAATGGAGGAGGTGGAACTCAGAAAGAATGCTGAGGAAGCATTGGAGCTAGGAAAGCAGAGAGAAAGGGTAAAGACCTATCAAAAAAGCTGACCCCCTAGTCCCAAGGAAGCAGAGGGTTGTTTAAAGAGTATTGTGGGAGACCAGATTAGAGCGGCCTGTTCGGCCAATGAAGGTTGTGGTGTATCTTTGTATTCCATGGCCTAGAGTCCACTTCAGTTCTCTGCTATATCCTCTCTGTGCCAAGGTGTAGTGTGAATAAACCCTGAATAAATAGAGTTATATTTGGGAAGACGAATCTGGTTTCGCTGTGTAGGGAAGATCAGAATGAGAAAGACACTAGAGGTGGGCGGTGGGGACCATTTAGGAGCAATTGTCTAGGAAAGGAGGGAGTGTTTTAGGAAATTAGCTGGGATTGCTTTCTCACTCTGGGGTTATAGATTCCAAAACAACATCATGCTGAAAGGGGAGATTTAAAGAATATGGCCTGGCCTGGGTCCACTTGGGTGTAGATGAGGATGAATGTCTCGTCTGCTTCTTCCCAGGCTCTCCTCTGCGCTGTGGGCTTACCCCCTGCTCCCAGGGCTCCCTTCTCCCTCCCTTGTACAGGGGACTGGGGTGCATGGGCAGCTTCCTGCTTACACCAATCCACAATCAACAAAAAAAGATCCCCAGTCTGGTAAAGGCTAGCAAGACTTGTGGGCAGCTGGCCATTTGGGGATCTCTTGTCCATCTTCCCTATCAAAGTCCTCCATGCGGGTGGTGGTGGTTTTATTTATTTATTTTTAAAATATTCATTTATTTATTTATGCTCCGCCAGGTCTTAGTTGCGGCATGTGGGCTTCTTAGTTGTGGCGTGCAAACCCTTAGCTGCAGCATGCATGTGGGATCTAGTTCCCTGACCAGGGATTGAACCCGGGGCCCCTGCATTGGGAGCGTGGAGTGTTACCCACTGCACCACCAGGGAAGGCCCGGGTGGTGGTAGTTTTATTTAACCCAATCTCTGTTCAGTTACTATCGCCAACATAGCAAAACATCCAACTGTCAATGCCTGTTTGGATCTAAAGATGCAGAGCATGCTGTGTTAAGAGACAAACCCAGAGACACCACCACAATCACCTCCAGCCAACACTTACTCACCAGACTGAGCTCAGGGCCATTGCCAAGGCAGTGCCATTTCCGGCTCTTTGTAAGGCATCATTCAGGGATCTGAGAGCCAAGAAAGCCAACACATTGTTCAGGTTGCCTGTGAGAGTTTGCCGAGGCCTGGGCACAGGGCCTCCATAGAAATGGGAAGTAGAGAGCTTTGTGGAGTAAAACTCAGGTCATGGCTAAAACTCTGCTTTCAAAGCTTTCAAAGCTTCTGGTCTTCTTGTTAAAAATTAGGAAAGTGAACAGGCCCCTGGAACTAGACACCTTAATCCTGTATCATTTATTATGTTTTTAAAAATCTCTTAGAAGGCAGCAGCTGCCTGTGTCTTAAATTGAAATTATTTGTGACTGGGTCAGAAATCACAAGACATCCCATGAGCATTAACTAGAAAAGTGCAGGACACAAAGTTATATGGTTTCAATGGTAACGTGTTTTTTAAAAATTTTGTGTTTATATCATTTTGTTCTAAATGTAGAATCTATTTAGAAGTTGAAAAAAGAAAAGCAAAATACATAACTTATTATCACTGGCTTTAAAAGAAAAAAACCAGCCATGATATCTGGTTGTAGGGGAGAGGGTTAGTAACGGTGCTTATGTTTCCAATCCTTCCAAATCTCATCTGTCCTTGAGAGTTTGTGGTTCAAGTCTCTTCTTTATAAAGCCTTTTCTAAAACAGCCAAATTCACCTCTTTCTTTGCTGAACAGCTATAAAAATTATAGTCAGTACCATACAATTTAGTCCTTCCTTGTAAACTGTATCATTTACCATTATATGTGCTGCTCCTGTTTCCCCCAACCAGATGGCAAGGTATTTTAGAAAGCATGGATCCTGTTATTTCCTAAAAGCTGAGCATGTTCCTGAGTGCATCAGCACTCAGTGTATTTGATCAGCACTTTTTGAAAGAAAATACTATTGAGCATCTAAGTGGGGCTCATTTCAGGAGCCAGGTCTGGCTCTGGGTCTTCCCTTTACTGCAGGGGGAAGCTCGGGCTCAGTGTGGTCCAGCTGGACATGTGGAGGTAGGTCATGATGATGTCAATCATTCCTTGTTGACAGCCACGACCGGCAGGGGGGCATACTGGTTAAGAACAGTCAGCAACCTAGGCTCAGATCTAATTTTGCTCACTTATTAGCTGTGTGGCATTGGACAAGCTACTTTACTAAATTGTACTTTCCTTGTGTATAAAATGGGAATAAAAATAGTACCACCTCATAACATTTTTTCAGGAATAAAATAAATTATGTAGAACCATATGTCCCACTTCACCAGTTGGTATGTAGGTAATGCAATTCCACCCACTGCCTCTGAATATGCCACTTGAGGGCCTACATGTCCAGATTAGGAAGGTTCATACTCCTATTCCTTCCCTGTGGACCCACTTCCAATGACCAGCCTGGAGATACAGAAGTGCCTACTTTGTCTCAAGGGCTAGCCCTGGATCTACTCACCTTGCTGGGGTTCCAGGCTTCAGATGACCTCATCTGTAGCCATGCTGCTGCCAAAGCATGATGATGGCAACCCATTGCAACCTGGGCGATCCGGAGCAGCTGTGCTCCCTTCTCAACTAGGAGGGAGGCTGTTTCTGGTTTCCTGATGTTACAATTTTTTAATAGAACTTCCCCTAATTGCTGGAGTTTACTCTGGATCAAGGGGAATAATCAATCCATATATAACCCCCAATGGCTTATGGAGCTAAGAGAGGAGGATACCTCACCTAAAAGTTTCATCTGGTCTAAGGTAAAAAAAAGCCATAATTTCAGTTTCAATCAAGTCTTTGTGTAGCTGGAGCCTGGCCATAGGGGTTTGTGGCCTTGTTATTTGAAAGGATTAATAATGGGCCAGCCACCATGTTCTTGGTTTGGAAGAATCAATATTGTGAAAATGACTATACTACCCAAAGCAATCTACAGATTCAATACAATCCCTATCAAATTACCAGTGGCATTTTTTTTTACAGAACTAGAACAAAAAACCTTAAAATTTGTATGTTGACACAAAAGACCTCGAATAGCCAAAGCAGTCTTGAGGGAAAAAAAAACAGAGCTGTAGGAATCAGACTCCCTGACTTCAGATATACTACAAAGCTACAATAATCAAGACAATATGGTACTGGCACAAAAACAGAAATATAGATCGATGGAACAGGATAGAAAGCAGAGATAAATCCATGTACCTATGGTCAACTAATCATTGACAAAGGAGGCAAGGATATACAATGGAGAAAAGACAGTTTCTTCAATAAGTGGTGCTAGGAAAATGGACAGCTACATGTAAAAGAATGAAATTAGAACACTCCCTAACTCCATATACAAAAATAAACTCAAAACGGATTAGAGACCTAAATGTAAGACCGAACACTATAAAACTCTTAGAGGAAAACATAGGCAGAACACTCTTTGACATAAATCACAGCAAGATTTTTTTGATCCACCTCCTAGAGTAATGGAAATAAAAACAAAAATAAACAAATGGGACCTAATGAAACTTCAAATCTTTTGCAAAGCAAAGGAAACTACAAACAAGACAAAAAGGCAACCCTCAGAATGGGAGAAAATATTTGTAAATGAATCAATGGACAAAGGATCAATCTCCAAAATATATAAACAGCTCATGCAGCTCAATATTAAAAAAACAAACAACCCAATCCAAAAGTGGGCAGAAGACCTAAATAGACATTTCTCCAAAGACATACAGATGGCCAAGAAGCACATGAAAAGCTGCTCAACATCACTAATTATTAGAGAAATGCAAATCGAAACTACAATAAGGTATCACCTCACACCAGTTAGAATGGGTATCATCAGAAAATCTACAGACAACAAATGCTGGAGAGGGTGTGGAGAAGAGGGAACCCTCTTGCACTGTTGGTGGGAATGTAAATTGATACAGCCACTATGGAGAAAAGTATGGAGGTTCCTTAAAAAACTAAAAAAAGAATTACCGTATGATCCAGCAATCCCACTACTGGGCATATACCCAGAGAAAACCATAATTCAAAAAGACACATGCACCTCAATGTTCATTGCAGCACCATTTACAATAGCCAGGACATGGAAGCAACCTAAATGCCCATCGACAGACGAATGGATAAAGAAGATGTGGTACATATATATAATGGAATATTACTCAGCCATAAAAAGGAAATTGGGTCATTTGTAGAGACATGGATGGATCTAGAGACTGTCATACAGAGTGAAGTAAGTCAGAAAGAGAAAAACAAATATCGTATATTAACGCATATATGTGGAACCTAGAAAAATGGTACAGATGAACCGTTTTGGAGGGCAGAAATAGAGACACAGATGTAGAGAACAAATGTATGGACACCAAGGGGGGAAGGTGGCCAGGGCTGGGGTGGTGGTGGGATGAATTGGGAGATTGGGATTAACATATATACACTAATGTGTATAAAACAGATAACTAATAAGAACCTGCTGTATACAAAGTTAATAAAATAAAATTAAAAAAAAATAATGAGCCAGCCTTTTGAGCACTGAGGGCCTATGGGGGCTGGTTTGGGATACAGAAATATCAACAGAAACAGCAAGAACAACAATAAAAAGCTGTCCCTAGCTTTTCCACAGGTAGGGGAATCGTTACAGATTATATGGCACTTAGGAAAAATGTTTCTCTTCTTTAGAACTGGGAGCTTTATGTGTGTGCTCCAGTAGCTAACCACCAGAAGAACGAGGGTGCCCAGCTTTTCCTCACACGAGTGGGTTGTTTTGGAAGGTGACCAAACCCCAAGTACTAAGACCCATCCCAGGCTGTGCTGTGGAAATGCCTCAGTTACTCGAGACCATATTTCCTGGGCCAGACAGGCCAGGCTGGGAGGCTGGCACATTTCTTCGATTATGTACCTGAGCCTTTGTTAGAAGGTAAAGCAGTCATATGATGATCTACATTTCCTGACGAGCTTCCTGCTTTCTACTTGGGAGACTGCCTGGGGAATTGGCCACACAGGATCAGGCAGCAGAAAGGCTCAAAGTTTGTGCATCCTTTTGTGCTGGGTGGGTGAGGTGGGGTGGGAGCCAGAGGCTTCGTTCCACGCTCTTGGTCTTCTGTCACACTGGCCTCTGTGATCTTAAGTAAAAGGGACATGGAGGCTTCCCTGGTGGCGCAGTGGTTAAGAATCTGCCTGCCAATGCGGGGGAAATGGGTTCAAGCCCTGGTCTGGGGAGATCCCACATGCCGTGGAGCAACTAAGCCTGCGTGCCTAGAGCCCGTGCTCTGCAACAAGAGAAGCCATCGCAATGAGAAGCCTGCGCACTGCAACGAAGAGTAGCCCCTGCTTGCCACAACTAGAGAAAGCCCATGCGCGGTAACGAAGACCCAACACAACCAAAAATAAATAAAGAAATAAATAAAGAAATATTTTTTTAAAAGGGACATGGGACTTCCCCTGAGTTAGATGACCACTGTGAGTGATTTGCTGAGCCCAGCTTGTGAGGGATTGGTAGGAGAATATCCCTAGAGTGAGGGACAAATTATTTAGTAAGGATGTGAGTGTAGCAGGAGCATAAACAAAGGTCTCATGACCTGGGACTCTGGAAATGGCCAAGTTTTGTGTCAGGCTGTAAGTTCTTTTACACTGTAATGTCCTTCAGCCACTCCCAAACCCTTCACTAGTAACTATCTACATCTACAGTCTGGCTGTGGGGAAATAAGGGACAGAGCTGGTCACGGGGCGTAGCTTGCCCATGTCACCCGTCTGTGAGGCCAGCAGCAAATCCAGGGGAAGCCAGGGCTGGAAGGAGCCTATGATATAGAAGCGTAGTGGTGTGGCGCGTGAACAGACATATATGCATGTGGCGCAAATAGAGCGGAGGAAGGGACCCTTGCTGGGGAAAAAGGAGGGGACTTTGTAAGGTGATGGCCAACTATTTTGACTGCAGTGCCTCTTCTGGTGGGGAAGCTTGTTCCAGGTGGTAGGGTTGAAGCCTCCCCCATCCAGACAAATGGTCCCCTTGGGTATCCAAATGCTAGTGGAACAGCCAACCTACTCATCCAGTCAACCTCTACTCTCATAGTGAATTTTAAAAATCTGAGAACCCACTGCCTTACCCTGTCAACAAGTTTTGGTCTAGGCTATTGTAGCCCATCCAATATTTTTAACAATTTTAAGTCTAAAAAAAGAAAAGAAGGGAATTGTTGGTTCTTATGTTAAAATTGGCACGTAAACAGTGGTTAGGGAAGCAGTTAATAGTAATAACAAGCCTGGTCAAACCAAAGATACAATCTATTACTGTCTTGCCCTAAAAAAGAGTAGCTCTTATGAGGACAAAGGGCTGTTCTCCAAAATGTTCATACCTCTGTAGATGGAAGACTGTTTATAACTTCTAAGAGACAAAAAACAAAACTAAAACAATAAAACTCTTACTGTGCTGTCTCTACACGGTGCCTACTACATGCACCTGCACGCCGTGTGCCTTCTTTATTGGTGTTGCCAGGGTTCCAACCTGTTTTATTGTGCCCTTCCTTGCTCCCAGAGTCTCCCGCTCTCTTTCAGACCAGTGAGCGATGAATATTACTGTGGGTAACATCACCACTTATTGAGAGAGAAGGAATACAGCTCCGTACTTTCCATTCATGTCAGAGCCAGAGGCTGCAAGTTTATCCCCTATACTCATTCTCTGCTTCTTGTGCACATTAATAAACCTCCCATTGTTATCGGGCACATGGCCCCTAGGGGACAGTTTGCATGTCCCTGCTTCCCTTGCAGCTAGGCATGGCCATGTGACTTCATTCTGGCCAATGCATTGGGAACAAATGTGATGAGTCCATCAGCCAGGATGTGCCCTTAAAGGGAAGGAGTATGCCCTCCTTTGCCCCTTTCCCTTTCATGGTAGAGGGCCCCTTGGACTATTTGTAAGAAGGCAATCTGCTAGGGATGCAAAGCAGCAAAATCCAGGGAACCTGGGTTCCTGACACCAGCACCCAGTGTCCTACACTTCCCCTTGTTTCACAGCACACTGTCTCAGAGATTTCTTCACAGTATCCCTAGGCCAGAAAGAAAGGCTTAAAAATTCTATTTATTAAGTAGTTGTATCCAAATAATTTAATATGTACTTAGGTCCTAACAACATAGACACCACCTGAAAAACCAGTACAAATAAAGATACTCTTATTTCATTCTTAAATAACTACCATCACTTACTAGTGAGATGTGTGCATCTGTGGGGCACCACACAGGTTCTCAAACCTTGGATTCAGATTGGGCAACGGTACCATCTTTTACTTGTATTTTATCAGAACAACTGATTACCACAATCTGGGTGGCTTAAAACAACAGAGATTAATTCCCTTATAGTCCTGGAGGCCAGAAGTTGGAAATAAGGAAAAAGTAGGATTATGCTTCCTCCAGAGGCTTCTAGGGGAGATTCCATTCCTTGTCTCTTCCAGTGTCTGGTGGTTTCCTGGATCTGCAGTTGTATCGCTCCGATCACTGCCTCCATGGTCACGTTTCCTCCTCCTCTTCTCTGTGCCCGTCTCTCCTCTGTGTCTTTTAGAAGGACACCTCTCGCTGGACTTGGGACCAACTCCTAGTTGAAATTCAGTGACAAAGGCTGGAACTGTTGGTCAACTTTATTCCTGTCTCACATTTGTTGGCAACAGGTGATACTAAAATCATGGAGAGTTTAATAGCAAACCTCCTGAGGCAGTTTGAAGAAAGAGCAAAGAGAACTGGCCCATGGAGCAGGCAGCAAGGGACCGTCAGGCTGGCCTCACTTGCGTGAGGGGCTGACACTGTCATCTCAGGCTTGCAGGGGCAGGTAGCAAGGGCCGGGGGAGGAGCCTATCCCCGGTGCAGGGCTTTGTCCTAGGTCCAAAGAGGGGCTTTTCTCAGCAGTATGCATTGCACCCAACTTTGGTCAGGAGTCAAGAATTGCGCAAAGCAATCACTGTCTCTGGATGCAGGGAGAAGAGATAAGACACAAGCAGACAGCCTCCAGAAAACTGAAGGCGAGGAGGGGTGAGAAAGAACCTGTGACTCGTCAGTGATTCAGAAGAATCAGTTAACGGCCATGTTCCTTTTTTTTTCCTCTTAACTGAATGTTGTCAGCTTCAGTTTTGATTTCAGAAAGCAAGATAGATCCTCGGCCTTCTCTCAAAGTGTTTTTGCTCCTCTCCACCTACCTACCACCCCAACCAGGATGCATGTCAGAGCGATTAAGTTGAGAAGGTGACACTCCCCAGTGCGATGCTTCTATCAGTGGGCGCCCTCTTCCCCTCCTCCTTCCCAAAGCTTTGGGCTGCTAGACTGGCCTTGTGGTTGGAGTAGGTGGCAACCAGTAGCTGGAAAGGTCTCTGACCTCCACCTCTGACCTCTGTCCCTTCTCTTTCCTGGGTCATGCCTATAGCACTGCTATTGGAGAAGGCCATTCCAGAATCTTGGTCTTCCCCTTTTAAAATGCAAATGCCTGTGAAAAAGAGGATACAATCATTTACCCAGTTTAAGACTTCTCTTAGGATGTTGCCTAATTTAAAAAGAAACTGTGTAGCAACATGAATGAGTTTATTAGAGGCATCTCTGCCTGAGGGCCAGTGCTCTCTCTTTCCTCCACTATCTCTACCAAAACGACTCTTCAGGAATTAGGAGAGCATTCCTGATGGACATGAAGGGTCCTGGGACAGGCTGAAAGCAAGCAAGCAAGCAAGCAAAGGCCTTCACTTTGGAGCTTTGTTCAGGGCTGGCCTGTTTGGCTAATTTGGTTGTTGTTTGCCCTCCTTAGGACAACAAGCAGGAAAGAGCTCTTCCCCCAACAGTGAGAGATAGTGGAGGCTGGATGATTCATAAGTGAAGTCAAGTTCACATTCACTCTGTCCCAGGGCAGTGGAGGCCAGCTGTAGGAGAGTGTTCCAGCTTAGGGGCCAGATGTCCTGGGTTCTAAGACCTTCTGCAGCCACCAACTGCCTGTTCTATGGTCACAGTCTACTTTCTATGTCTCACTTTTATCTGCAGTTGGGGCAGATAACACCTACTCTGTCCTCTGTACAGATTTTTATGGGACTGCTGCCATCACAGTGAGGAGCTTCTAATAGGAATGGCTGTGCCCCTTCCCCTCCCATTCCTGCAGTGGCGACCTGAATAGTGTGTACTTGGGTATGAATGAATAGCTGGAACCGGTGACTGGAAACAGCCCTAGATCAGACTCAGGTGAGTAGGTCAAAAGGGGATGAACTATGGAAACTTCCTATTATCCATCCATCATCTCTGTATCTATCTGCCTGTGTATATATGTATGTACACATGTATGCATGTATGTATTGGGTTGGCCAAAAAGTCCGTTCGGGTTTTTCTGCTCTTCCAATGCTATGGAAAAGCCGGAACGAACTTTTTGGCCAACCCAATATGGATTGTCTCTCTCAATGCATTCATCTGACACATATGAACTGGGTACTCAGGCACTCTGAGGCCCTTTGTATCTCTCCTCTGGGCCTGAGCACTTGCTAGGCTCTAGCAGTGAGAGAGCCTGAGGGCAGTCTTTGTTTTAGCCCTTCCTTTGGGACATCCTGGCAGGCATTTCTGTCCTTATAATTTGACCAGAACCTACATGTGGCCTGGGGGCAGGGAGCAGCCTGGCCCGACAGGAGAGTTCTGAGCACCCTTCTGTCCTGTTCCTATTAGAGAGCCTTTGCTCCAGGACACTTCGTAACCAGTAACTGGCAGCAGCAGAAAGGACTGACAGGGGAGGAGAGATGGCAGATGAAGTTCACCTGGGGTCATCCTCCCACTTGGTTTCCACCTCTGCCTTCTGCTCCTCTTGACCTTGACCTTCTCACTCTGCTCACTTCCTTCTCACTCATCTGTCAGCTGAGACGTGGTCCACTTCCCTCTTCCCTCATCTGCCTGCTCCAGCAGGAGGTAATAAAGGTGACACATGATTGGGAAAAAGTTGCACACCAGTTTTTACTTTTTTGGCTGTGCCACTGGCTTGCAGGATCTCAGTTCCCCAACCAGGGATCGAACCTGGGCCCTGGCAGTGAAAGCCCCCCAAGCCCTAACCACTGGGCCACCAGGGAATTCCCTGCAAACAATTTTTTTTTAAAACATCTTTATTGGAGTATAATTGCTTTACAATGGTGTGTTAGTTTCTGCCGTATAACAGAGTGAATCAGCTCTACGTATACATATATCCCCATATCCCCTCCCTCTTGCGTCTCCCTCCCACCCTCCCCATCCCCCCCCCAGGTGGTCACATAGCACAGAGCTGATCTCCCTGTGTTATGTGGCTGCTTCCCACTAGCTATCTATTTGACATTTGGTAGTGTGTATATGTCCATATCACTCTCTCACTTTGTCCCAGCTTACCCTTCCCCCTTCCCGTGTTCTCAAGTCCATTCTCTACATCTGTGTCTTTATTGCTGTCCTGCCCCTAGGTTCTTCAGAACTTTTTTTTTTTTAGATTCCATATATATGTGTTAGCATACGGTATTTGTTTTTCTCTTTCTGACTTACTTCACTCTGTATGACAGACTATAGGTCCATCCACCTCACTACAAATAACTCAATTTCGTTTCTTTTTATGGCTGAGTAATATTCCATTGCATATATGTGCCACATCTTCTTTATCCTCAAACTATTTTTTTAAAGAAAAAAGAGCACATTGGAAACTAGGGATTTGGAGACAGATTTTGGGTGTGGTTTCAATGCACGGCTGGAGTTTTATAAAACTCCCTATATTCTCTGTCTAACTGTGAGCCAAGTTTCTGAATCCAGCATTTCCTTTGGTTAGACAGTAATCTTACTCACCCTCCTCACACCCAAGACTTAGTGCTCCTCAAGTGAGCAAAGCCCCCCAAGAATCACGGCCCCACTAGAATGGCCTTCACCTGAGGCAGAGCCCAGGCAGTGATAAAGCCTTAAGAAGTTTTTTAATGTGGGGAGATGCAGAAATGGAGGGGCGATTGAGGATCTATAATCGAAGGTTGACCTGAGGCCGCCTGTCTGGGAATCACGCAGGCAGCAGACTGTGGAGGCAGGACCTGGGTGAAGGCCAGTGGCCCCGATGCAGAGGGCAGGAGAGAGCTGGGAGGGTTGGTGGAGCCACTGGGAAAATAGTTGTAGTCTGGCAGCCTTTTGGAGCCTACTGTTGTTGAGATTCTAGGAGGTTTCTCTTATCCTCCTTTGTTTTGAAAACTGCTGGCTGAAACAAAGAGTGTTCCTAATAGTAAAGGAGGCTGACAGAATTTGGGGAGAAAATCCATGGAAATGGTTCCAGGTACCAGGGGCGTTTTTACTTGGGTTTTGCCATCCCCATGTAGTGACCCATTACTATACATAAAGTGCAATGTGCAGTGTGTGTGTAATTTATTATATATTATACAGAGTGGTAAAATGTATTAGTTATCTGTATATGGCATATATAATCAGAATTACCAGGCTCAGAACTACTTGAAAGTCATTAAAATTTTTATTCCAAAGAACATTACTTGAAATTTTAGGAAGTCTTGGGATATCAGAACTTGTATTTTATCTGAACCAAAGACTCAGCCAGCATGCCTCAATTCTCAGAGGCAGATGATGTAATTTAATGGATTTCTCAGTTGATCCTGCTTCCTTTAGTCCTGGCTCTGGCAAGTGCTAGAATCCAGAAATCAAAGGGAGAAGGATGAGAGAAAAAGTGAGGCAGAGATGCCGAGGAGGCACTGGCATGTGGGCCTCAGGGGGCCTTTTCTTTGGCTCCCTAAAAAGCCAGGGAAAAGCCTTCCATTCCTCCTAATCCATAATCATCAGCCTGAATCTAGAGAACTCAACTGAGAAAACCAAACTGTAAGCAAATAATGGGGATTTATTGATACTTCAGCTCTACAAGTATTTATTGGGTGTCTTCAGTGTGTTAAGTGCCGAGGTTACACAGATGATGAGACCTAGCCCTGCCCTCAGGTAGTTTGCGATTGATTTAAGAGTATAAAGGAGACAGAACACTAACAATTGCTGAGGACCTGCTTCATTCATTCACTCAGCAAAAACTTCTGAGTGTCCGTTGTGTACCAGAATTGTTTTAGGTGCTGGGAATGCAGGGAGGGAAAAGACAGATGTGATCCCTGCTCTCACGAAGGTTTCATTTCAGTGGAGCAGACACACAAATGCATTTTAAATATGCCAGGCTGACAGTATGGTGGTTTCTCAAAAAGTTAAACATAAAATTACCATGTGATCCAGCGACTTCACTTCTAGGTATAAACCCCCAAAGAATTAAAAGCAGAGACTTAAACAGATATATATGCACCCATCTTCATAGCAGCATTATTCACAGTAGGCAAAAGGCGGAAACAGCACAGTGTCTTTTGACGCATGAATGGATAAATGTGGTATATACATACAATGGAATATTATCCAGTCTTAAAAAGGAATGAAGTTCTGACACATGCTACAACGTGGATGAACCTTAAAAACATTACGCTAAGTGAAATAAGCCAAACACAAAAGAACAAATATTGTATGATCCCACTTTATATGAGGTGACCTAGAGTAGGCAAATTTGTAGAGACAGAGTGCGTAATAGAGGTTACCAGGGGCAGGGGAGAGGGGTGATGGGGAGTTACTGTTTAATGAGTGCAGCAATTCTGTTTGGGAAGATGAAAAAATCTTGGAAATGGATAGTGGTGATCCTTGTGCAACACTGTGAATGTGCCTAATGCCACTGAATTGTATACTTAAAAAAAGTTGAGGGCTTCCCTGGGGGCGCAGTGGTTAAGAATCGCCTGCTAATGCAGGGGACATGGGTTAGAGCCCTGGTCTGGGAAGATACCACATGCTGTGGAGCAACTAAGCCCATGCGCCACAACTACTGAGCCTGCACTAGAGCCCATGAGCCACAACTACTGAGCCCATGTGCCACAACTACTGAAGCCCGCATGCCTAGAGCCTGTGCTCTGCAGCAAGAGAAGCCACCGCCATGAGAAGCCCACGCACCGCAACAAAGAGTAGCCCCCGCTCGCCACAACTAGAGAAAGCCTGCGCACAGCAATGAAGTCCCTATGCAGCCAAAAATAAAATAATAAATTTTTTTTAATGGTTGAAATGGTAAATTTTATATTATGTATATTTTACCACAATAAATAAACTAACAAACAAAGAAACAAAAAAAAGATGGCCTTTCTGAGGAGGTGCTATCTAAGCTAAGATTTGCACATCAAGAATAGGAAGCAAACAACAGGCAATCAGAAGGAAAAGCATACCTGGAAGATGGAAACAACCATCGTGTTTCTAAACTATTAGGCATGTACACACGTTCCTTCTGAGAGTTACTTGTGTACCTAAGTGGGAGGATAACAACTAAAATAGAGGTAGGTTTAAGAATATAGAGAAGGAGGAAATACATTCTGACTCAGAAATTTTGAGATGGATTTATGGAGGTAGTGTTTTACTTGGGACTTAAGCCATAGATAGAGATTCATGGGGAGAAAGGCTGAGGAAAGTGTTCCGGATGGAAGGAGAAGTATGAGCAAAGACTCAAAGTTGGAGTTTAGACATTTTTTTTTTTTTTTTTTTTTTTGCGGTACACGGGCCTTTCACTGCTGTGGCCTCTCCCATTGCGGAGCACAGGCTCCAGACGCGCAGGCTCAGCGACCATGGTTCACGGGCCCAGCTGCTCCGCAGCATGTGGGATCTTCCCGGACCGGGGCACGAACCCATGTCCCCTGCATCGGCAGGCAGACTCTCAACCACTGCGCCACCAGGGAAGCCCTAGACATTTTTAAAAAAAGATTTCATTTGAAGGTCTTAGAAAAATGTGGCTGTACGTTTCACAGCGAACCAATGATGTATGTGTGTATGAGTCATATAGCAGTCATCATCCAAGAAGTCGATTTTGTGTGTGTGTGTGTGTGTGTGTGTGTGTGTATGTGTGTGTGTGTGTTTGGCTTGTCACATGGCTTGCGAGATCTTAGTTCCCAGGCCCTCAGCAGTGAGAGCGCTGAGCCGTAACCACTAGACACCTTGGTGGTGTCACTATTTTCTTTTTTTTAATAAATTTATTTATTTATTTTTGGCTGCATTGGGTCTTTGTTGCTGCGCGTGGGCTTTCTTTAGTTGCTGCGAGCGGGGGCTGCCTTTCGTGTGGTGCACAGTCTTCTCATTGCGGTGGCTTCTCTTGTTGCAGAGCACAGGCTCTAGACGCGCGGGCTTCAGTAGTTGTGGCACACTGGCTCAGTAGTTGTGGCTCGTGGGTTCTAGAGCGCAGGCTCAGCAGTTGTGGTGCATGGGCTTAGCTGCTCCGTGGCATATGGGATCTTCCCAGACCATGGCTCAAACCCGTGTGCCCTGCATTGGCAGGTGGATTCTTAACCACTCCGCCACCAGGGAAGTCCATTGTCACTATTTTTCATTTTAGTCATTCTGATAGGTGTGTGGTGATATCACACAACCTCTACGACGGTATTAATTTTCAAAAAAGACAGAAAGAGCCACAAATCGGTTCTGTCTGCCCCAACCTGCAAAAGAATCAAACTCAAGCCGCTTGACTGGATTGTTACAACGCTGGTTGAGGCAGCGTCTCTGGAGCAGCCCATCGTGAAATGGGGATCCTCAGCTTTGATTATCAGAGACAGTTCTCACCAGGAGCCACTATGAACAAGGAGTCTGCTTGTACTTATTCTTTAGTCATTACTTAATATTGTGATTATTACTATTATTGGCAGTAATGAGACATTTCTAATAAGGACAGTCCAGGTTACTGTCTTGGTGGAAGAGCAATTGATGAGAGGATTCTTTTCTAATTTCTCCTCTTGGAAGCTGGGATTTTAAACTTGGGCCTTATTGGCAAATGCCCTGGGGTTTATGTGTGTCATAAATACCAGAAAACAAAACAATGTCCTCTTAATTTCAAAGGTGCAAGGAGTGGTGAATCACGTTTCTGTTTTTCCCAGAGCCCTGTGCCATGGTCCCTCTTCCTTCTCCTGTCCCTGAACACTGGCTGTGACAAAGGCTGTCTTTGTTACAGTTTTCGCCAGGGCAAGCACTGCCTCTGGGGAAGGTGATGGAAGCCATCTGTCATCATTTTGCTCAGTCAGTGACATTCCACACACCAGCGTTTCTCGGGCCCCAGCCACTGGTTTCCCTACCCGAGAGCTCCTAATCCAGGCCTACAGTCAGAGAATTTTGCTCTTCCCCTTATCGTCTCCCCCCACAAAGAAACTTCCATTATGGGATGAACATTCCTGGCCTTGACAACTAACTAGTTAATGGGGTAAGGGGCCTGTAATGTGGCAAGGGTTATAATGACTAGAGCTTGGGATGGGGGTTGGTCAGATGCCTTCAAGGGCAGGTGGGTAACTGTGTGATGCAGGGCTGTACCAGAATTGGGAGGGCTGAGGAGAGCCAATGGCAAATTGAGGAGCAGCAAAAGCCCCCAGAATTTAAATTTGATTCAAAATGCTTGTGTTTGCAGCTTGCTGCCCTGGATTAAAGTGTTAATCTCTTTAAGGAAAGCAGAAAAGTGGATCTTTAAAATCCTGCTCAGAATCAGATCAGTAAGAGAAAAGGACATAGCCCTGTTTCAATCATCCAAGTTTGTTTTGTTGAGGGGAGGGGCTGTAAGCGATGATGAGACTGTGAGTGGGGGAAATTTCTGGCCTTCTTTTGAAAGTCCTGTTAGGGCTAATGAGGTGTCCTTAGAAAAAGAAATGCTCCTCCTGCAGGAAAAATTGCCAAGGACATTGAGGTTAAACTTTGTTAAGATAGTGGAAGGCAGCCCTGCCAGCCCACTGGCCATCATGATTCTCAAAGCTTAGAGCTGTTATATATATGAATAGACACAAAAACAGGAAGGAAAAAGAGCTTGAGAGCTGGTATCTGTGATCTTCTTTTGCATCTGGGACTAGAAATAGAAAATAGTTCTTGTTGTTTTCTCTGGAAACAACAAGAGAGCCTCACCCTGATAAGACCAATAGAGAGATAAGAGAGGTTTATGGAATTTAGTAGGGTTGGGAGCCTTAGGACTAATTGTCTAGATTTTAAAGGGTTTAGAGTAAGATTTATGGCACAAGGTCAGTGAATACTGAGATAAAATGGGTTATACTGAGATAAAATACTACTTGTATAACATAGATCTTATTCCTTCTAAGAATTCATAAACAAGGAAAAATAATGATAAAGATTTAAAAGACATAGACACTAAAACTAAAATTACTTGAGCATCTCCTCTCTATCAGGCTCTGTCTTGATCTTCATAACAATCCTTAGAAGTAGGTATAATTACTCCCATTTTACAGATGAGGACACTGAGGGTCAGAGAGATAAAGAAACTTGTTCAAGTCACCCTTTCAACCAACCAGTAAATGACTCTAGGGACCTGGTCTTTCTACTTGGATTTTTATGGAAAAAAACAGTATGGATGGAGTAGATATTCAGGCCTCTGGGACTTCAGTTAGAAAGGCTTGGGAAGAAGCCTGACCCATGTTGGATCTATGCTGGTCTCAACCAACCAGGTTGATTCTATGTTCTGAACCAAAGGTGGAGTAGGTAAGGGGACTTCCCCTGCAGTCCAGTGGTTAAGACTCTGCCTTCCAATGCAGGGGGTGTGGGTTCTATCCCTGGTCGGGGAACTAAGATCCCACATGCCGTGCGGTGCAGCCAAAAATTTTAAAAAACAACAAAAAAACAAAACAAAGTTGGAGTAGATAAGAGATTGCTGTCTCACATCTGGATGCCCACTAGGCAAAGAGCAAACCCGGAGCAGGATCTAGAAGGTTCTTTATTGTCTAGTTCCCGGCTACAGTTCTAGCCCATCCTCCCCATCAGGTGCCCCATGTGTGTAACTTCTCAAGACTCTGTGCTAGGCCTGCGCTGTTTCCCTTTGCTGGGTGTACCCCGAATCTGCCTGATTGATACATTCCTACCCATTTAAACAAACTCAGCTTCAGCCATCTCTTCTGTGAGGATATTCTGTCCTTACCCCCTCACTTCCCATCTGCCAGATAGAATTAGTCACTCTCTTGTTTGTGTCCTCAGAGCTCCGTTACATACTTCTCCCAAGAGGCATTGTTGCTTTGTACCACGATGTGTGTGTGAGTCTGATGCAGTCTTAAGAGATCTGTTATTAAAGACTTCTGAATATACAGTGCTGTCTTATGTGTGTGCCACCTAGTTCAGGTTCTAACCAAATGTTTCTGGACTCTAATCAAGAATGTATAATATAGAGGCAAAGAACTTCTGTTATTCACATCTCCATCAATATGGGTACTTTGCCAATTAGCATAGTTTGTGTCAGAATTTTTTTTTTTATTGGTGAAATTGGTGGCATTTGATTAACATGATGAAAGTTAGAAACGGGATCTCCTTGATGAATATAAAGATATTCAAGATAAGTGCCTAAGTTAAAATAGTTTAGAAACCTTCCATTCGTGCATGAACAGGATATACACATTCAGCTAGAATTATAGCCTGTACCCTTAGAATGCTGCCTGAGGTAAGACTTTACTTGGTTTTGGGTCCAGCCATGAACTTTGGAGGATTCTAGTTGCCCCATGGTGGCTATACTGGTGACAGGATCCTGCCTCTGGAATTCTGGTAATTGTTTTGAGAGAACCTTGCATGCGAGGTTGCATAATCTTCGTATTAGTAGGTGTCTGTAGGTGCAGCGGAATTTTGCCGGTGGCTTGCTTTGATCACGATCAGGTAACACAGTTGTAGAGGAGAGCAGCTGACCCTTGATTTAACAATTCCTGGATGGCTCCCATTTTAGCACCAGTAATCCTGCTCAGGTCAGTTTGCAAGACCCACTCACTAGAGTGTGAGTTTCTCAAGGGCAGAAACTTACCTAATTTATGGAAGTATCTGTGAAATGTCTGAAAGTGAAAGGCATCTGGGAGATGGAGTTTAGATGTCAAAATATGAGCATTTCAGGGAAAAACGGCAGAGCATAGTGGAACTGAGAAAATGCAGGACCCATGATTGCCATGCTTAAAGGATGGTTCTCTCCCCAGGGCCTGGTTCTGAATTGCGCACCCAGTGACTGAGGACCCAAGCAGCCTCCATAGGACACACCTTACGAACTACTAAGATCCATATAGATCATATTCTTTGAACTAAGGAAATGACTGGGGACTCTCGAAGCAGGGCTCCCTGCTCAGAATCACCTGGGGCGCTTGTCGCAAATGCAAATTCCTCATCACTTTCCAGACTGCCTGAATTGGCACCTGTTCCTGTGGGTCCCAGGTGTCTCAAGTTTTAGCAAGTTTTCTAGAGGTTCTTATATATTTAATAGCAATGACCTTAACAATTCAGGGGGAATAAAGAAGAGCTACTACATTACAGAGTCACAGTGATTGTAAAAACGCATCTCGATGCAGAAACATTAAAATGTGGGTGAAATGTGCATCATGGAATAAAAACAAAACAGCATCACATTTTCCTAGATGACACATTTGTATTTTAACCAGGCCCTCACTGCCTAAATGAAGATGAGGTAGACGTGAGGCTTCTTTATCTGTCCTGGAGCGAGCCAACGGGGGATGTTTGGGGGCTGGGAAACCTCTCCAGGGCCCTTCCAATCACATTAAGCTGGCTGTATTTTTGAGTAGCAGACTCCCTTTGCCCTGCACCCCATGTCCTTAGACAAGAAGGAGATCTCTTCATTTCGAGATTTAAATATTGAGGCATAGAATGAGAGTAAACGACCCTGCCAAAGGCCCCTTCTCAGAAAGTCAGTGATCAGGCAAAACGCAGGAGCAGCGTTCTGACTCCTGATGAAGCCACAAGGCCTCTCCTTCCCGTAGGCTGTAGCACAAAGCCTTTCAACAGGTGAATTCCCGGCCTAAAGGTTTCCTTTCCTTTCCTTTAAAATTCATAAAGCACAACAGACAGACAGAACAGAGCACTGCGTGCAAATAAATCTCTCCACCAGCAGTTCTGACAGCTCCTGTTTAGTTCCTCAGGGAAATCACAAGGGAAAATATCACAAGGGAAAATACAGTATTCTTCAGAAACTATTTCTTTAAAAAGCAGGGGAGGAATGGTGTACTTCCCCTTCACAAGCAAGACTTTTTGAAATTTCCAGTGTTTTAATTCTCCGGTCAGTCAGTGGCATCTGTTGAGGATGTCCTGTGTGCAGAGGACCGAAATAGATTGTGGGGAGGGTGAGGTGGAGGTGCCCAAGAAACAGAAGTTCTAGCTTAGGAGACAAAAATACCCCACAGACAAGATGATTATATCTCTGAGTGAATTCTGGAAGGCATTTGTTCGTATCTCTGTGTATTAATCTGCCAGTAGCCATGCCCCACCGTTAGGTAAAGTCAGCCATGGAGGAAATGCTGGAGGTGAGGTCTAAATCAGGGGGAGGGGAGGATCACGGCGGGCACAGCATTCCAGGTGAAGTATTACAGATTCAGGTGAAGGTACATGGTGGGAGGAGTGAGCAGGTCAAAGGGCAGCAGGCAGCAGCAGAATCCCAGGTGGCATGGATCATGCTCTCAGCGATCACTTAGACCTGGTGCCTTCCCATCCTTTGCCACTCACAAGTTGGGTCATATTGGAGGGATCACCTTCCTAAGCTTGTCTCCTTGGTTATAAAAATGGGATGATTAGATGTGGCTCATAGGGTTGGTTGCTCTAAGAAGGAAAATCATGTGCAATGCCTTGTAGATAGTAGGCATTAAACAAATGGGCAATTTGCCTTTGAAGTACAGAATGATTACATGTGAAGCTGGTGAAATGAGAGAAGGAGTTGAGGTCACTGGCAAATGGAAAGGGAACCCCAGGAATCCCAAATTTTTAAACTTTGTAGTGCTTCCCCAGGAGATTAAATCCTCACCACTGTAGAGAAGACTTTTTTACTTTTCAGATATTAAACTCTGAAAAAACAAAAATAAAAGCATGACACATTGCTGACCATGTCACAGATGGAAATCCTGAGCAGTCAAAATTATGGACAGCTTTTTCGCGACGGGTTTGCTGCCAGGACACAGGTGTCGTGAAAACCACCGCTAAACCTAAGCAAACATGGGAAAGGAGGAGACCCACATCAACATCGTTGTCATTGGACACGTAGATTCGGGGAAGTCCACCCCTACTGGCCATCTGATCTACAAATGTGGTGGGATCGACAAGAGAACCATTGAAAAGTTCGAGAAGGAGGCTGCCGAGATGGGGAAGGGCTCCTTCAAGTATGCCTGGGTCTTGGACAAACTGAAAGCTGAACGTGAGCGTGGCATCACCATTGATATATCCCTATGGAAATTCGAGACCAGCGAGTACTATGTGACCATCATTGATGCCCCAGGACACAGAGACTTCATCAAAAATATGATTACAGGCACATCCCAGGCTGACTGTGCTGTCCTGATTGTTGCTGCTGGTGTTGGTGGATTTGAAGCAGGTATTTCCGAGAATGGGCAGACCCGTGAGCATGCCCTTCTGGCCTACACTCTGGGTGTGAAACAACTAATTGCTGGAGCTAACAAAATGGATTCCACCGAGCCACCCTACAGCCAGAAGAGATACGAGGAAATTGTAAAGGAAGTCAGCACCTACATTAAGAAAGTTGGCTACGACCCCGACACAGTAGCATTTGTGCCAATTTCTGGCTGGAACGGTGAAAACATGCTGGAGCCAAGTGCTAACGTGCCGTGGTTCAAGGGATGGAGAGTCAGCCGTAAGGATGGCAATGCCAGTGGAACCACACTGCTTGAAGCTCTGGATTGCATCCTGCCACCAACTCGCCCAACTGACAGACCCTTGCGTTTGCCCCTCCAGGACGTCTACAAAATTGGTGGTATTGGCACTGTCCCTGTGGGTCGAGTGGAGACTGGTGTTCTCAAACCTGGCAGTCAATGTGACTTTGCTCCAGTCAATGTGACAACTGAAGTGAAGTCTGTTGAAATGCACCATGAAGCTTTGAGTGAAGCCCTTCCTGGGGACAGTGTGGGCTTCAGTGTCAAGAACGTGTCTGTCAAAGATGTTCGTCGTGCCAGTGTGGCTGGTGACAGCAAAAATGACCCACCGATGGAAGCAGCTGGCTTCACAGCTCAGGTGATTATCTTGAACCATCCAGGCCAAGTCAGTGCTGGCTGTGCACCTGTGCTGGATTGTCACACAGCTCACATTGCCTGCACGTTTGCTGAGCTGAAGGAGAAGATTGATCATCGTTCTGGGAAAAAGCTGGAAGATGGCCCCAAATTCTTAAAATCTGCTGATGCTGCCGTTGTTAGTATGGTTCCTGGCAAACCCATGTGTGTTGAGAGCTTCTCTGACTATCCTCCTCTGGGCCGCTTTGCTGTTCGTGACATGAGACAGACGGTTGCTGTGGGTGTCATCAAAGCAGTGGACAAGAAGGCAGCTGGAGCTGGCAAGGTCACCAAGTCTGCCCAGAAAGCTCAGAAGGCTAAATGAATATTATCCCCAAAACCTGCCACCCCAGTCTTAATCAGTGGTGGAAGAATGGTCTCAGGACTGTTTGTCTCAATTGACCATTTAAGTTCAATAGCAAAAGACTGGTTAATGATAACAATGCATCGTAAAACCTTCAGAAGGAAAGGAGAATGTGTTGTGGACCATTTGTTTTGTGTGTGGCAGTTCTAAGTTATTAGTTTTTAAAATCAGTACTTTTTCATGGAAACAACTTGACCAAAAATCTGTCACAGAATTTGAGACCCATTAAAAAATTTAATGAGAAGCCTGTGTTTTCTTTTGGTCAACACTGTAACTTCCTATAGTACTTACTACTTAGGTAAGAGTTGCCCATAATCTGTTTCTGGTATTAAGTCTGCTGAAACAAAAGAATTTTATATTTCTGGGTTGGAGCTTCAGGTTTCTTACCCTTATGTAAGGAGAATTCACCTGTTTAAGTACATCATAGAAAAGCGTTGGTACAACACTTCACAGGTTAGGACAGATAAGCAAAGTAACTGTTATGTAAGCTAGTTTGTAAGAAGGTCAAATTCTATAATATGAAATCTCATGTTGCGTATAAAATTTTGCATGGTTACATAAGTATTGAGTAAATGAGTTACATCAAATTTTAGTTTCCCAGTTATGGGAAAGTGCATTCACATTTACAATATTCAAGTAATTAACCTAAAATGTGAAGCCTAAATAGTATTGAGCACCGCCCTGCTACAGTTATTGTATCCAGATTCTAGGAAAAATAAAAGATGCTGGAAACTAAAAAAAAAAAAAAAAAAAAAATTACGGACAAAGATGGGTTCCAGTTAATGAGCTGACCTCAATACTGCGGCCACAGATTCTAAGATATAAGTATAATTAGAAAACAAAGGTGAAAAAGACCCCCCAAAGCAATTAAAATGCCTACATTATTATTTAAGTAAGTGATTTCTGATGACAGATGGCACATTTAAAAGATTTTCTCATCTGACATGAACTTTATGTGTTAGGGCCCAGTGTACTGTAGACACTATCTGTGATCTTTTTCTGGGTGGAGGGGAAAAGGTGGTTTTGTCCTTCAGTTTCTCCACCTCTGTTTTATAGAGAGCTCTATCAGTCTGAGAAGCAGATGTCACACTCAAATTAGGATGATTTGGAAAGGGTTTGTTTGCAGAAGTGTGGTCACAGAAGAAGCAGAAGAGATAGTACAGTGTCCCAGGGCTGCTACCAGCAGAGCTGTTTCCATCGTAAGCCTGTGGCTTTGAGGTGAGGAGAGTGTCATGTAGGGACAAACTGCCTTGAGAGAAGATGTAATCTTTGGTTGAGGGGCACAGTCAGCCTAAGGTGACCTTGCAGGAAAAGAGTTAGGGGAGTAAATATTGAAGGGTAGCAGAATATGCCTCTTTGGCATAAGGATTATTTTGAGAAACAGCAAGCACAGAAGTAGAAGTTAGCCTTTTGTAAGGAACATTTGCATTTATAAAGGAACTCTCCATCGTAAGGGCATCTCCCTCTCTGTGTTAGGAAGAGAAGGATGACTGAATCACAGGAGAACCTTATGGATGGAGAAGGTATCTGCTTAAATCTGTACAACAAACTATTTCCTGTTGACCTTGCTTTTCCAGATAACTTCCCAGAACTGGCCTCCTCCCACATCTTTCTTTCTTTTGTCGTTAGATGAAGATGGAATTTAAGCTGGAGTTCTAAGCCACCTTGGAGAGTTACTCCTTTTTCACTGGGTGTCTCCCACATATACATGATGTATACAAGTCAATAAACTTCTGTTTGTTTCTTCTGTTGTTCATCTTGTATTACAGGGTCTCAGCCAAGAACTCAGAAGGATAGAGAAAGTTAAAGCTTCAACAGATGAACTTTGTGGGGGGGTGGGGGCATAATTCAATCCATAACAGATGGCAATATGCTTTATACCAACTTTTAAAAAAAATATATTTATTTATTTGGCTGTGCTGGGTCTTAGTCGTGGCAAGCCGGGTCTTCGTTGCCACGTGGGGGATCTTTTTAGTTGGGGCATGCAGGATCTTAGTTGTGGCATGCGGGATCTAGTTCCCTGACAAGGGATCGGACCAGGGATTGAAGCTGGGCCCCCTGCATTGGGAGCTTGGAGTCTTAACCACTGGACCACCAGGGAAGTCCCCTATACCAACTTTAAATGGCTTCTGTGAACATGTAGGTAATTGGAATAGCTCACAGAATATCCAGAGCCTCTCATTTTGATTTCATTGCTCATCACATTATTCTTCCAAACACCTTTTTCTGGCATTGCATGTCCATCTCTGCCCCTCTGACCACAGGCCTTGAGACATGGAGACTCTGACCTGGGTCCTTGATTTCCAGGTATCAGATCCAGTGAACTTTTTTTTTTTAAAGTAAACTCATTCTATACCAGTGAACTTCATTCTAATCTAGAGATTCATTCAGTCCTGTGAGTAACTTTCTATTCTTATAAGTAGTACATGTCAAGTTCCCTTTTTACTGAATTTAAGTTGGGTTCCTGCCATTTGTGTCCCCAACTTCTGACTCGTGCTGACTAGGGTTATAGGGCATTTATTTGTGAGAATTTTGTTCTAGTTACTTAGGAGCAGGAGAAAATTAGAAATCTCCCTTTTTTTTTCTTTTTTTGGCCACACCATGCAGCTTGCAGGATCTTAGTTCCCCGACCAGGGATTGAACCTGGTCCCCAGCAGTGAAAGCGCTGAGTCCTAACCACTGGACTGTCAGGGAATTCCCAGAAATGTCACTCTTAATCAAGATTTGAGGCTAGTTTTATGAAACAGCAACCAGCCTATCTCTATCCCCAGCAGATGTGTCCACCCTTTGAAGGGATCGACAGAGCCAGGGAGGGACACAGGGCCCTTGTTTAGTGACCACTGCAGCCAGTCATGATGCTTCTCAACACTGACCTTCGGAAAAATATCATGTACAACATCACTGTTCACATTCAACATTCACAGGATCTCTCAGGTATCAGAGAAGGATTAATCCTAGATCCCCCAGGCTTGCTTGTTTCCCCACTCTCTTTGTTCTTCATGAGATGGGTGGGTTGCAGCCAGGAGGCTCTGGAGACAACAGTGGCTTCGTGGCTTCCTCTAATAAAATGCCTTGAATGTGTTACCTCAGAGGCTGCAGACAGCTACTGTGCTAAATTATTCACACTGACTTTTATTGGGTACCTTCCTCCCATTTCAATTACTTGGGATTTTTATAGAAAATTGGCTGTGGGAATTTGACCACTCTAACTGCCTGGTAATAATCTGGTCTGAATAGTAAACTCAGCAGGTATTGATTCTGGGACAAGCCAGAGCATTCTCAGAATTTGTGAGGAGCTGCCCTCCACTGCAGAGAAAGCTAGGAATGTTTATACAAAATGAGGCTATTTATTTGTGAGAATTTTGTGCTATTTACAGACCAGCAGGAAAAATTAGAAATGTCACTCTTCATCAAGCATTGAGGTCGGTTTTCTAAAATAGCAACAAGCCTTTTCATAAATACTTTGACCTTGTGGGACTATGAAAATGCTTTTAAACGTCTGTATTACAATATAAAGAAATTTCGATGTCCACACACAAGCCATACACATAACAGCTGAAAGCTTGGCTGGGTGCTTACTCTATGCCATGTGCTGTGCTCTGTTTATGTTCATTAGCTCACATAATCCTGATAATAATACAATGCGATAATGGCTGTGTTATCCCCATTCTGCAATTTAGGAAACTGAGGCTCTGGGAGATTACGTGACAAGGTGAATTTACATAGCTTCCCAGTGGTGGTTTGATTTCATAGCCTGGTTCTTCGTGACAAGCTAAAATACTTTAAAGTTAGGCCATGTTTGTAGCAGAGAAAAATAAGTATTAAATTCTTTAATTAGTTTGCTTATACTCCATAGTCACGGCGAATTGTTTCCTGAGTTTTCTGTCATTAAGATCAATACCAGAAATATAAGAAAATGGTTTTGGATATCCCCAAACACACTGTGTTATATTTCACACGTGGGCTCAGTCTTACTTAACTCATATCTACAGTGCTTACCACCTGGTGTGAGAACTTGGGGTGTCTAAGCTTGTATCTTAGGTTTGCAGACAAGTCTGGATGGCCAGTGGGGTGGCAGGACTCACCCTTTAGGGCAGAGAGAGTCCTCTACACAAACTTGGCTCAAGGATGAGAAGCCAGCTTCAGGAGAAAGCTCAATTACAACTTTTGGGATTTGCTCATTTTCCAGATCCCCCAGAACATGTGCCAGAGTCCTAGGGAGATGAAGTAGTAAAGCTAAAAGAGCCAGGGGCCTTTTTGCTCGTCTCTGTAGGAGCTTGAAAGCAGAAGGCACTGCTGTACTTCAGTGAGGGAACCGCTGGAGCATATGACACAGAGGCCAGCATGTCTCTGGAACGGGGCAGGTGGGATCTGTCCTATCTGACACTGAGGCAGCAGTCTTCAAAGCAGGAGAGAAGGAACCAGCAGGTTACATGCTGCAACTACAAAAACTTGCAGGGATAACCAACAAGGACCTATAGCTCAGGGAACTATACTCAATATTTTGTAATAACCTATAAGGGAAACGACTCTGAAAAGGAATATAGCTATCTCTATCTGTCTATCTACCTACCTATCTATCTATCTATTATCTCTCTATTTATCCACCTGAATCACTGTGCTGTACACATGATATTTTAAATCAACTATACGTCAATTAAAAATAAATAAATAAATAATTTTAAAAAAAAGAACTTGCAGGAGGGAATGGTTCTTTCTATTCATAATCAAATCATCTCCAGTCCTACATTCACTTAATACACCCAGGAACTTCCTCAGCTACTTGGGAGAATTCAGAGGGAGCTAGGTTGGAGTAGGTTGAGTAGGTTGGAGCTAGAGAAATACTGTCCTGCTGCCATTACTGAGATTATGATGGTCTTGGGAAATGCAGATCAGTGCAAATTAAGAAAATACACTTAAAAAAAAGTTTTTCAGTTTTTTTTTTCTTTTTTGAGAAAGACAAATAAGACTCTTTCTTACCTGGGCCTTGGATGGAAAGCTTGGCACTTCAAAGATCTCATCTGATACACCTTTCTTCTCCCCGATTTTTAGCGTCTGGAACTTTCACTAAAGTTATGTCATAGGAACAGAACAGAAATTTTTAATCTCACCTATGAGTAAGCAGATCTTTAAAAGTATGCTCAGTTCATGGGACTTCCCTAGTGGTGCAGTGGTTAAGAATCCGCCTGCCAACGCAGGAGACACGGGTTTGATCCCTGGTCCGGGAAGATCCCACATGCGGCAGAACAACTAAGCCCGTGCGCCACAACTACTGAGCCTGCGCTCTAGAGCCCACGAGCCACAACTACTGAGCTCTCATGCCTAGAGCCCATGCTCCACAAGAGAAGCCACCGCAATGAGAAGCCCACACACTGCAAAGAAGAGTAGCCCCCGCTTGCAGCAACTAGAGAAAGCCCGCCTGCAGTAATGAAGACCCAACACAGCCAAAGAAACCAAAAAAAAAACAAAAAAAAAACTGCTCAGTTCATTATAAAGAAATGTGGTTAGTAAAAATCTCAATGTTAATGGAAGGATTACAGACATCCAGTAGCCCATTGAGCAGCTATTAATCTGAAAACACACTAAATCCCTCAATGTTATGCTCAGCATTTTACTAGATCAAACTATCCAAAAATAAATTAATCATGCAATATAGTATCAATCAAATACCACACTCTGTAGAAGCTACATAAAATAATATACTTCGAATGGTTCTAATAGTACTTGACATTGAGTTCTCCCAGTATTCAAGTCACTTCCTAAGCTCTCTCCACTATGTGACTTTTCATCGTAGGCAATTTAGAGAGTCTTGGGCTCCAGTGGGTTATCATTAGCCAGTCATTGTCTCCTTAGTACTTTATTTAACTTTCACTCTTACTGTGATCAAATGCTGGACAGGGGGGTTAGTTTTTCCAAGGTATTTACCATGAACCAGGAATGGTAAACTAGGACATAGAAGTGAGAAAAGAAGAATTCTGTTCTACATATCATGTTTGCTGGAGAACCTGAAGCAATTCAGAGCCTTACAAGTAACTTCTTTTAGTGCTTCCAGGACATTTTGGAAGAAAATTTTCAATCAAAACCTCAATGCCACTATTTCAAAATTGAACTACAAATGTACGATACTGTGGCAAACGATTCATCGATATGTCAGCTTCTTCTTAGGCTGTTCAATTTCTTGTTTAATGGGAACAAAAACTGTCTTTGTCAACAGGGAGACTTCAGGGCTTATGTGATAATGGAAACTAAAAATCCAGAACAGACAGGTCTAAAACAATAGAAAAATTCCACTTAAACTTTCTCTCCAGCAGTTTCCATCTCCAGGGTTAATGGAGGAAAAAATAGCTGTCAACACTGGGCTCCCCCTGCTGCCCCCAGGACATGTGGCTTTGCAAAGTCTCTTGTGAGCCAGGTCAGGACAAACTGATTCCTGGTAGTCATTTGAAAGCCTACGAGTTTTCCCTCTAAGGCTAGGGGGTTAGAAGAGGGCTTTCTTTTTCTATTTTGAAGCTTATATGTTCAATCAACACAGTCTACGTTGGATGTTATAATGAATATGTATTTTGGAGCACCAGAATTCCTTTGGAGCTATGGTCTCACCCAATCTCAGGCCATGGTGTTTGGTGAAAAGGTCCCTATCGTGTATTCCTAGGGGTGTGTATGTGTGTATTAGTTATCTATTGCTATGTAACAAATAACCCAACTTAATGGCTTAGAACAAAAAACACTATCTCATAGCTTCTAAGGGTCAGGAATTTGAGTGTAGCTTTTTCTGTCTCTCTTTGCCTCAAGATCTCTCTCAAGACAGTAAGATGTTAGTCAGTGTTAAATACAGCTTAAGGCTCACCTGGGGGTGATCTGCTTCTAAGCTCGCCCACATGGTTGCTGGCAGGTGTTGAGTCCTAGATGACTCTTACAGCCATCAATTTCTTGCCACTTCAGCCTCTTCATAGTGCAGTTCACAATGTGCCAGGGTGAGTGAGACAGAAGTCGGTCTTTTTGTAACAATCTTGGAAGTGACATCTTATCACTTTTGCTGAATTCTATTCATTAGAAGTGAGTCCAGGGCTTCCCTGGTGGCTCAGTGGTTGAGAGTCCGCCTGCCGATGCAGGGGACGCGGGTTCATGCCCCGGTCCGGGAAGATCCCACGTGCCGCAGAGCGGCTGGGCCCGTGAGCCATGGCCGCTGAGCCTGCGCGTCCGGAGCCTGTGCTCCGCAACGGGAGAGGCCATAACAGTGAGAGGCCCGCGTACCGCAAAAAAAAAGAAAAAAAAAAAAAAAAAAAAAAAGAAGTGAGTCCAGCGTACATTCAAGAAGGGGAGAATACATGACGTCAGGAAAACCAGGAGACAGGAACCAATGGAGGCCGTCTTAGAGGCTGTGTACCACAGTGTGTGCTTACAAGCCTGGGAAATCATGTGGAGTGTTCTATTTCTCTGGCCACAATGATTGGCTCATCGATGGATACCTGATCTAAGTCAGGCCAATGAGACTTAACCCTGGAATTTTGGCCAGAACACTTGGGAAAGAGACCTTCTCTCTCCACTGGCGGTTTCTAAGAGAAACCACCTTCAGTGGCTGTCTCTGTCACCATCTTGGGAAAGCATCTTGAAAATAAAGCCAACACGGAGAAAAATAAAACTAAAAGATGAAAGTGAAATATTCTTGGTGTCATTGTTTGAATACCTTGATCCAGATGTATTTAAATACAATTCTATCCCTGGACTTCGTGTTACATGACCCAATGAAAAGCTTCTCTTTTTTGCTTAAGCCGCTTTGAATTCAGTTTCTGTCACTTGCTACTAAGACAACTGATAGATATATTATGAAAAGACACTATAATTGTTTTTAGAAATTTCTACCTGGTAAAAAAGAATCAGCAAGATCTTAGAGTTGGGCAGTGTTGATAGATCAAATCACTTCTTATATTTGTAGTAAACTATTTGCTCAGTACCTTAAATTTATGGGACCTGGACCAATAAGAGAGTTTTAACTCACTTGTCCTAAGTCCTTGTCATCACAACAGCGAGTAGAGTAGTTCTCTGTTGCTCTTCAGATGCTCATCTGGCTCCTTGTGTCTGACTGAACTTGGGTTTGAGAGGTAATGCTACTCTGAATGTGCTTCTCAACCAGGGGTGATTTGGCAATTCTAGAGACATTTTTGGTTGTCACAACTAAAGGGGCAGATGTGCTACTGTCATCTAACGGGTAGAGGTCAGGGATGCTGCTAAACTTTCTGCAATGTACAGGACTGCTACCTCCCCCCTACCCCAACAAAGAAATATCTAACCTAAAATCTCTGTAGTGCTGAGGTTGAGAAATCCTGCTCTAAACCATCTGTGGGTGACTTAGCAAATTACACTGAAAGATGGTGTTAGTTTTTTCCTGGTTAAATAATAATACAAGAGGGTTCAAGCTTGAAGATGTCAGAATGTATTGACTTGGAGGAGAGTCTGTCTTCCTCCTGCCTCCCATGGTGGACCCTAAAGCTTGGAAAGTAATACAACAGAGAATGGGTTCTAATGTTTTTTTCAAAACTGTTTAAAAATGGAGTCCTTAGGCATATATTTGCATGTTCTGTTCTGTTCTAACAGAAAGATTTCCATTTCAGGATGTTCTGAGATGCTGAGTAATGACAGAAAATTATTTAGGATTTCTGGTGGGATCTGGTTCCACATCATGCTTACAGACACAAATCTACGTCGAGATCCTGAATTTAAAGATTAAGGGCTTTTTCTTCTAGCTGGAAAATGGAGCAATTAGTATTTTAATCTATGACATTAGGATTTGAAGGGAAAAACCGGGAATAAAAATATAACCCTACTCTTTGTACTAGTAAGAAATTTAGTTTTTGTATGATCAGATGGTATTTAGCTTCTCTGCTTCCATCCCTTCCCAGGGATGTGTTTTAAGCCCCATATAGGACTGCCATAAATAGAGACATGTTCTTTCGTTTGTTATTCATTAATTCAGTAAATGCTTGCATATTCCCCAAAGTGCCTAGCACACAGTGGGTATTCAATACCCCTTACACCGTGCTTTGTTATAAGAGATTCTGCAATGGCCAATAATATGTTCTCCTACTCCCTCTTGCAGGCTGGGGACTGTAGGAGGGTTAAAGACAGTTATCCAAGGTTCCAGGGCTGCCTTGCACGGTGGTGACCAGTTGTGTCAAGCATCAGGGTACACACGAGGGGACCAATGGGGCTAGAATCCAGCCCAGGCACTCTGTCCCAAGCTGTGTGCTTGACCCAGAGCTATGTTCACCAAAGACACTGACAATTAGCCAAGCCATGCTCCCTGTGGAGCTACATTCTTATAGCAGGAAAGCCCCTGACTTCAACAGAGGTTAGCAGACATCATGAGGTCTCCTACCTAAGCTGCCTTAAGGCTGTCTGATAGAAATTTTTCAACCTCCATGCAGATGTCCCTGAGCTCCTAGAGCCCAGGCCTTATTGCAGGTTTCCATTATCTACACCTACAGTCTGGGTTCACAGGCAGTATAATTTTCATCTCAGCAGGGTCCTGTTAAATCCTACTACCCAACCATAAGAATATAGCAGGTGCTCCTTAGGCCTTGACATGTACTGAAATACAAATTACGTGGACACTTTGCTGAGAGCATGCACCTGTGTCTTCCACTTGACGTTCATGTTGCCTTTGGTTTTACTGCAGGTTAATCATTTGGGAAATAGAGCTGAGATGTTGTGTTTCCCCTCTTGCAGTTAATTATTACTTAAGATCCCGGCAAGGTGAGTGAAAGGAAACTACCCTGAATCAAAAAGATGAGTTCTGAGAAGTCATCCTTAATGTCTCAGTTCTAGGAAAGCTACCTGAGGACATTATTGAGCCAACTATATTATGATTTTCCCCTCCTGGGATTTCCTTCTTAGTGAATGACACCACTAGTCACCCATCTTCAAGCTGGAAACCTGGATGTCATCCTTGACCCCCATTTCTCTCTCCCCTCCAAGCTTGAAGAGTGACCAAATTCTGTCAACTCTACCTCTTTAACACCCTCTTTTACCATCTTTGCCTCCTCACCCTGAAGACCTCACCACCTCAGTCCAGTGGTCACCATCTGTTAGCTGGTATATTACAGTGAAGTGTAGCCCTGCTTTCAATCCCTTCTCTAGGCAGCTGCCCCAAAGAATATGAAACCATAAGTCTGATTATGCTGTTCCCCAACCCATGCCACTCCTTTGCTCTGATGCTCTTTTCCTCCACCTTGTCCTTCTGATGAACATCTAGCTATTCATCTTTATGAGTCAGCTCACGTGAGGGTTTTTCTTGAGAAAACCCTCTACTTTCACCTTCTAGAAGTGGCCACTCCCACCTCAGCACCCTGCGGTGTCCTGAACACACTTCTTCAGTCCACCTGTGTCCTCTACACTGGAAACTTTTTCAAGGCCAGGATGTCTTCAACCTACAGTGCCCAAATGGCCACTAGGGCAGAGTAGCTGCTTATTAAATGCCTGTGGTTTACAAGATGCTGTTTTGTACTTTGCTGCTCGCAAAGTAATTTCAAAAACATTGCCTCACTTAAAACACTTTTTTCTGAGACTTGCATCCTGGCTCAAAGATATGGAGAAAGTCCCTCCATATCTTTGAACCTAGTGTCCTGATATATCAGGGTATAATCATACTTATTTGTGAACTAAAGTCCATGTTCTTCTTCCTGTCTTCAAGCTGCTTCTCTAACAGAGAGAGAGAAAAATGACTATTTACATAAGTAACAAGTGCAAGTGCTATGTGACAAAACTGAAAACTTTATATCACCATTAACCAAATTAAAATTTCAGTTTCCACTTTTCCATTCACTCAGATTCAGGTGTTGTCTGTGTAGAATGTACATCACTGTACTGTTTGAAATGAATTTGAATGTATCATACTGATACAGTTTAACAAAGCCAAAGGACAACTGGATTCTTGTCACTGTGTTAGAATCTTTCACATAGATAAAGCCATCTATGATGTGATTATTATAGCCACTGTGCCCAGGGTGCTACATTTACCTTTGGTGAGTCTCCTTCTTGTTGAAACTAGGAGATAATTTAATTAAAACATTGATGAAATGCTTATTGTGTGTTTTCCACAGCAACTAACACAGTGGTTTGTGTTATCCAAGTTGTATAAAGCTTGGCTCTCCCTGGAATAGTTTGTGAACATCTAATCCCCCTATTATAGTAGGACTAAAATACTAGTCCGAATCACTAAAAGAGACGACTAGAAACTAGGAGCATAGAAAGGCAAGATCACTCTCAGTTGAGAGATCAATCCATCCTTGCATTATGGAGGAAAATTAAACTTTCCTTTAAGACCAAGTAAGAAATAACATAATTCAACATTTATTAAGCTCTTTCCATGTTAAGCACTTTACAAGGAATACTTCATTTAATCCTTTAGAGAGTCCCATGAGGTTAGGATTTGTAATCACATTTTATGAAGGAAGAAACTAAAGCACAAAAAAGCAGAATCAGAGGAGTGGCAGCAGCAGGATTTGAATTCAGAGAGTTGACTTCCTATTCCACTCAGTTAACCCATTCTGTAAACCAGGCAGTGTCTGATGATAGCATCATCAGGTCTTACCTTGGCAGATGAATGTTTTGCCAAATCTGCCCCAGCTCTGCTTTGCTTTGAGACCCCCAGTCCCTGTTCTGTGAACATGGGTGGGAGAATTGACGTGATAATCTGGATTAGCTCTCCTTCTAACGTTAGGATCCCCAGACTGCTTACACAAGATGGATTTGGGTTTTGGAGAGAGGTGGAGTAGACCTACGTGTATGTGTTGGGGGGTGATGAGTAAGAAAGGAGATACTGTGGGGGGACCCTGCACCCTCACTACTCTTCTTAGAGTTTCTTCTCATTTTGAAAGCCAACCTACCATTTCTTTAGTCACTAGAAATACTGAGTTCTCTGGTCTGGATCCCTTGACTCTGCTGAGAACCAAGTGCCACCTCTGATTTACCACACTTGAATCCAGAACCTCATTGCCTTTTGGAAGACATACCAGTCAAGATATGGTACAGGAAGCAGGGCTCATACTGCGAATCTATTGCTTCACAGTCATTGGTGAGCACTCTTTCCAGGCACCCAGAGGAGTACAGGTTTCCAAGCTTCTCTTCATGGAACTTGGAATCCATTGGACAATTCCACCGCCTACAGAGGTAAAAATGAATTTTAGAAAGCTGTAATAATTCAAAACAAAACAAAACAACCCATCTCCCTGAGGGTATTTGAATTTAGCTTCTGATGAAAATAAGGCCATTTCAGTGACATCATACAGCCATGTTTACCTTTTCCTGCCATCTCCGATTGGAGCCAGCTCAGTGCTTGTCCCCGGCCAAAACTAACAGCTGGACTTCTTTTGCAACTTTAAGAAGCCACTCTTTTATTTAGTGCTGAGAAATCTCTCTAAGGAATGTTTCACGGAACTGTGCTCAGTCTCCAGCTCTTCTGTAGGGAAACAAATCCAGGATGGTTTTAAGGGTAATCGGTTATCACGGAGTCAAAGTTCATTATCATTAAACCAGGTTATTGTTTCAGTGGATGTTTCACTTAGTATATGTTTAGAAGGGCTCCAAATTAAACAATCCGACCAATTCCTTTTTCACTTGTCTCTCTGCCAGTAAATAAATGCTGAATATTATAGTCCACATAACTGAGTCTCTTCTCCTCTACACAAGGCTGTTATTAATGTAAATTTTATTGAGTACCTACTGCATGTAAGGCTCAATTTTGGATGCTATGGTGAATGGAAAGGTGAAAAAGACACTCCTTCTCTTCTCTAGAAGATATTGGGAAGGTACCACCACATATAAAATATCTGAGCAAGCCATGCGATAATCACCGCTAGCTGAACGAACCTCTAGGGGTCAGAAGAGGTATCTGAGAGGAGAGAGATTGGAACCGGACTTAAAATGATGTGCAGGACTTTCCTGAGTAGATGTGACATCTGCAGAGTCGCACATGATTGATTATGCTGTACAAGCACTTGGGGGAGCAGCCATATTCACCGTAGCTATTCATTGTCAATGAAGGCTGTGGCCTGTAAGTTTCAGCTCCCACTGCAGAACCCAAACAGAGTCAGCACAGACTGCACTGTACATTGACCCTCTTTAACAGAGACAAGAAGACCCCTGACTCCTACCTCTCTCCTGTTGCACAGGGAGAAGTTAACCAGAGATCCCGAGAAGGCTGGCATGTCCTTGCTCTGGCCAGCAGTCTGGTCTCTGAAAAGGTTGAGGGAGGCTCACGGTAATCTTGGGAAGATGCTGGTCACTGGTCTAATGAGCACCTGGTCCCTGGAGCACATTTCCCTTGTAGGGTCCTGCATTCAAGCAGACAACCCCCCCCCCCCCCCCGCCCCTCTCCTTCTACCTCCTGGGTCATGTTTCTCTTAGCTCAGCTTCCCAGAGACATGCCGAGGCCAGGGTAGTGGATCCAGCCAAAACATGTCCTTGGCGGAGATGCCAAGATAGAGCCTTGAAGAACAAAGGAAGTGTAGTAGATAAGTGGCTTCCTCTGAAGGAATCCAGAGGGTTATGACTACAGTGAGCTGTTGGCACCAGCGGGGGATGGAAACCGGGCCTTGCAAACTGAATCCCAGCTTGTCTGGGATGCATTCAAACCTGGCACATGTGTAGGATGAATGAGGGCTGGATGCAGGATGCTGTGGGGCTCCCTCTCAGTGGTGTGGCCTTTCCCAGGAGCCCAGCCAAACGATGGAGAAGGGGACTGAGTCACAGGGGGAGCTGAGCTGTGTGCTGCTTCAGGCCAGGGAGGAATAAGGAGACTTGTCCTGGTTTCTTTAAAAAGAAAACACACAAGTTCTTTCTATTTAGCCAAGCCTTAGGCAGATAAGAAGTATCCCTTCCAAATTCAGGGCAGTGTCTTTCTGATACTGGAATCACTTGGTTTGCTAGCTAAAAAAGCTAAAAACTTCAGGCCTGGTGAACTTGAATCTGAGATAATTTGGGAAATTTGCAAAGTTTAACGCATGCCCCATGTGAGTCCTTTGCCCTAGATAAGTAAAAATCCTGCCTCTAGTTACAAATAGAAGGACTGTGAAGCTTTCATTTTTTATACCAAACAGTGATGGTGGCTTCCAGAAGACCTAAATGAAATTCAAGACATTCATTCACTTCCCCAAACATATTTAGATCCTGAAGCTGAGACCCTGTGATAATTTAGATACTAAATAGTTGAGTGACTGCAGTGGTACCAGCCTACCTCAGCTAGTTGCCTGACAAATTGTTGCAAGACAATTTATACATCTGAGCTTCTGTTTTTGCATTTTCAAAAGGGTAGGGTTGACTGGTTGAATGCAATTGGAACCAAGAATTCTTCCGGTTTTGTCTGGATTGAACAGAGGACCCCCATCAAGGGAAATGGGCTCCAGGAGCCAGTGACCAGCATCTGCTTTTATTTTGCTGAGGTTTAGTGGTTGAGAAACTAGGCTTTGATGCAAGACCTTCCTGTTTGAAACCAGACTCTGACACCCATTAGCTGTATGACTTTGGGCAAGTTACTTAACATCTCTATGTCTCAATTTTCTCATCTAAAAGGGAATATAATAATTAGATATTCCTCCCAGGTGTTACAAGCATGTAAAGAACTTAGAATCTCACCTGCCTGGTAGAAACACTCAACAAATGTTGGCTTTAGTATGCATTTTGCGTTTTACAGATGATCCTTTGGAAGACCTTCCAGCTTAATCACTGAGACCTTCCCTGGGGCTTCAAAGTACATTTTACTACATGTGCTGGGATAGTATGCTATGTTCTTTTAGAGTCAACAAATATTTACTAAGGCTTTACCTGGTACAAAGGTGCAGAGGAAAGGCATATACTTTGCCTTCACGCAGCTATTAGTCTTGTCGGGAGATAGGCATTTTATTGTTGGTTTACTTGCCTGTAATTGTACAAAAAACTCTGAACAAAGGAAGAATCTGTTAATCCTTCGAATCCTTTTTCCTTTGCTTTCATGGCAGAATCTCATTTTGATCCTGACAACAGTCCTGCGCAAAAAGCAGGCAGTATTTAGGAGAGTGGTTTTCAATACTCAGTGACTTGTGGGGTTCCTTGGAGGCCCTTAGAAGCCAAGCGGGGAAGTGAAATGAACATAAGGGTCTCCCTGTCCCTCCTCCAAGTACACATGGACACACTTCCTCCAATCAGAAGATGTCTATTCTAACTATTTGAACTTCCTCAGGAAGCTGTCATTAAATCAGGTTCTGCTGGGTGTAGAGGGTGGTGTGGAGGAAGAAATCCAAGATCTGGCTTTTTCCTGCAAATTAGGACTTCTGAGAGGATGGCCTTGGCCTAGAATTGAGGCTCAAGAAGGAGAAGCAGAGCCTCGGGGCTCTTTCTCATGGAGGTACTTGTTTCCCTTTGTTTGTTTGTTTTTAGTAGATTGGAGCCTGTAAACAATTTAGGCCACAGTCCCAGAGGGTAAAACCGTTTCTGAGCACCTACTTCACTCAGCAACTTCACTCAGAATTACACACGTAAAACCTGCAAACACTGGGATGGAAAAAGGGAATCAAACTTCAGACTGGAATAAAATGCACTGCAATTCTGAAAGACATACGATACATTTTAACCCATTTTATAAATACACTCCGTTTAGGAATACTAAAAAAATTATTGACTCATTCATAAAATAAGCTGGTCTAAGGGAAGCCTGTGTTTAGACTTTCTAGGTCTTGGAGCTTTTGCTGATGGCCCAGTCTGGGGCATGCTCTGCTCCCAGCCTTTTGCACCAGCATGTACACTCACACGTGGGCCTGCACTAGGATGTGGGTTTCTGAATCTACCCATTTCAACTTCATACTTCCACACTATAACAGTACCTCGCCTGTTAAAGAATGGGGCACGTGACATTTTGATGAGGTCTTCTTGGTGCAGCCGTTTTGACTCTGGGACATTTTGGCCTGGGGAAAAAATCAAAAAATCAAACTTTCAGGGAAAAAATTCTGAGTAATGTGCACGACAGAAAGATCAACTCATGTCTCATTTTCTCTCCTAGTAGCACTTTGGCAAAACTACCGAATAAACATGTGCCTCATTCATACCTCAAACCCCGCACCTTTCCCCATCTCTACTCTGCTGCTCGTCCCAAACCTGCCTCTGTTCCCAACCACACCCCTGTTCTTAGGGTTACGGAAAAAATAAAGACAGAAAAGATAAAACAACAGTTTATTATTACTTAAGTGAAGTGTCCATCTAAACAGTGCACTAAACAGACAATTTTAAATTGACAAAAATGATGGCATATATATGTATCTCACTTGAGAGAATACCTGACACATGTGATAAACATGTGTAATGTATTTGTATTTGTTATATATAATGTGTAATATATTTGCGTATATTAACTCACTTGATCCTCACAACATACTGAGGCACAAAGAGGTTAAACAGTTTGCCTAATATTACTTTGCAATGCAAGTGGGTTGGGGCTATGCTTCAGACCCAGCCAGACTGTGTTCTTAACCACTGTGTCACCTGCACATGTGTCCTCAAATCAGATGGTGAGGATGTCACCAAATGCATTATTTTTTATTTATTTATTTATTTTGCGGTACGCGGGCCTCTCACTGTGTGGCCTCTCCTCTCCTGTTGCGGAGCACAGGCTCTGGACGCGCAGGCTCAGCGGCCATGGCTCACGGGCCCAGCCGCTCCGCGGCATGTGGGATCTTCCCAGACCGGGGCACAAACCCGTGTCCCCTGCACCGGCAGGCGGACTCTCAACCACTGCGCCACCAGGGAAGCCCCAAATGCATTATTTTTTACCTTCAATATAGAGTTTAAGATGGATTAATGAAAGACAATGTCCAAATATACAACTTGATTAAATCTACTCACTGATAGATGCAAGTGGAATTCACTGTGCTGACATGGGACAATTAATAAATGAACTTTATTTGTCCAACCTGGAAAACACTAAGAATATGAGCAGAACATCTGTGGAGAAGAAACACCATAGAGAGTGCTTAAATGCACGAGGACTGAGAGAAGAAATCTGAGACTTTTGAGCCTGGAAATGGAATACAAAGGCAGAACTATCAGAGAGGAATCTCATTATAATTTTCTTATCAATTCATCATGAATAAAATGTTTGATATCAGAATTTGTAACTGAGCAGGACCCTATGGTGCCTTCCCACAACTGACCTCCCCCCAGGCCCTCCTCCGCCTGCCTTTTGTCTGTAGAAAATCTTTAGTCAAAGAATATATTTAAACAGAGAAGTGAGAAAATGCAGAAAGAAAGGAAAACAGTCAGAATACAAAATAATAATAGTTTAGCCATTAAACAAAGTCAAGGACCTGTCATTCCTCCTCGAGGGCTATAGAGAATATTCTGAGTCATGTTCTTTGAGCTGTCTGATAGATACTGAACCTCACCCTCTGCCCCCACCAGGTCGAAGAAGTTAACTGTATGCTGCCCACAAGCATGTAGACCCCAGACTGGTTGGAACCAGAAGATTGATGATGCTGACTACCGATTACCTCACCACCAACCAATCAGAAGAGTGTCCACGAGCTGACCACACATTCCACAACCTCCCTCCCTCACCCTGTCTTTAAAAATCTTTCCCTGAAAGTCTTCAGGGAGTTTGGGTCTTTTAAACACTAGCTGTCTGGACTCCTTGCCTGGCGCCCTGCAATAAACGCTGCCCTTTCCTTCACCACAACCTGAGGTCAGTAGATTGATTTTGCTGCAAGTGGACAAGCAGACCCAAGTTTGGTTTGGTAAGAAACCCACTTTAATCAAATGCCCCTGTGGTTCAGAAGAGTGGGTTTTCAGATAATTTACTGAAAGAAGTTTCCTAATACATTTAGATTTTTCTGGTTGACACCAGCAATGAGGAATGAGTGGGGTAGGGGGAGGTGAGCTAGGTTCAGGGATAGGGAATGGAGGAAGGGGAGATGAAAACTATCGTACAAACAGCACATACTAGGCCCCAGGTTTCAACAAAAATGACAAATGAGGACATAAGCAGGGGTAGAGTGAGGGTCAGGATAGGACAGTTGACATTACCTGGTAATCTTTTTAAAAAAGTAAAGATTTCTTTTTAGGAGGAAATCTACAAGACTGGCTCATGGGGAAGAATTATTGATCAGTGGCTGGCATTGACAGCTAACATTTATTACACATTTACTGATGCTTTAGATAGATGTATTACTTCATTTCAGCCTCATAACAATCTTGCAGGGTAGGTATTTTTATTTCCCACCTGTATAGCTCAGGAAAACAGGAGCATAGAGTCAGCAACTTGCCTAAGGTCATCTGGGAAGAACGGCAGAAGCTGGGATTTGACCCCCGTCACATCCCTCTAGGGCCTGACTTCATAATCGTGAGAGTCCCTTGAAGGCCAGGAGTGGGGACTCCCTCCTCCCACCGGACCAGCTGCCAGAGCAGTAAATCTGTCTAGATATAACGTCTGTTTTTTAAATATCTTTTTACCTTTTATTTTTATACGTCTCATTTTAGACAGTACTCATCTCAATAGAGGGGAATATAAATGTGGACAAAAATCATGTCTACATTTTGGAAAATCTAATTTGGAAACAAAATTTTAAAAGTCCTGCCATGAATTTCCTAACTCGGTCCTCTTGAGGCTGACAGTGAAAATTTGCTCTCAGAGGTCATGGTGGGTTGGCTACCAGAGGCTTTCCTAACCAAGGAAATAAAACTTTAAAACCAGGAAACTGAGAGGTGAGCATTTTAAAACTCCAGGTTTTTTGCAGGCCTTATCATGTCAAAAAAAACCTTCAGAAAAACTAACACTTTAGAATCTGTATATGTATTTATAATTTATGTAAAATGGCTGTCCTTAATTTTCGGCTGATCATAACAGCTGGCTTATCGTAGGTGCTCAATAAATACATGTTTTTGGTTTTGTTTTTCGGCCGTGCGACGCGGCTTGTGGGATTTTAGTTGCCCAACCAGGGATCGAACCCGGGGCCCCCTGCAGTGGAAGTGCCGGGACCAGGGAATTCCCTAAATACATTTTAAATAAGCAGATGGATGAATGAGTTTGGCAAAGCCAATGTCAATACCAGCACTGGCCAGGACAGCAATATCTAATATTTATTGATTACTTGTTATGTGTCAGGTATAGCTTAAATATATAGCACACTCACTCATTCAAACCCTCAAGCAACCTTTGGAAGTAAGGACTACTTTTAATCTTTATTTTGTAGATAAGAATACAGGGTCCAAAGATGTTTCACACTTACTCAAAGTAAGTTGTATACCCACGATTTAAACTTGGGCCCTATAGCCTGGGGCTTATCCTGGGATCCACCGGGACAAGTCCCCTCCAAGAAACAAAGCTCATCTGGGCCTGATTAATCTCTGTTTAGTCACTCCCAGAAAAAAAGTGGTCTGCAGGCATTCTGGAGGGACCTCTTGGAGTCCAGTGATGAGGCTGACCAATGAGGTTATGCAAGGGCAAAATGACGTTGGGCCATGAGTGAGGATGGGCTGTGGCCAGGCTGGGGACTAAGGGAGTTGTCACTTCCTGTGGGTGATGGAGGTGGTGCTCCTTTGTCAGAGTTCTGTAGGGAATCCAACTGGAAATATGCTTTTAAAAGTGGATGAGGGGAGGGGAAAAAAGTGAATGAAACTTGGAATATGGTGATTATGGGCCTCAGTTGTCAGTATCTAAATTCAATATGGTGTCCAATATGTACCCCGGCAGAATGAGAAGGTAAGAGAAGCCCAACCTCAAACACCTCCTTGAGTTATAAAGCCCAGCCTTGGGAGAAGAAGGATCACCACTGTCAGTAGAAATAGGGTGTCCTATCTTAGGTACTGGCCCTCTAGGAGGTCCTGGATTGCCCAGAACAATCCAGACACGGCAAAAGAACCTCCCAGCAGGAAACCATCTGGATAGACTTTAAAAAAGATTCATAAAGTCTCCCAGCTTCTCCTTGACTGTCATAATGACAGAAAGGAACTTGTGGTGGCAACCCAAGAGAGGGTTCTCCCAAAGCCTTCCAGGGGTGGGGTGGGGATGTGTAATTAAAACCTGGAAATCTGTCCATTCAAATCAGGTTGATTAAAAAAAAATCAGGCAAAAATACAAAGCAGTCCCAGAGCCCAGTGTACATCCACCACTCTGCTTCTTGTCATGAGACTTCATCCAGGGGTTCAACAAGACCTTGCTCCTCACCAGTGTCAGGCCAGGGCAGTGCAGGTGGGCCCTTCCACAGATGTGGCCTGCACAGTGTCCACTTTGGCTCAGAATTACTGTTGTGTCCTGATGTATTATTATAAATAACACTATTGTTATATATTATGTACAATATTATTTATATATTATATATAATATCATATATAATATATTAATAATACTATTATTTATATATTATATATAATATATTAATAATACTATTATTTATATATTATATTATCTATGAAAACACTATGTGTGTATATATATCCCTCAAATCCAAGGGTTATAAAAAAGACCAGAGGCTTTCAATAGCATATTTTTTTAAAAGACATTTCAGATGATCTTTTTTTTTTTTTTTTTTACAGTTTAAAAAATTTTTTTTAATTTATTTTAAGTTTTGGCTGTGTTGGGTCTTTGTTGCTGCACGGGGGCTTTCTCTAGTTGTGGCGAGCAGGGGCTACTCTTCGTAGCGGTGCGCAGGCTTCTCATTGCAGTGGCTCCTCTTGTTGCGGAGCGCGGGCTCTAGGCGCACAGGCTTCAGTAGTTGTGGCTTGCGGGCTCACTAGTTGTGGCTCGCGGGCTCTAGAGCTCAGGCTCAATTGTTGTGGCACATGGGCTTAGTTGCTCCATGGCATGTCGGATCTTCCTGGACCAGGGCTTGAACCCGTGTTCCCTGCATTGGCAGATGGATTCTTAACTACTGCACCACCAGGGAAGTCCCTCAATAATATTATTTAAAACCAGAACATTTTTTTTCCCTGAATGAAATCATGTCTGAAACCTCAGCACAGAAAGTAAAGGGGAGCTCTCTAGATGCAAGGGTGGGGTGGGGGGCAGGGGAGGTGGCGGGAAGGGGAGTTAGGCAGGGCTGGAATTGGGGACATCCCAGGAGGGTCATCCCTGAAGAGACAGCAGGGAATGAAAATTCTCTGAGGGAAGACCCATCTTTTGTTTTGGGCTCCTGTATCCCCAGGCCTAGCCCAAGGCCTGGCCTGTTCAGCACTGGGGTAGTTACATCTACATTCTTTGGCAATAGGGCGGGGACTTCAGGGTGGGGATGAAGAATGTCTTTAAAACATATATACACTACCAAATGTAAAATAGCTAGTGGGAAGCAGCCACATAGCACAGGGAGATCAGCTCGGAGCTTTGTGAGCACCTAGTGGGGTGGGATAGGGAGGGTGGGAGGGAGATGCAAGAGGGGTGAGATATGGGGATATATGTATATGTATAGTTGATTCACTTTGTTATAAAGCAGAAACTAACACACCATTGTAGAGCAATTATACTCCAATAAAGATGTTAAAAAATTTTTCTAAAAAATAAAAATAAAAAATGAATGTCTTTAAGTATGGGAGAAGCTAGTGGGCAACAAACCTATTTTCTATGAACTGTTTGTCATTCTTCCTTCTATGGTTGATGACTGATACTGATGTTAATTAATGGGCTGGTCATGTATTTGTCCCTGAACCTCAAGTCTTTATTCCTTTCTTTCTTTCTTCCTTTCTTTCCTCCTTTCTTTCTTTCTTCTTTTTCTTTCTTTCTTTCTCTCTTTCTTTCTTCCTTCCTTCCTTTCTTCCTTCCTTCCTTCCTTCCTTTCTTTCTCTTTCTCTCTTTCTCTCTCTCTTTCTCTCTCCCTTTGTTTCTCTCTCCCTTTCTTTCTCTCTTTCTTTCTCTCTTTCTTTCTTCCTTCCTTCCTTCCTTCCTTCCTTTCTTTCTTTCTTTCTTTCTCTCTCTCTCTCTCTCTCTCTCTTTCTTTCTTTCTTTCTTTCTTCTTTTCTTTCTTCTGTTCAAGAACCAGCTCTCTGGATCCTCTATCATCCCAAAATACCTCTTGGAACTCCTGCCAGGAGTCCCCATGGGGTAGAATGTAGGGTAGTTGCCCCAAGTCACTGCTCACTCTGAAAGGCTCTCATGGACTTCCTCACAAGATCCTATGGGATACTTTTCAAAGTAAAATGTCTGTAGCAAGTTTCTGAGAATAAAGGTGAACTTTTAAAAAAAATTAGTGTTGTTTTCAGAAATGAATATTTCATCTGATGGTGTCTAACGTCATTCTGGAGGGGGATGATGAGATTTCCAGTGATTCTAGGTGTTCAGAGTTAGTTTTATTATTTTTTGAGGGATAAATGAATAAGATGACAGCTGGCTATCGCATGCCAAGATTTAGCAATGGGTTTGCAGAATCCTTCAGTCATGTGTAAACATTTTCTGGTCCTAAAGTCTTCACCTTACTGCCCAAGTTGAAGAGGTGATTTAGCTGGGAAACATCATATGAAGAGTGCTTGGTTAGCATTTTTTCTCACCTACCAAGTCATAAAAAGGACTTATCCTCCAGGAATGTAGGAGGATATTCCCTGTTGTATTCTAGGCATCTAGAACAATACCTTATAAGTGGTACACACTCAATAACTAGTTTATGAATGTATGAAGTACGCTTCTCTGCAAATCCTTTGTGAAATTCAGGCCCATGGGCCAAAAGGAATCAGGTATCAACTTCTTTGACTTTCCAAACTTTAAACATTTTTTTTTCTCAGCTGTAGATACCTTTACTAGGGTCCACCAATCTACTCCACATTCTTTGAGATGAATGGGAGAGAAAGACTAACTTTTAGATCCAACTCAATACAAAAAAAAAAAAAATCCCTAAAATGTGTAGAGATGTTAATTCCCTGATAGTACAGAATAGAGGGTCCCAACATGTCCAAGTATAAGGATGTCTGTTTAATATTCAAAGTTTGGCATATTGTCACATAATGGTTGTTGTATGTTTAGTATCCAGTCATTGCTTTTTGCCATAATATATTTTCTCAATTAAAAATTCAGTCACATTTAAAAATAAATTTGCATTTTATTACTCAAAACTACATCTAGAGCACTTGAAAAATAGTAATAAGTATATATGAAAAACATTTGATTTATAACAATGCTTGACACATACATAGATTCATGGACTACTCTCTTCCCCTCTCCCATCCCCCACCCAAATCTGATGGTGGAACAAATACAGATAGATCATATTACATTTATAAATAAAAGCTACTTTTGGTTAATTTGCATAAATTATTTTTAAGGAATGAAGTCCTAGTAACACTAGTAGTAATAGATGAACACACTATAGCTATTCACTATCCGAAGACTGAAATTTTGGAGGAGTTAACTCCTTGAGATAGGCATCTCGGAGAGCAGCCCACCTGTGTCCTCTATTGTTGCCTTGAGCCATCAACAGGTGGCATCATTTTATTCACACAAGAAACCTCCCTTTCAGGAATGTATATATTTTTTTGTTTTTTGGTTCTGTTTTTGTTTTTTTTTTTGCGGTACGCGGGCCTCTCACTGTTGTGGCCTCTCCCATTGCAGAGCACAGGCTCCGGACGCGCAGGCTCAGCGGCCATGGCTCACGGGCCCAGCCGCTCTGCGGCATGTGGGATCTTCCCGGACTGGGGCACGAACCCGTGTCCCCTGCATCGGCAGGCGGACTCTCAACCACTGCGCCACCAGGGAAGCCCAGGAATGTATATTGCTTCTTGGCCCCTGCCTTCTCCCTGGAGGTCCTGGGCAAAGAGTCAGGAAAAGAATGCGATTGCTCAGGCGAAAATCAATAGCCTGGCATTTCTTCTCCTTGGGTGACTCTACTCAAGGAATGAACTGCATTGGCACTGAGTAGGGAAGACGGCACATCCCCTTTGGATTCACTCCTTGATTTATAAGCCATAACCTCAGGGACAATAGCTGGAGGGCCTGACAGTATCCTTGAGCCAGCATCTCGGCTGATGTCACAGTAACAGTGCTTCCCTAGCACCTGAGAACCAATGTAAAAAAAGCCCGAACCAAATGAAACATTGAATATTAATGTTATTCCAAAGGTGAAGCAGCAGAAGTATGAAGAGCTGATTCCCCCCAACTTTCTTCAAGTTTTAGAGCCAAGCATGATGATGGCTTCAGTCAAGAAGTGAAGTCAGGGAGCATATAAGGCAGAACTTGCCACAAAGATAGCTGACTTTTCATGTGCACCTGAACAGGGTAACAGCAGAGGTTAAAGCTATGGGTGACTAACAGGGGATCCATGATAATCTCATATGACTTTAGTAGAGGCTGCTGCTACCTGCCTGGCAACCACTTCCCCTCCTTCCTTACTAAGAGAACCTCAATTCAGTGTTATCAGCAGTGTACGCAGCTGATAAACCACATTTTCGACCTTCCTCTACACGGGTGGCTACGCTGTTTTGGCCATTGACATGTAGGTGAATGTGATGTTGTGATTTATATTAAGAAATATATATTTGGTTTTCATCCCCATTTCTGGCACAGAGCTCCTAAAACCCTTGAAATTTCCTAAGTGATAAAGGTGTCTTGATATTCATAAGAAACCCCCTTCAACCACACCTGAGTTTATGTGAATGAGGTGACTTTTGGACCACACCTAAGGATGGGGGCTGGTTGCAGGGGAACAAACCCTGTGATTAGAGGGTTGGAACTTTCAGTCCCACCCCTAACCTCAGGGGTGGGGACAGGGGCTGGGAGGTTGAATCCATCACCGATAACCAATGATTTAGTCAATCATGCCTATGTAATGAAGCCTCCATGAAAACCCCAAAGGTAGGGGTTTGGAAAGCTTCTGGTGTGGTGAGCCCTAGGAGGTACTAGGAGAGACGTGCGATCAGGGAAGGCATGTGAACTCCGAGTCCCTTTCCCTACACCTTGCCCATGTATCTTCCATCTGGCCATTTCTGAGTAATATCTTTTGTAATAAACTCATAGTCTAGTAAGTAAATTGTGTGAGCCATTCTAGAAAATTAACTGAAACTGAGGAGGGGGTCATGGGAACATCCAGTTTATAGTCAGTTGGTCAGAAGCACAGGTGACAACCTGGACTTGTGATTGGGGTCTGAATTGGGGGAGTCAGGGGGTGAGCAGTCTTGTAGGACTGAGCCCTTGGCCTCTGAAATCTGATGCTATCTCCAGGTAGATAGTGTCAGAACCAAGTTAAATTGTAGGACGCCCAGCCGGTATCACAGAATTGCTTTGTGTGGGGGAGAAAACATCACACGTCTGGTGTCAGGAGTGTTGCGATTGTGGTAGTAGTGTAGGAGTGAAGGAGAAACAAGGGAGAAGTGAGTTTTTCCTACACAGTGAAGGTTATTGATTGGAGCTCTTCCTGAAAACTCCAATAGCAGGACTGGCCCAGCCATACACCTGTTTGTCCTTGAGGCTTCCTCTTCTCTCCTGGTTATAGTATTAATGTGATGGCCAGAGTGGCAGCTGCCATCTTAGGACAAGAGGAGACCTTGGGGTTGTAAAGCACACCGGGGGTAGTAAAGGAGATAGAAGGAACTTGGGTCCCTGGTAACATAGCAGAACCTCCAAAGCAGCGTAAGCTGCTCATCTCTGGACTTAACTTGCAGGAGAGAACAGTAAATTCCACCTGGCTCAACTCACTCACTGTTACCTTGTGGACCAAGAGCTTTGGCATCACCTGGGAGCTTGTTAGAAAGGCAGGATCTCAGGCCCCTCCCCAGTCCAACTCAATCAGAATCTGCATTTAACAAAATCCCCACATGCTTTGCACACACACTGAAGTTGGAGAAACACCAATCCAGATGTAGTTGGTATATGTACCCCAGCTTCTCTGTTTATAAGAGATATAAGAATAATGCATCCTACTTGCTAGTACTAAAACATAGTTAGAATTACATAATCATAGGGTAGAACAACTAAAGAGACTTGAGTTCTTTGCATACAAAGAAATGAAGCTTTTGTGTAAATTAGTTAATTCATGTTCCAGCCACTACTTTTGGCACCAGAGATATCTAACAACAGATACATGTAAGCATTGCATTACAATAACTGTTTACATGCAACAAGAGAGATATGCCCAGGTGTTTGGGGAAAACAGACTAGGAGGCTAAGCCTTCCCTCCTGGGCCATGGAGCATATTAGAGAAAACTTCTTGGAAGAGAAGTCACCCAGGTAGTTATGGGTGATCTTGCTTCTTCTCCCAGCTTCAGGGATGCAGAGGCCATCCTCTTTGGACTTAAGGCAGCCTACCAGCCTCCCCAGAGGAAGAGTTGATGCTTAGAAAACACAGATTCCAACACTAATGTCTTCAACATATGCCACCTTTAGTTTCTCGGTTGGTTCATAATATGGACTCCTTGACTCCATTTTACGGTCGAGGAAAATGCAGACACTGAATAGTGAGTGTATTTCAAGAAACTCAGAGTAGGTGACGGATTAAGCCCATATGAGGTTTCAGTGTTCATTGACCACTGATATCATCTCAATTTTGTCAACACTGGGTTTTGATTTCCATTGTTGATTAGCTATTTCTCTTCATCTGTATTTCTGTATAATCTGAAGTTGGAAATCCTTTTAACAGATATTTAGAATGCATTTTCCCCTTTTCTTTATATTTCTATTTGATATTCTTCAGTTCATTATATTTTTTAAAATGAAATCACATTTTTGGATATTTGTGGTTTGGCTGGCTAGCTGGGAAACTGTTTTCTGGCATTCATTAATGCTTTTTTTCTTTCCATTTAAAGAACATTTACTGGATTTGGTACTTGAAGAAACAAAATGCCAAATTAAGAAATGGGAGGGAGCATAAATGCCCTGTGCATGCAAAAACCCAGAAAGATTTTTTTTTCTCCCAATTTTTATGGATTTGACAGTATTGGGAAAGGGAACATTGTTTCTAACAAAACCCAAATTTTTATTTCTCTCTCCAAGAGATGTGACTTTAATCCTTTTTTTTTTTTTTTCTTTTTTCCGGCTACTTTTCTGAAATGGTTTTCTAGGGTCTGATTTTCTTCTTCCTTAAAATAGACTAAAATAGCCTTGTTGGGGAATACCATCATGGAAGTGAAACAGACAAGGACTCAGCTTGCCTCACACTCATGGTCTGTCTACTTCTCTAGACAGTGCCTGGGTCCACAGCTCACTGCTTCTCACTGCCCTAAGTTAACTGCAACGAGGGGAAGACAGGAGAGCCTTGGGATATTTTTATATTCTCCTCTCTTCTGAAGAATTCACAAGTTAGCAAGTATTCAACCAGTGCTAACTAGAGGGTATTGCCAAGCATAACAGACTATACACAAGTCAACAAGGCCTCCCTCATACTGCAATCCCAGCAGAAAATGGTGTAGCAAAAGCAATCCCCAATCCTTGGTTGTCTGCCACACAAGTTCTTGTTCCAAGCTACGTATTCAGCCAGTTCTAGGACGGTGCCACCTTTTCCTATGTCCAGCACTAGGTTTACACCCGCAGTCCTTTCTACCCAGAATGTGTTATTTGGCTCTAACAAATACAAGAGGAAGTGCCCTTCCCTGCACAGAAATCCAAACACAGGGTGAAACCACAGCTCGTTTTCAACAGGCCTCCTGTTATGAGTCCTCCCGGCTGTGCTGCCTTTCTGAAAGTGAGCTGGGGACTGGTGGTTCGAAGCCGTGGCCTCTGCCTCTTCCCGAGGATGCCTCTAACGAGGATCTTGAGATCGTTAGTCACGAGCTGGAGATTTACCAACATGGCTCACTGAACCAGGTCGTGCTTTGGCAGATGTGAAATTCTAATGTTCTAACACACTGCTTGTTTGCAGATTGTGCCTTAAATAAATATGCTGATAAAATATAAAACAATACAGTGCTCTGAACTAGTGCATTATTTATGGCTTCATTTACTCAATAATCATTTATTAAGGGCCTAATATGGGCCAGGCTCTGTGCTACGTGCAGCAGTTACAAGTCAGAAGAGAGATGGCATTGCCCTAAGTGGGCCAAGGATTCAAATCTCCGTCTCACCTCTCTCCACTAAACTACAAGTTCAGTAAGTGACAGCTGGTATGTAGGGAGTATAGTGGGAATGCAAAGAAGGGAGTAGTAGATTCCACTTACGCAGGAGGGTTGCAGCTAGTACATACAGTACTTTTTTGTAAATCAGAGCCACATCCTCTGGGCTCAGGTATTCTCTACCCCAGAACATGGGATTTGGTGAGTGGAGTATGGGCTGTGTTGACGCCACACTCACCTCTGCAGCAAGTCCTGATCAGGACAGTTTTCTTCAGGGGTGGTGCTTGAGCTTAGTCTTGAAAGATATGGAGGTGTCTGCTGAGAGGACAGGTATAAACAGCATGCCAGGAGGAGGGGACCATGGAGCAAAGGTAAATAGATATGACACCACCTGGCACAGTCCTGGTACTACATGCAGTTGAACTTGGTGGGACGGGACATAAAAGGAAGGAGAGGTAGGCAGAGGCCTGGTTGTAATCGACCCTGTGTTCCAAACTAAGAAGAAAATCCTTCATTCTGAAGGTTGTAGGGCAACATTGAGGGGGTTCCCAGAAAACAAGTGAGACGATCACATTACTCATCTTCATGGCAGCATCAGAATGGGTTGCAGGTGTTGAAAACAGCAGTAGGAGACCATGAAATAGTCCAGGTGATGGAGAGTGTGTTTGAACTTTCAACAGGCAACAGGGCTGAAGAGGTGAGAATAGATTTGAGAGAAGAAAAGGTGGTAGGATCTGCAGAAGGTGGTAGAATCTGGGGATTGGTGGGATTCTAGAAGATGAAGAGATTTGGGTGTTAAGGATGAATGGCTCCAGGGCGTCTTGTTTGGGATCCTGGATGGTTGCCGGTACTTTTCACTTAAGAGGGATGCAGGGGGAAGAGGTGCTTAATGGGGGTACTCTCAGAGGAAGGATGCTGGGCGCTGTCTTACCAATGGCTACCGTCTGTTTATGGTACTGTTTTGGCAGCAGTGGGAGGTGTGGCAGGCAAAGTGCAGAGGAGCTTATCAGTCCCCACTTCATGTCACAGATGACTGAAGAATTTTTACCCAGATCAGACCCAGAACTTGAGCTGCCTACTCTATCATCACACAGAGAAAAATATCCTTCCAAAACTATGGCTCCGTTGGCTCTGACCCAGTCTGGAGAAGGCAGTGTCTGCCATTGCTCGTAGGGGGCAGTGGGTTGGTGGGTCAGCCTGACATAATGCATCCCCCTGAAAGGAAAGCGTCTGAAGCACATGCTGTGACACACGTCAATACCATTGACTTACCCTACATAATGGGAAGACCACACTCTTTAGCGCTAATAAAACATGCTACCCTTCAACTGCAAGTTATGTGTACACTCACAGAGTAAAAAAGAGGCCAGGACTACAGTTTATATACTTTATAATTCTTCTTCTAAGTTCTCAATTTAATGAGTGTATACATTGTTTTGAGTTTTAGAATTTTATTTACTTTTTATACAGCAGGCTCTTATTAGTCATCCATTTTATACATACTAGTGTATACATGTCAATCCCAATCTCCCAGTTCATCCCACCCAGCCCCCTCTCCCCCCCTACTTCCCCCGCTTGGTGTCCATACGTTTGTTCTCTACATCTGTGTCTCTATTTCTGCCCTGCAAACCGGTCATGAGTGTATATATTTTTGAACTTTTTATTATGGAGGATTTTAAGCATATATGAAAGTAGAGTAGAAGGGATAATATAATATACCCATCCTTGTATCCGTCACCCAATTCCAGCAATTATTAAGTTATAGCCAATCTTATTTCCTCTATACTGCCGCCAATATCCCCCGTCCCTCAGATTATAGACTATTTTGAAACAAATCTATTGAAGATTAAATATACTACATATGTAGTGTATAAAATATTACATAATTATATATATAAAATATATTTTTAATTTTTATTTTATTTTATTTTTTGGCTGCACTGCATGGCTTGTGGGATCTTACCTCCCCGACCAGGGATCGAACTCAGGCCCTTGGCACTGAGAGCACAGAGTCCTGACCACTGGACCATCAGGGAATTCCCTAAAATATATTTCTTTACATAAACCTTTTATTTTAAAAGTTTTAAATCTAAAGAATTTAGATTTCTTTAAAATCTAAATACCCAGTTTCCCCTATCATTAACATTTTACACTAGTAATTACACTTGTGATAATTAACGAACCAACATTGATACATTATTAACTATACAGTCCATATTTTATTCAGATTTTCTTGGTTTTTCCCTAATGTCCCTTTTCTGTTCCATGAGCCTATTGGAGGTATATTTTACTCTGCATTTCAAAATCTTCGTGGACTTAGGGATGTAACGCTCCATCTCATCCCTTACGTGTAAGTTTTTCAGGTCTAAGAAGCCTGTGTCACATCGTGTTCACTTCATCCCTTTCTCCCTCCTTTCTCCCTTTCTCTCATGCTCTAACGGAAAGTGGATGTCTAGCACACAGGCCCACGGCAGCTTAGGGGCACTGATACCTTTGCTACCCTAGGAGCACTTTGGGCACATGCCACTATGGAATTAATGCTGGGAAAAACCACTGAATGGACTTTAGGAGAGTGGGGAAGCAGACAATTCAGAAAGGGGCAACGTACCTTTAAAAATACATTTGTGAGTTCACCACATTAATCAAATGAAATGGAACTAAAGTCACCCAGGCTGTTTGGGTCAATGTCTATGTTGGCTGTTCACAGCATAGGGTGTTCTGTGACTCAGAGGCCCTGTGGAGACCTGGGGAGGGGCTGCTGGCTGTTCACCCCTCCTCAGCACGAGGGTACCTGGACACAGGCCATTTGCTCTCTGCTGGCGTCACAGGAAGTCAGTTCTCTTTGGAGGTGTTTGTTTTGAATCAGTGGTGTGTGTGGTCCACATTTCTGATGCAATGCTTGCCTCCAGCCAGCCTGTTGAACAAATCTAAGTGCGTGAGCCGGCTGGCTCAGGGCCAGAATGGCGTCACTGCCCATTAATAGAAGTTGACAGAGCTCAGAAAAATGCTTTAGGTCTGGCAACAACCCAACTCCTCCTATACTGTGTCTGCCTCTGGGCAAATAAATGGAAAAATCAGTTTAAGGATGCTTATTTTCATGAGTTTGTGCTAATTTAAGCATTGATTTGCCTAATTACTGTCGGATTAAAAAAAATGTTTTGTGACACATCTCGCTTTTATCCAATTTATATATTCTTTTATAGGCTCTGCTTCTTTCCAAAAAAAGATTTGAGGATTTGAGATGATTTATTACAAAGGACATTTATTATTAGCATGTAAGCTTCCTCTGCTTTTCCTTGATGATGTTCTACTTATATAAATACAGCTGATGAAGTAAGAGCTTATTTATCTGTCAAACATATGGAATACAATTATGGATACATTCAGAGTATACAGAGACTCACATCATATAACAAGATAACACAAATTATAAATAGATGAGAAAGAGAAAAGGAAACACAGTTAAGAACATAAAACATATGTTTTCTGGAAATTAGGACTAAAAAGAAATTGATACTGTGAAGTCCTCCAAATGGGTCACTTATCAGTCAACAAGCATCAGAAAAGCTATGAAGAAAGAGAAAACATGACCATCTGGTAAACCAAATGACAATAATCTAAAAATAAGCCACACAATTTTTCTGATACCCAGATCAGAAAGAAAATACTATGTAATGAACAGCCTCAAAAATATTCTTATTAGAAATTATTATGGGCTGAGTTTTGTGCCCTTTAAATTTATATGTTGAACTCCTAACCTCCAAGTGTCTCAAAATGTGACTGTATTTGGAGACAGGGTCTTTTAGAAAGTAACTAAGTTAAAATGAGACCATTAGGGTGGAGCCTAATTCAGTATAACTGGTGTCCCTAGAGGAAGAGGAGATTGGGACATACGCTCAGAGGGAAAAACACGTGAAGACAAGAGGCAGCCAAGGAGAGAGGCGTCAGAAGAAACCAACCCTGCCGACACCCTGGTGTTGGACTTTTGGCCTCCGGAAATGTGAGGAAATAAATTTCTCATGTGTAAGCCACCCAGTCTGCAGCACTTTGTCATGGCAGCCTTACCAAAATAATACAGACACAGTTATGAGTTTCCTAAGAGGTATATCTAATGGGATTCCTCTTCGCAGGCAGATTACATCACCCTAAGGTACACACCTCCTCCTTTCCCACTTTCCACCCGAATTCACATGACAATTGTGGGAACTTTGATATTCTTATGTGACCTTGCCATGCTGACCACAGCTAATCAATCTGGAAGCAGGCATCTGACCCCAGACAGCCCAATCCGAACGCTTTTCTGGAATTTTTCCACGTGAAACCAAGAGAGCTTGATATTAGTCCTCTCTGATAGCGGAAACCGTAAGATGGAAGCCTCGTTATCTGTCAATGGCCATATTTTCTCCCAGGCTAGAAGATGTCAGGCAGAGTCTTAACATTATTCCAATTTCTAGTTTATTCTTTCATTCAGTAAATATTTATTGAATGTTACTATGTTCCAGGTGCTAGTTCAGTTGTTCCTGAAGTTCATTAGCATCCCTGCTTTCTTGGCATCTTACTTTGTTGCTACCCTTTTATTGATTTTATCACCAATAACCACCCCCACCCCCCGCTTTTTGCCTAAGCCAGAGCAAGTGGATTTCTGTCACTTACAACCAAAGTAATACATCACAATTCCACACATTCTCCTTTCCCTCCAGTCACACTGAATTGCCAGTAGCTCCTTGAACAAGTCCTGTTGTCTCAGGATAACAAGAGTCAGTCAAAAGATAATCATGCTTCTTTCTCAACATAAAAATGCAAAGTTCAAATATTAATTGTGCTGGTTTCCTTGTTCTGCCTGTAAAAATCTTTTTCTCCCAAATATCTGAGCTGACCTGGATATTCTCCTCCTCTTTCAGATTTGAGGGGTTTGTTACAGAGGCTTTTACTCACAACCAGGTGACTATGTCAAAGAGTCAGAAGTACCTAACCTCTTTTATAACCTCTCCTAAGTCAGAAATGATCGGTAGTAACAACATTCAATCATGGACTCAACATTATATGTATTAAGGGAATTTCCTCCATCTAGTAAATCACTCTCTTTTCTTTAGTGGGTACATTATCTTCCACTTCATGTGAAATTTATCTTTTAAGAAAGATGCATGCAATTTTTTGTGTAACTGTTCTCAGTTTATAGATTTTATATTTTTCCCAAGACGAAGGTGAAAAATCATTAACTCTATGGTGAGGCTTTCAGCCATAGATAGGAAATGGGCACTCAATCAAGGATTCTTAAAACACATTCAAATAATTTAATAGATGTTTTCTATTCTGACAAATAACACCAAAGCCAAAGACCTAATACTTAGAAAAGAATGGTCTTTTGTTTTCATTCAGGAATGTCCACATTATCTCTATTTCTGTTGTGGAAACACATGATCTTTATTAATTAATTAATTTATTTTTACTTTTGGCTGTGTTGGGTCTTAGTTTCTGTGCAAGGGCTTTCACAGGTTGTGGCGAGCGGGGGCTACTCTTCATCGCGGTGCGCGGGCCTCTCTCTGTCGCGGCCTCTCTTGTTGCGGGAGCACAGGCTCCAGACGCGTAGGCTCAGTAGTTGTGGTGCACAGGCCCAGCCACTCCCCGGCATGTGGGATCTTCCCAGACCAGAGCTCGAACCCGTGTCCCCTGCATTGGCAGGCAGATTCTCAACCACTGCGTCACCCGGGAAGCCCTGGAAACACATGATCTTTAGCAGCCCAAGTTTGGATACCAGCACTACTTGGTAGGTGGGAGCACTGTACCAAGCAGGTCATTAGGCTCCAGGGCCTTAGTTTTCCTCCTTTATGGAATGGGAATTTAAAAAATTCCTACTTTGTAGTATAGCTGTGATGTCAATGATAATAAATTACTGTCACAAGTGTCTGGCATGTTATGGGCATTCAAGAAATTGTATTATCATCCAATTCACTATATAATTGCTTATCTCTAATGTTCAATTGCCTTGTACGCTTACTGTCTATTCTTTCTTTCATGATTTTCTTTTTATCATTTGATACATATAATTTCTGGGCTTTTGGTGACATAAAACTGTTACCATGGCATTTTTTGGCTTTCATAAGGAGGCACAAGGGAGGAAAAAGCAGAAAAGGAATACTAATTCTACATCAAGTCATTCATTTATTCATAGAAAGTACTTATTCATAGCAAGTAACCAGTATAAATAGTCCATACCACTAGAACAGCATGAGGTGTTCAAACCAAATTATGCATGTCAATGCCTTTCAGCTAAAGATCAGCAGGAACACATCTGTTGGGTTTATGACTTGTTGCAGGGAAACAGACCATGCAGCAGTAAGAGGGGGTTCCAAAGGAGTTGGAGGACTTGGGCTTGTGTTAGCTGACATGGGGAAGGCAAAGGAAACAGGGCTTGTGTTTGGATTGAAAGCTGTCAGGAAGAGGAGCAAATCTATGATTGGGCATCTTAATAAATCCTATCCAGGAAGAGGAAGTGCTAAGGTTATCACTGGAAAAGAGCAGCAGTCACTCAGATAAGCAAGAATAGGGGCGTGTTTTGTCATTTTTGTGATACGGACAATGTTCATAATTTGTCCACGTTCAGACATGACACAGAGTGGTCTTTATGTTGATCCATCAAAGTCAACAGAGGGACCTTGTCTGAAGCTGATGTTCTGAGAAATTATTTACATTCAATTGGAGAACACATGGCTTATCTGTAAATGCCAGGTCAGTTCCTAACAACTGTGAAATGTAGCTGTAAGTGTCAGCCCAGTTTCCATATGTCAGGCTGCTTTATTCATTCTTTTTTTTTTTTTTTTTTTGCAGTACGCAGGCCTCTCACTGTTGTGGCGTCTCCCGTTGCAGAGCACAGGCTCCGGACGCGCAGGCTCAGCGGCCATGGCTCACGGGCCCAGCCGCTCCGCGGCATGTGGGATCTTCCTGGACCGGGGCACGAACCCGTGTCCCCTGCATCGGCAGGTGGACTCTCAACCACTGCGCCACCAGGGAAGCCCTGCTTTTTTCATTCTTATGTATTAACATGCTCTATAATAGAATTTAGGTGCAGATAACAGACACTGATCCATTTTAAGAGAATGAGAATTAATACAGGGAACTGGGTGCTTACAAAATTGTTGGATGAACTGAAGTAATGGTTCTGGGCTTAGAATCCAGGGACAACTTCAAGAATCACCCCACTGAACTGGTTCTCCAGGGGAGCTGCTAACCACTTAATTCCCTACCTTCCTGGTTGTAGCAATCGCCACTGAAGTTGTTCACTCCAAGAATATGTTAGCTTATGTACTCTTCAGAGATCAGGAAGCCATTGCTGCAACTTCTCAGCTTTGAAACCATGTCACATCTGCTCGGTGCATTCTAACTCATTTGAGCCCTGCCTCTTGGCTCTTACCATGCTGGTGACCAGAGCATGGGTACCTCTGCTACCTCGACCATGGGACAATGCAACTCTTCTGCATCCACCTTTGCCAACAGAAGCAGCACAAGTTGCAAACAGCCCATTCTCTCTATCACTTCCAATTTCCAGATCTCAAGTCAGCAATCTGATTGCCTGAATCAAATCATATCCAGAACTCTAGCTGCAAGGGTGTTTGGGTTAGTGTTTAGGTTTTCCAGTTTTTGCAGTAGGAAGGCATATTGGAAGGAGGTTGCAATGGATATTGATTTCCAGGCCAGGTTATTCATCATAAGCCCTAACAGTAAAGAGACCTGGATCTAACGCTGATTCAGTCACTTATTTGCTATGTGAAGTTAGAAAAGCATCATTGCCTTTCTGGGTCTCAGTCTCCATGACCAAGTTAGAGTGGTTGATATCCAATTTTCTTTCGGATTCTAAAATTCTGTGGCTCTATTATAAATTATTATACATTATAAATATTTAAAATATTTTCTTATATAGGCTCATTTTGAAAAGAATTTTCTGTACTTCTTTTTTACAAAGATTTTATTTTCCTCATTAATACTTGTAATAAAATAGGAAGTTCTCTAAGATGATTGGAGGGCCCAAGTGATTTTTACCTCTCAGTATTTTCACCCTCCCGCATTGAATAGGGTTGGCCCATGTAACGGGATATTGTGGAATTAACAGTGTGTAACCCAGGGTTAGATCATAAAAGTTGCATCTTCCACCGTGCTCTCTCTTGGATGACTCACTCTAGGGGAAGCCAGCTGTTATGTCATGAGGACACATAACCAGAACTGTGAGGAGATCAGGTGTTGAGGACTGAGGCCTCCTGACTACAGCCAGCATCAATTTGCCAGCCATATGAGTAGTCCCCCCTGGGAAAGTGAATGTCTCAGCCCCAGTCGAGCCTTCAGATGACTGTAACCCTGGCTGACATCTTGACTGAAACCTCATGCAAAACTTTGAGCCAGAGCTACCCATTTAAGCCACTCTCAAATGCCTAACCCACAGAAACTGTGTGAGATAATAAATATTTAATGCCATTTTAAGCCACTAAGTTCTGGAGTTAACTGTTATGCAGCAACAGAAAACTAATATATTCCCCAATCAGTATGCAAAATAGCATAAGAATTACTGAATTTATTTCTTAATTTCCAACATCAAATTTCATTTTCTTCTCCTTTTCTCACATAAAGCTGGTAGCCTTTGAGATTATATCCCTAGGACACAGAAGCCATTGGGTGTGTAAATCAGGATTAAAACTAAGTAATTTTTTTCTGAAATTTTATAAAATGTAGTAATGGGTAGACAGGAAAAGAGCTTATTGTTAATACACTAAGTAGCAAATATTTTCTCAGGCAAAATGCCAGGCACTTGAAACTTATCACAGGACTAATATATTCTTTGGAAAATAAAGCTAATGAAAACACAATAGTTAAAATGACTCTTTCACAGCCATCCCAGTCAGCTCTGCAAAATGGCTTTTAATTAATGAAGGAACTATGCTGTGTCTATCAGTTAACAAACACTCCAATATGATAAAGAAAGATAAGAGTTGCCTGTTACTGAAATATTTTTTGTTTTAAACTAAAAGGTAAAGAAATTAATCTAATTTCTTGCTGTTTATAATGGCTTAAAGTTTCATGGAACAAAGAATGTTCCAACAAAACTTACTCTATACTTTTTTTTTTTTTTTTTTTCGGTACGCGGGCCTCTCACTGTTGTGGCCTCTCCCATTGTGGAGCACAGGCTCCGGACACGCAGGCTCAGCGGCCATGGCTGACGGGCCCAGCGGCTCCGCGGCATGTGGGATCTTCGCGGACCGGGGCACGAACCCATGTCCCCTGCATCGGCAGGCAGACTCTCAACCACTGCGCCACCAGGGAAGTCCAAAGCTTACTCTATACTTTTTTCACTGAGTTTATTTTTAATTAAGGCTCCCTTCTGAATTGTGCACCCATGTCTGGTAAGAACACAGTTTCTTACTTAGAGCAGTAATCTTCTGCTTATTATTAAAAATAAGAGTGCATGAGTTTTGGAGGATATATTAACTCGAAGTCTGAGTAACAAGTGCCACAAACCTTATATAAATCAGCGTGAGCAAAAAGAGTTTACCAGATAGTCACTGCATTCTCCTGGAATTCAAGTCACAGCCAGGTCCCGAGAGAGCCGGAGACTGGGGCACCGACAGAGCCAGGACTGGAAAGCCTCCAGTTCTTCCAGCCCCATCTCTGCTTCTCTGGGTGCCAGCTTTGTCCTGTGGCAGACTGGCTTTCTCTTTGTTGTGGAAAACACAGTTTTTGGCCATTGCCAAGTTTTATATTTTTCAGCTTCAGTCACTGGATACTTGTTCTCTGGTCTCAAATGCAAGTTCCCAGTGAATTCCAGACAGGATTGGGATCATATTGTTCAACATGGCTGCTCTTGTGGTAGGTGGGGAGGGAGGGAGATTTCCCAGAACAACGGCAGGCTGGAAAGACAACGCAATACAATATGTCCCATGTATCAGTTTCCTAGAGCTGCTGCAACAAAGCACCACAAACTAGGAGGCTTAAACATGAGAAGTTTATTGTCTTGCAGTTCTGGAGGCTAAAAGTCCGACATCATGGTGTCGACAGAGTTGGTTTTTTTTTTTTTTTTTTTTTTTTACTTTTGGCCAAGCCGAGGGGCTTGTGGGATCTTAGTTCTCTGACCAGGGATTGAACCTGGGCCCTAGCAGTGAAAGCACTGCGTCCTAACCACTGGACCGCCAGGGAATTCCCCAGAGTTGGTTTTTTCTAAGGGCTATGAGAGAGAATCTGTTCCAGGCCTCTCTCCAACTTCAGGTAGTTTGCTGACAGTCTTTGGCATTCCTGGCTTGTACCAGTATCATCCTAATCTTGCCTTTATTTCCCTGTGTGTTCTGTGTCCAAATTTCCCCTTTTAATAAGGACACCAGTCATACTGGATTAGGGACCACCCTAATGGAATGACTTCATCTTAACTAATTCCATCTGCAGTGCCCCTTTTCTCAAGTAAGGTCACATTCTGAGGTACTGGGGGCTAGCACTTCCACATGTAACTTTTGGGGAGGAGGGAAAATTATTTAACCTATAACATTCCACTTAGGGCAGCATTTCATGTACAAGGTATCAGAGACCAAAGAATGGAAGCAAGAAGCAAGGACATAGAGAAGTAAACCTAGAATTAGGAAACGCTTCAGATTTCATCTTTCAAGAGAGAGAAGTAACAAACCTGCACCCAGAGAAGGAAGTGGAGGATGTTTTGGTGGTGATGAGGTAAGTTTAGACTGGGAGGGATATAGATTAATACGGAATACCTCATGCCTATAGTGACTCATTTCACACACCGACCTGCATGGATGGTCCTATCTTCTTTCTCAGGCTCACCATCCCTTCAGACCTCCAGTTGCCCAGGGTTGGAGTGGGGATTGATATAGGATGCCAGTGGAAACAAGTAGAACGAAGAGCCTAGCTTCTTCTCTGTCTAGTGAACATGAACAGGATTGGACAGTAGAGAGAGTTTGGAAAGAGGAAGAAAGTCAGGCTCAGCACCCTGATTTCCCCTCCTACCTCCACGGGGTGCAGTGAGGGGCTCGCAGTTTGGAGTTGAATGGTGGCAGTGAGTCTCTGCCCCACTTCCTCTCTTGGTCTCCTGAGATCTGAAGCCCTGCAGATGCCCCAGCTCCACCGAACACTTGGAGGGCAGCAAAGTAGCAGCAAGTGGCTTCTGGACCCAGGATGGCAGAGGAGACCATCAAGGTCCCTTGCAGACATCCATCTCCTTGCATTGCCATCCCAAGAGAAGGGAGGCGCGTCTCCACGACAGCAGTACTCGTGGGTGCAGACCAGCCACGATGTCATAAGGGCCCCTGGTGAACCTAGCTCTATCCCAAAACAGGGGAGGAGAAGAGTCTTTCATTGACTGCATTTCTAGTCAGAAGAGGCAATTAAGGTACTGAATTGAGCTAAATTCAGTACCTGAAATTACTGTAAATGAACAGGATTAAGGTTTCCCTGTCAAAGTAGGAAATCAGAATCAGAGACATGATTGATTATAAATTCAATGACAAAGTTGAGCGTGCAAAAATGAATCTTCTTATTCTATTATGATTTCATTATTTAGCACTTACTATGTGCCATGGAATAGCCTGAACACGTTAATTTGCACCACAAATCAGTGGGTCTTACTATTCCCATATTACAGATAAAAAGACTAAGGCCTAGTGAAGTTGAGAAACTTGAACTAAAAACTAAGTGTGGGGGAATTGTATGGTATGCAAATTTTATCTCAATAAAGCTGTTACAAAATAAAATAAAATGAAAGAAGTCTGCTTGATAGTAAAGCCTACATACCATATATACTAGGAAATATCTTGCTTAACTGGTAGCAAGAAAGTGGATTGTCCTCATTTACATTTTTCTTGTTTAGGAGAGTGTACGTATATTATCAATTTAGTTATAAAACGTTCCAAGGCCAGGGTCTGAAACAAAGTGATGTCAGTTCTGCCTTCCTGTATTCTGGGTGATGTGTCTTCCATGGAGGGTCATATTATCTCCTCAGAGCACAAAGGCCAGACCAAAGCCTGCTTTGCTTAAAGGGGAAATGGGAAAATTCACTATCTTGTTGGACGTTATTTAGATCCATCACTTTTTGAAACCATGCTTTATGCAATTTTGCTGAAATCTTAATTTAATCCCTTAGTTGAAGTCGCCGGTACTTCTTTGAAGAGGGAATCATAGAATATACTAGGAGAACTCACTCTGTTTTCATATGCCACTAAAAGCAAATAAATGATCACCTTATAAGATTTATGAAAAAATATTCATACCGATTTTTTTCTAAGTCTTGTAAATTGACAAGCATGGTGACCCCTTTGTTTCATAATTTATGGTAATGGATTCAAGTTGTATCTCATTTTATTACATATTCTCTTAGAGAAATTACTTGATGTGGGCCTTCAAAATGGATACTTGTTGAAACGACAAATTTGAAAGCCTTGTGAGAGTTTTGTTCACAAGCCTTAAGAGGAACGAAGGCGATATTTCAAAGTCCTTTAATTATCTCAGATGATGTGATAAGGAAAATAATATGCTAAATGCCAAAGCAAAACCATACATTGGGATGAAGTCAGTTGTTACATATACAATGGATTCTTTTCTCTTGAAAACCGTGGTCTGGACACATTTCAGTAACTTTCTTCTTTAGACACAAGCAGTGAACCACAGAGAAACCATGAGGTCTGCGATTCTGCAGGGGGCACTTTCAAAATGCTGACTTGCTACCACGGAAGGTTGCCCAGGGTACAGAGCAAAGTGAAAAATGTGAATTGTCCAACAATGTGTACAGTGTAGACCATTCACAAGGGGAAAACAGATATGATATGGTATATTATGATTTGATACAATACTTCATTATAAACATAGAAAGGCAATTCTGAAAAGACCCCAAAGAAGCATTTAATAGTTGTTGCCTTTGGAAAGAATAAATTGGGAATGATGGTATCTTTTACATATTATAGTTAAAAAGATTTTGTGGTAAAGATAAGGAATATTAAAATTAACAAGTAAAATAAAAAAAAATAGAGAGTAGCCACTTCATAAAGAATAGCAGGCTGGGCAGGGGTGCTGGGTTTGTCCCTTGGAAGTGGACCCCAGAGCACATCACTTGCTGAGGCACCAGCAATAGGTTGACTGCTCTCTGTCTGAATGTCATCATGTGCTGGTTGATCCCTATTGACCCTTTGTATCATCCATTGAGCCGCCAGGAGATGACAGCACACTGCACCCCTTCCATATCTGTCTACGTTTCTGACATAGTAATAACAGCACATATAAAAGACTAAGGATGATGCTGGTGGCTATTGTTAGAATGTGCATCATAGCATTTCAGTAGATATTTAAGTTCACTAAAACTGAAAAAAAATCACAGGTAAGAACAATTTTTGATTCAAAAGAAAGAATATTGCAGTGTTGTGATAACCAACAAACAAAAAGCAGATTTTGGAAAAGTTAGGTTTTGACCTTCTCCTGAACCCACCATCCTGCTGATCTGGAATACTGAACACATGTATTCTAGGAGACTTGTAGAATGCTGTTTGATTTATTTTACTTCACTGTTTAAACTGTATGCTTTTATTTTTTTAAAAAAACTGCATATTCATGTGGGAAAAGAAACATCTGTTTTCAAGACATTCTAAACTTTCTTATAAATGCCATTTCATCCTTGATATTCCACCTCCTTCCAGCTGTAGATTTTATATACTGGTTGAGAATAATAAATGGTGGTACATTTTAAAAAATCAGTGTTGATGGGTTCCAACATCAAATCAAAAGATGGGTATTTCCAGTGAAAGATTTCAAACGTACTAAAAATAACACTTGATTTTATGTTTTAAAAAATAAAGTATAAGATTTTGAAAAAATTGGCAAAGAGTCAGGGATAGGCTGCAAAGTAGATCTATCTTCAAGCAAATATCTCTTAACTGTGTATCTCCTAGTTGGGATGCTTTGCTCTGCTCTGATTTCTCAGATGTGACAGGTCCAGAGGACAAGCTTCCTTTCCAAACTACAATAGAGAAAACTGGACTCTGGAGATGTGGCCTCGTTTCTATATTTCTATCCCTTAAGAATGCTATGTTTATTCCTACCCCAGGGCTTTTACACTTACTCTTCCTTCTGCTTGGAATGCTTTTTCCTAAGATCTGCAGGTAGCTGCCTTTGTTTCACCATGTAGGTCTGTGATAGGTAGAATAATCATCCCTAGTGATACCCCTATCCTAATCCTCAGAACCTTACATGGCATAAGGGACTTTGCAGATGTGATTAAGGATCTTGAGATAAGAAGATTATCCTGGATTATTTTGGTGGATCCAAGGTAATCACAAGGGTTCTTTACAAGTGTAAGAGGGAGACAGGAGAGTGAGTGTCAAAATCAGAGATTTGAAGATGCTACTCTGCTGTCTGCTGGCTTTGCAGCTGCAGGATGAAGCCACAGTTAAGGAATGCAGGCATCTTCTAAAAGCTGAGAAAGGCAACTAGAGCCTTCAGAAGGAATGCTGCCCTGCTGACAACTTGGTTTTAGCCCAGTGAGACCTGTGTTGGACTTCTGACCTCCAGAATCATGAGATAATACATTTACGTTGTTGTTTTAAGTCATTAAGTTTCTGGTAATTTATTACAGCAACAATAGGAAACTAATACAAGGTCTTAACTCAAATGTCATCTCTTAGAGAGAACCTCTTCATACCCTAACTAACTAGTCACTCTCTACCACATTATCCTTGTTTAGCCTCTCCATAGTATTTACCAGTACCTGAAAATATTTTAGACAATAAGCACATTAAAAACACTTTTTCCTTCTATTAGCGTATGAACTCCTTAGGGACGGCACTTGCGCACCACTGTAGCCCCAGCACCTCGACTAACATCTAGCACGTTATAGGTGCTTATGAAAATGCGTAATGCTCCTCCCTGTAGAGTCTTTCTTCCTCCTCCTTTTCTAGAATATACCTGCAGGAAGAGAAAAAAATAGTTTTTCATTTTAAATGTTTGTGTTTATTGCCAAACAAACCATTTTGAGCCACTTCTAAATTCTGGGTGGGAGTGATACCCTCCCAGGGTACCCTCCTGATACCCTCCTCTCTCCTGCTTGCCTTGCTTCCTGAGATTGGGAATGAGTCAGGCCAAGCTAGTTATTCCAGAATTCCATCAGATTGTTCAAGCCAAGAAGAGGCTGAAATTTCAAGAGTCAGATCTCTGGTAAATTTCCTGAAGGACATAACTTGGGCCTGAGCTTGATGTACTTCCTGATATGATATCATCGTTCATTTGTGACTTATTGGAAGCCCTCCGTGGGCATGTATGGCAGAAGAAGTTGGTGGGTGGGGTGAGTGAGGCATTTGACAAATGCCTGCACTTGGCCCTGAGGGTCCTGCCTTCCTTGGCCACTGTGGACTTGTCCAGCCTCATCTTTACCCTCTCTTCTCCATGTAGGTTATGTTCTTAGGCTCCCTAGAATCCTTGCTGCTCCCTGGAAATGCTGTCCTTTCATGCCACATGTCTTCCTCATGCTGTGTCTGAGCCTGGAAGGTCTGTCTCCTTGTCCACACAGCAAACTCATGGTCTCCCTTCAGAGACAGATCTCCTCTTCTGTTCCCTGACACATCTATCCTGGGTAACCTGCATTGACTAACAGCTGTAACAGAGGTACGTAGGCATTGTTGCTGTCTTGTGCAGGAACACTGTCTAGTGCACTCTGGAATCCCTAATGCCTAGCACAGGGACTGACACGGTCATTTGCTGGAGGAAGGAATCTCTGGCCCGTATTAGACTGGACCAGGGCCATTCACCGTTCATCTCTGTATTTCAGAAAAATACAGAGTGGCCCAGAGTGCACTGAATACATGTTTAATGACTATACTTGAGGTAAATGGTATGGGAAACTATTATTCTTAGCTTGTAAGATTTTTAGTTTGACACATAGCCGTCTAAAGCTTTTCTCCACTTTACACGTAGTTGTGGCCAAATGACCAAGTTCTGGCCAATGAAATGTGAGCAGAAGTGTCATGTGGCAGCTTCTGGAACTTTCATCAAGAGAAGGATGACATATGCCCTTTGACTCTTCTTTGGGTCCTGTCTCCCATCATCCTGTCTGGAACATGGATGCCTCTAGTCATGCAGTGTCAAAATCCCAATGCGGTATCCTGGGGCTAGTGATGGCAGGACACTATTGACACCCCCAGCCTGGGACAAAAGAAATGAGTGGTCATTGGCATCTTGAAGAAGAGGGTTGTGTGGAGAGGGCCATTCATCAAGAGCCATATGAGGGAGAGCATCAGTCAGCCTGCAGGGAGATAGCTAAGGGATTAAATATCTGACCTCACTTTCCTGCATCCTCAAGTCAATGTTCCCCATAAACTGAACCAAGTGGAAATTTTAAGGCAAGGGAGCCCATTGATGTGGGGACTCCAAGGGCACAGCAGGAGGAAGAGGATGGAGAGAGGATTTGTCTGGGTAAACAGAAGATATTCAGCACACTTGGGTAGACTTGTTTTCTCATTTTATTTATTTATAAAATAATATTTGGAATTTATTTATTTATTTTTGGCTGCATTGGGTCTTCTTTGCTGCACACAGGCTTTCTCTAGTTGCAGCGAATGGGGGCTACTCTTTGTTACGGTGCACGGGCTTCTCATTGCGGTGGCTTCTCTTGTTGTGGAGCACGGGCTCTAGGTGCGTGGGTTTCAGTAGTTGTGGCACAAGGGCTCAGTAGTTGTGGCTCTCAGGCCCTAGAGCGCAGGCCCAGTAGTTGTGGCTCACGGGCTTCGTTGCTCTGCGGCATGTGGGATCTTCCTGGACCAGGGCTCGAACCTGTGTCTCCTGCATTGGCAGGCGGATTCTTAACCACTGCACCACCAGGGAAGTCCTTGTTTTCTCATTTTAAAAACAAGGAAATAAGATGAAAACAATCTCTACTTTTCTTTCTGGTTGTTATATTCTGAGTGGATTTTCTGCATTAACTGGTTTCACTTTCTCAGTCCTTTATGCTGGGCTACAGGGCAATAGCCGTCAAGCACTCCAGAGTATCAGATATTACAGACCAATGTCCCAACTCAAAATCATATTAGTTGGTAAAGAATATGTTAAATTTAAAAGTCCAGAAACAGATCCACACACATATGAACCATTCATTTTATGACAAAAGTGACACTGCAGAGCAATGGAAAAAGGATAGTCTTTGTAATAAATCATGCAGGATCAGTTGTGTAACTTTATGGAAAAAATAAATACTAACCTGTACCCTATACACAATTCCATATGGACAGCTACATGTAAAACAAAACAAAAAATAAAACTTCTAAAGAAAACATAGGAGAGTATCTTCATGATGTTGGTATAGAGCAAAAGTACGCACAAAAGATTTGAACAGCACTTCCCATATGGTCCATAAATGTAAGAGAAGGGTTCAGCCTCATCAGTTATTATCAGAATGACTAACATGACAAAGTTATGCAATGATCATTTCATAGTTGTCATTACATACTGACAATTACAAGGGTTGGTAAGGATGTAGAGCAACTGGAACTCTTACATACTGCTAGGGAGTGTGGAGATTGGTACAATCACTTTGGAAAACTGCTTTCTAGTATCTAATAAAGTTGATCATACACAGAACCCATGACCCAGAACAGCTAGGAACATCCACAAAAGATATGCATGCATATGTTCGCTTAAAGACATATATACTCAAGAATATTCATAGCAGCATTCTCTTTAAGAGCCAACAATTTAAAACAGCCCAAGTGGAAATCAATACTAGAATGGATATATGACTTGTGGTGTATTTATATAATGAAATACTAGTACAGAGCAATAAAAATGAATAATCGCTACATGCAGCAACAAGCTTGAATCTCATAAAAAATACGCAGAAAAGTATATACAGAATTACTACATTTATACAGACTTTAAAAATAGGCAAAGCTGTAATCAGTGGTGTCAAAAAGCAGAGTTATGCTTTCCTTTTGGAGGGATATGGGGTCTGGCTGGGGCATGAGGGCAACTAATTGAGGCTGGTAAATTTTTTTTTTTTTTTTTTTTTTTTGGTACGCGGGCCTCTCACTGCCGTGGCCTCTCCCGCTGCGGAACACAGGCTTCGGGCGCACAGGCTCAGCGGCCATGGCTTGCGGGCGCAGCCACTCTGCGGCATGTGGGATCTTCCCGGACTGGGGCATGAAGCCGTGTCCCTTGCATCGGCAGGCGGACTCTCAACCACTGTGCCACCAGGGAAGCCCAGAGGCTGGTAAATTTTTGTTTCTTGATCTTGGTCATGGTTCTGTGGGTGTGTTCACATATGAAAGCTCTTTGAGCTGGACACTAGTTCATGTCTGTTTCTGTAAATAAAGACTTACTGACATCAATAAGTGTTATCATTTAATACAGCTTTTTCCTTTTTAAAAATAAAAGCTGGGGCAGGAACCCAAACACCAGCCCTTTGCTTTTCAACACTAATGTAAAGATCAGGATTAGAGCATGTCTGTATTGCCATTGAGGAATTAAAAGCAGTGAATGATTTCAAACAGGCTTTCTGTGAACAGGTGTTCAAAACCAGAAAGGTTTCCTAAGTCATTTGTGAAATCAACTTTCACTGCAGTCTAGAGCCCCGGTACTCTGTCAGGAATCATATGCAATGAGATTTTTTTTTTTCGCCCACATTTCTGTCTGCTAAAGAAAATAAAACTATTTGACAGAACAAAAAATTGTCTCAAATGAAAACATGTCAAAAAAAAGGGCAGCATTATTCTCAACTCTGAGTGCCTCAGAGAAAAAGAATATGAGGTTTAAAATAAAGAGTTCTCTGTCCTGAGAAAGATTAAATTTTTACCTACTCTCTCAGCAAGCTCATTTATTAAGTTCCATCTATTTCTAACCAGTAATTTAGGTGACTTACGAGAAAGACACATCAACATAGACTAATGATAAAAATAACAACCATAACCAAAACACCCAAAACAAGAGCCATGTTAAAGATGAGTGAGAGGCAGTTTTACCGTAAAGTCTATCTACACCGAATTTACTCCAGCTGTGTACCACATTTCACTCTTACTGCCCTAGTGGTCAAGGTGAAAGAGAAATTTAATAAATTATTTAGCTCTCCTTTAAGAAAAAAGAAAGAAAGATAATGAAGGGAGGAAGTGTGCTAGTCCAACATGAGGGACAAACATACCCAGCATATTAAGAGAAATTAATCAGGAGGATTGTTTATATAAGGTTTTTAAATTTATTTATTTATTTATGGCTGTGTTGGGTCTTCGTTTCTGTGCGAGGGCTTTCTCTTAGTTGTGGCAAGCGGGGGCCACTCTTCATCGCGGTGCGCAGGCCGCTCACTATCGCAGCCTCTCTTGTTGCAGAGCACAGGCTCCAGACGCGCAGGCTCAGTAGTTGTGGCTCACGGGCCTAGTTGCTCCGTGGCATGGGGGATCCTCCCAGATCAGGGCTCGAACCCGTGTCCCCTGCATTGGCAGGCAGATTCTCAACCACTGCGCCACCAGGGAAACCCTATATAAGGTTTTTAAACATTATAATAAAAACTGTCATTATAGCCAGTTTTATAGTGTATAAATTATCTCTGGCAAAAGGCAAAGCCATAACAATATTAAATCATGGTTTCTTTTTTTTTTTTTTTTTTTAAATCATGGTTTCTTGAAGGCACAGTGTAATACATGTGTTCCTGATGATTTGGCTTGGCATTGAAGTGATTCTGTAGTGTCCAGGGCAAGAGATGGGTCTGTGTAACCCAGGTGCCTTGGCCATACCACTCTGGGGCAAAAGTAGAGCATTGCAGCATGGTTTGTCTGACTGCTCCCAGCTGACACCACAGAGTCCCCCCAGGTGTTCATGGGCATCCCCGGGGATGGCTGTGTGTGCTCTCCTGTATGGCCCTCTCACCTACCACGTGACTCCTGCACCCAGCTTTCCTCCTCTATGGCTCCCTGTGGTGATGTTTGTGTTTGGGCGTGACGCATTCATTTCCACTGAAGATACCGATGTTACTGAGCTGTGATAGCTGTGCTTCAAAGCACTTATCATGGATTACTGATCTCTCTCTCTCCTGCTTACTGCATGTGTTGTTTCCCTCCCAATTTGTCTTCCCAGACTGGGCTCAGGTGGTCTTAGCACAAACTCTATCCATCCTGGGTTCCAACCCAGTCAGAGGCACCATAACTCCCTCCTGTGCTCTCCTCTGTGCCATTGAACAGCTGCCACTGGGGCTCCCAATATGGTCACCTTCTTACATCTTTACTGTCTCCTCTCCTTTGGGATCTAATCCCTGTGGGCAAGACCAGAAATGTTCTGATTCCGAGCAAAGTGTGGGGCTTATCATTTTCCTCTCTGAACCAAGTTGTGTACCAGATATGCTTTCCCTAGAAAAAGCCTGTCCCGGGAGGGGGGATTATCTGCCAGGAATGCCAGGTACATGTGAATCCAGGGGGAACATAGTTTGAACTTGAGCAGAGACTCCAGCAGTAACAGCATGTCTCTAATACCATTCCTCCCAAATGTTTGTCTGCTGCTTAGATCTTGTCTAAAGCCAAGCTCTTGCAGAAAGTGCACATTCTTCTGATCTTGCATCATCCCAGAGTGGCACCTCCATTTAAATAACTGTAGTCACAGTTGCTTAATGCCTGCTTCACACTGGGCACTTTGAGGCCCTATTTCTGCTTTTCACAATCACTCTGCAAGAGAAGTGCTGTTATCCAAATTTTAACAATAAAGAGGTTATTGCTGAATCATATGGTAGCTCTATTTTTAATTTTTTGAGGAATCTCCGTACTGTTTTCCACAGTGGCTACACCAATTTACATTCTCACCAACAGTGCACAAGGGTTCCCTCTTTTCCACATCCTGGCCAACACTTGTTATTTGTTGTCTTTTAATAATAATCATTCTGACACATGTGAGGTGATAGCTCGTGGTTTTGATTTGCATTTTTCTGATGACTAGTGATGTTAACCATCTTTTAATGTGTTTCTTTGCCATCTGTGTGTCTTCTTAGGAAAAATATCTATTCAGATCCTCTGCCCATTTTTTAATTGAGTGATTTTTCTTTGATGTTGAGTTGTATGAGTTCTTTGCAATTGCACTCCTTGGTATTTATCTGAAGAAAACAAAAACACTAAATAGAAAAGATATATGCACCCCTATGTTCATTGCAGTGTTATTTACAATAGTCAAGATATGGAAGGAACCCAAGTGCCCATCAATTAATGAATGGATAAAGAAGATGTGATACACACACACACACACACACACACACACACACACACACACACACGCAGAATGGAATATTACTCAGCCATGAAAAAGAATGAAATCTTGCCATTTGTGACCACATGGATGAAACTAGAGGGTATTAGGCTAAGTGAAATAAGTCAGAAAGAGAAAGATAAATACTGTATGATTTCACTTATAATGTGGAATCTGAAAAATAAAACAAATGAACAAACAAAACAGAAATAGAGTCATAGATAGAGAACAAACAGGTGGTTTCCAGAGGGGAGGGGAGTAGGGGGAGGAGAAAAATAGGTGAGGGAGATTAAGAGGTACAAACTTCAAGTTATAAAATAAATGAGTTATAGGTATGAAATGTACAGTGTAGGGAATATAGTCAATAATTATATAATATCTTTGTATGGTGACAGATGGTAACTAGACTTATGGTGGTGATCATTTTCAAATGTATAGAAATACCAAATCTCTGTGTTGTGTAACAGGAACTACCATAATGTTGTACATCAATTACACTTTAAAATCAACCAAACAACCAAACAAACAAACAAACTCATAGAAAAAGAGATCAGATTTTTGGTTACAAGTGGCGGGGGCTTGGGTGAAGGGGAATTGGATGAAGGTGTTCAAAAAGTACAAACTTCTAGTTATAAGATAAATAAGTACCAGGGATGTAACATACAACATGATAAAAATAATTAATACTGCTGTGTGTTATATATGAAATTTGTTACGGGAGTAAATCCTGAGTTCTTATCGTAAGGAAAATTTTTTTCTATTTGCTTAATTTTGTATCTGTATGAGAGGATGGATGTTCACTAAACTACTGTGGTAATCATTTCATGATGTATATAAGTCAAATCATTATGCTGTACACCTTAAACTTATACAGTGCTGTATGTCAATGATATCTCAATAAACTGGAAGAAAAATAAATAATAAAAGATTTTGCACATCAAAATAAATAAATAAAGATGAAGAGGTTAAGTAGTGAGGTTAAGTGACTTGCCCACGGCAATGGTGAGTGAGTGGTAGAGCTATAACTCAAACCCAGATTCGTGGGAAACAAGCCTAGCCCTGTCTTGATGAAAACGGTTCAGTATCATACAGTCCTTGGAACCAGAATCTTCTTATGAATGGCTCTCTTAAGACACATTCAAATAATTTCATCTCCTTCTCTGAGAATTTAAGAGACAGATATGCACTCCCAAACACACAGCCTCTTGAGTCTTGGTATAGACTATTCCTGGCCTTCTTGCCTTTGGACATCAATTTCATGCCATCACCATTTTCTAATTGAAGACAGCTTCCAGATCTAGTATACTAGGAGCATATTCTAGGATTGATCAGTTCAAATTCCTTCCTTTTGCATGGTTCATTCTTATAGAAAACCCTGGGCCTATTCAGGCTGAGAAGGACCCCTCTCCCACGTGTCATGTTAGCACCCCTGCCAAAGTCCTTTCCCTGAAATCCACATTTCTTGGTATCTCTCTCTTCCCTTTCCCCACTCCCAGTTCCATTTAGGAATTCCTGTGCAGCTCACACTTGCCTCTGGGGTGGAGTATATAACCATCTTCTGATCATGTGACTGATTAACTCAGCTTAGGCCAGGAGTGCCACCCTTGAACTAGATTGAGTCCCAGGACTCTCTACAAGACTGCTGGGGCAAAGATGCTATCTCTTCTTCTTTGGCTAGATCTGAACAAGGAATCGTGTAGCAATGGGAGTTGCTTATGGCTCTCTTGGGACTGTGAGGGGACCCAGTCTTAGAATACAGTCAATACCCCAGAAGACGGTGGAGAAATGGAAAAGAAACACAGTGACTGAGCTGCTGGGAAGGAGCTTGTCTGAAGCAAGTGCTCCCCTGGGGTTTTCAATCATGTGAACCAATAGATTTCCTTCCTTGTTTGGGCCTGATTGAGCCAGATTTTCTGTTGTTTGCAATACAAGCATCTTAAATATACATTGTGCAATGATGAGTCATGTTTTTAATGTTCTCTCACTAGACTGTGGGCTTCTTGACCCCTGAGAGAAGATTGGTTGAATGGATGAATGAGCAAAAGAAGTGAGGAAAGAGAGGCCATTTGCTCTTGTGTGTTGAGGGCTTAAGGCCATTGCCGTTTCACTAGCTATTTGTTTCTCTTCCTGATTCATGGACATTTACCAATTCCTCAAGAATCTTCAGTACTGATATCCATGGTTAGAAACATGTTTATCTTGGTGGTAAGGAGCCCAGCTCCACCAGATCTCATTAAATCTTTGCAAAGCAAGGAATAACTCAAAGAGAATCCTCAGGATAAACTTGCATCTCTTATCACACAATAAACAGAGGAAGCTTTGACTCACCTATTTTTGTATCAGGGTCTTGGCAATAAAGCACTTGGGACATGGATGCCTGTGGGAGCCTCTCTGCAGGAACGTTGCCAATTGACTCCAAACTCACAGGGACTGGTATTTGGAGGCCTCAGCAGCCTCCTGCTCCACAAATAAAGTCACAGGGATGAAAGTGGTGACGGTAGTTTAAGTAGATGTGGGTCTTTTGTCCTTTGCTTTGTGGCTCTAATGAACCGCTGATGCTTTTATGTGCATTTATGTGCACCCCACCCCATACACCCATTCAAGGCAGCAGAGTCGGTCAAGAGTCTCAAAATAAAAAAAGTGAGGTTGTCACTGAAGCCCCAGGAGAAAAAGAACCTGTGCAGGGATAGATTTCTTGCTGTTTCCCCTGGTTTTGCTTGCCCTGACTTTTGCCCCCTCCCCCTTTCACACCTCAAAGCCCCCTCCCCTTCACACCTCCCTTTCACCTCTCACACTCCCTTCCCTGCAACACACACAGAGGAACAGCTTTGCTCTTCGGGAAATGTTGGTCAGGAGGAAATGCCCTGGTTTTGGCCTTTGCTTTCACAGCATCAAAGTTCAGGGGCAGTAAGCACTGGGGAGGAAACATCGCATGCATAACTTTGAGTTAGCAAATCGGAATTAAGGGCTTTCAGACAGCAGTGATGAGAAAATAATGGGTGACAGATTCTAGGCCAGGCTCTGCCACCATTTTTGAAACTCTTGGCAAGTCCTTATGCTTCTCTGGACCTTGATTTCTTCAATAGCAACACAGGGAGCTTCTGGATAACAAAATAAGGCAAAATGGCTGCTACCATCTCAATACATCCTGCTGGCTACAAGAAAAAGGATGAAAGCTATTTTTTCCAGTTCCTCCAAGGTTTGTCCCACCAACACCTGTAGCTGCCAGGGAGCTTGTCTCCTGAATCCCTTGTCTCATCCCCACAGATGTCCAACAGCCTCCTGTCCTCACTCAGAGTCTCATTTCCAAAAGGCTCATGCTTCCTGCCATGCTGTCTCATCTAGGAATAGATAAAAGGAATATTCACTTGGTATGTGCTATGGTCTGAATGTTTGTATTCCCCCCAAGTTCATATGTTGAAATCCTAACCTCCAAAGATGAAGGTACTAGGAGGTGGGGGCCTTTGGGAAGTGCTTAGGTCATGAGGGTGGAGCTTTTATGAGTGGGATTGGTGCCTCATAAAAGAGGCTCCAGAGAAAGCCCTAAACCCTTCCACCATGTGAAGATATATCTGCGACCCAGAAGAGAGCCCTCATGCTGGTGCCCTGATCCCAGACTGCCATCCTCAAGGACTGTCAGAAATTCATTTCTGTTGTTTATAAACTACCCAGTCAGTGGTATTTTATTATAGCTGCCCAAATGGACTAAAGCAGATGTCCAAATTGTGAGAATCACAACTGAAAGACCACCTGAAGGTGTGTCACAAAGAACCATACACCTGAAAAGGAGTACTATCCATCCACCATTCTATCAACAACCATTCATTCATTCACTCGTTCAACAAATATTTATGTTGAATTAATTCACTCACTCGACATGTATTACACTGCCAAGGTTTGGGGCTTCAAGAGTAAATAAGGTGTGGACATTCCTTTCTTGTTGTTTAGTTTAGTGGGAGATACATGTTAATAAGTAGCCCTAAAAACATTACAATGAAATTGCTTTTGACAGAGAAGCCATGGAGTGCTATGTCAGTGCACATGAGGGGCAACTATGTCCCTAGATTTCCAAAGAAAATGATATATAAGGATGAGCAGTAGGAGTTAGCAGAGGAAGAAGGGATGGGGGAGGGTCTACAGGGAGTGTTCCAGGAAGGAACGGCCTGCATCAAGGCCTGAAGGTGAGACCAGACACAGTGGATTACAACAGAGATTGCATGAGGATGGGGGTGTAGATTGCAGGGAAGCTTGAATCCTGTGGTAGTAATAAGGCACGTCTGTAGATTCTTGAGCAAGAGTGTGGCATGATAAAAATGCTTTAGGAAAACAATTAGTTTGTTTCGTATATTCAGCATGCATCAGAGGTGACAGAAACCAGAGGCAGGGACAGGAAGCAGGGGGTACTGGCAATAATGAAGACAAGGACCAGAGTGCCGGCCATGAAAACAGAGAGTAAAGAACTGGAAGCCAGACTGTCTCTCAGATGAGCCTATGCTGCACCAGGAGAGCCGGAAGAGAACTCTGCTAAGTAATAAATGAGCCCAGCAATTGCCATCCATTGGGTGGAATCTGCTGTCTATTCACCTGGACTTATTTATCTTCCTGGTTTTCAAACTGTGTCCAAAGATCCCTAGGGTTTCCCCAGAGGTGCTTTAGAGACTCCATTAAGCCAGGTTGATTCTACGTTGATCTATTTTGGACAAATAGAAAACCACTAGTCTACTTTTTCCACAATGTACATGTTCTATCCAAAGCCATCGTTCTTGGTACTTACTAATTTTTGATATATGTTTGCGTCTAGACCACCATTCTCTCTTGGAAGTTTCTTAGCAATATCCCAACCAAGCTCCCACTAAAGATGTGATCACTCTTTTCCTGATGTTCTGTTTTCTGCTGTTCTTCACCCACTACCTAATTCCAAACCCAAAGAAAACCTGTTCTTAGCATCCCTCCCCATTTTAATTCTCTTTAAGCTCTCCTCTGGAGAGTGGAAAAAATTTATTATTGTTATCAACAGCAATCATAATAAAGCATGAAAACTGACTGATGAGTTTTTAGTTCAGCCAAACCTCTTGAAGAGAAACAGAAAACAAAAACAATATTTTTTCCTTGACTAGAATGATCATTTGTCAAAGGAAATAACAGAAATCCTGCACTTTGTGGGAGGAAGGGGGCAGATAGGAGGGAGGTAGAGGATGCTCAGGCACGATGCTTGGCTCAAAGAAGTTGTTCAATAAATGTTGGGTTCATAGTTTTCTCCACTCATTCTACAAACATGAACTCTGATCTCTAGGAGGAGTATTTATTTGCCTCCTGAGTTGTCTCTTGGCAATACTAATAAAGTCACTGTACAAATGATATCTAGTGTCTATCCGCTGGCTTGATTCCTGAGTTACCCGAGTTCTGCACAGTGAGCGAGAATCAAAGGCTCTCAGACCTGGACCGGGCCTTTAAAAATGACCCGAAGTCAGCTGACCAGGAAGATCCCTCCCAAGTTCTGCGAGTGTGTTTGGACATGTCCAGCCTCTCTGTCTTCGGACAACTCTGCTAGAAAATCTTCTTGATATTGAGCTGAAATTAATCAGCCCACAGCTTCTCTCTATTGCTCCAAGAAATCCAGCAGGGGTGGGGGACTGGGAGGCAGCACAGAATTATTCTAACTCCTCTCCCCATCGGCAATTGAATATCGGAAGTTTCCTACCACTAGGAAACTTCCTTTAGGTTGATTCCAGTCTATTATTAACCAGCATCCTTTGAGTAAATTCATCCAGCCTGTAAATAATCCACTTAATTTCATTTTTATCTTGTGAATAATTTACCCTCTTGAACAAAATGATATCATGAAAATTTTGTCAAATGACTTGGACAAGTCCAGAAACACCAAGGCTGCTGTGTTTTCTTTCTCTATCTATCCAGGAAAATATCACAGTAGAAAATGTGTTCTCTGTGGACTCCTGCAGGTTCCTGGTGATCACAACTCTTTCACCTATGTGTTTATTACTCACCTTAATCACCCGCTTGGGAACCTCATTGAGAAACAGAAATTTTTATATTCTAAAAGAATCCTACTCAGTTAACTAAGGTAATGCTGGTAATTGAAGCAGATAAATCCCCACATCTCAGTGGTTTAACCCAGTAGCATATATTTCTCACTCATGTGAAGTCTGTAAGGGGCATTCCTGATTGGTGAGTGGTCCTATTTCCAAAGAGTAATTCAAAGCTCTTGGTTCCTTCTCTCTTGTAATTCCATGATTTTCCTAACTGATATGCCTGATACAAAGGATAATGCAGGATTAGATGAAAAAAAAGAATTCAGTAGAAATAACAAGGAGAATTTCAGACTGACAGGGGAAGAAAAGAAAAAAAAAACAACCAAAAAAAGCAGGGATACAAAGAAATACAGAGTATATGGCACACTCAAACTAGGGTATGGGGAAGGCTTCTAGACAGGAACCGTGCCTTCAGTTGAGGGATGAGGCCGACTTATGCCAATGACACAAGGAGGGAGCCGGGAAATGTATATCCTGACACCTGGCCTCACTCTCCTCCTGCAGGGATCCGCATTGTCCAAACAGAGCAATTAGCCAAAGGGCAGGGGAATTCACTGGTGTTTTCCCCACAGGTTGGTCTTCAGGACACAAAATGGGGGAGAAGGGTAAGAGTGGGTATGCAGAGGCAAACAGAAGACAGTAGCACAAGAATCACTAACCATTTTTGAGGTGAGAGTAGCGCAATCTGACTTGTGCTTTACAGAGATTAATTTGGTGGCAGTGGAAACAAAGATTGGAGTGGGGAGATATTGGAGACAGGAAGACTCTTAGGGAGGCAAGGGCCAGGACAGGGCAATGGTAGGACAAGAGGCAAGGGCTAAATACTAGAATCAGTGAATTGTTGGATATGAGAAACAAGAAAAGAGTTGAAGGGGACTCTAAAACTATAGTTTTAAAAGGAAGAGGATGAGTTCATTTGGGGACATGTTGAGTATAAATTGCTGTGGGACAACCATATGGAGATGTCCTGAGTCAGCCCAGCCCCATGGGAACTGATTTTGTCGTCTGGCTCTGCTGCTTTCTGGAAAGCTCTCGCAAATGACAAGATAGTAAGGCCTGGCCCAAAGTGAAATCATAGATGCCTATTTAAATAATCTTTCTCTTAAAAGAATCTCTGGGTAGCAAAAGATATTTTATATGATTTCCATATCTTTAAGAATTATTTATTTCATGCTACATTGCATTGTTTTCCAGAAGACATATGCTATAAATGAGTTCAAGGCAACATTTGCTACCTGAAATTTAAATTGCACTTAAAAGTGCCTGTTGGAGTATCTCCCAGAAGGAAGGAACTGAATCAGACCTTGTAAAATTTACCGTTAGTCTCAAAAGCATGTTTTAAAACACAGATTGTCTCTGAATTCATTGCTTAAAAACATAAAAATCAGTATAACAGTTCACCAGGCTCAGATTCTTGCTTGCCAAATATTTGTCTAAAATTAAGGTCACTTTGATATCATAACAAACCCAATATTTGAGCTTATTCTTGACTGAATGTTGAAAACAACTTTTAAGAAATATGAAATATAACTGTAAATTGAACCTAAGTAAACAAACCTGGAATTTAATGTGGATGGCCTTAATCTACGTGTAGTCCCACAATTCCATTCATCTTTTTTATATCTTTACAGTCAACTATCTACAATAATTATCTTTCTAAAGGGATTTGGTTGATTTTAGTTTGAACCATTTTAAATAGAAATATACAACCATTTTTATATCTTCATACTTAGGCATTGAAGTAATTACTCTTATATTAAGGCAGCTTTAATACCAATGACAAAAGATCAGAAAAACACTTCAAAAATAAAATAACTTAAAATTGCAGGTAAGATTCAGGATAAAGTAGGCATGTGATATTTAATCATGCATGTGATATCTCACAAATCTAACTGGTGTTATGAACATCTACTCTGACAACATTTTCAGTAAGTGAGTCACATTTCAAAGATGGTTGACTTTTCAGGGTCCTCAGTAGATTGGAAACTGTTCATTTCTTCTAAAAAGAAGTTTCTCTGACAATAAAGAAGTATGAGATATTTTGGGGCCTCAGTTACTGCTGCCCTAATTATCAGCTATTCTAAACAGCATAGGCTGGGTTATGCTGTAACAGCAAATAACCTTAAACTCTCAGTAGTTTAAAACAGTGTTCATTTCTCATTCCGGTGTTATGTTCATCACCCTTCGGCAGGGGCCTCTGCTCCACATGTGTACTCAGGGAGCTAGGTTGGTGGCCCCTCCATTAACTGGAACATTGCTGATGACAATGACATGGGGAATAATCACTGGTAAACTTCTTAAAGACTTCCACTTGAAAAACATACATATCACTTCCATTTATATGGCCATTTATATTCGCCAAAAAAACAATATGGCTACATCTAATGTCAGGAGAGTAGGGAAGATTAATTCTACTCATGCCCAGAGAGGGAGAGTTGGAAATATTGGTGAAAAGCACCAGTGTTTACCATACCAACCTTTGTTAGAATTTTGGTTTTAGTTTCAACAATGAGTTGCCAGATCAAGTGCAATTGTAGAGGACTGAATTTTGCATTCAGTTCTGGATTTCAAGGACAAAAACATTGCTAGAATCAACATGAATTTGGTTATCTTGACACAGATTGGCCTGCCTGAAATCTGCCTGATATGGAAAGTTGAAGAGATGGTAGGAACATAACCCTAGTGAGCAATGGGTTTGTGGCCACTGAACATGTCAGAGTGAGATACCTTCCTTTTGGAAGAGTGATCCGCCTTCTGATCTCTCTCCTCCCAAAGTTGCTCAATCTTGAACAGCTCTAGCATTTTTACTTTGGAAATGCTGCATATATTTGTTGCTTAGGGAACTACTTCCTGACGAATGGTTTTAATTTTCTTTTTAACTCCTCATTTTTTGGTATCATCTGTATTTAGTTGAGAATAGTTTGGGAGGACATTAACTGAACTATTCTAGTTTCTTCTTTTCCAATTCATTACTTTTTATTTTGGATCAACTGACTTTTACCCCTCTGTTTTTAAATTTTTTTCCCCCTAACTGGCTCACAATGTTGATTCTTAGGATTTTTGAAGAATGTAAGAATTTGGCATTGATCACATTGTCCCACATTGAACTCAAACACACACTGATTTCCCTGTCACTCTGATTTTTTATTTGTTTAAATTTTTTCTGAAACCAGGTGGGGTACAACTGAAGGGTTTTCTGTTTGTTTGTTTGTTTGCTTGTTTGTTTGTTTTAATTTTAAAAAGGCAATCTCCATATGGAAGAGCTTCTTCTAAATTTTGAACAATCAAGGAATTCCTTTAAACTGTTCTATAATCAGGAAGCATCAGAGCTTGGAATCAATTTAAGCCCTAGTTTGCTTTGAGGACAGACAGCATGAAAGCTCAACTTGGCAAAGAGAAAGAGCTGGCTTCAGGACAGAGTGTAAGCCAAATCTTTATGGAGGGTTCCATCCACCAATGGGCTATGGAATTGCTGGCTTGCTGGCTCTTAGTGATTTCCGGAGGAGAAAGAGGAAAAGAAGGCACTAGTCAAGTCCTATTCTCATAGAGCTCCTCCTTCTCTCTTCCTAAGGACAAATTATTTAAAAAGTTAGCATTCTTTTCACCCAGTCGGAGTGAGTATAAATAAAAGCCCACACGCCAATCACCCATAGTTTGAGTTTTATAAAGCAAATTAAAGTCTCATTAAATAATTAATACACTGTATTTTTTAGAGCAGTTTTAGGTGCACAGCAAAATTGAGCAGAAAATACAGAGTTCCCATGTACCCCATCTCTACACATGCACAACATCCTCACCATCCATATCCTGCACCACAGTGGTACATTTAGTTACTCCTTCACTGAAGGAGTATGATCTTCCTTTCCTTATGCAGATCTGAGTTTCTGACTTATTATCCCTTTTCTTTCTTTAAAGAACTTCTTCTAACATTTCTTGCAAGTCAGCTCTACTGGCAAAACATTCCTTCAATTTTTATTTGAGAAAGTCTTTATTTCTCCTTCACTTTTGAAGGAGAATTTTGTAAGGAACAGAATTCTCTGTTGGTGGTGTTTTTCTTGCAACACTTTAAATATTTCACCCCACTCTCTTGCACATATGGTTTCTGATAAGTCAGACGTAATTCTTATTTTTGCTTTCCTATAGGTAAGCTGTTATTTTCCTCTGGTTTCTTCCCATATTTTTTTCTTTGTCTTTGATTTTTTTTAATTTAATTGTGTTTATTTATTTTGGCTGTGCTGGGTCTTAGTTGCGGCATTCAGACTCTTAGTTGTGGCATGCATGTGGGATCTTGTTCCCTGACCAAGAATCAAACCTGGGCCCCCTGCATTGGGAGTGCAGAGTCTTACCCACTGAACCACCAGGGAAGTCCCTGTCTTTGATTTTTTGATGTTTGAAGATGATGTGCCTGGGCATAGGGTTTTCTTTTTTGTTGTTGTTGTTTTTGTATTTATTCTTTAGTATTTAGTATATTTTAGTATTTATTTAGTATTTAGTATTTATCCTGAGTTGTGTTCTCTGAACTTCCTGGGTATGTGGGATGGTGTCTAATATTAATTTGGGGATAGTTTATCAGTTATTATTGCTTCAAATATTTCTTATCTTTTTTCTTTCTTGTCCTTCTGGTATTCGCATTATGCCTATGTTACACCTTTTATAGTTGTTCCACGGTTCTTGGATATCCTGTTCTTTTTTTTTTTTCAGTCTTTTTTCTCTTTGCTTTTCAGAGCCCACATTCTAGAATTCTGTGTCTCAACTGCCCACTGATTTCCCTTCATCCCCACTGCTATGGTGCAGCAAACACATATACAATGAGGGAGCTCTACGGTAAGGATTACTCAGCTATGACTGAGTGAGGTGTAGGCATCTATGTGTCTGTCTTTCCCTTTGGGCACTCAACTTCCCCTCTGCTACATTTCAGTCTGGAACATGGCCTGGGAAGCCAGAGTTGTTCAGAGAATGGGCTCTATTTTTGTGTGTCTAGGATCCTTTAGTCAATACTTCCACAAACTGAGGCTGGTTATTTAACTTCTTTTGCTTCAGTTTCCTCTACTGTAAAATGGGCATGATGATAATAGGACTGAAATGTAAAGTATGTAGCAAAAGATGCTATTCCTTTATTCCTTGCTAATACTGGCCACATATATTGAGGCCTACCAGATGCCAGGTGTTGTTCGGAGTGCAGGTTTTGGTAGGTAGAATAAGGAGAGATGGTGTGATGTGAGAGTGAGGAGTGCTAAGGACATGACATGAGAGAAAAAGAAAGAGCACCAAAGAAGGAGTTAAGAGTTGCAGAATAGCCAAAGCTGAAGTTTAGTTCAAAACAAACTTCATTTCTTTTGCAGTTCCAATTTTCCTAGACCAACTCCTGACTGATTATCCAGAACCTCTAAACACCAGGAATGTGGATGAGGGAGGGAGTGAGAACCGATATCCCAATTCTCCCCACCTCTCCCTCCAAGGAATCCAGGGCTTCATTTGGACCCTTTTTAACTCCTCGCTCCTGTACTGTCTTCCTGGCAGAGGCTCTGTAACTCCACTTACTTGAACAGATGAAGGCAGCTCAGATTCAAAGTTCTGAGTGCTTTTCGCCATGTTCCAGCTGAGTCATCCAGGTCAGCACAAGGTTTTCCTAGTCCAGGTTGTGGAAGATGGCATTTTAACTGCAGCTGGAGATTTCACAAATCCAAAAAATGCCAGAGGAAAGGACTAAGGGAGTAACCGAGGGTGGCTTATGTGAACAGCAGCCCTCCTTAACATTTGTTCAGGGCTTCCCAACCAGCCAGGGACAAACACAGGAGAGGTTCAGTGACCTTCTCAGGATCGCACAGCTCAAAAGAAAATGGTGGGGCTTCCTGATGCGCATTTCTTAATTTGTTTGTTTGTTTTTTAGTGACCTGTTGACTACCTCCTGTTATTTGAACTGTTACAGTTTTCCAGGCTTGATCAGACTACAATTGCATAAGAAAAAGCATAAGAATATTCTTACAACCTCAAGGTAGAAAAGGATTTCTTCACTAAGACACGGAGGAATCAACTGCAAAAGAAAATATTATTTATGGTGGGATTTATTGGATATAAATTTAAAATTTTTAATGTAGTCAAATTTATCAAAGAGTAAACACCAGCTACTGATGGGGAGAAGATAACTGACCCTCATAATCACCAAAGGAAAAATATCCAGCCCATAAGAAGAATTCCTACATCAACAGGAAATAAAAAGCTAAAATATCCAATAGAAAAATAGGCTAAGGACATAACCCAGCAATACACATAAGAGGAACCAGAATAAGAAATAAATATGAGCAATGCTCTGTCTTCCTAGAAATCAAGAAAATTCAATTAAACAACTGTGAGATCTCAATTCTCCATAATATCTCCAATACTTGGGGGTGTCAGACTTTTCCTTTTTTGTCAGTCTGATGAGTATGAAATGGTAACTCTTATTTAATGCTGGCAGGGACGTGAATTGGTACAACCAATGTGGAGAATAACTTGATAACATATAAAGATGTGTCTACAATTAGACTCATCAATTTTATTGGATGTGTCTACTTCTCAGAGATTTTCACACATATACCAGGATACACAGGTGAGAAAGTTTCATTTGTGGCATGTTCATCATTGTGAAAAACTGGAAATAACATAAATATCCATCAACAGAAGAGTGTATCAGTAAATTGTGCTATATTCACACAGTGGAAGCTTCTACAGCAGCTAAAATTAACGAAATAAAGCTACATGTATGTATCTACAGGTATAAATCTCAAAGACATTATTGATGAGAAAAGCAAGTTGCAGATGGATAGCATACTCTTGATATCATTTCTATAAAGATTTTAAACATGCAAAACCATAGTAAATACTGTTAATGGATACATATACATGCGGTAAAGACATTTCTTGGGAAAAATAAATACAAAATTGAAGATAGTGTTGGCCTCTATGAGGAGCAAAGGAGGGAAATGGGATTGGAAGAGATACACAGGAGGCTTCAACTATATCTAAAATGCTTTTATTTTTTTCCTTAATGTTTTGCCATATTTTATTAAATCTTTAAAAAAAGTTCTGAAGCAATCTATATGGTGGATACGTAGGAGTAATGTTGTTCTCTGTATTTCTCTATAGTGTGAAGTATTTCATAGTAATAAAAGAGAAAGAAATATCTCCAATGACAATGTGTAGATTATTTTGGAGGAGTAAGTCTGGGGATAAGAAGACCAATTAACCTGGTTAAGAAGCAGTGGCAATAAGGTGAGTAATTGTGAAGGGCCCAGATTATGGCAAAGGAGTGGGGATGGAGGGGAAGACATTTCAAAGGTAGAATCAACTGAGCTTGGGGATTCATTATATGTGGGAAATTAGAAAAAAGAAAGAATCAAAGACGAGCTAAGAGATTCACAACTTGAAAGGCGAGTTGGCTGATACAGTTGGGAATACAGGAGGAAGATAGGCTGGGGTTGGCAGAATTGACAGGTTGGGTTTGAGGGATCCATGTGTCACTTAAGCACAGCCGTCCGGTAGAAATGTAGGCCTAGCTCTGGAAAGGGTGTCAATTAGGTTTCAGCCCTGTACCTTACATGTGCCCAGGCACTTACGTATCTACCCATACACATGACTCAGGAATTTCTTCAAGCTGCCACTCTTCCTTCTCTGATGGTTTAATCGTCATATCAACTCCATCTTCTTTGGAGGATTACTGGTTTGACTCTCCATTCTGATGTCATATACTCTGACTGCTCTTTTTCTTTCCAACCTCTGATTTCTTGCTGATAGCTCCCACTGCCAAACCCACCAGAAGCCAGAGGGCAAGGGAACTTGGGTGATGATGCAGCCTGTAAGAATCAGCCTTCTAGGGCTCAGAGCAAGACAGAGAAGGGTGGAGAATCGATCCTTGGTGGATGTGAGGGGATACCAATGGAGAATAGCCAGGATAGCCATGTTTGGTCCAAGAGTGAGAACATAACTTGATCCCTGTCAGCAGGACGATGCTGTGCTATGACTAGCTCAGCCTAGACTATGGGTCACAGGCCGGGGGAAGAGGGTTTGTTACCAGAGGCAGGAAATTAGGAAACTTGCTAGGCCTTGAAAATCTACTACAAAGTCCAAATGAATAGTCTACTACAGCCATGTGTGCAGATGTAGTAGGAAAACCACAGGAGTGCTTACTTCAGAAGAGGATGTAGTGAGGAGAGGAGATGGACAAAGCCAAAGATATACCCAATTAAAGTACTGACATTTAGGGAAGAACTCTCAGAAGAAGAAATGCTTACAAAGTGACTGAGAATAAGCAACCAGATTGGTAGGAGGAACACGAGAGTGTGGTCTTACTAAAGCCGAGGGAGCAGAGAGTTTCAAGAAGACGATGGTCAAGAGTGTAAAATGCAGAACTAATAACGCCAAATGGAAGCGTGTAAGTGGGAAAGGGGAAGACGAGGAGGAGAAAACAGTTATAGCTTTGGAGATGACTGAATTCCCTGAAAGGGTGCACTGAAAGGAAAGAAAGAAGAGAGCCATGGGACGATGATGAAATGATAATAACACAGATAGTCAGGAAAGAACAGAAAAGGTCAACTCAGTACATCCCGACCCCAAAACAGCTTTGTGGGGAATAAGATCTGGATTATATCTGATAATTACAGTCATTTAAAAACAGAAATGGATTCTTATATTATCCTCTTTCAATTACATCTTTACGTGGACCCATTAGATTCTGGAGCCTCCCATAACTTTCTCCATCTTTGAATTATAGCCCATCAAACTGTCTTTCTAGGGGGAAGAAGGAGAGGGGAACTGCCATCCAGCGGCAGAGTGAGGCATGGAAGACAAAGGTGGTGACAGAGCACAGCTGGGGCCACAGGAGGCCCAGATCGAAGTCCCAGTTCTGCCATGACCACATTGCTAAACACAGGGTCACTTGCCCATGTCCATAGGCCTCATTTGGGGTTGGATTGGGTGCTCCCTAGTGCGGCTTTCATCTTTGACTATCTGTGGCTCTGATCCTGAAGGGCAGGGAGGGAAACTCCTAAGGGTTCTGTGAAAGCAGCATCCCTTGATCAGCAAGGGTGCTCCCTGGTGAATGGGTCTAGCAAAGACCCCTGAAGCATTTCATTCTCAGTGCTCACACACGTGCTACCTGACAGGGGTCTTTGGGAGGTGCTCTCCTCAAAACTCAGAGCAGATTCTAGGGCCCTTCACCAGCTTCTCTTTCCACAGGTCGACGTGGAGCAAAGGTGCCTGCTCAGCAGGCAAGGAGAGAGCCCTTAGCAGGCAAGGAGCTGGCTCAGTGCCTAGAGCAGGTGCTCAGAAAATGGGTAGGGCGTGGCCTGCGCTGGATGGAAAGTCTGAGGCTGGGTGGTGTGCTCGGGGCCAGAACACTTTGGGAGAAGCTGCCAAAATCATTCAGACAAGCACCTGGGGGAATTTCCGTTGTCCCCAAAGTACCTTTTAATTTGAAAATAATTAGGAGGCAAGTCAGAGGGTTTTTCATCACTTGGCAGCGGGTGACAGTGCCTGGTCTTGGAGAGCCACTCTATGCAGTTACAGGCTCCAATTAGGTGTGAGAAGAGGTTACTGCTGCCTGCCAGCTGGGGGAGAGCCAGGCAGCCTGTCATCTCTTGTCTCATAAATACCAGGGGCTCCAGCACCAGGCCCAGAAAGACCAATGACACCATTCATCACATAAAACTTGCCAAACACTGGAGGAAGCTCACAGGTTCTGCAGCAAATCTTTTCACTCAAGGGCCTGAGATGACACCACTCAGAGATTTCTGCAAGTAGAGATGCAGGTGATATAGCCAGTATAAGAGGACAGTCCGTTTCTGAGTTCCACCAAAAAGAAATATGAACAGAGAAGTCTTTACTGATGATTTTGGAGCAGAAATGGAGTCTCATGACACAGCAAGGTAAGGAACTTCATATGAAGGGCAGCCCCCAGCACCTCTTCAACAGCCTGTGCGCCCTCATGATTGGGCTGTTTGACCTGGTTCTCACCTCTCTGCACTTTGTGCTTTCTCCTTCCTCCTTCCATTCCTTCCCTTGTCTTCCTCCTTCATCTCCAAAGCAAAAGCAAATTTCTCTGCATGTCCAGTGCAGGCCAGTTTTACTTTATTCTTTGAAGTTCTATGGCCAAAAAACACCTATGGCCAAAAAACACCTCAGGGTCCCCAAAACATTTCCAAACAACAGCTATCAAGATAATAAAATAAGGCTTTCAAGCAATTTATAAATATTGCCTAATAGAAAGTCTTCTCAACCCTGTCTTACATCAAGAGAAAGTGAATGTTTTGATACTCAGAGGCAAAGTCAAAATACAAACGAGTTTTCAGCTCCTCAGCCTGGTTCTCTAACACACAGTGTGAATATTGGGGAAAACCCTCCTCAACTTTACAAACCTCCAGATCAGAATATTCCCTCAGACACGTGCTCCCAGGGCAGGAGAAGTTCCTTTTCACCTCCCATCGCTTCTTCTCTCATTTTCCTTCCCTCTCCCGAAGGACAAACCCAACCACAAGATGACCTAGGCCACGGAGTCAGGGGCGCATCTCTCCAGCTCTGCGACTGCCTCTCACCCTCAACCCATCTCCCATCTCCTGCCCCTGCTGGCAGTGGAGCAGACCCGCTGATGTGAGCAGGCGGAGAGCAAAGGGTAGTCTCTCAGCGCAGGAGGTGGCCGTGAGGACAGGGTCCCAGAGAGCGGGCAGGGTGGGGACAAGATGGCCATGATCCCACACTGCAGGACTACTGGCCACACCGCCTCTGCGCCTGAATTTGAGGATATGGTGTCACTATTTTGGGGTATGTCAAGCGAGTGCCTTAAGCACTTTGATAATTTAAAATCCTAATTGACTTTTTCCTTCACATCAATTGCAGGGAAGTGATACCCTTTCTGGAATGGGATTACTTCTTTCTTTGATTGGCAGCCTGAGGCAAGTCCCTCCCCAGAACTCTGGGTTCCCTGTCAACAATTAGCAGCGGAACCTGCAGAATCCTATGGAATGTTAATGTGGGGCTGCCTGCATTTGCCAGCTGGTTGTCTTCACCACAAACCTTTAATTTCCTAGTACCCCGTTCTCCTTTAACCCCATCCCTCCCCAGACCAATACAAGCATCTGAAGGTAAATAAACCCATCAAGGGAGCTCATAACCCTAAACACCTCCATTTTATTGAAGCCAGTAAAACAGGCCAGTTAAACTTTCCCAAAGCTCTTTGACTGCCACCCTCAAAACAGAAAAATATCCCAGCTCTATCTTCAATGTATCTCTTTTACTTGTTAAAAATAGATGTTCCTGGATCTAGTATGTATTACAAAAATAAAACTCATTTACAAAACCAACAAAGGACTTAAGAAATTGCATTTCCATCGATCTGAACGGGACGAGTGCAAACAGATTCAGCATTGAGCTGCCACAGCTTGATGATATTAACCTCAACATGCTATGGTTGTGACAAAAGGGTACAAGATGAATAAAGCCTAAGGAGGTAAGGTATAACATGGTGACCAGAGTTGACAAAACTGTATTGCATAATTGAAATTTGCTAAGAGAGTAGAACTTAAATGTTCTTACAAAAAAAAAAAAGTTAAGTGTGTGAGGTGACGGTGTCCATTATAACTTAAAGGGAGGGAATCCTTTCCCAATGTAAATGTGTGTCAAATCATCACAATGTTCACTTAAATATCATATTTGTCAATTATACCTCAATAAAGCTGGAAAAGAAGTGTATGAATGTGTACTTGTCTTCAAATATAGAGTAATTTAATCAGATTCTCTTCTCAATGATTTGGGGTGTAGAGTGGGTGGAGGAAGGAATGAAACTTGTTACTGACCTTTTCCAGTTGGTACCCAACAAGGGTCCTTCTGCAGGGTGTCCTTCGAGCCAATAGAACGAGACTGAGTTTAGTTCAGAAGCAAAGGAAAGCTTTATTCTTTGATCAAAGAGTGGAGAGGTGCCAGCTCGAGTTCTAGAGTACAACTCTTCCCACAGGCCAGCTATTGTTGGGCTCCTTCATAGGGCTCTCCTCAGTGGGGGGGGGGGGGGGTGGTGGAGGGGGGAGAGGCAGAGCACTCCTGCACAGGCGCGCTGTTCACAGCGGGGTCTCTGTGCACTGCGTGCCATCGCCATATTTTTTTTTATTTTTTACATCTTTATTGGAGTATAATTGCTTTACAATGGTGTGTTAGTTTCTGCTTTATAACAAAGTGAATCAGTTATACATATACATATGTTCCCATACCTCTTCCCTCTTGCGTCTCCCTCCCTCCCATCCTCCCTATCCCACCCCTCCAGGCGGTCACAAAGCACCGAGCTGATCTCCCTGTGCTATGCGGCTGCTTCCCACTAGCTATCTACCTTATGTTTGGTAGTGTATATATGTCCATGCCTCTCTCGCGCTTTGTCACAGCTTATCTTTTCGCCTCCCCATATCCTCAAGTCCATTCTCTAGAAGGTCTGTGTCTTTATTCCTGTCTTACCCCTAGGTTCTTCATGACGTTTTTTGTTCCTTAAATTCCATATATATGTGTTACCATATGGTATTTGTCTTTCTCTTTCTGACTTACTTCACTCTGTATGACAGACTCTAGGTCTATTCACCTCATTACAAATAGCTCAATTTCGTTTCTTTTTATGGCTAATATTCCATTGTATATATGTGCCACATCTTCTTTATCCATTCATCCGATGATGGACACTTAGATTGTTTACATCTCCGGGCTATTGTAAATAGAGCTGCAATGAACATTTTGGTACATGACTCTTTTTGAATTATGGTTTTCTCAGGGTATATGCCCAGTAGTGGGATTGCTGGGTCATATGGCAGTTCTATTTGGAGTTTTTAAAGGTACCTCCATACTGTTCTCCACAGTGGCTGTATCAATTTACATTCCCACCAACAGTGCAAGAGGGTTCCCTTTTTCCACACCCTCTCCGGCATTTATTGTTTCTAGATTTTTTGATGATGGCCATTCTGACTGGTGTGAGATGATATTTCATTGTAGTTTTGATTTGCATTTCTCTAATGATTAATGATGTTGAGCATCCTTTCATGTGTTTGTTGGCAGTCTGTATATCTTCTTTGGAGAAATGTCTATTTAGGTCTTCTGCCCATTTTTGGATTGGGTTATTTGTTTTTTTTTGTTATTCAGCTGCATGAGCTGCTTATAAATTTTGGAGATTAATCCTTTGTTGCTTCATTTGCAAATATTTTCTCCCATTCTGAGGGTTGTCTTTTGGTCTTGTTTATGGTTTCCTTTGCTGTGCAAAAGCTTTGAAGTTTCATTACGTCCCATTTGTTTATTTTTGTTTTTATTTCCATTACTCTAGGAGGTGGGTCAAAAAGGATCTTGCTGTGATTTATGTCATAGAGTGTTCTGCCTATGTTTTCCTCTAAGAGTTTGATAGTTTCTGGCCTTACACTTAGGTCTTTAATCCATTTTGAGCTTATTTCTGTGTATGGTGTTAGGGAGTGATCTAATCTTATACTTTTACATGTACGTGTCTAGTTTTCCCAGCACCACTTATTGAAGAGGCTGTCCTTTCTCCACTGTACATTCCTGCCTCCTTTATCGAAGATAAGGTGACCAAATGTGCGTGGGTTTATCTCTGGGCTTTCTATCCTGTTACATTGATCTTTCTGTTTTTGTGCCAGTACCATACTGTCTTGATTACTGTAGCTTGGTAGTATAGTCTGAAGTCAGGGAGCCTGATTCCTCCAGCTCCGATTTTTGTTCTCAAGATTGCTTTGGCTATTCGGGGTCTTTTGTTTTTCCATACAAATTGTGAAACTTTTTGTTCTAGTTCTGTGAAAAATGCCAGTGGTAGTTTGATAGGGATTGCATTGAATCTGTAGATTGCTTTGGGTAGTATAGTCATTTTCACAATGTTGATTCTTCCAATCCAAGAACATGGTATATCTCTCCATCTATTTGTATCATCTTTAATTTCTGTCATCAGTGTCTTATAATTTTCTGCATACAGATCTTTGGTCTCCTTAGGTAGGTTTATTCCTAAGTATTTTATTCTTTTTGTTGCAATGGTAAATGGGAGTGTTTTCTTGATTTCACTTTCAGATTTTTCATCATTAGTGTATAGGAATGCCAGAGATTTCTGTGCATTAATTTTGTATCCTGCTACTTTACCAAATTCATTGATTAGCTCTAGTAGTTTTCTGGTAGCATCTTTAGGATTCTCTATGTATAGTATCATGTCATCTGCAAACAGTGACAGCTTTACTTCTTCTTTTCCAATTTGGATTCCTTTTATTTCCTTTTCTTCTCTGATTGCTGTGGCTAAAACTTCCAAAACTATGTTGAATAAGAGTGGTGAGAGTGGGCAACCTTGTCTTGTTCCTGATCTTAGAGGAAATGGTTTCAGTTTTTCACCATTGAGGACAATGTTGGCTGTGGGTTTGTCATATATGGTCTTTATTATGTTGAGGAAAGTTCCCTCTATGCCTACTTTCTGCAGGGTTTTTATCATAAATGGGTGTTGAATTTTGTCAAAAGCTTTCTCTGCATCTATTTAGAGGATCATATGGTTTTTCTCCTTCAATTTGTTAATATGGTGTATCACATTGATAGATTTGCGTATATTGAAGAATCCTTGCATTCCTGGAATAAACCCCACTTGATCATGGTGTGTGATCCTTTTAATGTGCTGTTGGATTCTGTTTGCTAGTATTTTGTTGAGGATTTTCCCCTCTATGTTCATCAGTGATATTGGCCTGTATTTTTCTTTCTTTGTGACATCCTTGTCTGGTTTTGGTATCAGGGTGATGGTGGCCTCGTAGAATGAGTTTGGGAGTGTTCCTCCCTCTGCAATATTTTGGAAGAGTTTGAGAAGGACAGGTGTTAGCTCTTCTCTAAATGTTTGATAGAATTCGCCTGTGAAGCCATCTGGTCCTGGGCTTTTGTTTGTTGGAAGATTTTTAATCACCGTTTCAATTTCAGTGCTTGTGATTGGTCTGTTCATATTTTCTATTTCTTCCTGATTCAGTCTTGGCATGTTGTGCATTTCTAAGAATTTGTCCATTTCTTCCAGGTTGTCCATTTTATTGGCATAGAGTTGCTTGTAGTAATTTCTCATGATCTTCCGTATTTCTGCAGCATCAGTTGTTACTTCTCCTTTTTCATTTATAATTCTATTGATTTGAGTCTTCCTTTTTTTCTTGATGAGTCTGGCTAATGGTTTATCAATTTAGTTTATCGTCTCAAAGAACCAGCTTTTAGTTTTATTGATCTTTGCTATCATTTCCTTCATTTCTTTTTCATTTATTTCTGATCTGATTTTTATGATTTCTTTCCTTCTGCTAACTTTGGGGGTTTTTGTTCTTTCTGTAATTGCTTTAGGTGCAAGGTTAGGTTGTTTATTCGAGATGTTTCCTGTTTCTTAAGGTAGCATTGTATTGCTATAAACTTCCCTCTTAGAACTGCTTTTGCTGCATCCCATAGATTTTGGGTCATCGTGTCTCTATTGTCATTTGTTTCTAGGTATTTTTTGATTTCCTCTTTGATTTCTTCAGTGATCACTTCGTTATTAAGTAGTGTATTGTTTAGCCTCCATGTGTTTGTATTTTTTACAGATCTTTTCCTGTAATTGATATCTAGTCTCATAGCATTGTCGTCAGAAAAGATACTTGAAACAATTTCAATTTTCTTAAATTTACCAAGGCTTGATTTGTGACCCAAGATATGATCTATCCTGGAGAATGTTCCATGAGCACTTGAGAAAAATGTGTATTCTGTTCTTTTTGGAAGGAATGTCCTATAAATATCAATTAAGTCCATCTTGTTTAATGTATCATTTAAAGCTTGTGTTTCCTTTTTTATTTTCATTTTGGATGATCTGTCCATTGGTGAAAGTGGGCTGTTAAAGTCCCCTACTATGAATGTGTTACTGTCGATTTCCCCTTTTATGGCTGTTAGTATTTGCCTTATATATTGAGGTGCTCCTATGTTGGGTGCATAAATATTTACAATTGATATATCTTCTTCTTGGATCGATCCCTTGATCATTATGTAGTGTCCTTCTTTGTCTCTTCTAATAGTCTTTATTTTAAAGTCTATTTTATCTGATATGAGAATTGCTACTCCAGCTTTCTTTTGGTTTCCATTTGCATGAAATATCTTTTTCCATCCCCTTACTTTCAGTCTGTATGTGTCCCTAGGTCTGAAGTGGGTCTCTTGTAGACAGAAAATATATGGGTCTTGTTTTTGTATCCATTCAGCCAATCTGTGTCTTTTGGTGGGAGCATTTAGTCCATTTACATTTAAGGTAATTATCGACATGTATGTTCCTATTCCTATTTTCTTAATTGTTTTGGGTTCGTTATTGTAGGTCTTTTCCTTCTCTTGTGTTTCTTGTTCAGAGAAGTTCCTTTAGCAGTTGTTGTAAAGCTGGTTTGGTGGTGCTGAACTCTCTCAGCTTTTGCTTGTCTGTAAAGGTTTTAATTTCTCCATCAAATCTGAATGAGATCCTTGCTGGGTAGAGTAATCTTGGTTGCAGGTTTTTCTCCTTCATCACTTTAAATATGCCCTGCCAGTCCCTTCTGGTTTGCAGAGTTTCTGCTGAGAGATCAGCTGTTAACCTTATGGGGATTCCCTTGTGTCTTATGTGTTGTTTTTCCCTTGCTGCTTTTTTTTTTTTTTTTTTTTTTTGCAGTATGCGGGCCTCTCACCGCTGTGGCCTCTCCCCCTGCGGAGCACAGGCTCCGGACGCGCAGGCTCAGCGGCCATGGCTCATGGGCCCAGCCGCTCCGTGGCACGTGGGATCCTCCCGGACCGGGGCACGAACCCATGTCCCCTGCATCGGCAGGCGGACTCTCAACCACTGCGCCACCAGGGAAGCCCTCCCTTGCTGCTTTTAATATGTTTTCTTTGTATTTAAGTTTTGACAGTTTGATTAATATGTGTCTTGGCATATTTCTCCTTGGATTTATCCTGTATGGGACTCTCTGTGCTTCCTGGACTTGATTAACTATTTCCTTTCCCATACTAGGGAAGTTTTCAACTATAATCTCTTCAAATATTTTCTCAGTCCCTTTCTTTTTCTCTTCTTCTTCTGGAACCCCTATAATTCGAATGTTGGTGGGTTTAATGTTGTCCCAGAGGTCTCTGAGACTGTCCTCAGTTCTTTTCATTCTTTTTACTTTATTCTGCTCTGCAGTAGTTACTTTCACTATTTTATCTTCCAGGTCACTGATTCGTTTTTCTGCCTCAGTTATTCTGCTATTGATTCCATCTAGAGTATTTTTAATTTCATTTATTGTGTTGTTCATCATTGTTTGTTTCATCTTTAATTCTTCTAGGTCCTTGTTAAATGTTTCTTGCATTTTGTCTATTCTATTTCCAAGATTTTGGATCATCTTTACTATCATTATTCTGAATTCTTTTTCAGGTAGACTGCCTATTTCCTCTTCATTTGCTAGGTCTGGTGGGTTTTTACCTTGCTCCTTCATCTGCTGTGTGTTTTTCTGTCTTCTCATTTTGCTTATCTTACTGTGTTTGGGGTCTCCTTTTTGCTGGCAGCAGGTTCGTAGTTCCCGTTGATTTTGGTGTCTGTCTGCAGTGGCTAGGGTTGGTTCAGTGGGTTGTGTAGGCTTCCTGGTGGAGGGGACTAGTGCCTGTGTTCTGGTGGATGAGGCTGGATCTTGTCTTTTTGGTGGGCAGGTCCACATCTGGAGGTGTGTTTTGGGGTGTCTGTGGACTTATTATGATTTTAGGCAGCCTCTCTGCTAATGGGTGGGGTTGTGTTCCTGTCTTGCTAGTTGTTTGGCATAGGATGTCCAGCACTGTAGCTTGCTGGTCGTTGAGTGAAGCTGGGTGCTGGTGTTAAGATGGAGATCTCTGGGAGATTTTCGCCATTTGATATTATGTGGAGCTGGGAGGTCTCTTGTGGACCACTGTCCTGAAGTTGGTTCTCCCACCTCAGAGGCACAGCACTGACTCCTGGCTGCAACACCAAGAGCCTTTCATCCACACGGCTCAGAATAAAAGGGAGAAAAAGTAGAAAGAAAGAAATAGTAGAAGAAGGAAGAAAGAAAGAAAGAAAGAAAGAAAAAAAGAAAGAAAGAAAGAAAGGAGGGAGGGAGAGAGGGAGGGAGGGAGGAAGGAAGGAAGGAGGGAAGGAAGGGAAAAAAGAAAGAAATAAGATAAAGTAAAATAAAATAAAGTAAGATAAAATATAATAAAGTTATTAAAATAAATAATTATTAAGAGAAAAAAAGAAAAAAAATTTAAAAAAAACGGACGGATAGAACCCTAGGACAAATGGTGGAAGCAAAGCTATACAGACGAAATCTCACACAGAAGCATACACATACACACTGACAAAAAGAGGAAAAGGGGAAAAAATCATAAATCTTGCTCTCAAAGTCCACCTTCTTAATTTGGGATGATTCATTGTCTATTCATGCATTCCACAGATGCAGGGTACATCAAGTTGATTGTGGAGCTTTAATTTGCTGCTTCTGAGGCTGTTGGGAGAGATTTCCCTTTCTCTTCTTTGTTCTCACAGCTCCCAGGGGCTCAGCTTTGGATTTGGCCCCGCCTCTGCGTGTAGGTCCCCGGAGGGCGTTTGTTCTTCGCTCAGACAGGACGGCGTTAAAGGAGCCGCTGATTCGGGGGCGCTGGCTCAGTCAGGCCGGGGAGAGGGAGGGGCAAGGAGTGCGGGGCGAGCCTGCGGCGGCAGAGGTCAGCGTGACGCAGCAGCCTGAGGTGCGCCGTGCGTTCTCCTGCGGAAGTTGTTCCTGGATCCTGGGACCCTGGCAGTGGCGGGCTGGACAGGCTCCCTGGAAGAGGGTGTGGAGAGTGACCTGTGCTCGCACACAGGCTTCTTGGTGGCGGCAGCAGCAGCCTTAGCGTCTCATGCCCGTCTCTGGGGTCCGCGCTTTTAGCCGCGGCTCGCGCCCGTCTCTGGAGCTCCTTTAAGCGCACCAGGAAACAAAGAGGGAAGAAAAAGTCTCTTGCCTCTTCGGCAGGTCCCTCCCGGCTAGCCGCGGCGCACTAACCCCCTGCAGGCTGTGTTCCCGCCGCCAACCCCAGTCCTTTCCCGGCGCTCCGACCGAAGCCCGAGCCTCAGCTCGCAGCCCCGCCCGCCCTGGCAGGGGACCAGACAAGCCTCTCGGGCTGGTGAGTGCCAGTCGGCCCTGATCCTCTGTGCGGGAATCTTTCCGCTTTGCCCTCCGCACCCCTGTAGCTGTGCTCTCCTCCACGGCCCCGAAGCTTTCCCCCTCCGCCACCCGTAGTCTCCACCCGCGAAGGGGCTTCCTAGTGTGTGGAAACGTTTCCTTCTTCCCAGCTCCCTCCCACTGGTGCAGGTCCCGTCCCTATCCTTTTGTCTCTGTTTTTTCTTTTTTCTTTTGCCCTACCCAGGTACGTGGGGGGTTTCTTGCCTTTTGGGAGGACTGAGGTCTTCTGCCAGCCTTCAGTAGGTGTTCTGTAGGAGTTGTTCCACGTGTAGATGTATTTCTGGTGTATCTGTGGGGAGGAAGGTGATCTCCACGTCTTACTCTCCCGCCATCTTTCCGGAAGCCCCTCTGCCATCTTGAGTTGAGGCAGCTCTTCTCCAGGCAGCCACGGAGCTGAGGTGTCAGGCTGGCGGTTAGGTGCTGGAAACTCTAATCTGACATGTTAGGGGCAAGGCCTCTGCACACGGCCCCCTATAGGCAAGTGAAACTAGACTAAGCACAAAAGAAGAGTTTAGACCTTATCTTATTATCTATATTCCATCTTACTTTCCCTGGGGTCCCTAGTGGGCTTTGCCAGTGACACTTTACCTCTACCACCCACTTCTGTTTCCTCATACCCTCTCGACAAAGTTTATTGTCAAACTTGTTGATCTTTTCAGAGTGTGTTATTCAAACTGGACTGATAAAAATGGTAATATGTATCCTTTATTATAAATGAGACCGTTAATTTTGAAAAGTCAGACAAAAAAGTCACTCAATTGTGATTTTAATTAAAGCAACCTGGTCAGACAGTGGTTTTCTCTTGGGGGCACCAGAGCCAAGTCTCTCTACAAGATGAATGATAGCTTGTGTCCCGTGTCCTTATTTTAGAACTATTTCTACAATTCCCGTCCAGTTATAGACACTACCGGCATCTGAGTGGCCCACTCTCATGAAGAGGGAAAACCTGGATTCTTAAGAAAACTAAAAATGCAAATACTTTGGATCTGTTGAGTGTTCTCAGCTGTGATTAGGGATGGGCACTTATTTCCACCTCTAAGAATCAGTACTTTGCTCTTTACCTGAAGTTGTTGTCAGATATGAGAAGAACTGGAAGATAAGTTTGGTAGGACAAGTACTAAATCTTGATGTGCCTTGCAGAGTGATTTCCAAGAAATTTCCTGAAAGGTTGTCCAGATAAGCAGAAAGAACAAAGGAGATTTCCTGTTACTTAGATCAAGCTATTACAATTAGAGCACCTCTGAAGAAGAAATGTTTGTACCCCAATAAGGCCCAGAGGTTCAAATCAATGAAGACGTGAGTGTCACAGGCTGGGTCCCCTGGGTAGCAAACTTGAACAGAGAGAGCAGTGTGTGGGATGCTTCTGAAAGTGTGCTTGACACCTGCAGAAGGAAAGAGAAGAAATCAGGATTGAGCACCAGGAGAAGTTGAACTTCAATGCTGGATATCTCAATGGAAGACACAGTCAACCCTGCAGGGAGTTCTGAAGATGGAACCATATTCAGAGGGACCCCACGTTGGGGAAAGGAGGGAAAATACCTTATATCTCTTGTTGATTAGTCACTGGATATGGGCTGCCCAGAAAAAAGGTAAGACTCTGTGTGTGTGTGTGTGTGTGTGTGTGTGTGTGTGTGTGTACGCACGTGTAGGTCTCTCTTTGGCTGAGGCCATCCCTGTGGGGATGGCCAGCCAAAAGCAGTTTGTCTGCTGCACTCCCGGTAGGAATAATTCTTTCCGTCTTGAAGGGAGTGCTAAGTGGAGCACCACAGTGTCTACCACGCTGAATGATGTGGAAGTGAAGGAATTATGGTAAAAGGATTGTGCCGTGAAAGCTGGTAGGATTGTTTCTTGCCTTTGAGGGAAATACAAAAGGAAGAATGCACTCAGAGTCAGGTAAGGTATTCCTTCACAAAGAACACTCTGTTGCTTATTTAGCACTGCTAGTGGATATTCTTGGCTTACCTGAACTGTGATCAAAAGGGTATAAATATTCTTATCCAAAGCTAGATACCTAAAAAAAAAAGGGCAGGGGGTGGGGGATAGATAAGCTATTCCTAGAGGACAGCTTTAGGACCCAAAGCGAGGCAGGGAGACACTCATCTTTCAGATAGTGTCTGGCCACTTTTACTTGAGCTAATCCAGGCTCATAAGTGGGGTAATTCGTGCAAATTTCTCAGTCTGTGTGTATGTACATGAATATGTTCGAGGTGTTTGAATGCATTTTTTTTGTTTGTCCATTTGTTTTTTCTTTAAATTTATTTATTAATTTATTTTACTTTTGGCTATGTTGGGTCTTCGTTGCGGTGAGCGGGCTTCTCACTGCGGTGGCTTCTCTTGGTTCGGAGCACAGTCTCTAGGTGCGCGGGCTTCAGTAGTTGTGACACACGGGCTCTAGAGCGCAGGTTCAGTAGTTGTACTGCATGGGCTTAGTTGCTCCACGGCATGTGGGATGTTCCCGGACCAGGGCTTGAACCCATGTCCCTTGCATTGGCAGGCAGATTCTTAACCACTGTGCCACCAGGGAAGCCCCTGTCCATTTGTTTTTACAAAAATTTGGTAGTGCTCTTGGCCTTTTTGTAGCTTTTTATTCCTTGGAGATCTATGTTTATTTTTTCTAAACATAAGAAACAACAGATATTTTATAGTGTGTATTTTAAAATTCTAATTTTGAAGTCTCTGTGGTCTGGTTCTCTTGTCTTATTTCTGCTTATTCTCACTCCTGTTGTCTGGTTTATGTGACTGATCATATTTGACCATGTGCTGGTCATTGTACTTGAAATATAATTTAGGAATGATTGTTCAAGGCTGTGGTTCCTTGGACTATCTGGATGACCCAAACCTGGGTTGCAAATTCACACAACAGCTGGTGTACTTTTGGCTTTTCATTTGCCTGAGGGTACAGGCCTTTGGATCCCAGTTTAATATATTTGGGGAAGAAGTGAGACTCCCCAGTTCTGGTGGGCCCCAGGCTTTGACTTCTTCCTTTCGCTTTTTGAGGCCACCAAAACAGCACCTCAGCTTTGCGTGTGTCTTCATGTTTGATGGTTGCTGTTGGGTCAAAGTAGCTTCATGTGCTCAGTTTACCTCCCTGGATTTGCCTTCTAGATTTTTGCATATTAAGTCCTCACTATCTTGTTAGCTTTTAGGTTTTATTAGTTAAAAAAAGTAAAAAATTAATTTCACCCAGTTTTTCGTTTATTTGTTTTGTTTGGGGTTTTTTTTAGTTGTTCTTATTGGAAGGGAGGAAAACTCTGGTGCTTCTTGTCTATGGCCAAAACCTGTGGCATTCTCTATGAGAATTCAAGGGAGATCAGGAGGCATCTTATTTAGTATCTCAAACTTTCAAGCTTATTTTGTTGGTTGAAGTTGAGTCAGGTAGAATCATATATTAGCACTGCATTGTTCTAAGGACTTAAAATAAATAAAAATTGAAAATTCTCATGAAGCATGGATCTGATTTTCCATCTCAAATGTAACCACATAAATATAAGATGTTATATTAAATTATCATAATTTCTCTAAAACTAACAGAATGTGATACCCAAACTTTAAAAAATAAAGCTATAGAAATACATGCATCATCAGTGACATTTTTAAGTTATTTAGAATTTACTGGAGGTGGGATTAACTTTTGATAGGTTATTTGGGGATGAGAAAATTAAAAAGGAGAAGTCAAGTCTTTTTTTCAGTGCAGAGAGGCAGTTATTTTCAGTGATAGGAAGAAAATTCAGGTCTTCCTTATAATTATAGAGCTAGCACATAGTAATTACATGAGAAAAACCTCTCATAGATAACGATGCAATCTAAGCCATCCAGTTTAGGGTAATTTTCCCTATTTAAAAAGTGCCAAACACAATTAATGTTGAATAACTTTCAAAAGAATAATGAAATTTCATTTCCCCCATTCAAGATGACTCCAACCTAGAGACACAAGTTCCTCATTTCAGGAACTAGTTACCCACAAATGAACCCTTATGACATAAGTGAAACCAGAAACTCTTCAAGTGCTAGATTTATTTCCATGAGGTTGATGTGAACCAAAAAAAAGCATTCTCTCAAAGGAATTGTTTCATCTCCCCTGCAATGCTGTGGCTTATAATAGAGTTATTATTAGCTTTGACCACAGTTACATCACTGGGACAGCCTCCCCACCTGCTCGGACCAAGAGTGATGTCCCTGTCTCTGGAATGCTGGTTGCACTTCCTCTTCATACCACTCAACTGACACTTAGCTTTGCTAAATGTTACTTAGCCTTTTATGTGCATGGCTATCTCCTCAAGGAGACCGAACCCTTGAAGGGCAAGGGCCCTGCCACACCAGGCCTTGTTATAGGTCCCTGAAGTGCCCAGTCCCAGCACCTTCTACACAAGATGCTCAATACATGTTTGTTGATGGTAATGATAATTCATATTTTGACTTGGGCGAGAAATGTATCTTATTCATTATGTTGCCTCAGCTCCTAGCACATTCCCTGGCCCAGAATAGAAACTCAAGAAAAGTTTACTGAATGAATGAACAAATAAATGAAGCGATGAGTTGTTAGATAAAAATCTGGTTAGAAACATACACATAGAGAATGGAGATCATCATGATCAGATTATTTTTCAGGCTTTCTTTTTTTTTTTCTTTCTTTCTTTTTTTCTTCTTTTAGTTTACCATGAAAGGATAGACAAACTATGACATGATCAGTTTAATCAAGTACCATTAAATCCCACACCCCTTTTACTTGCCTCAGGCATATAGGGTATAAATGTCAAGTGTCCTGACTCTCCCGCCAATGCCATATATTTTGTTTTGTGAACAAACTGAGAAGTCCAGTGTCTGTGACATTCCGTCCCTGATCTTCTGCTCTACTTTAGAAGGAGAATGTGGGACTTCCCTGGTGGTCCAGTGGTAAAGACTCTGTGCTCCCAACGCAGGGGGCATGAGTTCGATCCCTAGTCAGGGAACTAAGATCCTGCATGTCACAGGGTGTGGCCAAAAAAATAAAAATTAAAAATAGAAGGAGAATGTGACCCATTCCCTGGAATTTGGAGAAAACAGGACATTGGAAAACCCTATTTGACCATAACAAGAGACAAGTGTCAAAATGGTATAAAGGAACAACTTTAAATATCACTCCTCTCATCTAAAAGTTAAGTGTATCACCACTGGGTTAGCACTGAATTGTTCCTTTGCTAGAGTATTATTTTCTTTATTAGATGTATTATTCTCTAAGATTCCTTTTAGCTCAAAGATCAGTGTTTTTGTAGGGAGTATAGAGTTTGGAGTTTGATGATCTGAGTGTCAAATTCTAGCTTCACTTTTCACAAAGTTGACTTTGAGCAAATCATGTAATCTGCTGACACCCCGACCCCTGCCCAGTTATTCCTGTGTAGACTGGGGTTTATAATTCCTGCCCTGTTTCTCATAGCATAACCATGAGACTCATTGGGGAAATGCATATGAAAATACATTAAGTATTAAACTATTCAGGTATTAGACATTAATGATAGTTAAAGAAGATAAATATCTTCCCAAGAGACTCGAGACCAGCAGACTGAGCATTTCCTGAAGGGTGTTTCAGAGAACGTGATTTTTTTTTTCACAAACGGTAATAGCCATGACATGACAAAATCATTTCAAACAAGAATGGGAAATTCTATGCTAAACAAAAGTAAGCAAATTCTTTTATTGTAGGACTTAGCAGAGCTGTTAACATGGTCATGTGCTTTGTGAATCTCTGAGCATTTCCCAGTGTAAACGGACAGGTTATCTTACAGGATTAGGATTCCATGGAATACAACTTGGGGAGCACTGAGCTAGTTCATTGCCCAGACCAATCTCACACTAAGTCAGTGCTACTCCAAGTACCGAGAAATGTTTGTTCCCTGTCTGTGATGAGAAAAAGAGTTTATGAGAGAACATAAATCAACACATGCTTCCTTCATCAGGAAAGTCTTCCTACCGGAAAAAGAAAGTCAGTCAGCTGAGCACAGCTGATTTATTTTGGTGCAAGCTCCTCATCGGCTTGCATACCAGCAGTGGTCCTGTACTACTTTTTGAGGCATGGAGAAGGCTGGGAAGTGACTCTGGAGGGGAAAATGAAGGCGACCCAGAACAGTGTCACTTACTACCGAGCTCAGAAAACAAATAGTTATAATATATAACAGCCAAGGCTCTTGGTTTCTGTTGGCCTCTCTTATCCAAACTTTGCCAGTCATTTTTCTTCTTTTCAGTGCTGTCATAGTACCAGAGTACCAACTTGCCTTTGGACTGAGATTCCCACTTTTTCCAGAATTTAATCCTCAAGATGAAAAGAGAATGGGCACGTTTGCCACCATCAACCTCATAAATCCACACACTAAAAATTATGTTAATCAGCACTGTTTTAACTGAAAGGCCTCACTTATTTGATTTCTTTCTTATTTTTAGAGATAAATTTGATTTAATATTGTTTGCATATACTCAGACTCCCCATTAAACACACGTCCCTGGTATAAACCTACTGATCTTGACTTGCCAGCTCCCTAAAAGCCCTTTGCCCTTGGGATTATCATGACATTATTCGATTGAGGACACCCCATGGAAATAGTGTTCCCATTAAATGTCAGTTTGTAGGAGTGAGGCTGTGGTTTCAGGCCTTCGAGCAGTGAAACACCTGGATGCTCTGTGGAGAGCAAGGCTAAGTAACTGCTCTTTGTGTATAACCCACTAGAGCACTTATCACAGTTGGCGTGTTGCTTGGTTGGCATGTCTGACTGGGAGCTACTCGAAAACAGATACTCTGTATTATCTCTGTTTTACTTCTTTTGTCTCCTACAGTTACCAAATGAACATATGCTGACTTCCTAACAAACTGGCCCAATCCTATATCTCAATGAGTGTTTTCTTTTAAACAGGATTACCTTTGGAGGCAATGTAACGGTTCCAACAATACTGTCATTGCTGAAAGATCTTTGTCTGTGGCAACCTTTATCGGGCAGTCTTGATAGTAGGAAATATTTGTCTTTTGAGGATAGGTTTTTAGTTTTATTATTTTCCTTGATGGCTACCAAGCCTTGGAAGAAGTCATGCAGCTGAGACCATTTTGAGTCAAAAAAGAGTTTCAGGGGCTTCCCTATTGGGGCAGTGGATAAGACTCCATGCTCCCAAGGCAGGGGGCCTGGGTTTGATCCCTGGTCAGGAAACTAGATCCCACATGCTGCAACTAAGTGTTCTCATGCCACAACTAAGGAACCTGCGTGCCGCAACTAAGGAGCCGGCGAGCCGCAACTAAGGAGCCCTGGAGCCACAACTAAGGAGCCCGCCTGCTGCAACTAAGACTCGGCGCAACCAAATAAATAAATAAATATTTTAAAAAATAAGATAGCACTACAGTGTTGAAATAATAATTTTAAAAAAGAGCTGATTTATAACATAATTGTATTGGTTTTGCTGTGTGGCTGGGATATCATTTCAGGCTCAGCTGTAGAGGACAGAATCCACTCTTGCTGATTCAAGCAAGAAGTAATTCAGTACAGGGTGTAAAATGGAAGTTGGAAAACAAACTTCAGGTTGTGTTTTCAAGAGTGACTCTCTAGGTCATGCCCTAGAACAAAGCTTCCAAGGGAGCGTCTATCTACCTTTGTTAAGATTGGGAAGATGCTGGCTCCAAAAGCACACCGTCACTGCTGCCCTTAATGCCCTTGTGTTCCCTGATCAGGAAGCTTCCCCTACAGCTGCAGGTGCCGGTGTTCTGCCACACCTGCTGTCATCAATACCAGCAACATGACTATGCCTTTGACACCAAAATACCATCTTCGCCTTTTGCAGAGGTAGAAAAGCCAAATGCCTTCATGACCCGGCTTGCCGACAGAAAGGGAAGGAGTGAGGCCTCCACCAGACTCCTGCCGTCACATCTTGTGTGTGTGCACCTAAGGCTGAGCCCAAACCATATCTGGAATGGGAGAACAGAAAAGTCCTTTCTAGATTATAGAGCCTGCAGTACACCAAGCTTCTAGAACAGAGCTCCTCAGGGTGTGGTCCTCCAACATCCTGCATCAGAATCTCTTGGAGAATTTATTAAAATGCCGATTCCCTGTCCCCATGCCAACCCTCTGAGGTTAAGGCCCTCTGCATTCTAGGCACACTTCTCAGGTTGTTTTTACATCTATCACCAAGAGTTTCAAAGTGTAGTTTATCACCTGCTAATGGATGGTTAAATCAGTTTAGTGGGCTGTGATTAGCATTTTTTTTTTTTGCGGTACGCGGGCCTCTCACTGCTGTGGCCTCTCCCGTTGCAGAGCACAGGCTCCGGACGCGCAGGCTCAGCGGCCATGGCTCATGGGCCCAGCCACTCCGCGGCATGTGGGATCTTCCTGGACCGGGGCACGAACCCGTGTCCCCTGCATCGGCAGGCAGACTCCCAACCACTGCGCCACCAGGGAAGCCCTGATTAGCATTTTTTAGAAAAGAAATAGAGTATAATAAAATAGACGGTATCTGAATGTATCGCATTAGTAAAGGTAAAGTGTTATTTCGTAAAACTTTTGTTTTAGTTAGGTAGATATAGATATAAACTGGATCACAAGACCAAACATATTTCTTGTTATGCCGTGTGGTGAACAAGGTTTGAAAAATTCTTCTCCGGGAGGAGGTGAAACGTCTGTCAGGTGCTAATCCTCCAAGTCACCACCGCCAGTAAACAAACTGCAGGAAGTTCAAGAAAGAAGTTTCAAAATGTCCTGTGCAACCACAGATCGTTATTATACGTGTTTAATCTCCCAGGAGACTACTATGAAGCGTACAATTAGAGAAGAAACGGGTACTTATTAAGCATCTACTGTGGGCCAGACAGTCTGCCAAGCGTGTTCTCTATTTTCCTGGGTGAGCCTCATAACTACCAGTTCACAGATAGGAAATGTGGCTCGGAAGTTCAGTAACTCCCCCAAAGTCCCCTAGGTAGGAAGTGATGCAGCTCGGCAGAGGGGATATAGAAGTCTCCCCTATATAGTAGTCTGCCCCTCTGGAGTGGAAAAGAGAAACCTTGCTAGAACACTACTGCTATTTATTGGAAGAAAGAAATGAGCTCCTCTTGACGGGGCTTCTGGTTTCTTACTAGTGGAGGGATAGCACCTTCATTGAGCTGCATCTGCCACTGAACAAATATTTCTGTTTCGTTGTTATTCTCAAGATTTTTCCATAGCAATTTAAATTATTTCAGATTATCAAAGTAATATAATTTATTAGAGAAAACTTGGAAAATAAGAAAAGAGAGAATACAAAAATCTCAATAATCCCACTCTTAAAGCTAACCACTTCCACCCACAAACACACACATAAACACAAATTGGGACTATATTTTTATGTTAATATACACATATATATGTATATATGGTATCCTAATTTTGTTAATGACATTTACTTGTGCGACTAAATACTCATTAAAAGCATACATTTTGGGCTTCCCTGGTGGCGCAGTGGTTGGGAGTCTGCCTGCCGATACAGGGGGCGCAGGTTCGTGCCCCGGTCCGGGAGGGTCTCGCGTGCCGTGGAGCGGCTGGGCCCGTGGGCCGTGGCTGCTGGGCCTGCGCGTCCGGAGTCTGTGCTCCGCGGCGGGAGAGGCCACGGCAGTGAGAGGCCTGCATACCGCAAAAACAAACAAACAAACAAACAAAAAACATACATTTTAAACAATCTCATAGAATTCAATTTAATAAATATGTTGTTATTCATTTAAGTGAGGTCCTACTTTCAGACATTTAGGTTAACTTGAATTTTCAGCTATTAAATAATGCTGGGGTTAAAATCCTTAATCATGAATCTTATTGTGATCTTTGATCTCCTTTATAATAAACTGCTAAATGTAGAAGCACTGGTCCTGAGTTAAGAAACTTTTTAAGGCCGTTGACACACAATGCCAACTTACCCTCAGGAAACATATGTCTGTTCATGTCATCAGCAGGCATGAAGCTGCCTCTTCCCCAATAGCAAGGTCATTGGGATCCTGAAATCATGACAGTGTGGGGGTGGTTCTCTACAGCAGGCTCCTGGGAGTCATTTCATTACCCTCATAACCATGTGACCTTTGCCTTTTACACAATTAGTTTTGGGGGGCCCACTTATGGTATTACAATGGGGTTTTACCTTTAATCTGGGCCAGTCTGATAAGGGAAAAATGGGCAAGTTGTTTCATTTTGCATATCTTTGAATACTAGTGAGACTGAGCTTTTTTTCACAGATATTTTGGCCATTGTCTATTCTTCTTTCCTAAATTGCGTACACTATCCTTTGCTTGTTTTCTTCTATTAGAGTATTCATATTTTTCTTATGATTCATAATAATTCTTTTAATAATAATAAAGGCTAATGTTATGTAAGCATTTATGTGCTAATATACTCTTTTAGGAGCTTTACAATGTTTTTGCTTTTAATCCTCACAGCAAACCTATGAGGTAAATATTATTATTATGTGTTTTGTGAATGTGAAAACAAAGGCTTAGAGAGGTAAAATTACTTGTCTATGGTCACACAGCTAGAAAGTGGCAGATCTGGGATCTAATCTCAGGTCATCCAATTCCCGAGTATCATTAGTTCACGAGATTAATCACGTTGCAAACATTACTCCCGGTTTATTACCTTTTAATTTGTTTGGGTTGGTTTGGGATGGAAAAAATACTGGTTAAGAATTAATTTAATAGAGGAGTTTCTGGATCCATCTTGGGCTATTCTGGGAAGGAAAGTGCATTTCTAACAAACAGAAGTGCTTTCTAATGGTAAGTCCATCAGTCAGTCTCTAATGTTCAGAAAATTGGGAGTTTGTGCCCAGACCAGGTGGTGAGGGTTACCTGGCTGACAGCAGCATACTCTCCCTTTCGGAGATAACCTGAGCCACTACAGGCATAAACATCCTTAATCATGGGACTCAGAAAGTGTACCCTTTCCAGCTCCTATTGAGTATTCTGTGTCGGATCATCTCTGACCCCTACACGCATGCCCACAGGCAGAACTGCTCTCTTTGAGGGAGGTACGGGTGAGAGTTCAACTTAAGAGACAAGGAATCACTTTTTAATTACAGGTCCACAATCCCTTATTTGATATCCTTGGTTGTCAAATGTATTTTGGAATTCAGAGTAGCAAATTTTTCTAGAGGAAAATGAATAAATATTCACCCAAAGTGGGATTTAAAAAAAAGACTGTGAATGAATTTACAGCAAGGTCACGTTTTGCTGCCAAATGTTTTTGTCACAAATTTATCAGAGTACATCAGTTTTTAGAGTTTTGGGATTTCTGAATTGTGGAAAACGGATTTGGGAATATAGTTCATCAGGGGCCCTGAGTTTATTGTCTGTTAGGAGATGATATAATGAGGTCAGTACTCCCACGTCCCCCTTGGAGTCCACTCATTATTCTATCCCCAATATTTGCAAAAGTGTCATCTCCAGTGTTCTCCTCTTCCAGTTTTGCAACTCAGGGGAAACGTGTCATTGTGAGATGCAGCAGAGAAAACCCTTATGTGATGTAGGGCCTGCTCTTTGTAGCTTCCTCCGTGGTCTTGGCAGTTAGGGGAGGCTGGCTTTCACCAGAGGGCCCCCGCCAATCGCTGTCTCTTGATAAATGCTCCTTTTTGCACCCTGAGACCAGGAATAAGAAATACTCCTAGAAAGCTGGTGATATTCAGCGACTGTTTCTCTTCATGAGCGATGAGGTAACTTAAAAATGCTCTGCAGAGATGTAAATCTTTTACTTTTTGCCCATCCTTTTTTTTTTTAAATAAATTTATTTTATTTATATTTGGCTACATTGGGTCTTCATTGCTGTGTGCGGGCTTTCTCTGGTTGCGGCGAGTGGTGGCTACTCTTCGTTGTGGTGCGCGGGCTTCTCATTGTGGTGGCTTCTCTTGTTGCGAAGCACGGGCTCTAGGCACGCGGGCTTCAGTAGTTGTGGCACATGGGCTCAGTAGTTGTGGCTCGCGGGCTCTAGAGTGCAGCCTCAGTAGTTGTGGTGCATGGACTTAGTTGCTCCGCGGCATGTGGGGATCTTCCCGGGCCAGGGCTCGAACCCGTGTCCCCTGCATTGGCAGGTGGATTCTAACCACTGCCCCACCAGGGAAGCCCCTTTGCCCCATCCTTACTAGAAATGAAGCACTTCTTGACTCGGAGAGATTAATAAGCATTTTCTGAACTGAAAAGTGCCAGATTCATCTTCCTTAAGTTCTGCTTTGATCATGTCATTTTCCTGCTCTAAAACTTTCAAAAGCTTTCCACTGCATACTGAATAAAGTCTTGCAAGACGTTTATGCTCTTCCTTTTGGCCTCTTCTCTAGGCTCCTGAAGATGTGCAATGTCATATCCTGCTTCTGTTTCTCCTCTGTTCTTCCTTTCTCCCTCTCTTCCTTTCTTCCACAGACATGTACTGAGTATCTCTTATGTGCCAGGCAGTGTACAAACAGTAGTAAATAGAAGAGACATCATCCCTGCCTCCTTGGAGCTTTCTTGTAATCTGTGCTTCTGTAGCCGCCACCATTGGTTCCCTCCCCATGTTCCCTCCCCATGACCACTTAAGCATGCATCTGTCCAATTTCCAGCACCGGCATTTCTTTCCCTGGGAGTTTTCTGTGGCCGACAGAGCTTACTTTGTCATCTATATGGCAGGTTGGAAGTGTTGAGGAATTAAAGCCCCCCATCTTAAAGCATTTTTCAATCTATGGATGGAAAACCTAATTACTCTTCTCCCTTACCCCTTGTGGGGAGATAACTCTGAGGTGCAGGTTTTATATTGAATCCCAGAATTCCCTGGCAGGATTCAATTCTAGTTACCTACAGGGGCAACTTGTTTAATAATAAACCCTTTATTAGTTCTCTTTTCTACCCTGTCTTATTTCCCCAACTCCTTACCAAAATTTCCTGGAATTAACTTCAAAATAAACTACCTGCACTTGAGTTTTATCTAGTCTGGCTTGGAGCGAACCCGAAGTTATTTCCTGAATAGCCTTGCACTTTCTTATGTCTGCATAAGACATAGCACAGAATGGTGGGGAAAGCAGAGATTTTGGCATCAGACAGACCTGGGTTTGAATTTTGGCCCTGCCATAGACTGACCTGTGACCCTGGGTATATTTATAGAAGCGGGAAACTGGACATAAAGAGGAGGATATTGACAATGGCACATAGTTGGCACTCAAGTTGAATTTTGTCTTTCTAAATTCCACTATCTTTATTCAAGCTATTCTTTCTGGATGGAATGTTCTTTTCTCACCATTTTTGCCTATGGAAATCTTGCATTTGCCTCTGAGTCCACATCAGCCATGAGGTCTTCTCTGAATATGTAGGAGAGAATGAGATCTTTCGCTCCCCATTTCCTTTAGTACATGTTACTAGGAGCATTTAGCTAACCTGCTTTATAATTCTTTGCCCCCATCCTACCTGCCCTACTCATTGTAAACTGACAGTGGGCAGGAGCCACATCTGGATCTAGGACAAGGCATTCTGTTTGCTGAGCATCTGGTAGAACTTCCCCTAGCGCTCTGGTTGGCGGAACCATGGTGAGCAGCTTACGTTCCGGGAGAAAGCCAAGATCCCATGACACAGATTATGAAACCATATAACTTTGCTTTCATTCCTGATTATAAACACCCTGTGTCTTAGTCCTTTCAGACGGCTATAGCCCAAAGTACCATAAACTAGGTGGCTTTTAAACAAACATTTATTACTCACAATTCTAGAAGCTGAGAAATCCAAGATCAGTGAGCTGGCGGATCTCGTGTCTGGTGAGAGCTGGCTTCCTAGATAGCTGGGTTTTTTGTTTTTTTTTTCTGTAACCTCCTACATGGCAGAAGAGGCAAAGGAGCTATTGGGCTTCTTTCATAGGGCACTAATCCCATTTATGAGGGTTCTGCCCTCAGGACCTAATCCCCCCCAATGGCTCCACCTCCTAATACCATCACCTTGGGGTTTAAGTTTCAACATGTGAATTTAGGGGGACACAAACATTCAGAGTGTAGCACCCTGGCTTTTAACAGTTAAGGAAAAAAAAAAAGATTGACCTTTAATTTCCCAGGATCTTGGGATGTAGGGTAATAGGGAGTCAATCTCAGGGCAATTTCTGCCAGTGACCTGTTCCCTCTACTCAGACAAAGTTCTTCTTTGTGTTCTTCCTCCAGCCCCCTTCCTTGTGGGACCCCCCCGGAAGGTGAACGTCCTGAATGCTTTATTCATGGCCACGATCCTCTTTGAGGAGGCTTCTCAGAGGAACAAGGAGGGCGGCAGGCTGCTGCTGCCCTGAGGTTGCTGGGGAAGCTTCAGTAGGATCCCTTAGCCCCCCTGTAGGTGACCACCCCTTTGATGCCACCAGCCTACCAGCCATGGCAGCAGAGAGAGGCCAAAACACAATGCAAGGTCACATTGCATCTTCTTTTTGTTTTTGTTGTTGTTAGTATTTATTTTATGGAAGTTGTACATGCATATAATATTAGTTAAATAGTCCACAAGACCACTTACCAGAACCAAGAGACATTCTCCATGCCCAGCCCATTATAGCTCCCCCGTAGCAACCACATGCAACAATTTTAACTCTTCCTTTTGGTATTTGCCTTCATATCAATGAGTAACATGCTTATATTGTTACTTCTCCATTCTCCATAATGACTAAACTAAAAAAAATGTTTTAATCAAGATTTAACTTTTTTTTCACAGTATCAACCCCCTTCACAAGCCCACTTCCTATCTAATATTCTCTTAAAATAGTTATGTCTAATGTTGAGCATATCAAGAATCAGTGTTTACATGATTACAGCTATGTAAACACAGTTGTTCATCACTGAACCAGGTTGTAGACGCTTAATTTTCCTGTCTTGCACATTTATTTTTTGCTTTCCTGGAAGCTAGTGATTGTCTTGTTTTATCATTTGCTTAGTTTTCTATGTAGTTATCATTAATTCAGCTCCAAATATTCCACCAATACTTTAAATGTTCTCAATATTTTCAAATATGTCAGATATTTGATCAATTTCAACTTCTTGAAGACGTATTTCCCAGATAGAACATTCTTTTTTAAAATTTTATTTCATTTTCTTTTTAAACAGCAGGTTCTTAATTAGTTATCTATTTTATACATATTAGTGTATATATATCAATCCCAATCTCCCAGTTCATTCCACCACCACCACCACCCTGCTTTCCCCCCTTGGTGTCCATACATTTGTTCTCTACATCTGTGTCTCTATTTCTGCCTTGAAAACCAGTTCGTCTGTACCATTTTTCTAGATTCCACAAATATGCATTAATACACAACATTTGTTTTTCTCTTTCTGACTTATGAGAAAGTCATATGACAGTCTCTAGGCCCTGTATGACAGTCTCTAGGTCCATCCACGCCTCTACAAATGACCCAATTTTGTTCCTTTTCATGGCTGAGTAATATTCCATGGTATATATGTACCACATCTTCTTTATCTATTTGTCTGTCAGTGGGCATTTAGGTTGCCTCCATGACCTGGCTATGGTAAATAGTGCTACAATGAACATTGGGGTGCATGTGTCTTTTTGAACTATGTTTTTTTCTGGGTATGTGCCCAATAGTGGGATTGCTGGGTCATATGGTAATTTTATTTTTAGTTTTTTAAGGAACCTCCATACTGTTCTCCATAGTGGCTGTACCAATTTACATTCCCACCAACAGTGCAAGAGGGTTCCCTTTTCTCCACACCCTCTCCAGCATTTCTTGTTTGTAGATTTTCTGATGATGCCCATTCTAACTGGTGTCAGCTGATACCTCATTGTAGCTTTGATTTGTATTTCTCTAATAATTAGTGATGTTGAGCAGCTTTTCAAGTGCCTCTTGGCCATCTGTATATCTTCTTTGGAGAAATGTCTATTTAGGTCTTCTGCCCGTTTTTTGATTGGGTTGTTTGTTTTTATAATATTGGGCTGCTTATATATTTTGGAGATTAATCCTTTGTCCGTTGATTCATTTGCAAATATTTTCTCCCATTCTGAGAGTTGTCTTTTCATCTTGTTTATGGTTTTCTTTGCCGTGCAAATGCTTTTAAGTTTCATTAGGTCCCATTTGTTTATTTTTGTTTTTATTTCCATTACTCTAGGAGGTGGGTCAAAAAAGATCTTGCTGTGATTTATGTCAAAGAGTGTTCTTCCTGTGTTTTCCTCTAAGAGTTTTATAGTGTCTGGTCTTACATTTAGGTCTTTAATCCATTTTGAGTTTATTTTTGTGTATGGTATTTGGGAGTGTTCTAATTTCATTCTTTTACATGTAGCTGTCCAGTTTCCCAGCACCACTTATTGAAGAGGCTGTCTTTTCTCCATTGTGTATCCTTGCCTTCTTTGTCATAGATTAGTTGACCATAGGTGCATGGGTTTATCTCTGGGGTTTCTATCCTGTTCCATTGATCTATATTTCTGTTTTTGTGCCAGTACCATATTGTCTTGATTACTGTAGCTTTGTAGTATAGTTAATAAAATATAGTTAAATAAAATACATTATTAAAATTATGTTTATATTCTTCGTTTTACTTTAAAAGAAAGTGGCTACCAGAAAATTCTTAGGGTCATGACATTCTTCTTCAGCACAGTTTGGTGGTATCTAGCACTTTTGGTGACACATATCTCTTCTAATCAGGGGAAGCCAATTTTCAGGGATATTTAGGTCCTTTTACACAATTACCCAGCTAGTTCTTCATCTATAGTAGCATCTTTCTCTTTGACCACCCCTAGGAAATGTTCTCTGATTTTAGAGACTCAGGTAATTTGATAGGGGCTGCACAGATAATCTAGGGTACTCATTCACCAAGAGGTCTATAACCTTAATCACACAAAGTCCATTTTCCAGGTAAGGTAGCATATTCACAGTTCTGGGGATTAGGGTGTGGATGACTTTGGGGGCCATTATTCTGTCGGCCACACTATCACTGTGTCCATTTTACAAATGATGAAAACTGAGGCACAGAGCCATTAAACTCTATGTTAAGTTTGCACAACTAATATGTGTTAGAGCTGAGTTTTGAACCCAGGTGATTTAGAACCAGAGCCTATGCTACATCAAGACTGGGTGACCGGAATTTAAGAACAAATCAGGGGGAAAAAAAAAGAGGTTAACAAGCAGCAGAGGCAAAAGTCACCTTTTGGCAGAGGCCTTAAGTATGTGAACTGCATTCCTGTTGAAGGTTTATCTCTATTATTTTTAAAGACTTAGATAACAAGAACAGAAAAAACATCCTTTCGTTGTTAGTAAGTTGCTTAAATCACATAGAGCCCTTTCATGATGACAAGCATATGGGCTCCAGGAAAACTGATCAACTGTGGGTCTGTTTGATATTGATAAAAATTCCTGACCCCACTGAATTGTGGACAGAGGGATATGTCCTTTGTAGCTTTCCTGACTCATCAATTTGATGAAGCCTTTGTTTCAGAGCTGGGAAAAAACTAAGGAAGGATGTTCTGGGTGTGATGGAAAGAAAACTGGCCTGGGAGTCTGGTCCTCTAGGTTCTCAACCTGCCACTGACTAGCTGGGTTATGAGCAAGCAGCTGCCTTTCACTTCTCTGAAGCCCAGTTTTCTATTTGAAATGAATATATGTTTAAACATTTAAAAAATTTTTATTATGAAAGTTTTTAAAGACGTAGCAATAGAAAAGATAGTACGATAAGCATTCATACACTCACAAACTATATTTAATAGTTGTTAACATTTTTTCTGTACTTGTTTATATATGTACATACACATGTGTGTGTTTGTGTGTATGTACATATATTTAATTTTAAAAATTGTTTTTTTGCTGGGGATTCCCTGGTTGTCTAGTGCTTAGAACTCCGAACTTCCACTGCAGGGGACACGGGTTCGATCCCTGGTCATAGGGAAACTAAGATCCCATGTGCCATTTGGTGCAGCCAAAAAAAAATTTGTTTTTTTTTTAAAAAGTGAGTTACAAATACGATGACATTTTACCCCTAAATACTTTAGCATTCATCTCCTAAGACAAGGACATAACCCAACATAACCATAGTATCATCATCATATCTATGCAAATTAATAATTCCCTTAAGATTATCTAATATCCAATCCATATTCAGATTTTCCCCATTGTCCCTGAAATGTCCTTATAGCTATTTTTTTTAAACCAGTATTCAACCAAAGTTCATGTTAGTAGGTCTCCTTTATTTTTTTATTTTTTTTATTTTAAAATTTTTATTTATTTATTTACTTTGGCTGCAGCCAGTCTTAGTTGTGGCATGCGGGATCTTTGTTGCAGCATGCAGAATCTTTTAGTTGCGGCTTTGGGATCTTTAGTTGAGGCATGTGGACTTCTTAGTTGCAGCATGCGGACTCTTAGTTGTGGCATGCATGTGAGATCTAGTTCCCCGACCAGGGATTGAACCCAGGCCCCCTGCATTGGGAGCTCGGAGTCTTACCCACTGGATCATCAGGGAAATCCAGGTCTCCTTTAGTCTATACCATGCTTTATAAGTATTATTAGTTGCCTGACATACACATTCTCATCACTGACAGTGCTTCACTCTAATAATGATTCTAAATGGGGAAGGATAGGGCCACCCTTAGATTATGCAGGGTGCTCTCCTCAGGAGTAGGGGAGAACTGAGACTGGGGCTACCTAGGACACAGGCTGGGCTTGGGACAACCTGCCAGAAGCACTATTGGCCTAGGCCAGTCCCAGGTATCAGAAGGGGACTTAACAGATTTGAGAAGAAAGATACTGTAAGACAAGATGCCCCCTGAAGTGTGAGGGCTGGGACAGGGGCCTTGCTTGCCCAAGTCAAGGGCTGTACTGGAGGTCTGGATGGGATATTGAGAGAAATATCACTATATAGTGGAGAAGCATAAGTAGTACGGGTATAGTTAGTATATACAGGGGTTGTTTTCTCAGATACCACCCTAACAGGTGTACCCCATCCCAGTGCCCCTCTCTCTCTCCCCTTCATTCATTCAACAAGTATCTATTAAGCACCAAGTTTGTACTAAGCACTGTTCTAGGCACCATTCTAGCCAAAAATACCTGCCCTCATAAAACCCACGTTCTAAGGGGGGAGACAGACAACAATATAGATAAGTAAATATATATATACACAAACACACATATATATGTATAACACACATACACACATTTTATAGTGAAAAGTGGTAAAGAGAAAAAAATGTGTGGTGGGTGTGAAAGATAGGAAGTGTCAAGGTGGGAGTGACATGTTACAATTTCTGATAGTGTGTTAGTTATCTGTTGCTGAATAACAAATTACTCCAAACATTAGTGGCTTAAAACACTTATTATCTCAGTTTCCAAAGCTCAGGAATCCAGGCATAGCTTAGCTGTGTCCTCTGGCTCAGGCTCTCAAGGCTGTCATGGAGGTGTTGCTGGGGGCTACAGTCATTCAAGGCTTGAGCCAGGGAGGAACTAGTTCCAAGATCACTCATGTGGTTGTTGGCAAAGTTTTGGTTTCTTGCAGGCTGTTGGACTAAAGGCCTTAGCTCCTTATTGCCTCATGGCTAGAGGCCTCCCTCCCTCAGTTCCTTGCCACTTCATCCTCTCCATAGAGCAGCTCACAACATGGCAGCTGGCTTGCAGCAGAGTGAAAAGTGAGACAGCAAGAGAGGCCGAGCAAGGAAGCCCAGTTTGTGACCTAATCTCGGTAGTGGCACTATCCATCCTGTATTCTGTTTCTCAGAAGTGAGTCACTAGGCCAAGCCCACACTCAAGGGCAGGGCATTATACAAGAGCATGAAGATTAGGGGATGAGCGTCACTGGGGGCTATCTGAGAAGCTGCCTACCACAGATAGGGTGGTGACATTTGAATATAGACACATAGCAAGTGAGAGAGGAAGAAGAGGAATAACATAGCTGGAGGAAGAGCATTCCAGGCAGAGAGAACAAAACATGCGAAGTTCTTCAGGCAGGAGCAAGGCTGGTATATTTCTTTATGTAAAAATCATCAACTGGATGGTCTCCAAGGTTCTTCCTGAATTTAACATATTTTGATCCCAAATGCACTAATCAGTAAGATCTCTCTATGCAGTGAACATATACCATCTCCCATATGTTGGGCTCTGTGCAAGGCCTTGAGTGCCAACAACCCTGAGCTCAACAAATCACAACTCAAAGGAAACCTTATCAGGCCTGCGCATAGACCCTAGAGCTTTGTTCTTAAGAGGGTGGTCTGCGATTTTGATTATCCCACAGCACTTTCCTTTAAACTCAGAAATTGTCCGGACACAAAGATGCTCTCAATCTCTCAGGAGCTGTTAACCTGAAGTCAGTTGTTAACCTGAACAACCTGAAGTTGTTAACCTGTGCGTGGAATTCAGGGTGTAGGAACTTGGACGAGAAAAATTTACATCTCTATTTTTACTAAGCTTTAACTTAAATCTAGCTTGTCCTTCCATTATGAGCATCACTGTGGTAACCAGCCTTTCAGATGGCCCCCAGGACCTCACTCCCAGTGTTCACACGCTTGTGCAGTTCCCTCCCACATGTGTCAGGGTTGGTCTGTGTGACCAGTAGGATGCAGAAGTGATAGCATGCTACTTCTGAGATTAGGTTATAAGAGCAACTTTATCTCGGGTTTGCTCTTTCTCCATCACTCACTGTGAGGGAAACAGGCTGCCATGACTTGAGAACAGGTGACAAGGAAATAAGGCATCCAGCCAAGAGCCATGAAGGAACTGACACTGGCCATCGGCCATACAAGTGAGCTTGGAGGTGGATTTTCCAGCCTTCAGATGATACAGCCCAAGGCCACAGCTTGACTGCAACCTCATGGGAGACTCTGAGTAGAAACATCCAGAATCTCCTCTTGGATTCCTGACCCTCAGAAATAGAGTGCAATGATATTTGGTATTCGTAAATTGCTGAGTTGTATTATGCAGCAACAGATAACTAAAACAGTAGTCAGCAAGCAGTAGTGTTAGCAGTACCTGGAATTTTGTCATCAATAGAGATCACAGTTACTTTTATATCATATCATAGTTATTGCAGAGAGAGTCAATATATCATCATTACTTCAAAATTATACCAGAACATTTTTTTATATATTAATAAAGAAGCACATTTATTACTTTATCACAAGTCAATATTTTGATAATTGAATTTCAGTATAATTGGTGTCTTTTATGTGTGTATTTTAATTTTTTGCATTTAAAAATATTCTTCTGCGAAGGGGTCAGTAGGCTTCACCAGACAGTCAAGGGCACAAAAAAGATACTGGATTTGGGAGTTTGGTTTCTCCCTACTGATGTGCAGGGGTACTAAAAACACTTCTTACAGGCACAAGTAAGTTCGGCATGGCCAAATGGCAGGATGTTCCAGGTGCCCGGCCGGCTGTCTACCTGAAGGACACGGGATGTACATGGTCAGCCAGGCTGGTCTGCTGGAGCCATAATCGGCTGAGGGAGGAGAAGCTTCTGCAGCAAGCCTGGACTCCTCTAGCACCAGGAGCTCCTGCCCATGGTTTGCATCAAACACTGCCCTTCCCTTTCCCTCTAGTTTCAGAACTGGGTTTTAACCGGCTGCCAAGCCTGAAGCATGCACAGCGCAGCAGAATGCGATCGCTGTGCTGACAGCCATGTGAGAGTCAGCACAAAACACCCATGTGCTGAGGGGCAGGAGGCTGGACTCAGCAGAGGCAGCCAGAGGAGTGAGCTGAATGTGGAGCTCCTGTTCGAAGACCATTGCCTCTCCCCTTGATCCTCAGGAGACTCGTCTGGAGGAAAATGGCCCCAGGGGCAGCCTCCCAGCACTTCCTTGAGCGGTAGTGGGCACCAGGACCTCAATTCCCATGATGAGAGTTTGTCCCTGCTCTTAGAAGGCCTGGATGACAGAACTTGAAGAAAGCTAGAGAATGGTGGCCACCCTCTGGTCTCAGTCTCATTTTAGAGATGTGGACAAGAGACCAAGAAAGGTGAAATGTCTTCTCAGGACCACGAGATTCATTTGCCAAGAAGTAGGTCAGAATTTTGGTGTCTTAACCGACTGTCTTGTTGACAGTTGTATCTCTAAGGCCTGGCAGGGGGCTGGACACATAAAAATGTGCTGAAGGAATGAGTGAGCACAAACCAATCTGGGTTCTTTCTATCCATCAAACTTTTATACACTTTCACCCAAGAAATGGAAAAAAACAGTGGACCTGGGTGAACTTCTTCATTTTAATTTTTTTTTGTCAGAACAAATGGAAAATCATCCTCCCGTCTCTCTTCCTCCTTTCTTCATTCCAGAATCTAAAAAACACCCACATTTTGGCAAGCTCCTACGTCCCAACAGTGCATTTTTTTGTACATTTGATAATCCTAGGGTCATCATTACTTCAGCTTTAAAACGAAACTGTACTTCAGGCTGATATAACACACCTGGCCTGGGGTGAGTGGGAGGAAAGAGAGAGGGAAAGCGCCAGGCAGTCTCTGTGACCTGGGATGAGGTGGGAGGAAGGGAGGAGGGAGACCCCTGCTCAGAAGCCAGGGTTGAGCCTAGGGGTGTCTGAGGAGACCTGGGCTGTTGGGCTCACCCCTGTATCTCCACTGCCTACAGTAGCACCATACATGCAGCACACACTGTAGGTGCTTAATAGAGGTTTGTTGGCTTGCTGATTGACTAACTGGTGAGTGATAGCACCTACAAGCTGAGCCCTGGTGGCCTCCACAGCCTCCTCTATTTTCTCCTTGCAGATGAGATGAACTGCCAAGAGCTAAGGGCCTAACTGATCTGAGACAAGGCTAGATCTCAAACGTGCCTTTCTGGGTTCCAGTAATGAGGAGATAGGAGCCCAAGTCGGGTCCTGGATTGTACATATGTATACACCTTGCCAATGTGTACCTCTCTAGTCAGCTAACAGCATCTGGTGGAATCTATCAAGGGCCGACAGCGAGACCCAAAGCTATGGCATCATGATTTCAAAACTGAAGGAGTTTATCTTCTCCATCTCCATTACAGACAGTAGGGATTAGGTCTTGGTGTTAGAGAGTCACATTGTCACTTTCAAAAGCTGTCCTTGCCTAAGGTTTTTCAATGAAGTATACCTCATTAACTAAATTAATTAAAAATTTTAAATATGTGTGTGTATGTATATATATATTACTTAGAAATATTCCATGAAAATCAAATTTAAAAAAATCAAACAGAAAAACAAGTATATTCTATTTTGGCTTGTTTCCTTTTTCTAGTCTTCTCCAAGTACTTGGATTCATGCTAAGTTGATGAGTTCATGGATTGGACACTGAATGTGTTTTGAATTTTTATAAAATCCTTAGGAGATTATACCAAATAAAGGAAGTTTTTCCTTCTTGTGACATATTTGAGAAGGAAGAAAAAACAGGAGGCAAATGCCTCTAAATAGTTAAAGGTAATGTGATTTTAGCAATTCAGGTCAATAAATATTTGACACCCTACTATATACATAGTATTGAGCAATGCCTTGGAGAGTTAGAAATGAACATAATAAATCCCCATAGATAAGACTCTGTGCCTTGGGATACCTATAATCTATTATATACACAATAGATAAAGTCTATGCACAAATAATGATAATGCATGCCAAAAGCGCAAGATGCATTAGAAGACTCCAAGCAAAGTATTTGGAGTGACGAACAATTTTGGTGGAATGAGAAGGTTCACGAGTGGATGAGAAGTGAGATGCAGCAGATAGTGAATGTAGGAATATAGAGTTAAGAAAGTGAGGACAATAATGAAATGAATAGTAGGGACAAGGAAAGAATTAGTTTTCTCCAAATGGGGAGTATGGAACTCAGGTCTACCATTCAAATAGTCAGTCAATCTCTGTTTCTGTCTTTATCTCTCCTCTATCTCTACCTCTCTCAATGGGCTCTAGAGATACAGAGGTTGTAGAATCCAGGGCACAAAGTTGAGTAGAGAGTGAAGAGAAGGTTAACATTGCCAGTGACCAGCTTTTACTGAGAAAGGAAGGTTGAGGGATCCTATAACCTAATTCCTTTCCACCTTAGAATCTCTCCCTTTACTTTCCCTAAGTGATTTTCCATGTTCATGCTTCCTTAATGATAATGATAGATACCAAGATGAAATAAGACAAGGGAATGTATCTGAATACTGTGTTTTCACTTTTCAACTAGATACCTAAGTACATCCAGGAATCAACCTCTACTCAGAAGAATGGTGATGTAGAAGGTATAGTCATTGTCCTTGATCTCTTAGCCCCCTTCTTTAAAATGACTCTTTGACCTTCTGCAGTTTACACTTTTTCTTGGCAATTTTTCTTCAATAGTATCTTTCCTGTTTTCTCTCTAGCCATTATGTTATCTCTTTTACTGGTGAATACTATTTCCTCCCTATCCACCCGTTAGCTTACTTCAGCTTTATTTTATTCTTTTCTGACTATTGCCTCTTTACAAACTTCCCACGTATGTCCCCTTTGGCACTTTTCCAGCCCTTTTCCATCTTAACTCCTATTTTGTGCAGAGTTCATAAGAATGTATATGTATTATATATTTATAAAGCCCATTCCCAAGGGCAAGTGTCACAGGAAACATCTCACAGGCCCCATTCATCAAATTCCACACTGTAACCTAGCCCCAAATTCTTGTTTAAGTATTGTCCTTCTGATAGCAGATTCTATTTAAGGTCATTGGAGCAGCATCCTGAGAATGGAACCTAACTCCCTCTCTTCCTTTCTCGCTTGCTTGTCAAGCGAGATAATGTGTGTGAAAAGCCTTTGAAAACTTTGAAGCATGTGCTATGGTGGCTGTCATTGCTGTTATTACAGTGTGTTTGCTCGTGCTTTCATTGAACAAGAATTTATTGAGCACCTACCATGTGTCAGGCATGGGAGATTAAATGTGAACAAAATATAATGTTCCAGAATGCAAATGGTGAGAACCAAAAAAAAAAAAAAAGGAAAATTACATAGTTCCTAGCCTCATAGGTCTTATAGTCTAGAGCAGAATATGGGTGTCATTTGAATAGTTATGTGACTAGGTATAAAATTACCACTGGGCTCGGTGCTGTGAAGAAAAGGTTTATCATGCCACATAGTAGGGGGGCAGCACCTGATCCAGCCTTGGGAGGAGTTGGAGTCACCTGATACATCTGAGAACTGGAGGATAAGTGGGAGTTAACTGTGCCAAAGCAGATGGTGAGGAGTACCCCAGGTACAACACTCCTCGAGGTGGAAGCAGTAGGGTTAGTTGTTGCAAGAACTAGAAGAAGGTCAGTGTGATTGGTGGGAGAAGGGGAGGAGGCTGGGAACAAGGAGGGATGTGGTCTGTGATGAGGCTGAAGGAAAAAATGGTTGGGCCAAGTTTCATGAGGAACACTAAGGGTTTTTAGCTCAATTCAGAGAGTTATGGGATGACAGTAAAGCATTTAAGCAGAAAAAAATTCCATTCAAAACCTTACTCTCTGCATACAGTGGAGAGCAGTTTGTGTTGTAGAGAAGAGCAGGGAATAGTCAATTCAGGGAGCCCAGGGGAGGTAGTGTAGGTGAGAGGGATGATGGTGATTTAAGCTTAGGTGGTGGCAGCAAAGTTGGAAAGAAGTGAGGGGAGTCGAGAAATACTTAGGATGTAAAATTGTCAGAATTTGGTGAGAGAATGGATGTAGGGGATGAAGAAGAATGTGTAGTCAAGATTTGCTATTAGCTTTTCCACTTGGGCAACTAGACATACATGGAATCGTTCACTCAGCTCTTCACCCATGGAGTAGGAAGTGCAGCCATTCTGAAAAAGCATCTCTTCCCCACACCTCAACACACAGCCTAGGATTATGGGTGTATAGGGGTCTTGCTGAGGAGCTCTGTTTCACAATGGCTGAGAAATCCATGGATGCTATCTCCAAAGACACTGATGGACAGGATCTCTGAACTTCAGAAATGAGAAAGCTTCCATTCAACTATAGATCAGCAGCCTGTTGGGCGAGACCTCCTGAAACACAGTCTTGTCCAGTCACTTCACAGATACCATGTGATGCCTGCTCACTGAGCCCTTTCCTCAGTCCACAGGATCTGGGCCCACTAGAGCCACTGAAGGATCGCAAGACCAGGTCTCACAGTGAACACTCAGCAAGCTTCCTGTTCCTTCTCCTTCCTCAGAGCCCTGATCCCTCCTCTGTTATCTAAAACACAAATCCCTCATCCTAAATGCTTTGAAGGACAAGAGCTTGATTCGATTGCCTCACTGCTGGGCAAAATACAAAAAATCAGGTTGTTGCTGGGGGTGCGATGACCCCAATACAAACCTGGACATTTCTATTTCTGAACTCTAAAAGGTCATTCTTTCATTCTTTTCGGACAATAGAATGTGACTACCTTCAAGGGGGTTCTCGCCTGCAAATACAGTAGATCTGTTTACAACCTGATCTTTGTGGCTAGAGATGCAAGAAGAAATACCTTGAGTCATTCTCTCAATGCTGCTTGAAGATCCTCTGAACCTCCCTTTGTATAGTTCAAAACAAAAACTGTAAGTTTAATCTTCATCCAGGCATTCTGCTGCATCTGTTACATTGTCTATGAAGCTTGCACTGTTAAGAAGGTTATCTAGTTATCCTCCAAAATCCAGTCTCCCTCTCTACCTAGATGTATGACTAGACTAAATTCCCAGCCCCCTTTGTGGTCATGTGTGGCCCTAGGACTAAGTTCTCTCCAACAAACATGAATCACCATGATTTGCTCCACTTCTGAGCCCATTTGACACTCAAGGTGACTTTGGAATCCATGTGTTGAAGATGGCAGAGAAGCCAGCAGCCTGGGCCCTGAATGATTATGGAGGATAATGGCTCTCCTGATCAGAACATATACCATGACTATTATATGAGAAAGAAATAAGATTCTTTTCTTTAAGCTACTAAACCTTGGAAGTGTAACAAGTAAACAGAACATTATAATACCCTGAGGCAACTTATCCACTAAACCATGAGCTTCTTAAAGGCAAGGGCTACACTACACCTGATTCTTCATTGAATCTATTGTCCCTCACACAGTGCTTGACATATAGGAAGCTTTCAATAGATATATTTCAAATAAGTGCTATTCCTTAGGAATCATTATGCAATGGGCTTGCAGATTTGCTCACATGGCAACTTAGATGTACAGAGAGATGTATTTCTAGATGTGCTCTTTCTCATGATGGTTGCCCTGCTTGGTGGTTAGGGTATACGGAAAAAGGTAACTGAATGTCCAAACCCATGAAACCTTTGCCTACTGCCGTGCTTAAATAGCCTCATTGGGTAATGTTTAGACTTTGGAGATAATTGCTCTTATTTATTCTCACTTGACCTTCTCCAAGATGGCATCTATTGTATAAGAGGAAAAACACTTGAGTAAAAGGGTCTCAGACCTACCTGATGTCCTCCCTATCCTAGGTGGCCTCAGCTGTGGAGGATCTGATAGGTGGTATGCTGCTGCTGAATTCTTTCCCAGTTTAGTCAGAGTCCTGTGTCCACTTCTTCTTGACTCGACTCCCTTCATTTTTTGCAGGATATATTTCTCTGAGTCTCTTCATGTCCTGGAAACCTGACCCAGATTGTCCTTCTCCTTCCTATACTATGAGATCTCCACCCCCTGGCCTTCTTTTCGGTGTCCATGCCATACAGGAATCAGGGGAGATCCAGGAGTGCAATCTAGATCCTCCATCCAAATGCTGACCTTTTAACCCAGCTGCACTGTCCCTTGTTGCATGGGGTCCGTTGCACAGAAGCCTCTTGCAGGTTCATATTGGAAAATGATACAAAACCCAGAAAAAGGAATTCAGGATGAGCATGTCTGCCAGTTTTCCTCTCCTGCCTTTCCTTTCCTCCCTTCTTTCTACAGTCACCTGGGCTAGACTTTTTCTGCTTCCTGCACAACAAATCCTCCTTCTATCCAGTGAACAAGCGTCATGAGCTGGCCATCACATCAGAAAACTTGTCTGGTCCCAGAGCTTATTTATTCCTTAGTGTAGAGATGTGTGCTCCAGGTATGATTCTTGCTATGTGAAATGGGAGATAAAGGATTTGAGAAATCTTTTCTCTGTCATAAATCTGACCCTCAAGTCTTTTCAGAAAATTCTTATTTTCAGTGTCAGATGCTAACACATTTGCAAATGTTGATGAAACTCAAGTAAGTCTCTTAAAAGATGTAATGCATGTCATGTTCATGCTTCCCACATTATTTTTATAATAAGTCCCCCCCCCCCCAGAAATAATCAAATCATTCTCTAGGACACAGATAACTTGGGCTGACCAGAGAATCACACACTAGAAATACAAAAAATAAACTTCTGTTAAAATGATATCTTATTCCGACTCCATCTGGGGCTTAGAACAACCTGACATGTTGACTTGTAAAAATCAAATACATAGAGGGTGAGAGAACCAAGATTTCATCTACCACCAGCATCTTTATCAGCTGTGGTGTTGACATAGGTGTCTTGCTTAATAACACGCTGTCTCTCTTAAACTATAGAGAATGCAATTATCTTTACAAAGAATCCCCATTGGCTCTGACTTCTTCCCAAGTTTGGACAAGGGATGCCCTGGAAATAGTGAATGCAGAGCACAGACAAGAAGCAGATAGTTATTTCTCCCAAATCATCTAGGAGCTCATTAAACTAAAGACAACTTGAATAGTCACGTGACTTGTCTACTTTTCTCTTTTCAAAAAGAAGATAATGTTAAACATAATTATTCATGTATGACAATCTAAAGTAGACATCTTAAAGAACGATAGGGAGACTAAAGTCTAATAAAGATACTAGTGTGTATTATTCATCCTGACATCACAACAACAAAAGAACTTAATTTTTTAAAAAAACTGAAGTATATAATGTGGAATCTTCACAATAACCTAATGAAGTAGTCACACTTATTATTTAGCTTTTGCAGGTGAAGAAACTGAGGCTTGGAGAAGTTAAATGGATTAGTCAAGGTCCACACAGAGGAAGCAAGTAGCAAATGAAGCCAGGACTTGAGCCCAAGTCCTCTGCCTCTTGGGTCTATTTCATTTCACTCACTATACACACCATCAGTCCTCATGTCTGAACATTATTCCTTCTGATTTCCAACATCTGGCATCTCTTTTTTTCTCTTTAAAACCATTGTGGCAGTTTAATTGGCCAGAGCCCTCAAAAATGGATGGCGATGCTGTGGAGACTTCCATGATGTAGGAATTGGCTTATTAGTAATTTAAATGAGGCTATAAAATAATCCTACTCCTACTCTATTACCTTAAGCCATCTGCTTTGTGATGATCGGAGTTTCAGCCTAATGAAAGAAAAAGTTGAATTAGAGTCTTCTTGTTTTGTTCCATTTTTAATAATAACTTAATACCAGGGGCATAGTTGGGAGGCATTCGCCACAAACTTCCAATGGGTCACCTGCCTCATTTGTGTGCAGAGCAGACAAGTCTTGTCTTTCCAAGATTTTTGCAAGAGCACAACAGAATGGGAACGTGAAGAGCTTTCTTCCCTCGGAGGTCCACGGCTCTGCCAAGCCAGGAACAATACAGAAGCAACAAAATATAGCAGAAAACTCATTTTTACATGAACCAATCTGTCTGGGTTCTGTTTCTTTTTCTACATAATAGTTTGTAACAGTGTTTACAATGTAAACTTTCCAAACCACAGACCAATTTTAAAAAAGAAGAAGAGAAAGAGGAAGGAAGAGGAAGAGATGTATTTCTGTCTTTAAGTACTCTGAAAACCTTTGTAGAATGAAAGACTCTTCACACTCTGAGCCTGGCCTCTCCTACTCACTTTTTTGCTGAGCCAGGGCAGACTGTGCCCTACTCCCACCCTCTCATTTTCCTCTTATTGTACTTTCTCCGTTAGTCCCTCTGGTGTGCGTAATCTAAGCAATAATTCACTTCTTTATTAAATTAAAACATAACTACTAGCTCATGTCTTCATTATGTGAAACAATTTAACTCTCGAATTGATCAAACAAAGCCACCTAAATTCAACTGGCCATATGTGAAAGTGCATTAATAAACTTGAATATTATCTGACCTGAGCTATTTCTTCCACGCTCCTGCATCAGGTCTGAGAGTGTCTCTCTCACTGAAATGTCTTAGCATTACTCCACAGACGATTTCCAATTAGCATGGCTTTTTAGAAGGCTTTAGCAAAAGGTTTAAACATTTCAGGGAAGCTTATGTATCACTTTACACGTTAGCAGCGATTAGCTTCAGCAATCACAATTCCCATTTGCTACCGAAGCCTGGCAGTTCAATGCCCAAAGCAGGCTGAGCATAGGACAATAGGGGCAAAGATGTTTTCAAAGAAAATATAAATAGGTTTAGTCATAATACAATTGTCAAACCAAACATGTCAGTTGGTCTCAAACATCTCTCTGTCTTCCCTTTTGCAATCCCTGGTTTATGTGTTTACTATGAGGACAATCAGAAAATTATGAAGATAGAGATCAGCTTCCTACAGGGGTGGGACCCAAAACTAATTGGTATTGTAGAGGCAGGGTGGTCAGGACCATGGATCGTTAGTTGTCAGTTACCATCTGGGTCTGGGGGTACTGGGGGTTCAGCAGGAGGGCTTGCTTGGAGAACAGGAAGGGGTACTACAGAGCGAGGGGGAGCTGCTTTGCAGTTCTTTCTACTTTTAGCCTAGTTCCTGTCTCCAGTCTTTGTTCTCATTATTAGTTTTCTCTATTGAGAACCAAAAAGCAAAATGTCCACAACCCCTGTGCTTGACACATCTGTATGACTTATGAGAATATTACCATAATGATGAAGAAACTCTCCTTTTCTTCTGAAAAGTGTTTGATAGAAAAGCCACAAGACCTGCCTCTTACTGGGTGAAGATGAAAAATCTTTCCTTTGCAGCAACTCAGCACCTTTTTACTTGAGGAGCCTTCAGGAGTTAAAACTCAGAGCACAACAGATATCCCCACTGCCACTGATGCCAGAGCAGTACTTCCTGGGGCATGTCTTTCATCACCATCACAGCAATTTGAGAATCTAAGTAAATCGAGAAAAGAGTCACAAGTTGGAATTCAGAAGTCACACTGATATTATTCTTGCTTTCAAAGCAGATTATAGGATCAAAGATTAAGAACGTGATTTTCCTAACTCCTGACCATAAGAAAACCTCAGTGATTAAACTCCACATTAAGAATCAGAATTTTCTCTCAGAATGGAATCTTTGAGAAGGACAATATACATGGTCATTTGGGAGGAAAGAATTTATATTTTGTTTACAGTGTTTAGACCCAATAAGGTAGATTAAACTTTTATAGATGCTATTATAATTCTCTAATCATTATATTTGATAGTAGGGGCATAGAATCATTCCTAGTTTAGGGATTCAAAAAAATCTATTATTTAAAGGGTATTGGTCAGCTTGGGCTCTATAACAAAATAGCATAAACTGGGTGCTTAAAAAAATGAAATGTATTTTCTCACAGTTATGGAGGCTGAAATTCTGAGATCAAGGTGCCAGCATGGTCAAGTACTGGTGAGAGCTCTCTTCTTGTCTTGCAGATGGTCACCTTCTCACTGTGTCCTCACACGGCAGAGAGAGCAAGTTCCCTGAAGAGCACTAGTTCCACCAGACCAGAACCCTACCCTCATGACCTCATTTAACCCTAACTATTTCCCAGAGGTCCCATCCCCAAATACCATCCCATTAGGGATTAGGGTTCCAACATATGAATTTTAGGGGGATACAAGCATTAAGCCTATAACATAGAGCAACATGAGATTCAAGCTTGGTCACATGGAATAGTGAGAAAAAAATTTAAATACCTATAGTCTTTAGAACCAAGAATTTATACTAGTGGTGTGTCTCCTTATTTTGTGATTCTAAAATCAACAATTCCATTACCTAGAGACATATTCAGACTTCACACACCTAAATATGGAAGAAAGGAGTTATACATAAGAAGCACCATCTGGGCTTCCCTGGTGGCACAGTGGTTGAGAGCCCACCTGCCGATGCAGGGGACACGGGTTCGTGCCCCGGTCTGGGAAGATCCCACATGCTACGGAGCGGCTGGGCCCGTGAGCCATGGCCGCTGAGCCTGTGCGTCCGGAGCCTGTGCTTCGCAGCGGGAGAGGCCACAGCAGTGAGAGACCCGCATACCGCAAAAAACAAAACAGAACAAAACAAAAAAGCACCATCTGCTGCATCAAGTAACTTAATGTTTGGAAACTGAGTCATCTCCAAATTATAATTAAAATAGAGTGCAGAAAAAGGAATGAATAACTCAGCAGCCCAAAATTTAAATAAAATTTGGGCAGCTATTTATTCTGTCTCAGCTTCCTCATCTGTAAAATGAGGAGAACACATACCTTTTCTATTGTGGAGAACTGGTATGAGCCTTAAATGAGGTGTTATTGGAAAAGTTTGCCTGAATAAATGGATGTTATTGTCGTACTAATGTCGCAAACATTTATTTGGTTCTGTATGTCTTGCATCCTAGTATATTCAAGAAATGCAAAGTTAAGTAAGACAAGGGACCCTACCAATAAGAAGATCACCATCTGGTGGCAAAGACAAATCCATAAACAATGCTAAACAACTAATTAGGGTACAATATAATAAATGTTATAGTAAAGTATTAGATACTATGGAAATATCACACTGGAAGCTTAATATGGGATTCAGAAAGTAGGTATTTGGCATGAACATCTAGCCAACCATTTGCTCAGGACTTTCAGCTGGCTCCCAGATTTCTTGCCTAGATTCTCCTTGAGTAGACTAGATTGGCTGCATGAATTTTGAAGCTCTACTATTTGAGGCAATTAATGTTTAGGGTTGTTATGTCCTCTGGATAAATTGACCCCTTTATCACTGGCTCTCTTTATCCCTGGTAATGTTCTTTACTACTTTGATATAGTCAGTCTTTACAACTTTCTGTGGATCTGTGTTAGCATGGTATATCGTTTTCAATACTTTCACTTTTAACCAATTTATATCTTTATATTTTAAGTTGGATTTTTGTGGGCAGCATACAATGGATCTTGCTTGTTAATCCAACCTGACAAATCTCTACTTTCTAAATGGAGTGTTTAGACCATTTACAATTAATGTAATTATCGATATAGTTGAGTTTAAATCTACCATCATGCTATTTGTTTTCTCTTTGTCCCATCTATTCCTTGTTCCTTTTTTCTCTTTTTCTACCTTTTTTGAATTGAATATTTTTAATAATTTAATCCTATCTCATTTGTTGGCTTATTAGATATAATTCTTTGCTATAGTTACTCTAGGGCTTTTATTTTACTGATTATAGCTAAAAATGATCACTTCAAGTGATATCATACTCATTCACATTTAATAAGAACCTAACAAAATTATACTTTTGTTTCTCTCCTTCTAGCCCTTGTGCTACGATTGTTATGCATTTTATTTCCATACATGTTATAAACCTCACAATACATTGTTATTATTTAAAGCAAAAATAATTCTCCAGAGCACAGTATTACCTTTGCTTTAAAAAGCAGGTTATCTTATAATGAAATCTAAATAATAAAATAGTTTTTATATTTATACATGTAGCAGTCACTCCTGATGCTCTTCATTCCTTTATGTAGATCTTGGTTTCTATCTGGTATCATGAAGACTGTTTCAAATTTCTTGTAGTATTGGTCTGCTGGTGATGAATTCTTTCAGCTTTTGTATATCTGTAAAGTCTTTTTTTGGCCTTCATTTGTGAGAGATATCTTCACTGGCTAAAAATAAATCATAGGCTGATAGCATTTCCCACCCACCCCCAACCCAGTGTTTTAAAGATGTTGTTCCAAACAGTATGGAGGCTCCTCAAAAACTAAAAATAGAACTACCATATGACCCAGCAATTCCACTCCTGGGTGTATATCCAACGAAAATAAAAACACTAACTCAAAAAGATACATGCACCACAATGTTCACAGTAGCATTATTTATAATAGCCAAGATATGGAAGCAACCTAAGTGCCCATCAAAAGATGAATGGATAAAGAAGATGTGGTATATCTATACAATGTAATACTACTCAGCCATAAAAAAGAATGAAATTTTTCCATTTGAAACAGCATGGATGGACTTGGAGGGTATTATGCTTAGTGAAATAAGTCAGACAGAGAAAGATAAATACTGTATGTTGTCACATGTGGAATCTAAAAAATAAAACAAACTAGTGAATATAACAAAAAAGAAACAGAGTCATAGATATCGAAAACTCACTAGTGGTTACCAGTGGAGAGAGGGAAAGGGGGATGAGCAAGATAGGGGTAGGGGATTAAGAGGTACAAACTACTGTGTATAAAATAAATAAACTACAAGGATATATGGTATAGCACAGGGAATATAGCCAATATTTTATAATAACTATAAATGGACTATGATTTTAAAAAATCATGAATTATTATGTGATACACCTGAAACTTATATAATATTGTAAATCAACTTCATCTCAATTTTTAAAAATGAAAAAAAGATGTTTTTTCATTGTCTTCTAGTTCACATCATTTCCAAAGAGAAAACTGATGTTATCCTTATCTTTGTTTCTGTGTAACTTGTCTTTTTCTCTAGCTGCCTTTATGGTTTTCTCTCTATCAGTGGATTTAAACAATTTGATTATGTTGTGCCTAGGTATAGATTTCTTCATGTTTCATCTGCTTGAGGTTTCTAAATATATGGTTTATAGTTTTCATCACATTTGGAAAAGTATTGACCATTATTTCTTCAAATAGTTTTTCAGTCTCACCAGCACTCATGTGGGGACTTTAATGACACATGTACGGTAGCTTGAATTTGTCCCACAGTTCAACAATTCTCTGTTTATTTTGCTCAGTCATATTTCCTATCTGTTTGCTTGTTTGTTTCTTTTTTTTTTCCTATGTTTTCAAGTCTATTAATCTTCTGCGATGTCAATTCTGCTAGTAATCCCATCTAGTATATTTTTTGTATAAGGCGTTATAATTTTCATCACTAGATTTTCTATAATTTAGGTCTTTTTAAATATCTTCAATGTCCTACTTAAAATGTTTAGTATTTTTTCCAGCTTCTTGAACATACGAATCATAATCATAATTGTTTTAATGTCCTCGTTGATTGGATTTATCATGTGTCATTTCTGGGTCAGTTTTGAATGATTGATTTTTCTCCTTATTATGGGTTGTATTTTCCTGTTTCTTTGCATGTCTAATAATTTTTGATTGAATATCAGATGTTGTGAATTTTACCACATTGACTCCTGGATATTTTTTATTCCTGTAAATGTTATTGAACTTTGTTCTGGATGCAATTAAGTTACTTGGAAATAATTTGATCCTTCAGGTCTTACTTTTATGTTTTGCTGGGCTCAACTAGAGCTGCCTTTAGACTAGGATCAATTTTTCCCTGCTACTAGGCAAAATTCTTCATAATTCTCTAAGTTCTACCTGAATTATGAGATTTTCCACTAGGGCTGTTGGAAGAAGCTACTTTTCTCAGGCCTGTGTGAAGTCTGAGGACTCTTCCTTCTAATCCTTTCAGGTGGCTCTTTTCCTGGTCCTGGGTAGTTTCTTCACATACATGCACTGATTGATACTCAACTGAATACTCAAAGGAGGCCCTTTTCAGCAATTTGGAGTTAAGTCTCTATACAACTCCCTTTTTTTCTTGGTTTCCCTGGATGCTGAGCTCTGTCTCCTCAATTCAGCAAAACAGTTGGGTTCTGCCTATGTTTTCCCTCCCTGTGCTGCAGCCTGGAAATTTTCCATGCAGTAGAAAAAGTTTATGGGCAATCATTAAGTTCATATTGTTTATTTCCCATCTCCCAGTGATCATTGTCCTTCGCTGCCTGATGTCCAATGTCTTGAGCACTATTGCTTTATATATTTTGTTCAGATTTTTTCAACTCTCTCAGTGGGAGGGTAAATCCAGTTGCTATTATTCTGTATTGATCAGAAATATAAGTCCTTGTAGAACAGATTATAATCACTTCAATACAAATAGTCATGGTGCCAAACCTTGTGACAGAATTAGAAGATAGAACAGAGGCAAAGGAAGTCAATCCTCCTTCTCATCCTCTAACCTTGTCCTACTGAGCAGCTGACGGCCATCAACAAGTCTGAATGAGAGACTGATATTATAATTTCCTAAAAGCTCTGAATTAGCGTTGTATAGTGTTGTTAAGTATTATCATTCTAATCTTGGAAGGATACCCAGGGACATCTTGTATCCCTTTGTGCCCCAAGAAGTACATATGGGGAAAAGTCTTAGATGGGAATATGTTCCAGAGATACTGTCTCCGGCACTTCATGGACAGGAATGAAGCCCCATTGGCCAGCTGAATCAGACCAAGCAGCTTCTAAAACTCCATCCTATTTTAGTTTTCCTATCTTAAATGCAGGGACAATGTCTACCTACTTTTCTTAACCACAAAGGCTTTTCATTCTCTAGTTCTTATTTAATAAACACTTTGCAAATTAGAGCTTCAGTGTATAAACTATTTTAAGCAAATTAGGGGGAACAAAGTGTAATTTCAGAATGTTATTAATCATACTGGAGTGGACTAGGTAGAACATTAAGAAATCGACAATGTGCTTTTACAAATATTCCTCAATAAAATCACAGTCCCTATCCAAGGAAACTGATATCTTTCTTCTTTTGTGTATGTTGATTCTTGAAGTAATCTCTAAAGCCTCTTTAAGCTCCAACATTCTATTTTTCTCAGACATTTGTTAGTCTAATCAACTTATGAGGAACTGAAATGTAAAGAGGTAAAGCTTAAGAGAATCTAGTAGTAGAAAGAACACTGGATTTAAGAATCAGAAAATCTTTTTAAGTCAAAAATCTATACATCTGTGTAACCTCAAGGGAAAAAAATCACTTAACCTCCCTAGGTTTCATTACTACTTCTATTTTTTTTTGGTGAATAAATCTCCAGACTCATCTATGATATGAGAATAAATTAAATAAACATGAAAGCACTTTTGAAGCATAAAGTACAATTGCCCAAGGCCACAAAAGAAATCACTAAAAGAACTCAAAAGAAATATATATCAAGGATTCTAACTCCAAAACATCCAAACAACATTAACATTCTAACTCAGTTGTTTTATGATTGTAAAAAAATCATACAAGGATAATAAGTTGAGAGATGATGTGCCATATTGTGTGGCCTGTGGTATGATGTTCAGGGATGTCCCTGTGGCCAAATATGTACCAAAGGGCAGACAATCAGTGACACCATGGCAGTGATGTTATGATGTGATATTGTTCATGACATAATAATTCTTCATCATTTATATGTTGGGCTGACTATATAGTATTGAGTTGCTACTGTCTAACTCTATATCATGTGATAAAACCTTTTTTGTGTAATCCTTATGCAGCTTCTGAACATTCTAGGATCTTCAGGTAATCCTGGCTTCTGTCTGAGATTTTTTACCCTTTGTCAGGCCACCCTTTGCCCTCACTTTCCCTGTGACTAGAGAGTTCAAAGCAGTAACGTCTTAATTTTCAACTACAAATAGATCATGAAACATGTTTTGCATACACCCTTTTCCTCTCCTGTCCTCCTGACCAGAGTAACTTGGTTGGAGATAAATGCAAAAAGTCTAATGTTTGGTCTAAAGAGGAAAAAAGTGAAAGCCATCAATATTTCAGTCGCTTCCTCTTCACCTGTTGGTGAGGGAGGGATTCTACCCTAGGGTTATGAGGATGGCAGAACGCATGACACCCAGCACTGGTCAGATGAGACTGATGACCGTTTATTGTCCAGGGAAGAAAGACACTGCACCACCAGAGCTGGACAGGAGTTGTACCTGGAAACAGAGTGAACCAGCAGAGGCTGGCTTGGGGGAGGGGGGAGGCTTTGAAGTAACAAGAGGGTGAAGCAACTCCTGGTTTCTACATGAGTATGTGAGGGCATTGTTTGAATAATTCTACAGACTGGCAGGGAACGGAAGGAAGCCTGCTACTCAGGGGTAAGCAGGCACTGTTCCTCGTCCCTGGGAGAAGGAGGGTTGTTTGGCTAGGAGACCCTATCTGAGGGAGCAGAGTGGGTGGAGGGATGCAGTTAGGCCAGTCAAGGCCCTCTCAGTTTTAGGTGGCAAGGCGGCACATAATATTAATTGTAGGCCTTACACCACAATTGAGATTATATAAGCACACGTAGCAATGTGGACAAAGAGGTTCATCTCCTGTTAACCTGCAGGCCAGTCTCATAATCCATCATCTCTTACCCCTGCTCTTAAGTCAAACAATAAAGTTCTTTCAAAACTGGAGATAAAATTAGGAATGCAGGCAGCATTGTTGGGGCTGTTCCCAGCCTTGCTCCCTTGTTTAGAAAACTGTAGAAAGTTCAGGGCCTCCTTGATGGCCTGCAGCCTGTGGTTGCACTGTCTCCAGGATGGTTGCTTGTGACTGTTCAGACATGTGACTGTGATTCCCCGCAAGCAAACCAGGGCCTGGCCCTGCTCCATTTACTGAAACAAGGAAACAGAGTCAATGGGCCTTGTCAGTTGCTATAGCTGTAACTTAGAAAAATAGAAGCCCAGTGATCCTGCTTAAGGAAAATACAAAGTCTACAGTTAAATAAGGCATTTGCAGCTATTTATGGAAAAGACTGTACTGAGAATAGTTATAATTAGAGCTCTACATAGAAAGAGATACATGATAAGCTAAATGATAGTAAAATTAGTATTGTAATATCTGGTATTTACACACTCTGAATTTAAAACAATGTAAGTAATTGAAAGTCTTTTTTCTGTGCATAAGACAGGGATATTGTCTTATTTCTTTTAAGTTTTAAATGTTAAATGATGACATTTCAAATATACAGCCAAGTGCTGAAAATATTAACAGATACTCATGTACCGACCTCCCATATTAACAAGATGTTAGCATTTTGCTTTATTTGTCTCAGAATCAATTTTCTCTCTTTTTAAAAAGGAAAATATTAAGTGCAGATAGAGCAACCCCGTCTCATCCTCTACCTCTCTCCCCAGGGGTAAACGCTACCCTGAAATTAGTATGTTCCTTTTCATGTATGTGTATTTAAACTTTTATTATCTTATATAGATATACCCATTAAATGATATACACCATTTTTTTGTACGCTTTAAATATTTATATAAATATTAGATATCATATGGTACATTTCCTCCTGTAACTTGCTTTCCTTACCAACATGTTTTGAGATGTATACATGTTGATATTTGTAGATCTGATTTGTTCATTTTAGCTTTCTATAGGATTTCACTGTATGAGTAAACCAGTTTATTTGCTCACTGGCCTACTGTGATATTGTGATTTATAATAAGAAATATATATTTGCTCTTTGTCAGTGTTTCTGGCATAGAGCTCCTAAAACACTTGGAATTTCTTAAACCTTGAGAGCATAAATGTGTCTTTTGTTATGTTAGTGAGGTGACTTTTGGAAAGCACCTCAGGCTGGGTGCAGGTGACAAGGAGAACCCACCTTGTGATTGGAGGGTTGGAACTTTCAGTCCCACCCTCTGACCTCTGGGGTGGGGAGAGGGGCTGGAGGTTGAATCAATCCCCCAGTGGCCAGTGATTCAATCAACCATGAGTATGTAATGAAGCCTTCATAAAAACCTAAAAGGAAGGGGTTCAGAGAGCTTCTGGGTTGGTGCACATGTAGATGTGGGGAGAGTGGTGTGTCCAGAGAGCATGGAAGCTCAGAGCCCTTTCCCCATACTTGCCCTAGGCATCTCTTCCATCTGGCTGTTCCTGAGTTATATCCTGTAATAATAAACTAGTTACCTAGTAAGTAAAATTTTTCTCTGGGTTCTGTGGGCCACTCTAGCAAATTAATCAACCCCCAGGAAGGGGTTATGGGAACCTCCAGTCTATAGCTGGTTGGTCATGAGCACAGGTGACAACCTGGACTTGTGACTGGTTTGTATATGTGTATGTGTGGAGGGGGTGGGGGTCTGCACTCCCCCACTGAGTCTTGTACAGTTATTTCCACCATGAGTTCCTGGGGTGTATCTCCTGTCCTGCTCCTCCTCTCTGCTCCCCTCAAAGCACATGAGCTATTGTCTCACCCTTGTCTCAGGGGACCCTGACCCCCATGGAAGTAATGTTTCTGTCTAGAGTCTTGTTTCTTAGATCTACTGTTCTCTAAACTTTGACAATGGAAAGGGACCAACCCCTCAGTCCTCACTGTGACCAAGCTGTGCTGGGTTCCACGGAGAAATGGGGAAATGTTCCCCTTCTCAACTCTGCATCACCTGGGCTTGGGTACTGCACTAGTCATGCCTAAACCTCAGAAAGTATGACAAAGCCTCTTTGTTTTTAAATTGGAGTATAGTTGTTTCACAGTGTTGTGTTAGATTCTACTGTACAGCAAAGTGAAGTACAGTTTCTTGTGCTATACAGCAGGTTCTCATTAGTTATCTATTTTATACATATTAGTGTATATATGTTCATCCCAATCTCCCAATTCATCCCACCGCCCCCTTTCCCCTTGGTGTCCATACATTTGTTCTCTACATCTGTGTCTCTATTTCTGCTTTGCAAACCAGTTCCTCTGTACCATTTTTCTAGATTCCACAAATATGCGTTAACCTATGACATTTGTTTTTCTTTACTTCACTCTGTATGACAGTCTCTAGGTCCATCCACGTCTCTACAAATGACCCAATTTCATTCCTTTTTATGGCTGAGTAATTTTCCATTCTATATATGTACCACATCTTCTTTATCCATTCGTCTGTCAATGGACATTCAGGTTGCTTCCATGACCTGGCTATTGTAAATAGTGCTGCAATGAACATTGGGGTGCATGTGTCTTTTTGAATTATGGTTTTCTCTGGGTATGTGCCTGTAGTGGGATTGCTGGGTCATATGGTAGTTCTATTTTTAGAACTATTAGTTCTAAATAGGTAGTTCTATTTTCCATTACCTACTACAGTAATGGAAATAAAAACAAAAATAAACAAATGGGACCTAATGAAACTTAAAATCTTTTGCACAGCAAAGGAAACCATAAACAAGATGGAAAGGCAACCCTCAGAATGGGAGAAATATTTGCAAATGAATCAGTGGACAAAGGATTATCTCCAAAATATACAAACAGCTCATGCAGCTCAATATCAAAAAAACAAACAACCCAATTAAAAAATGGGCGGAAGACCTAAATAGACATTTCTCCAAAGCAGACATACAGATGGCCAAGAAGCACATGAAAAGATGCTCAACATCACTAATTATTAGAGAAATGCAAATCAAAACTACAATAAGGTATCACCTCACACTGGTTAGAATGGGCATCATCAGAAAATCTACAAACAAGAAATGCTGGAGAGGGTGTGGAGGAAAGGGAACACTCTTGCACTGTTGGTGGGAATGTAAATTGATACAGCCACTATGGAGGACCGTATGGCGGTTCCTTAAAAAGACAAAGCCTCGGGCTTCCCTGGTGGCGCAGTGGTCGAGAGTCCGCCTGCCGATGCAGGGGACACGGGTTCGTGCCCGGTCCGGGAAGATCCCACATGCCGCGGGGCGGCTGGGCCCGTGAGCCATGGCCACTGAGCCTGCGCGTCCAGAGCCTGTGCTCCACAATGGGAGAAGCAACAACAGTGAGAGACCCGCGTACCGCAAAAAAAAAAAAAAAAAAAAAAAAAAAGACAAAGCCTCTTAAAACTGGCCTGCTTACCTTATCTTTCTAGCCCCTCTCTCAATAGGGCCAGGCTAGGGAGCAGCCAGCAGCTCTCACACTGTCCTATTCATTGTCCACTCTTCTGTCTTCCAGTCCCAGGCCACTCCCAGCATACCTGCATGTGACTTCCTGCTGGCAGCCCCCTTCTCCATGCAAATAAACTCATGCAAATGCGCTTCTGGGACAGCCAACCCCACACAACCTGACAGATCTAGATTTCTCTTTAGGTTCAGCCAAGATCCCTGCCCTCTGTACAAAACACACACACACACACACGCCCCCCACCCCAGCCCACACTATATCTCCAGTCTTCAACTTCTTCCTTCCTACTTGCTCCTTCCCTCTGTATTCCCACATGCTCAAAGCTCTTCCATCCTGAACTAAAACAAGACCTTCAAAGACCCACCTCCTCTATAGCTACTACTCTCTTTCTCATCCTTCACAGCCCACTTCTTTCTTGTAACCTAGTATTAAAATCTTATTATTGTTATTCTAGACATATTAGTATTATTTAAAATTTAACAGTGAATGTATATTACATTTATAACCAAATAATTATAGTCTCTGTTATGGGTTGAATTGTGCCCACCCCCCTCCCCGCCCCCCCAAAAAAGATATGTTTGAATCCTAACCCCTAGTACCTCTGAACATGATATTATTGGGAGATAGGGTCTTTACAGAGGTAATCAAGTTAAAATGAGTTTGATAGGGTAGGCCCTAATCCAGTATGACTATTACCTTCATAAAAAGAGGAAGTCTGGGACTTCCCTGGTGGCGCAGTGGTTAAGAATCTGCCTGCCAGTGCAGGTGACATGGGTTTGATCCCTGGTCCGGGAAGATCCCACATGCCACAGAGCAACTAAGCCCATGCGCCACAACTACTGAGCCTGCGCTCTAGAGCCTGCAAGCCACAACTACTGAGCCCGCGTACCACAACTACTGAAGCCTGCGTGCCCTAGAGCCCGTGCACCTCAACTACTGAGATCATGCACCGCAACTACTGAAGCCCGCACACCTAGAGCCCATGCTCCGCAACAAAAGAAGCCACCGCAATGAGAAGCCCGTACACCACAATGAAGAGTAGCCCCCACTCGCCACAACTAGAGAAAGCATGCGTGCAGCAAAGAAGACCCAAGGCAGACAAAACAAAACAAAACAAAACAAAAAAGAAAAAAATATATATATTCACCTGTCTCTCTCCATTGCCTCACCTCCATTGCACTCAACAGCTCACTGGTGATTTAACTGACTTCTATGCCCTCTTTTCTGCTACAGCTTTCTCATCAAAACCACCGATGACCTTCTTGTTGCTAATTTCAACTAGACATTCTTCAGCTCTTTCCCAATCTCTTACATTGTTTATCTCTTCTTTCTTCCTAAAGTGCTATCTTCTCCTGGTTTTCATGGCATTGCTCTCCTGATTTTTTCTCCTACTTCTCTGTTTTTGTGGGTTTTTTTGGCGGGGTGGGGGGTGTTTGTTAGTGCCTCTTGGATTTTCCCTTCTTTTACCCATGCGTTTGATGGAAAAGTTCCTCAGGGTTCCATCTAAATTCTCTTATTTTGTCATGACATTATCTCTCCCTGAGGCTGGTGGCTAAGTCCAGAGTCTTAACCAGATTTAGGTTCAAACGTAGTGTGCTTCCACCAGGAGACACATAACATGTGGTTCCCTGTCTCTTTATGGTGTTAGCGGCTATTGAGGAGCACAACCTAGATTCATCATTTAATTAGAGGTTTGCAAGATGGTGATATTCTGTCACTCTTGTTTTGTTTGATGGCTGAAATAATTCTATAAAGAGAAACTTTCCTTTATCAATTATTTGGTCACCTGAGGAACAATTAATAAAGGAAAGACAAAGTAAATCCTTGATTTTTTTTACTTTACACTTTTCAGAATAATGAGTTGCTTCCCTTATTAGCACCTACAAAGGTGACAAATGTGGGTTTTTCATTACGAACCCATAAATTTAGACATATTTGATGTGTTTTAATATGTTTCAGATATTCTTATTGATGTTCAAATTATTCCCTCTCTTGTTAGTGGGAAACCTTCAAGGTGCTCCTGGATTTCTTTGTCGTGGCCCCAGAGGTCTTTGCTTGCTTTTTGGTATGAAAAGATGTTGCAGACTCATCTTATAGATTTTCTGTCCTAGATTTGGTTTCAGTCATTTCTCCAAAGAGCCCTCATATTTTCGTTTCCAAGGACATATTAATTTTACAATAACTTTAGCAGTAAAGTTAGACAAATAGCTGTACTCTGAAACCAGGCACAAGGTTATTGTAGGATTAAATAAAACTGTGCACACAAAGCACTTAGCTACTCCCTATAACGTCACATGTACCAGGTACTATGCTATTATTATCCAGAGCATGATATCATAGACAGGAAGTGGGGAGATTCCAAACATCACTCAGGTACCTTTGCCCTGAGGAAAAATGTGGCAATGGCGCCAATTCCCGGAAGACCTTTTTGGGATAATCACCTGGTTCTTTCCTTGGCCACTGAATTCAACCTTCTTAGGTCAGTTTGCTCAAAACCAACCCACACCATGAACGAGAGGGAACCTCTGCTGCTGAAAGTAGGGAAAGCACAAGTCCTCTGACACACTCTCCTATGGTGGCTTCCAGCACGTCTCCATTTCAACTTCAGCACCTGCCACTCAATGCTTTGTAGGTGTCACTGCACGGCAGGTTTTAAGTGCCAGTATTTGTGCATCCCTTCTGGGGGCCCTCCTGGTGGAGACTGTGCTTACAATATCACAGAGCCCCAGCCTGGAGTGCAGGCTGTCAGAGTCAAAGGGAAAACAAATCCCTTCTGTATGGACCACGAGAGCCTCATCAAGGAGCCTTTTTGCTGTGCTTGGGGAGAGAGGAGAATGAGAAAAGGGAAAACCGCACGCTCCAAGGGATTCAATCAATATTTGCAGGCCGCCTGACTTACTGGCTTGGTCTGAGCAAATAAGAACTCCCTGTATTTAAGTATTTAATAAATGATCAATAGTAGGATTGTATTTCCACAAACTAGAGAGTTCTAATTTAGTGGCATAGATTTTTTTTTTAATTCAAACTTTTCTTTTTTTTTTTTGCCACATTCAGCAATTGCTATCAGATGCTGAATGTCTGTGGTCACACACTCAGCTTCCTGTTTATAAACGCACTCTGTTTTCAGTGAGTCAGCGGTGTCTTGCTCTGCATGAGAGTATAACTGGCCATGTCAGGCCCAGGAGGTCAGACGAGATTGAATGGCCCAGTGTGCTCGACCCTCTGTGCATCAGTCTTCAGGGAATGTGTGAACAGGTACTTACACTGTACGTGGCCGAACACAAGCTGAAATAATTCTGCCCAGTGTGTTTGGTGTTTTCTCATCTGGTTTTGAGCTGAACTGTTGTCAGAGATAACCAAAGCCAGACACTAATTAAAGTGAAAAGGACAGATTTTAATCAGTAGTATACTATCATAATAGGGAAAAGAGTCCAGAGTGAACTGAACTTAACTTCAATTTGTACAGAAGTGACTGGGCATTTTAAAGGGAGAATGAGGGGGTGGGGAGGGGAGGTGAGAGGGGGCTCAGTAGAATCAGGGAAGTGAAAGATCACAGATGCTTGCTTGGTGTAAATGTGATTAGACCAGCAGTGTCTGTTAGCGGACAGTTATCAAAGTTAGAATTCTGTCCTCCCACAAAGACTGGGAGACAGAGGCCCTATCCTTCCTGATGATAACATTGCAAGAAATGGCTTTCAGGTCCTTGAGAAAGACACTCCTGAGTTGTAGAAGATAAGTGTATACCTCAGAGGGACAGAGGAAGGGTTCACAATTGTAATCCCTTTCCAGTAAATGCTCTAAGAAAGGGTGGTCAGGGGCCAATCTCTGGTGCTGGCTGGAGCAAAGAGTAAATTCTTGAGTTTTCTCAGGCAGGCACCTTAAGGGCAGCGAGAGTCATCCTGGGGGTGTGGCCTTGAGCTGTTAGAAGTTATGTTAGTGTGTGTTCAAGTCTTTTAGGCTAAGGCAGAGGCCTAGTTGAGAAGAGGGCTTGGAGGAGCCTGCCTGGAGCTGGTCAAGAAGAGAATCTTGGTCACTGTGAAGCCCGCCAAGGCCTGTCTTTAGTGCGTCACTACTTCCTCTGGTGCCACTACTTCCCCACCTATAAATCAGGCCTCCTGTCACCCTCAGTGGTCTTCTAGCTACTGGCAGGCTTGGAACTTCAAGTGTCTAATCTCCTTAAAGAACATCTGGGTTCTGGACTTTTCCCACCTTCCTTCCCTCTCCAGCCGCAGCTGTGCTGCTCTGTCAGCCTGTGGATGTGGCTTTTACTCCTCTCCCTTTATGCCTGCCTGGTAAGCCAACTGCATGCCTCCTTCAGAATTCCATTTATTCTCCACCTCTTCTCTGGAAAAGCCTTGCCTGATCTCCAAGAGCTGGGTTTGGAATTCCCACAATTTACCACACTATATTTTAGTGCCTGTTTAAGCATCAGTTTCCCCCACCGTACCGTAAGCCTCAGGAGGGCAGGGACTGGTTTCAGTTCATCCTTGCCCCCCCAGCGCTTATCAACAGTAGGTGCTCCGTAAGTGCTTGCTGAGCAAGTGAGCGGATAGTAGCTGTCTTTTGATGCCTCCTTACAGGACCCTCTTCTTGGTGGGGTTTGAATCCCAGCTTCATCACTTGGTGTGGGACCTTGCTTAATTGCTCTGCACCTAAGTCTTTTCATCTGTAAAATGGGTTAATGACGACATCCACTTCACAGGGTTGTTATGAAGTTTTCATGAGTGTATGTGTACAGTGTTCAGAACAGAGCCTAGCACGTGGCAGTGCCCAGTAAGTACTAATATTACTATTGTTTGTTCCAAGGATGCAGTTCAATACTGTCTACCAGTAGTTTGTTGAATAAATAACTGAATGAATTGATAAACATCCAGCATCTCAGCTGACCCCTAGTCCTTGCTTCCTCTCCCCTCTGGGCAACATTTCCACATTTGCCTTTACTGCTTTTGTTTTCTAACTCAGAGGAGTGACCTAGAGGAACCCAGAACCTTCTCTCCCCTGAGTCCTATTGGCTGGTGTTCCAACTTGAATAGATGCTGTGTTGGAGTGACAGAAGGTGAAGGGCAGAGCTGACATCTGATTGGGACTCTGTCCAGATTCCCAGCAGATCCCTTCACTACTTTGATATCTCTGTTTCTTCCAGAATTGTCTGGACTTGGGCCTTGCTTTCCTCACCCACTACAGGCTCCTCAACCTACTCCAATTTGCTCACACACAGACACACACACACACACACACACACACACACACACACACTCACACCTCCAACAAAGCAGCAATACCAAAGGCCTCAGAGCATCAGAGGTGCTGCCACACCTCCCCTCTCAGCACATTCTCCTTCCTCAGCTTCCTTGACCCAACCTTCTCCTGTTTTTCCTCCTGCTTCTTCTCTGTCTCCTCTGCAAGGTTGGCCTTTCTTACCCCAGCAGGTAAGCGCAGGGGCTCACCTCTCCCTCCATGCTCTCTCCTAGGACACCTCACTCATGCCCAAGGCTTCAGATACCCACAGTGGGCACACTCCCTCCTTCCACCTTGAGTATATCTCACTTCTTCCAGGTCTAGTTAAAATGTCTCCTTGTAAGAGAGAACTCCTCTGACCACCAGAACTAACATAGCCCCATACCCCTTCTCACCTCCTATCCTGCTTACTTTGATTTTTTTCTTAGCACATTACCATCTGAAAAAAAGTCTATATTTGTTTATTATCTAGTCATCCCTATGAGAGGGTAAGCTCTGTGAGACTTTTTGGCAGATACTAGTCTAGGTATCAGAGGCACAGCAGTGAACAAAACAGTAAGGTCTCAATGAATATTTGGTAAAATGTGTGGTTGGAATTTAGGTTTACAGCTAGAACCCTCCTCTGAGCTCCAGAACAACATAATCAACTGCTGACCTCACAGCTCCTTCTAGATGTCTCAAAGGCATCTCAAACTCAATGTCTCTAAACCAGTACTGTCCACTAGAACTTTCTATGATGATGGAAATATTCTATATTTGCATTGTACAATATGATAGCCACTAGCCACACATGACTGTTGATCCCTTGAGATGTGGCAAGTACAATGGAGGAGCTAAAATTTTAATTCTGTTTCAATTAAATTAAATTTGTGGCTAGTGGCTACCATGTGGGGCAGTGTAGTCCTAGACTGAACTGTTGATTCTCCTCCTCAAACCTGGTCCAGAGGCCTCTATCTTAAGGAATGGTACCACAATTCACCCAGATAAGAAAGCAGAAAGGCAGGAGTCATTTTTGACTAGCTCTCTTTGCTGTACCAGCAATACCCAATCCATCACCAAGTCCTATTGATTTTGCCCCCTAGAAATATATTTTTTCATCTGTCCATTTTTTCCCCGTCACTACCACCACCCCAGAGGAAAATACATCATTCTCTCATCTTGACGACTTTATCTCTCATCTTGAGTAAAGCCACTTAACTGATTTGCCCATTCCACTTTCCCCTTGTCCAAACTATTCTCTATATTCTACGAAAGTAATTTCAAATACATGGAGTGCACTTTTATCATGTCACCCTCACCCTCTCGCTTCTCTCCTGCACTCTAAATATCCTTCAGTGGATGACCGCTTTGGATGGTTATCAAGTTCCTTGTTCTCCTCCTGCATTTGGGCCATGCTCTCTCCCACCACAGTGTCAGTCTTTCCTGACCACTGGACTAGGTCAGATCCCTATTACTTACTATCATAACACCATATGCCACTCCTCAGTACTTTGATACTTATTTAGCAATTAAATAATGTCTGTCTTTTCCACTGGACAGTAAGCTTCCTGGAGCAGGGACCACTTATGTCACTTATGTTTTGATGACCACTTAGCAGTATCTGGCTGACAGTAGAAGCTCCATGAAATTGATGTGTGAATGTGTTGCCAGATATTCTCTTGGGATAATAACTAAATTTTTCTTTAATATTTTTTTCTCTATTGCTCCATTGACTCAATGAGAATGGATACAGCTTAGAACAAAAGAGTTAGCAGGATTTCTCAGTTAATGTTTTAAACTTATAACAAACAACAAGTGTTGAAAGGGTACTTGAAAAGAGAAACTTTTTAAAATTTAAAACCTCAAGAATTACCTTGAATGCCAAGACCCATGTTCTGGTTGTTATTGCTGCATAATAAGTCATCCTAAACTTAATGGCATAAAATAACTATTTTATTATGCTCATGGATCCTGCTATGAATTATAATAGGAACTGAATTATGTCCTCAAAATTCATATGTTGTATTACTCAGCCATAAAAAGGAACAAAATTGGGTCACTTGTTGAGACGTGGATGGATCTAGACACTGTCATACAGAGTAAAGTAAGTCAGAAAGAGAAAAACAAATATCGTATATTAACGCATATATGTGGAACCTAGAAAAATGGTACAGATGAACCTGTTTGCAGGGCAGAAATTGAGACACAGATGTAGAGAACAAATGTATGGACACCAAGGGGGGAAAGCAGTGGGGGTGGGGGTGGGGGTGTGATGAATTGGGAGATTGGGATTGACATGTATACACTGATGTGTATGAAATGGATGACTAATAAGAACCTGCTGTATAAAAAAAAATGTGATCAAATGTATTCTGTTGGAAAGAAGCAAAAATGGACCATGTTTACTGTCTACATTATATAATAATTTAATGAGATTTAGCATCTATTGCAGATGTATTTATTATTGCAGGTTGTATTTGCTTTATCAATGTATTTGCTTTGGTAATCAAAATAAAATAAAATAAAATCTGGAAAAAAAAAAAAGAAAAGAAAAAGCAGCAGTGGGCTTCCCTGGTGGTGCAGTGGTTAAGAATCTGCCTGCCCAGAAATAGAGACACACACACACACACACACACACACACACACACACACACAAATTCATATGTTGAAGTTCTAATCCTTAGTACCTCAGAATATGGCTATATTTAGAGATAGAGTCTTTACAGAAGTAATTAAGTTAAAATAAGATCACTAGGGTGGGCCCTAATCCAGTAGGGCTGTTATCCTTGAGAGAATAGGAAATTTTAACACAGACATGTACAGAGTGAAGACTCAGGGAGAAGACAGCCATCTACAAGCCAAGGAGAGAGGCCTAGGATACATCATTCCCTTATAGCCCTCAGAAGAAACCAACCCTGCTGACACCTTGATCTTGGAATTCTAGCCTAAAGAACTGTGAGAAAATAAATGTTTGTTGCTTAAGCCACCCAGTCTGTGGTACTTTGCTACAGTAGCCCTAGAAAACTAATACAGTTGGGAAGAACTGAAGATCAGAGCACCTACATATGGACTTCTCACGTGGCTTGGCTTCTGGCCTGAGTAGCTTGGGATTCCAAGCACATGTATATTCCAATGAACAAGGCAGAATTTGCATCACCTTTTATGACTTAGTTTGAAAGTTATCCAGTGTCACTGTCATTGGACTTTATTATCAGAGCACATCACTAGCTCACCTAGATTCCACCTCTTGATGAGAGACTGGGAGGATCACATGGGGACGAGCATGTGAAATGAACATATTGTTGTGGCCATTCTGGATCCGTCACTACCCAGAACCTGAAGAAGAGGGTATAAAGCATAAAACAATAGACTGAAAGAGACTAGATGAAGAGCTAGATTTCTGCCTTTTGGGGGGAGAAGTTTCCCAATGAGGGGAGGAGAGGTAATGAGTGAGCTGTGTGTGTGGCTCCATGAGAAAGGTGGTGAGAACCTTCCCCTCTCCTGAGTTAAAACCCTGGCAGTGAAGGTGAGGGAAAGAAACCCAGGAAAGGAGGGTACCAGGGCAGAGGGGACCTGGGCCTTGCTGTCCAGATGTAGTTTAGGAGATGCTGGTCCACAGAGAAGATGCGGCTCCATAGAGAAGCTCCTGACCATGATGCCTGAGCGGTAGAATAAGAAAGGCTGAATGAAGTGTCTGGGGATGTGGGCAATGGGCAGCTGTAGGAAATCTCACTCCACCTCCTCGCCCCACCCTGACCATGGAGAGCACTGAGAACTCTCTTGGGAATTGTCTCCTGGGGTCAGGGTGCATGACCCAACCCCCAGTAGAACCAAACACCTTAGCAATGAAAGACACCTCATTGATAATTCTGCTTTTCATGCCCCTAACTGTGGTTTTGCAGAGGCAACACTATTCTGAGGTTTGCTTTGTTGTTTTTAAATTAACAACTGATTTATTAAGGTTTCAAATTTAAAAACTTGGTTCTACCTTTAGCTTTTAAGTGCAGTTTGTGAATAAAGTTTGCTTGTCTTGCAAATATTATTCAGGCAATTGCTTTCTGGGAGATCTTTGCTTAATATTTGGTTCTATTTATGAAGGTAAACACATTCGAATATTTCAAATGACGTTTATATTTTAATATGTTTATTTCTACTTAGGGGGCTTTCCACTTTATTTCCAATTCAATTTTCTAACTTCCCAAGAGAAAATAGAACAGTAAAATTTCAACTTAAAAAAAGTTAAAATCAATTACTCAATTATAAATTTCAAATTGCAGTTATAAGGCTGACCTTTTATTCTAATAGGCCCAGTTCTCCTAAACATTATAAGCACGTGGAATATAAAATATTTTTGTATACCTTAATATAAAATATCAATATTATTGCTTGAGTTCCTTAAACATTTTTATATGTAATTCCAAATCTTCCCAGTTTCACTAAGGAAACTACTATACCACCACATACAATATTTAGGGCTAACTTTCTCAGCTTACTTGTGATTGAATTAGACCAAACCAGGGTTCAGATGACCCGTCCAGGGGCATGAGACCCTGGTGGGATGTATCTTATCCTACTGGTAGTTGCTACGTAGTAGACATCATAATTTTAAGAAGATGATCTCTACCCTCTAAGGTCAAGTTATAAATTTCCTAATTCTTCAGTCTGCTCAAAGAGATTGAGACTCACACTGATTAAGGTCCCTTGAAAAAGACATTTATGTATCTTAAGAAGTAAAGAAATGTCAAATCCAAAGAGGAACTTGCATTCTTTCATATCTATAAATTCTCCAGGCCCTGAGATTATAAAAATGCACAGCCCTCACAGCGTCTCCGATTAGTCAGTCAGTCCTTGCAGGGCTGTTCAGGTGACACAATGAGATGAGGTTTCTCTCTGTACATGCTGATCTCTACTGGGGACCACCCTGGACCAAGCAACCCCGACCCAGGGCCTCTGCTGAGCTGTCCTGTCCAGGAGGCTTCGTGTGAATTAGTAAAAGATGCCTCTTCTTCCATGCAGAAACTGCCCCACGGAGGGCTCTAACATGGAGAGCGAGCAGAGGAAGGAGTTTCAGCCTCATTTCAACCTGCCTCTGGTTCCAGGTAGCTTGGGATGGGCAAACGGCACAATTGTCCCTGGCAGCCCTGCCCCTCTAATTCCAGAACTGAAGATCACCCCTGCACAGAAGGTCAGGAGAAAAGAGTGAAGGACAATCCTTAGTTAACTGTTTACCCAAACAAGACTGAAAAAATCCAGAACTACCGTGACTGGGCGAGAATAAGATTTCTTCTATAGAACAGAAAGCTGGGCTCAAAATCCAGGTTCAGTTACAGGGAAATAAAGTCATCTTTGCAGATTTACCACGAAGGAAGACATCTAGGTCACATTCCTCACTGTTTCTGGGCCCCAAGTTTCCACGCCTATGAGGTGGGATGATCTCTGGACCAGTGGTTCTCAAATGTTGTTGTGCATTAGACCACCTGGGAATCCTGTTGAAATGTAGATCCTTTTTAGTGGGGAAGGGTCAGAGTCTGGGATTCTGCATTCCTAACAAGCTCCCAATTGTTGCTAAGGCTTCCAGGCCATGAACTACACTTTGAGTAGCAAAGGAATGGGGACAATTCTAAGGCTGTTATTTTATGGTTACAAATTATCTGGTGAGAACAACCACCTAATTGCCTTATGCTGACCAGCCCTGCAAAACTAGAGATGGCTTTTTAGTTAAACTCCATATCTAAGAGTCTCAAAGTAGAAATGTTTATATATATTTGAAGACTAGTCCTCCTCTCCATTCTTCCTTGGTGTCTCATCCTCCCCAACCCTAATTACACCTTTAAAAAAAAAAAATCGGGCTTCCCTGGTGGTTCAGAGTCCACCTGCCGATGCAGGGGACGCGGGGTCGTGCCCCAGTCCGGGAAGATCCCACGTGCTGTGGAGCAGCTGGGCCCGTGAGCCATGGCCGCTGAGCCTGTGTGTCCGGAGCCTGTGCTCCGCAACGGGAGAGGCCACAACAGTGAGAGGCCCGCGTACCGAAAAAAAAAAAAAAAAAAAAACATGTCATGATATCTGTGGCAAAAAGAAAAATAATGACAGTGTTTTCAGCACCAAAGCTGAATGCATGAGAAAAATTTAATTAAAAGGTTTTGAGGAGGGTAAAAATACGTTTTTTGATTAACTTTAAATGAGTGATTATGGAGGATGGGGGTGGAGCACTGATGAATATTTTAGAGAAAACTCGGTAGATGGGGACTTCCCTGGTGGTCCAGTGGCTAAGACTCCGGGTCCCAATGCAGGGGGCCCGGGTTCTATCCCTGGTCAGGGAACTAGATCCCACATGCCGCAACTAAGACCCGGCACAAACAAATAAATAAATTAATTAAAAAAACAGAAAACAAAAAAACTGGGTAGATGATGAAACATCTTAATGACACATGACATTAAACACTGAGACCACATATCCTGTTAACCAATTCAGAAAATATGTTTTGACCCAAAATATTTGAAATAGAGATTGTCTCAGGAAATCCATGGCAAAAGGTCCCTGCAATGTTATTTTTATAGAAGTTGTCACTCCACTGCCCCAGGGGTGGGGGGTGGATATGTACTGTTCTGTGTACATGCTCACACACACATATATTCACACACATACATACACACACGCTCTATGGTACACACACATTCACATGCACATATATACACTCACACCATACACACACGTTTTTTAAACTGGCAAAGAGCTAAAAAGATCGACCAAGGGGGCTTCCCTGGTGGCGCAGTGGTTGAGAGTCTGCCTGCTGATGCAGGGGACACGGGTTCGTGCCCCGGTCCGGGGAGATCCCACATGCTGCGGAGCGGCTGGCCCCGTGAGCCATGGCCGCTGAGCCTGCGCGTCCGGAGCCTGTGCTCCGCAGCGGGAGAGGCCACAACAGTGAGAGGCCCGCGTACCGCAAAAAAAAAAAAAAGATTGACCAGGGAATGTCCTCTAATAGCAGCTTCATTTCCTTCCTCACAAAATTATTAAGTCTCTCTTTAGCCCTTTCTCCTGACCACCGCAAGTGACCGCGCGCGGGCCATGCACCCCAGGCTTCCTTTAGTAAACTTCGCATTGGCTGGTGTTCCAGACAGACTGAGAGGCCAGGGCCGTCTCCAATTCACACAGTCCCACCGGCCACCCTCCGTGGCAGCAATGCAGGAAAAGGCCAGCAGTGGAGCTGCACCTCTCCCCCTGCTTTGGGTTTTGTGGGTCACTGGGCCAGGGCTTGGTATTAGGGTCCCCAGGCTTGGGGTGTCTTGTGGAGACAAACTTATCCCCAAGATCTGAATTGCCTCCGGTCAATGCCAAGAGATCAGAATGTAAGTCACCTGCTCTTTGGCAGTATGAACCCTTATGTAACGATTACTGACACATCCACCTCGTTTTATCAGCTTCTCAATAATGAAATCGGGTCTGACCCACAGAGTTAAATTACCTGGGCCCACACTGCAGAAGGCAGCAGCTCTTAGTCTTTTGATGTGGTTCTCTAATATTTTTCTTTGATTCCTCCCCACATGGGGAGAAATGAGCTCCTGGGTTCAGAGACCCTTTTGTTCACAGAAGGTGACAACTGTACCACAGTAAAATGTGAAGAGATATTAGGAGCCCAACCCTCCATTTTTGGAAAGTGATGTGCACAGTTGTTGCTGCTAGGGTGGTGGTGGGGGAGAAGGTGAGTACGTTTCAACTGGACACTGTTCATCCTGGGATTCAGACATGCCCAGACATATTCAGAGGACTTGGACAAAACTGCAGAGAATATCTGGTATATTTTCTTCCCTCTTTCCTTTGCATGAGAAACAAGGACACTTGGGGGTGACTCACATTATTTGGTTTACTACAATATATCAGGGTCAAGGGTAGGAAAGGAACTATTTTGAACACAGAAGAGTTGTTTTCACTCAGGTTGTCTCATGAGACTAAAGTCCTGTGAACTCAGAACTGTGTCCTCCGGAGAAGAGCCCTAGGGCTAAGATGCCTGTTGACTCATGTGGGTGGCACTGGGCAGTCCAGGGCATCACAGTTTTCACAGTGTGGGTAGGATGCTGGGAGACTTGTGTTGGCATTTATTAAATGTCTGGTACTGAATATGTGTACCCAGATCCTGGCACATGGAAAGTGCTCGATTAAATACTGTCTTTTATTACCATTTTTTTTTTTCAGTCCTCAGAATCACCCCATGAGGTGGATATATTATTCTCATTTTACAGATGGTAGCAAGAGGTTAGGCAATGCTCCCATGTGATACAGCTGATGTGTGCAGAGAAAGATGCTAATCTCTGTGCTCCTATCCATCAAGGGGAATTCTGTGGAACTGATAGCAACCTGAACAGTAAACTTTGTTCATCAACAGCATCAAATGGGCTGAAATTTAGGTACGTGGTCAAACGTAGCTTCGAGCGAGGCTGGGAAATACTGTCTTTATTCTGGGTGGTCAGGGTCCAGCAACAAATCCAGGGGAAATGGAAAAGAAGAGAAAATGGATAATGGGGGAAATAGCCAACTCGCCACACAACCTGAACCAGGATCTTGCCCTCCCTAAGTGCAAGGCTGATGCTTCTGTCCTGTGGTCTAAGAGAGTAAGTTTCGGCTTCTCTGTCAGAGGCAAAAGTGCAGCAGGTGGAGACCAACAAGGGAATGATTCTTGAGAGAGTAACCAAGAAGAGCTTTGTTGGCCCACGAAATTTATTTGTATTGTTTAAATATTCATCTTATTTTCAGTCTTTCCTTTGCAAAAAGTTTAAAATTGATTCTAGAGTTAAAACACTAAATGAAATGGCAGATCATATTTTACAGTAAATTACATGGAAACTAATCTCATATCCTGGATCTTAGTCTTGCTTTTTATCTTCTCATTTTTCACTCAAACTATGAGAAATGGATTGTGTAATTTTGCAGGACTTATTTATTAGTTAAAGAACTGAATCATTTTTAAACCAGAAAATTCTTGCGAAACTACAGTATTTAAAGGAAGAACATATTACACAAATGCTGAAAAAATGGGTATGAAAACATTTCTATTGGGAAGGTAAAATTATGGTAGAAAACTTTTGGGACTTTTAGAGATTTGGGTCAACATTCAAATAAACACATGTTTGTCACGGTCACTTTCCTTCCCAAGTGCGACTCATTCATCTCTTACCCTAGGTTCCCTCTGTCCTGAAACGTTTTGCCTAAAATGCGTATGCCATCTGTTTTCTGGTGTGAGTCAAATGTACAGGAGGTTGTTTATTCTCCCATACATTTTCCCTAGGGCCTAGAGGTATTGGAATTCACAAATGGGAGAAACTGCCCTTGAGTTACTCCTCCTTTGAGATGTGTGCCACAGAGCTGTCCCTCCTACTGCTGTCATCTACTAACATCCTGGTTCACTCCCTGGGATCACTGACATCTTCAACACCCAGCACACTGTCCTTTCAGCACCAACTTGTGTCTTCATCCACAGTGATATCAGTGACCACATGGGCAACTCATCCTTCACCTTGCCTTCCATTTCCTGGACGTCCTCAAATACAGTGGCTGTCACCTTTGCTCTACTTAACCCACCTGATCCCACCACACTGTGGCTCTTGTCATCTCTTGGAACTGCTGTAGCTCTGAAATCTGAACCTACTATCTCTTCCTTACACTGAACTTCTTATATTTCCAGCTGTCTCTTCTCTTCATTCCCCAGTGCTTGATCTTCAGCCTCATATAGATCACAAGTCCTTTGTTCTATTTGACTTTCTTCCACTCTGTTAGCACCGTCCTGGCCTCATTCTTAAACTATCTAACCTAAATTCATCCAAGACCCTCTTACCCATGCTCCAAAGCCCTCTAACCCTTGTCCTTCCACTGCCCCTGTGTAGAAAAATCTGAACAAAGTCACAACCCCCCCATGTGAGATGAGATGGGAAGGGAGTAGAAGGAATATAGAAGGGTAAAAGAAACATATCAGGTTGACCAATTTGGGAATTATAGAATTTATTCCTCTGAAGTAGTATTTGCTACCTCTATTGAGCGTTGGCACAGGAATGGAATGAACACGAGAGACAGTACCCAGGAAGACTGTATAGGCCTTGTTTGGACAATTCAAGGAGAATGTAATAAAGGGACTATTTTCCAAAGTGTGGATAGAATACAGGGAAACTATAAGTGATAGTGCAGTGCCCACAGCTAGCTACAGAGGGAAGTTTTCACCATCCTTAAGCCTGAATGGGCCAGGGGAGGAAACCCTAACCAGAGCCCCAGAGAGAAAGCTGTCTGAAGAGGGTAATAGCAAGGATTGCAGCCAGGTGGCCCACAGGAACCCCACAGGGAAGAAGATGGGAATGAATGTCTTGACCTCACTCTTCTTCCCTTCCTTCCTCCCTCCCTCTTTGCTCAGTCACCGCAAGTCCCATCATCCTCTTCTTCTCCTTCCTCACTCAGGTAATATTCATAGGAACTCAATATTATATTGTTAATTACCACTAGGCAGAATAATATAAAGGATCCGAATACCTAACTCTCATTGAGGACTTACCATTTGTCATATACTTTAGTAAGCATGTTCACAGATTGACTTATTTAATCTTTGCAACAACTCTGTGAGGTAGGTAAAGTTACTAATTTCTAGAGGTCATTCTCAATAAAGAATAAAAGCTAAGAGGATAAAGGATAAATAATTTTCCTAAAGGTGATTCTGAGATAAGCTAGACTAAAAAAAAAAACAAACAAGAGAGTGCCTTAGCACATAGTAAGTGCTAGAAAAATTTTAGCCATTATTATTAATATACATCTATTCTCCTAATAAACCTTGTCACAACAGTTCTGTGAGGGAAGTATTGTCATGATCATTTTCATATGAAGAAAACAAAGCTCTGAGAAGGCACATCACCTGCCTCATCAAGTCTTCTGACAGCAGCCGGGCTTGTTGTGCTGCATCACAGCATTGTTCATTGTTCATGCTGCCCATCTGTGAGGCAAAGCTCATGGTCACTTTTCCAGACTAGTCTTTCTCCCAGTCAGATATTGACAAGCCAACATCCCAGTTACATTTCATTTATTCTCCCTGGAGTTATTCCTAAACGCTGAATGATTTTTCAGAAAAAGGAAGATGAGTTTTTGGCTACTGAAAGCTGTTGACATTTCCTTAATTTTGATCCTAATAGTGACTTAAATCTGCAACATTTGGAAAATTTGGGGGTGGGGCTGAACTTTACTCTATATTTTATTGGGAAAATGGTAAATATGCCTGCTTAGCTCCAATCAGAGCAGAGTTGAAAGAACCCTCTGCCTTGGAGCATTCTAACCATGGCCAACCCTCCACAACCTAGCTTCTACTTTCTAAGGTGAAATAAGGTAATGCACAATGTTCACCCAGGCTTAGCCCTTCCAACCATAAGAAACTTTTCATCTATTGGGATCCAGGACCTCTTGACTTAAAATGTATAGAATTCCTGCTTCTAGAGCCAGTTAAACCCAGCTGCGATATTTTTTTAACCCTCAGCTAGCTGGGAGAAAACCAGTGCCAACTCTGAATTCACACCAGGAGCATTCTAGTTCTGTACTGGTATTGACGGCCAGCCTGCTGGACTGTATGGAAATAAGTCTGATATATTCTGAAATCTGTCATCATGGACAAGATGTTTACCTTTGCTGGTCTCAATTCCACTCATTCATTCACTCGTTCAAGGAACTTTTTGACATCTACTTAGGTGATAACTGTACAAAGCAAAGTTAGAGCCAAGTGTAGCCTTTGAGCACAGCTGTAGAATAAGAAAATTGAACTAGACGATGACAGTGGTTGCTTCCAGATTTGTTGAAAGTGGAAAATTCCATGAGTGGAATAGGTTGGTAGGTTTTTTCTCTTTCTTTTTTTTTTAAATTTATTTATTGATTTTTGGCTGCGTTGGGTCTTTGTTGCTCCGCGCGGGCTTTCTCTAGTTGCGGCTAGCAGGGGCTACTCTTCATTGCAGTGCGTGGGCTTCACGTTGCGGTGGCTTCTCTTGTTGTGGAGCACGGGCTCAGTAGTTGTGGCGCACGGCCTTAGTTGCTCCGCGGCATGTGGGATCTTCCTGGACCAGGGATCGAACCTGTGTCCCCTGCATTGGCAGGCGGATTCTTAACCACTTCGCCACCAGGGAAGTCCGGTTTTTTCTCTTTCTATCACACAAACTCCCCTCGACTTGGTCTTGCTCCATCATGGAACTTGGGGTGGTGGTGGGGTGGAGGGATGGGGGATGGGAAACAGCAGTGATTAGTTTGGGCAAGTTCTCATCTGCCCCCAGTGGTCTCATTGGGCTTTGAACCTTGGCCCTACTCTGACCACCCTCCATCCTTTCCTCTGCTTGCCTGCTAAACATCTCCACAGCAGAAGCAAAGCAAAGGTCAAAAGGCAACTGACCCAAAGCAGTTTGAAGGAACAAGCAAAACCCCAGCTCCTTGTTCTTTGGATGACTCATCCCTCTAAACTGAGATACTTCATATCAGATCAGTTTTCATTAAAGTGTTAACATATTTCTCAAGGGATGTGGACTGTCAGCAGGACCTCTGAAACGGGGTGCAGAATTAAAGAGTTCTGCACGCAACTGCATCTGCTTCAAATTTTGCTCTGCAAAAGATGAAAATACAGCCCCATGAGTCTAAAAATACTTCTTAGTTGTTAGCCAAAAATGCATTTATTCTTGGATTCATAAAAATGCAGGCCATGTGAAATATGTGGGGGGCATGCACTCTCATAAAAAATTGACCAAAGAAAGAGAAGAAAAAGTTAAAATAAACTTTGAAAATCCTTTACTGAAAGGAAAGAGAAAAGGTGGAAATGGTAAGGCTTTGTGGCACGGCTGGAAGAAGAACTGGGAAAGATTTGCCCTCAGGGAAGATGACACTTCTGAGGACCAGGCTGTCCCTATACCCCAACCCCTCCCCAGGAAGGCCCTGAGCAGCTGTGGGCCAGACTCCCTACCCTCACCACTTTGGGGGAGACTAGTAAAGCTAGAGTCAAGGACCCATAACAACTACAAATCTTAGCATTGTGGTCAGTGAAGTGCTTATCAAAGCATCTGGGATTTGGAACCAGTTTTTTTTTTTTTTCCCTCCAATCCAGAGTGAGTCAATTAAAAAATATATATACAGTAAGAATAAATTGCTGAAAAATGAAATTAAAAAGACAATTAAAATAAGTCCCCATTTTTATTACTAGATTTAACAAACACAAAATTACATTTCAATATTATACAAAAAAGAGTTACTATAAAATGTTCTATACATGCAGTCTCAATATCTGTACTCTTTCAATATGGATCAGTAACAATGTCTGGGCCCCACTTTGAACAGCACTGGCACATCAGAGTGTGGATTTGAGAGGTCTGCAGCCCCACCCCACTGTGTGCTAATAGAAACCCTTTGGCATTACTTGACCATTCTGATCCTCTGATGTCTCATCTGCAAAATGGGATAATACCTTTTCATACTGATAAGGAAGGATAGAAGTAAAGTACTTGCAAGGTAAAGGCTCAATAAATGCTACCAGCACTTAGCATTCCCATTACCATCTATGTTAGTTTCCTGTTGCTACTATAAGAAGTTACCACAAATTTAGTGGCTTAACACACATGTATTCTCTTAGAGTTGTAGAGGTCGGAAGTCCAAAATAGGTTTCACTGGGCTAAAATCCAGGTATCTGTAGGGCTGTATCCTTCCTGGAGGCTCTAGGGGAGAATCCATTTCTTGGCTTTTCTTCCTTCTAGAGGCTGCTTGCTTTCTTCAGCTTGTGGTCCCTTTCTCCATCTTCAAATCAAGCAATGTAGCATCTTCAAATTTCTCTCTGACCCTGACCTCTTCTGCCTCCCTCTTTTTTTTTAATTGAAATATAGTTGATTTACAATGTAGTTTTAATTAATTCTGTACAGCAAAGTGATTCAGTTATACATATATATATATATATATATATATATATATACATTCTTTTTTATACATATATGTATTCTTTTCCATTATGGTTTATCATAGGATCTGCCTCCCTCTTGCATGTTAAAGGACCTTTGGGATTACATTAAGTCCACCTAGATAATCCAGTATAATTCCCTTATTTTAAGGTCAGCTTATTAGCAATCTTAATTCCATCTGCAAACTTAGTTCTCCCTTGCCAGGTAACATAACACTTTCATATTCATATTGAACATATTCAAATTCTTGGGGATTAGAATATGGATATTTTTGGACAATAATGACTCCAAAAATATTCTGCTTACCCCACCATCTAATGTCGTTCACTCAACAGATATTTACTGGGCACCCACTCAGGGTGAGGTATGTTGCCTACTTGAAGAATATAACTAAATAGAAAGTAAAGGGCGGCCCTGGGTTCATGGAGTTTGCACTTTAGAGAGGACGGCTATATTACACAAATTATTAATAAGTACTAAAGGGAAGCAGTATATTATAAGTGCATTTGCTGGGAATCTTGATGTCAACTGAGGGATGTCATTCGAGGTAGATCTAAAGACACTCTGTGTGTGTGTTAACAATTGAACGATTTAATAGAAAGTATTGTAACAATTGCTTCAGACCACCTATATCAGAAAAACTTAGGAAGTTTATTAAAACCATCAAAATCTCAGCATATGAAGCCTAGGAATTTATATTTTGTATATATATTTATATTTTGTACATGCACCCCCCCCCCACATATACCACATACACAGAGATTCCTTTCCACATTACAATCTGAGAATCAGTATTTCAGTTTCCCAGTCATTCTTTTTTTTTTTTGCACTAAGTAATAAATACAAGAGTGTTTATTTATATCATATATAGTCACCTACATTGTTACATATAAATTATTTTATAATAGCACAGCTTAAATGACATGTGAAAATAAGCCTAACATAAGCCTTATTCTTTTTTCTTTTCTAACATCTTTATTGGAGTATAATTGCTTTACAGTGGTGTGTTAGTTTCTGCTTTATAACAAAGTGAATCAATTATACATATACATATGTTCCCATATCTCTTCCCTCTTGCGTCTCCCTCCCTCCCACCCTCCCTCTCCCACCACTGTAGGTGGTCACAAAACACCAAGCTGATCTCCCTGTGTTACGCGGCTGCTTCCCACTAGCTATCTATTGTACATTTGGTAGTGTATATATGTCCATGCCACTCTCTCACTTTGTCACAGCTTACCCTTCCCCCTCTCCATACCCTCAAGTCCATTCTCTAGTAGGTCTGTGTCTTTATTCCCATCTTACCCCTAGGTTCTTCATGACCTTTTTTTCCCCTTAGATTCCATATATATGTGTTAGCATACGGTATTTGTTTTTCTCTTTCTGACTTACTTCACTCTCTATGACAGACTCTAGGTCCATCCACCTCACTACAAATAACTCAATTTCGTTTCTTTTTATGGCTGAGTAATATTCCATTGTATATATGTGCCACATCTTCTTTATCCATTCATCCGATGATGGACACTTAGGTTGCTTCCATCTCCTGGCTATTGTAAATAGAGCTGCAATGAACATTTTGGTACATGACTTTTTGAATTATGGTTTTCTCAGGGTATATGCCCAGTGGTGGGATTGCTGGGTTGTATGGTAGTTCTATTTGTAGTTTTTTAAGGAACCTCCATACTGTTTTCCATAGTGGCTGTATCAATTTACATTCCCACCAGCAGTGCAAGGGTGTTCCCTTTTCTCCACACCCTCTCCAGCATTTATTGTTTGTAGATTTTTTGATGATGACCATTCTGACCGGTGTGAGATGATATCTCACTGTAGTTTTGATTTGCATTTCTCTAATGATTAGTGATGTTGAGCATCCTTTCATGTGTTTGTTGGCAATCTGTATATCTTCTTTGGAGAAATGTCTATTTAGGTCTTCTGCCCATTTTTGGATTGGGTTTTTTTTTTTTGTTGTTGTTGTTATTGAGCTGCATGAGCTGCTTGTAAATTTTGGAGATTAATCCTTTGCCAGTTGCTTCATTTGCAAATATTTTCTCCCATTCTGAGGGTTGTCTTTTTGTTTTGTTTATGGTTTCCTTTGCTGTGCAAAAGCTTTTAAGTTTCATTAGGTGCCATTTGTTTATTTTTGCTTTTATTTCCATTTCTCTAGGAGGTGGGTCAAAAAGGATCTTGCTGTGATTTATGTCAAAGTGTGTTCTGCCTATGTTTTACTCTAAGAGTTTGATATTTTCTGGCCTTACATTTAGATCTTTAATACATTTGAGCTTATTTATTTGTGTATGGTGTTAGGGAGTGTTCTAATCTCATACTTTTACATGTACCTTTCCAGTTTGCCCAGCACCACTTATTGAACAGACTGTCTTTTCTCCACTGTATGTTCTTGCCTCCTTTATCAAAGATAAGGTGAACATATGTGCATGGGTTTATCTCTGGGCTTTCTATCCTGTTCCATTGATCTATATTTTTGTTTTTGTGCCAGTACCATACTGTCTTGATTACTGTAGCTTTGTAGTATAGTCTGAAGTCAGGGAGCCTGATTCCTCCAGCTCCATTTTTCATTCTCAAGTTTGCTTTGGCTATTCGGGGTCTTTTGTTTTTCCATACAAATTGTGAAATATTTTGTTCTAGTTCTGTGAAAAATGCCAGTGGTAGTTTGATAAGGATTGCATTAAATCTGTAGATTGCTTTGGGTAGTAGAGTCATTTTCACAATGTTGATTCTTCCAATCCAAGAACGTGTTATATCTCTCCATCTGTTTGTATCATCTTTAATCTCTTTCATCAGTGTCTTTTAGTTTTCTACATATAGGTCTTTTGTCTCCTTAGGTAGGTTTACTCCTAGATATTTTATTCTTTTTTTTTTTTTTTTCTCGGTATGCAGGCCTCTCACTATTGTGGCCTCTCCCGTTGCGGAGCACAGGCTCCAGACGCACAGGCTCAGCAGCCATGGCTCACGGGCCCAGCCACTCTGCGGCATGTGGGATTCTCCCAGACTGGGGCACGAACCCGTGTCCCCTGCATTGGCAGGCAGACTCTCAACCACTGCACCACCAGTGAAGCCCTGATATTTTATTCTTTTTGTTGCAATGGTAAATGGGAGTGTTTTCTTAATTTCATTTTCAGATTTTTCATTAGTGTTTAGGAATGCCAGAGATTTCTGTGCATTAATATTGTATCCTGCTACTTTACCAAATTCATTGATTAACTCTAGTAGTTTTCTGGTAGCATCTTTGGGATTCTCTATGTATAGTATCATGTCATCTGCAAACAGTGACAGCTTTACTCTTCTTTTCCGATTTGGATTCCTTTTATTTCTTTTTCTTCTCTGTTTGCTGTGGCTAAAACTTCCAAAACTATGTTGAATAAGAGTGGGGAGAGAGAAGAAAAAGAATAAGAATTTTAAAAAAAGAGTGGTGAGAGTGGGCAACCTTGTCTTGTTCCTGATCTTAAAGGAAATGCTTTCAGTTTTTCACCATTGAGGACGATGTTGGCTGTGGGTTTGTCATATATGGCCTTTATTATGTTGAGGAAAGTTCCCTCTATGCCTACTTTCTGCAGGGTTTTTATCATAAATCGGTTTTGAATTTTGTCGAAAGCTTTCTCTGCATCTATTGAGATGATCATATGGTTTTTCTCCTTCAATTTGCTAATACGGTGTATCACATTGATTGATTTGCATATATTGAAGAATCCTTGCATTCCTGGAATAAACCCCACTTGATCATGGTGTATGATCCTTTTAATGTGCTGTTGGATTCTGTTTGCTAATATTTTGTTGAGGATTTTTGCATCTATGTTCATCAGTGATATTGGTCTGTAGTTTTCTTTCTTTGTGACATCTTTGTCTTCCCAGTCATTCTTGATCAAAAGAATCACTGATGCCTACAAACCCAGGTGCCCCTCTCTAGGTCTTCTGAATCAGATTCTTCAGGCGAGGAACCTGGGAATCTGAATTTTAAACCAATTGTCTTGCCCCCCTCCTCAAACACACACACCAGTGATTTTTCTGATCAGACAAGTTTGAGAAACATAAGTGTAGTAGAAATAAATAGCCAGTGGCTTGGGAATCAGGGAGTTTAGCTTCTAATCCCAGCTCTTCTACTTTAGCAAACTCTCAGAACTTGGGGATCCACATTTATAATATTTCAACAGTGGCTCTTGAATGGGTGATTTCATCTCCCAGGAAATATTTGGCATTGGCTTTAAGACATTTTTGAAATTGTCATGACTGTGAAGGGAGGAGAGAGGAAGGGGAGATATGCTTCTGGCATCTAGTGGATAAAGCCCAGGATGCTGCTAAACATCCTACAGTGCACAGGACAACTGCACATCAAAGAATTATCTAATTCAAAATGTTAATAGTGCCATGGTTGAGAGACCCTATATTTATTAGGAAGTTTTCCCAAGGAAAATCTGTAGGGAAGAAGGAAAAGAAGCAGAGAAAAGATAGAAGGCCAAGAAGGGTGAGGTGTCAAGCCAAGTCCCACAGGGAAGCTGTGAAGACAGTGCAGGTCCCACCTCAGAGCTGTCCTGATCAGGGGTGAGGGAGCTGGAGTATTTATACCCCCCCATAGGTCAGTTGCTGACTGCATACTTCCCCTGTTCCAATTCTCTATGTGCAGGTAAAGAAAGCTCTGGAATCAGTTTGAAGGCTGCCCTCAACCAAAGATCCAGGTTCAGGTTGTTGGGAGTGAAACTGCCCAGAGAACCTGGGAGAGGAAAACAGCGAAGAATCCCTGGGCTGGAGTATTGACAGGGTCTGTTACACTAGAGCAGTACTTTCCAAACTTCTTTTTTACTAAAATTCTTTAGTAGAAACAAAACTCTTCTTGGAAGTTCAATATCTAATATTGATAAACAGAGTTACAATGGCTGAAGAAGAGGAGAGTGGCCCTGTCTCTTCCTTAATCCCCACTCCCACCTTCAGGCTTCACAGCTTCTTAGAAGGCTACTGGGACACTGTGATAGTCTACCTAGGGCTACCATAGCAAAGCACCACAGCTGGGTGGCTTAAACAACATAAATGTAATCTCTCACTGTTCTGGATGCTACAAGTCCAAAATCAAAGTGTCAACAGGGTCATGCTCTCTCTGAAGACCCTAAAGGGAAGCTCCTTCCTTGCTTCTTCCTAGCTTCTGGTGTTACCAGCAATCCTTGGCACTCTTTGGCTTGTAAATGGCCATCTTCTCCCTGAGTCTTCACGCTGCCTTCCCTCTGCACATGTCTGTGCTCAAATTTCCTCTTCTTACAAGGACATAGTGGATTAGAGCCCACCCTAATGACCTCATTCTGAAGTATTAGTGGTTAACATATCAACATATGAATTTAGAGAGACATAATTCTGCCCATAACATACACTATTTCTAAAATTTTTCACATCATTAAGCTTCAATGTCCAGTGTTTCTATATTAAGTCATCCTTCAATGGTATTTTCTGAAGTATTTTGTATGTTAAGTTTCAATGGCTTGAACACTGTCCTTCAGAGTTATCACCTTAGTGGACCCCAGGAGCACCCCCAAATAACCACCTCATTTACATCTAATCAGTAGTCAAGGAAGAAGCCTGAGAGTCAATTATGTGGACTGGGAGAAGACAAGTGTTATTCGTGAACACTAATAATATCATAGGAGGCAAGAGTCTCCCTCATCCCATATGATCTTTAAATCACCCAGGGAGTTGTTCAGGTGGTTTGAACAGGGATGTTATTCCCATCTGTCAGAAGAAAAAAACTGAAGCTCAGAGCGTGACATCTCCAAGGCCACATTTGATCCACCCTCAACTACTTACTAGCCAAGCCTGGCACTTTTTCACAAAACCAGCTTACTTTGTCTCTTCCAGTTAATAAGAAGGGCCTTTTAAAGGGTGAAGTCTGTGGTCAACGAGGAGGAAAAAAACGATATAATACTTTTGACTAAATCAAATATTCCCTTTGGAGGAAAAGTAGTTTATATCTTTAGATCTGGTCAAAGAAATTTAGTATAAATTGAAAGCACATGAACTTGAATAATGGGCTTACCATGTGCCAAGCACTGTTCTAAAGGGTTTACATGTATTAATTCACTTAATCCTCACAAGAGCCATTGGAGTAGATACCATTATTATTCACAGTTTATGGATGAGGAATAGAGATGCAGAGAGGGACTAGTTTACTAGAAGAGAATTTATTCCTGCAGGCACATCAGGGAATCCCAGCTAATAATAACATCAATAATAGTAAAGATATCTGCCATTTACTTTGTGCTTTACATGCAGTTTTCATACTCTATCTTCATAATAACGCTGAGGTAAGTACTTCTATCTCCCTTTCATAAATGAATAAACTAAGGCTCACTCAGAGTTCAAGTAAGATGACCATTATCCCATGGTTTATAGGTGATAGATCTCAGATGGGTCTATGTAGTTTCTTGGTTTCACCTTCAGACCCTCCCACACAGCTATTCTGACAAAAGTGGCATTTTTTTGTAATTTAGAGCCTCTGGAAGATAGGTGTTAGCCTCAAACCCCAAATACTTCTGGGGCAGTAAGTAATGCATTCCTTTCACAAAATTATAAAATCCTAAGAAATGGGTGTTGTAGCTAGGCATTGACATACTTTCTAAGCACATGTAAGTCATCAGCAATTTTCTAGGCATATTTTTTACACAATTTAGTGTCATTCTATTTAGGCGGCAACAACCTGAAGTATAAAATTTTCATCCAAGTAAGTTAAATCAATTATGTTATAATTAACTGAATAACAAGCACTTCCCATTACTTGGTATATTTTAATATGCTTATAGTGGAAATGATAACATGCCAGTTACCATAGCTGCAATATGTAAAATAATAATAAGTAGAACAGTTTCTAGTATGTAGTAGGCATTCAATAAATGCTATTTAAGTGCATTTACATGTATTAACTCATTTTATTCAAAGGTTATTACAAGTAATCAAAGAGCAGATGTCATTTTTTTCTTCATTCTCTTCTCAATTCATCCACTTGTGATAACTTTAAGGCTAGAATTTGGAGTTTTCGTATTTTCTTAATCTACTAGGCATCAAGAATGTTCTGAGTGATAGTACTGGAAACGAAGTGGGTGAGGGTGGGAGTGGGAAAGAGAGATCTTTGTCTTATTCAATATTTTTTGATGACTTAGTTATTTTTTGATGACTTGAATAGTTATATTTCTATGTTTTCTTATAATTAGACAATAGGAAAGCCAAGGGGAAATGGGTTCAACTTATTTAGGAGAAACTTATTCAGTTAAAAGCAATAGGTCAAAATTCATTTGGTCAAAAGCAAGCAGGTTAACACAATAATATGTCAAATGACAATTTTGTAGAAAATGAATATTCCTGACTCCAGAACTCCTTTCCCAATTGGAGCAGATCCACCTGGTAGAAAACTGTAATATGCTTAGGACATATCCCTAATATGCATATCCCTTGGGATATGCAAGCATATCCCTTGGGATTGCTTAGGCAATCCCAAGCCTCCTTGGATGGCCACTGTCTCCTGGGGTGGCCATGGTGCCAGCAGGCATTCCTGGAGGATGTTGTCTCCTTTCCCATCCCAGGTTGTCAGGCAAGCCACTGTGCCTCAGGGTGAGGGGTGGTGTGACAACAGGATGGAACAGAGAACAATAAAATAAGTGGAAAGAGAGGAAGGAGTTCCTGGACTTGACAGCTGGCTCCTTGAAAGTCCCTAGGAAGCAGTTCAATCATACACCCAATCCCTAGTTTTCTAAGAAGCTGGAGGAATTGAGACTGGTGTTCCAGATGTTCTCCCAAGGCCCACTGCTGGCCAGTGCACATTTGATTGACATCTCTGGCTTGCCCAAGAGTACCTACTAGTATAAACCTCAAGTTATTTGAAAATTTTGTCAATGCTAAACAGTGCCCTTTATGAACCAAACAAATTCTTTAATCTTAATAATAGCAGTGGGATTACTACTTCAAAACTCAATCTAAGATTAACTGCACCAACCAAAAGACATAAACTGGCCGAATGGGTACAAAAACAAGACACGTATATATGCTGTCTACAAGAGAGCCACTTCAGACTTAGGGACACATACAGACTGAAAGTGAGCAGGTGGAAAAAGATATTCCATGGAAATGGAAATCAAAAGAAAGCTGGAGTAGCAATTCTCATATCAGACAAAATAGACTTTGAAATAAAGACTATTACAAGAGACAAAGAAGGACACTACATAGTGATCAAGGGATCAATCCAAGAAGAAGATATAACAACTGTAAATATTTATGCACCTAACATAGGAGCACCTCAATACACAAGGCAAATGCTAACAGCCATAAAAGGGGAAATTGACAGTAACACAATAGTAGGGGACTTTAATACCACACTTTCACCAATGGACAGATCAACCAAAATGAAAATAAATAAGAAAACACAATCTTTGAATGATACACTAAACAAATAGTCTTAAGTGATATTTATAGGACATTCAATCCAAAAACAGCAGAATACACATTCTTCACAAGTGTTCATGGAACATTCTCCAGGATAGATCATATCTTGGGTCACAACTCAACCCTTGGTAAATTTAAGAAAATTGAAATCATATCAAGTATCTTTTCCGACCACAGCGCTATGAGACTAGTATCAATTACAGGAAAAAATCTGTAAAAAATACTAACACATGGAGGCTAAACAATACACTACTAAATAACCAAGAGATCACTGAAGAAATCAAAGAGGAAATCAAAAACTACCGAGGAACAAATGACAATGAAAACACGACAACCCAAAACCTATGGGATGCAGCAAAAGGAGTGCAAAGAGGGAAGGTTATAGCAATACAATCCTACCTCAAGAAACAAGGAAAATTTCAAATAAACAACCTAAACTTACACCTAAAGCAATTAGAGAAAGAAGAACAAAAAATTCCCAAAGTTAGCAGAAGGAAAGAAATCATAAATATCAGATCAGAAATAAATGAAAAAGGAATGAAGGAAACAATAGCAAAGATCAATAAAACGAAAAGCTGGTTCTTTGAGAAGACGAACAAAATTGATAAACCGTTAGCCAGACTCATCATGGAAAAATGGGAGAAGACTCAAATCAACAGAATTAGAAATGAAAAAGGAGAATTAACAACTGACACTGCAGCAATACAAAGGATCATGAGAGATTACTACAAGAAACTCTATGCCAATAAAATGGACAACCTGGAAGAAACGGACAAATTCTTAGAAATGCACAACATGCCAAGACTGAATCAGGAAGAAATAGAAAATATGAACAGACCAATCACAAGCACTGAAATTGAAACGGTGATTAAAAATCTTCCAACAAACAAAAGCCCAGGACCAGATGGTTCCACAGGTGAATTCTGTCAGATATTTAGAGAAGAGCTAACACCTATCCTTCTCAAACTCTTCCAAAATATAGCAGAGGGAGGAACACTCCCAAACTCATTCTAAGAGGCCACCATCACCCTGATGCCAAAACCAGACAATGATGTTACAAAAAATGAAAACTACAAGCCCATATCACTGATGAACATAGATACAAAAATCCTCAACAAAATTCTAGCAAACGCAATCCAGCAGCACATTAATAGGATCCTATACCAAGATCAGGTGGGGTTTATCCCAGGAATGCACAGATTCTTCAATATATGCAAATCAATCAATGTGATACACCATATTAACAAATTGAAGAATAAAAACCATATGATCATCTCAAAAGATGCAGAAAAAGCTTTTGACAAAATTCAAAACCGATTTATGATAAAAACCCTCCAGAAAGTAGGCATAGAGGGAATTTACCTCAACATAATAAAGGCCATATATGACAAACCCACAGCCAACATCATTCTCAATGGTGAAAACTGAAACCATTTCCACTAAGATCAGGAAAAAGACCAGGTTGCCCATTCTCACCACTATTATTCAACATAGTTTTGGAAGTTTTAGCCACAATAATCAGAGAAGCAAAAGAAATAAAAGGAATCCACATCGGAAAAGAAGAAGTAAACCTGTCACTGTTTGCAGATGACATGATAATATACACAGAGAATCCTAAAGATGCTACCAGAAAACGACTAGAGCTAATCAATGAATTTGTTAAAGTAGCAAGATACAAAATTAATGCACAGAAATCTCTTGCATGCCTATATACTAATGATGAAAAATCTGCAAGAGAAATTAAGGAAACCCTCCCATTTACCATTGCAACAAAAAGAATAAAATACCTAGGAATAAACCTACCTAAGGAGACAAAAGACCTGTATGCACAAAACTATAAGACACTGATAAAAGAAATTAAAGATGATACAAACAGATGGAGAGGTATACCATGTACTTGGACTGGAGAAATCAACATTGTGAAAATGACTCTACTACCCAAAGCAATCTACAGATTCAATGCAATCCCTATCAAACTACCAAAGGCATTTTTCACAGAACTAGAACAAAAAATTTCACAATTTGTATGGAAACACAAAAGACCCCGAAGAGCCAAAGCAATCTTGAGAAAGAAAAATGGAGCTGGAGGAATCAGGCTCCTGGACTTCAGAATATACTACAATGCTACAGTAATCAAGGCAGTATGGAACTGGAACAAAAACAGAAATATAGATCAATGGAACAGGATAGAAACCCCAGAGGTAAGCCCACAAACATATGGTCACCTTATTTTTGATAAAGGAGGCAAGAATATGCAATGGAGAAAAGACAGCCTCTTCAATAAGTGGTGCTGGTAAAATTGGACAGCTACATGTAAAAGAATGAAATTAGAACACTCCTTAACACCATACACAAAAATAAACTCAAAATAGATTAAAGACCTAAATGTAAGGCCAGACACTATTGAACTCTTAGAGTAAAACATAGGAAGAACACTCTTTGACCTAAATCACAGCAAGATCCTTTTTGACCCACCTCCTAGTGAAATGGAAGTAAAAAAATGGGATCTAATGAAACTTAAAAGCTTTTGCACAGCAAAGGAAACCATAAACAAGACAAAAATACAACCCTCAGAATGAGAGAAAATATTTGCAAATGAAGCAACTGACATAAGATTTATCTCCAAAATATACAAGCAGTTCATGCAGCACAATATCAAAAAAACAAACAACCCAATCCAAAAATGGGCAGAAGACCTAAATAGACATTTCTCCAAAGAAGATATACAGATTGCCAACAAACACATGAAAGGATGCTCAACATCACTAATCATTAGAGAAATGCAAATCAAAACTACAATGAGGTATCACCTCACACCAATCAGAATGGCCATCATCAAAAAATCTACAAACAATAAATGCTGGAGAGAGTGTGGAGGAAAGGGAATCCTCTTGCACTGTTGGTGGGAATGTAAATTGATACAGCCACTATGGAAAACAGTATGGAGGTTCCTTAAAAAACTAAAAATAGAACTACCATATGATGCAGCAATCTCACTACTGGGCATATACCCTAAGAAAACCATAATTCAAAAAGAGTCATGTACCACAACATTCATTGAAGCTCTATTTACAATAGCCAGGGCATGGAAGCAACCTAAGTGTCCATCGACAGATGAATGGCTAAAGCAGATGTGACACGTATACACACAGAATATTACTCAGCCATAAAAAGAAACGAAACTGAGTTATTTATCGTGAGGTGGATGGACATAGAGTCTGTCATACAGAGTGAAGTATGTCAGAAAGAGAAAAACAAATACCGTATGCTAACACATATATATGGAATCTAAAAAAAAACGGTTCTGAAGAACTTAGGGGTAGGACAGGAATAACGAAGCAGACATAGAGAATGGACTTGAGGACATGGGGAGAGGGAAGGGTAAGCTGAGACGAAGTGAGAAAGTGGCATTGACATATATACATTACCAAATGTAAAATCGATAGCTAATGCAAAGCAGCCACGTAGCACAGGGAGATCAGCTCGTGCTTTGTGACCACCTGGAGGGATGGGATAAGGAGGGTGGGAGGGATACGCAAGAGGGAGGGGATATGGGGAAATATGTATACGTATAGCTGATTCACTTTGTTATACAGCAGCAACTAACACAACGTTGTAGAGCAATTATACTCCAATAAAGATGTAAAAAAAAAAAAACTTCAATTAAATATTGGCAACTGTGACCAAAAATCACTTGTGTTTCTTTGAAGACATATTTAGAAACCTGTAAGATTTTTTTTCCCTCTCTTTGTGCTGAATGGAATGACTGAGAACATGGTAAGCACCTAACAAACATCATTCACTGATGACTTGCCTACCAAAGTGTTCTGCTTCTCCAATGAGATGAAGGTCAATGATCTACATTTATTTCACATGAGCCTTCCAGGGGAAGGTTTTTTCCTGAAATAATCTCTTTCTGAAGTTAGATCAAGGTGTTCTGTTTTGAATTAAGCATTTAAAATTAGTTGATAGACACTGTGATACACCACCTAGTCTTTAGGAATGAAGTACTGTTCCCAGCCACTGGGAGTGCTAAAGGCAGAAGCTTTCGGTATCAAACACTGAGTTGAGATTTTGGAATTGAATCACCCATACCTACTTGGCAAAGAGGACCCCATTGCTGGTGATAGTGAGCAACAGCTGGCCCCTGGTACTAGGTAGGAAAGCAATTGTTAAAACTTTCAACCAGTGATGAACTGGGATGATATACTTACTGGTGGATAGGAATTCATTAGACGGTGTTGTATATCAGGTATTTGAGAAATATGGAGGGAAATAATAAGAACAATGGAACTGGATGGCTATTGGTAAACTCAATTGATGATCTAGGAAAAGATTTTCAAAAGCCAAGAGTGATGAACTGACAGTTTTAAGCTAAGAGTGAATGCCAGAGAGATCCTCCTTGGTAGCATATAAAGAGGTATCATCTCTTATAGTGGGAGAGCTGAGAAAGCTGAGAAGCAGCCTCAGGAATTATTTGATATTGTAGTTGACTCCAAGGAAATTTAAACTCCCAACTAAGATATTATATGGTGCCAAGGTCGTGGCCCTCGCTGGAAAAGAATGAGATTTAGAAATGCAGAATACGGACATCTTGGTTGATGCCACCCAAAATATTGACTCTCCAGATTTCTCTTAACCTTCTGAGCCTGTGAGAGTGCCTCCATTCCTGCATACTGAGGGATAATATGCTTGTTTACTTGAAGAAGACGCAGATGTCTTTCTCTCATAAGACAACATGCAACTCCCTTACCCCCAAATCTGCCTCTACTCCCTTCCTGCCACCAGACCAATAGATAAGTCATTACATAATTGGGCTTTCCAGCTTTACATAGTATATCCACAAGGTCCCTTCTCTGAACCTTTTACTTCCCCTTCCTCTGCATGCCACAGCAATCTCTGACCTTTTTACTTCATTTGGTTGGGCCATCTCTTTTACCATCCTTCTAGGAGTCATCCTATCAGCATCCTTGAACAATTTCCTAAGGCCTTCTCTAGGTTATTTAGGGTGTATTCTGGAAGAGGGCTCCCCAATCAATAAACTCTTTCTCATCCACCTTTATATTTTACCCCTTGCAGACGTGATGGTCATCATATCTCCATTTAATTTACCAGCCTTCCCCCTACAGAAATCAGACAGATATTGAAGGGTGACAGTGGACTAGTGCAAACTCAACTAAGAGGTAGTCCCAACTGCAGCTGCTGTGACAGCTAGAGCAGATTAGCATGGTCTCAGGTTCATTGTATGGGGTCAGACATTCTTTATGATCAGGAAAGAAGGTTAGATGCTTCACATTTATTTGGAATATACAATAGTATGTGTTCACTGTCTTTCCCCAGGTCTATGTGAACTCTCTCACTCTCTCATGAAGTATAGTCTGAAAAGACCTGGATGTCCCATAGAACCTCATGTTGTTCTACTCTGTTGATGGCATTATATTAATCAGACCAGAGGAGCACAGTGACTAGTTAGTTCACTAGAGGCCTTGGTGAGACACACACACTCCGGAGATTGCGAGATAAATTCTTTGAAGATTCTAGGGAGGGCGACATCAGTAAAATTTTTAGGTTCCCAGTAGTCTGAAGCAAGCTGGGACATACTCTCCAAAGTAAAGGAAAAACTATTGCTTCCTGCACTTCCAACCATGAAGAGGGAAATATAATACTTTATAGGCAACTTCAGAATCTGGAGGCAGAATATTACCCACCCAGGAATACTGTTCCAACCAGCACAGTGTGTGACATGAAAGGCTGCCAGCTCTGAGTAGGCTCCAGAGTAGGAAAGGCTGCAGTTCTTGGATCCTATGATCCAGCCCACAAAGTCACAAAGTAAGGCAGGGCCAGCAGCAATATGTTATAAAATAGAAGCGCAACATCTAGTTTTGACCACAGGTAGGACCATAGAATACAAGCAAGCTATGTAGGCAGGCAGCCAGATTCCCACGTCATCCATTACTCCTCATACCAGCACTGCTTCTTCAGCTCACACCTGTGGCCACATGTGGGATCCTTTATGACCAGCTGGTGGAGGAAGCAAAAGACTGAGCCTGGATGACAGTGGTTCAGCCCAGTATGTGTGTGCACACTGAAAATGAATCATGGCTGCACTACAGCCCCATCTGAGGGAAGCCTTGAAAGATAGTGGGAAGGAAAAATCATCCCAATGCACAGAGCTTTGGGCAGGTCAACTGGTTATGCATATTGCGTGGAAGAAAAAGTAATTTGGGGTTAGAATATACATGAATCCATGGAGAGTGAAGAATGACTTGGTTGGCTGGGAAAGATCTTAGAAAGAGAAAGATTAGAAGATCAGGAACGAGGAGATCTGGAGTAAATAGTTACAGATTGTGATAGGCAGAATAATGGCTCCCAAAGACGTCCATACCATGATCCCTGGAACATGTGAGTATGTTACCTTACATGGCAAAAGTGACTTTGCAGATGTGATGAGCGTTATCCAGGTGGGCCCAATCTAATGGCACAAGTCCTTAAAAGTGTAGAATCTTTCCAGACTGCAGTGAGAAAGACACAACAATAGAAGAAGGCTAGGAGAGATGACAACCTGAGAAGGATCTCATGCTCCTTTGCTGGTTCTGAGATACAGGGCTGTGAGATACATGTGCAAAGGCCGGAGAGAAGCCTCTTGGAGCTAAGGTCAGCCCCCAGCTGAGCCAGCAGAGACATTGAGCCCACAGTCCTACAACCACATGGAAGTGAATTCTCCCAAAACCTGAATGAGCAAGGAAACATACTCTCCTAGACCCTCCAGAAAGGAACGCAGCCTGCTGACACCTTGATTTTAGTCCAGTGATACCCATACTGAAGTTCTGAAGTACAGAACTATGTGATAAAATATTCCTGTTGTTTTAAGCCACTAAGTCAGTGGAAATTTGTTATGGAAGCCATAGAAAATGAAAACATGGAGAGACACATGGGTCAGTGTTTTGCTTAGCTGATTTTAAGAAATCTGTAGATGAGATCATTATGTAGCTGTCTACTTTGAGTATCATTTCACTCAGTTAAACTCAACTTTCCTCTACTGAGCGCTTATTCCAGGCCTCCTATAAGGCAGGATTTGGTTCCTGCTCCAAGAAACTGACAATTTGTTAGGAGAGGTAAGGATTTACATAACGCCTTATGTAAGTGTTATGATACAAGCAATATGTATCACCTGCTATTGCAAAGGAGAGAGAGAGAGAGAGAGGGAAGGAAGGAAGGGAGGGAGGGAGGAAGGAAGGAAGGAAGAAAGGAAAGGAGGGAGGGAGGAACACAGGAAGGGACAAAGGAAAAAAGGGAGGTAGGGAGGAAAAGAAAACCAGTATCGGGGAGGAAGAAATTTTCCTCTATCCTTCTAGGTTTTTCTGACTAGCCAAAGAATTAAATTGACATGAGACAAATCAAAAGGAGAAAATCAAACAAAAATTTAATAACATACAGACATGGCAGAAACCCAGGAAAACTGAGTCATTTACCAAAATGGCTGAAGCCCTCGCCTTAAACACCATCTTCAGCTAAAGGCAAAAGAGAATGTTGGGGGTAGGTGTTCAGGACTTCAAAGGGGAGGAAAGCAATTTACATGAAGATGGAAAAGCAAATGTTTAGGAAACAAATGTTTGCTGAGTCAGGCAGAGACAATGGGTCATTGAAAGGAGTTTTTTTTTTTTTTTAGTGTTTTTTGTTTTTTTGCAGTACGCGGGCCTCTCACTGTTGTGGCCTCTCCCGCTGCGGAGCACAGGCTCCGGACGCGCAGGCTCAGTGGCCATGGCTCACGAGCCCAGCCGCTCCTCAGCATGTGGGATCTTCCCGGACCGGGGCACAAACCCTTGTCGCCTGCATAGGCAGGCGGACTCTCAACCACTGCGCCACTAGGGAAGCCCCGAAAGGAGTTTTTAACAAACAGAATTTGCTAGGTCCCTCCCTGTCTACACACCTAGTTCATACTATAGTTACCTATGGTGATAGTTCCCTTCCTGGAACAGGGCCTCCATCTACATTCTTTTAGGCAAGAATGGGGAAAGTCAAGGATTTTTCCTGTGGCTTTTGAGCCAGAAAAATAATCGGCCTAAATTAAGTCTCATGAAAATGAGACATATTTTGGGGCGGCAAATTTTGCTCCCCTACACCAGATATGATGATAAAATATAGAAGAAAAAAATCATCTTTAAACAAATATTTCATGTTGAAAAGGTGATACAGACTAGGAAGGCTATCCCGAAGATTGTCAGTGGAGAAGATAATCCTCCCCTTAAAAAAACTCACCAAATGTGGTATATACATCCTCTGGATATTATCCAGCCTTTAAAAAGAAGGCAATTCTGACATATGCTTTAACTTGGATATGCTATGTGAAATAAGCCAGTAACAAAAGGACAAATATTGTATGATTCCACTTATACGATGTGCCTGGAGTAGTCAAATTCATAGAGACAGAAAGTAGACCGGTGCTTGCCAGGGACTGGGGGGGAAGGGGGATGAGCAGTTTTTATTTAATGAGTACAGAATTTCAGTTTGAAAAGAAATTTATAGAGATGGATGGTAGTGATGGTTACGCAACAGTGTGAATGTTCAGCATTAATGCCACTGAAATGTAGACTTAAAATGGTTAAAATGGTAGATTTTATGTTATGTAAATGTTACCACAATTTTTTTTAAATCTAGAACTTACACGATAAACCTCTCCAAGATTCACATAATTCGACGCTCCCATTATAAGTTCAGAAAGCATGATCCAAGCCTGTTGGATTATGAAATGGACTGAGTCTCTTCTGTTTCCATGTGGATTTAGATGAGAAATTTAACTTCAGGGAGGGACAGGGCAAAATGTGTTCTCTTTCACTGGCAGTCACTTTCTGAAAGGAAACAGAGCCTGAGGACGCATTCAGTTCTGTGACCCTTGTCCAACTGGAGAGCTGAGGGTCAGCGAACTTCACCTTTTTCCTCTTCCCCAAAGCCTGCCTTTCTCAGAGACACAACAGAGAAATGTCTACTGTTTTTGTTTTTTTCTTTATAGATGAGCCTTGAGGCAGGTATTTTAATTTCATATCTCAGTCCCTAATCCTGAAGCCCAGTCTCTGACCTCTCTGGAGGCTGTCATTTAAATCGACTGCAGAGTAAACTTTTTTCCCTCCTGTGAGAAAGAGCACATTTCAGATACTGCTTAATTCATGGTTTCCCCCTCCTGTGTTTCAAGCTTTCAGAATGGGTTTATATAAGGAAATATTTTTATCAGAAGTGTATAAAAATAATTACACACGATAAACTTTGAGAATATACTTTGGTTGACTCTCTTTAAAAAAAAAAGTAAAACTGAAAAAACACTCTTCTAACTTCCAGAGAGTATAATTTCTTTTGCTAATGCGGAATTAGGGTTCCGTTTTCAGTTGTGCAAATTAATCGTGACCTGCAGGAGACAAATGAACATGCTCCTGAATTGCTCAGAGCAGAGCAAGTAGAGGGAAGCTGCGCTGTGAAAGACGTGTTCTTTCTTGAAAGTCATCCTCCCACCCCTGTGTGTGGTCTCCTATTAAACACCACTGCAGAACTTGTTTCTTTTATTTATTTATTTTTTATTTATTTTTTTTTTTGCGGTACGCGGGCCTCTCACTGTTGTGGCCTCTCCCGTTGCGGAGCGCAGGCTCCAGACGCGCAGGCTCAGCGGCCATGGCTCATGGGCCCAGCCGCTCCGTGGCATGTGGGATCCTCCCGGACTGGGGCACAAACCCGCGTTCCCTGCATTGGCAGACGGACTCTCAACCACTGCGCCACCAGGGAAGCCCCAGAACCTGTTTCTTAAACCAGCTTTCAAGCTCAGCCTTCTAAGTTACATAGCTAAACTTCCACTTGTGCCCAAAACCTCTTTGTAACACTTCTGAAATTTTGGTTTTTAGGTTTTGCTGAATCATTGCCCAAGCAATTAATCAGAGAAAAAAGACATACGTTTCTCGGATAATACTAGACTGCTCATGATGTAGCAAATGGAATTAGTAAAATTAAGATCCTTTTCCATTTGCTATTTATAATAATGACTCTGGCTTCAATTGTTCATATACATGTATATTTATACACTCATGGGAAATTAACTTATCCTAGGACGATTGTAGTGGGCCGTGGTATCTATTCATCTTGTCTACCCAGCAACCTTTCACATCTCTTCTTCTTCAGTAACACATTTGCTCCCCTAATCACAGTACTCCAATTGCCAGGCAACTGGCCCAATGGACAATTATTTATCTATTGCTGCACAACAAATAACTCAAAACTCTGTGACTTAAAACATAAATAATGTTATATAATGGCTCATGGGTGCTGTGGGTCAGGAATGCAGACAGGGCAGAGTAGGATGGCTTGTCTCTGTAACACAGTGTCTGGGGTCAGAGCTGGAAGACCTGAAGGCTAGGGCTGAAGTCAGGTGAAGACTCACTCACTCATGTGTCTGCGTGTTGCTGCTGACAGCTGGCTAGAGCACCCATGTGTTGCCTCTCCGTGTGGCCTGGGCTCCCTCACAAGGTGGAGGCTGGGATCTAAAGATGAGTATCCTGAGAGAGAGAGTGTATGCCAGGCATAAACTATTTCCTTTTGATGTCCTAGCTTCAAGAGTTCCATGTCGCCATTTCTACAGTACTTTGTTGGTTGGAGCCATCACAGCCCCCACCCGGATAGAAGGGGAGGGAACATAGGACCTCCCAACCCCCGCCCCCATCCCCTGCTTGGTGGAAGGAATGTCAGTCACGTTGTAAGATGAACATGCGGAATGAAGAGTGAATATTTTGGTGTGACCATCATCACACCAATGAAAATATCATCATCTGCCATGGTAGGGCATATGACTCAAGCAGGGCCATTCCAAATATTTCCCTCAGAATGGGTGATAGATGCTGAAAGAAAGGAGCTTCCTTTTTTCTTGGAGTTTCTAAGCTGAAGGGTGTAAATCAGGGGCAGCAGAAGGCAACTTCTCTACCATGTGGAAAGAGTCTAAATGAAAAACTAAGGCCAAGTAAAAATAAGGCAAGAAGAGAAATGATCAGAGAAGAAGAGTTCTGGTGGCATTGTCACTGTCCTTCCAGAATCTGGCACTGAGTGACTGGCATATAGCAGGTGGTCAATAATATTTAGTGAAGGAATAAATGAAAGTCTTAACAATGGAATATTACTCAACCATAAAAAGAATGAAATAATGCCATTTGCAGCAACATGGATGGACCTAGAGATTAACATACTAAGTGAAGTAAGTCAGAGAAAGACAAATATCATATGATATCACTCATATGTGGAATCAAATCTAAAAATGATATAAATGAACTTATTTACAAAATAGAAACAGACTCACAGATTTTTGAAAACAAACTTATGGTTACCAAAGGGGAAATGTGGGGGGAGGGATAAATTAGGCTCTTGGGATTAACATACACACTCTACTATATAGAAAATAGATAACCAACAAGGACCCACTGTACAGCACAGGGAACTCTGGTCAATATTCTGTAATAACCTATATGGGAAAAGAATCTGAACAAGAATGAATATATGTATATGTATAACTGAATCACTTTGCTGAACACCTGAAACTAATACAACATTGTAAATCAGCTATACTTCAATAAAATAAAATTAAAAACTTAACATCACTTGTTAAAAAAATGAAAGTCTTAACAATCAGAACATACTGAAAGTGTCTAATACTACTAAAAATGAGAGCTCAAAATATTGGAGCTAACTGACCCATGTTCCTTCCCTGAGGCATGTTGTGTTTGTCTAAATATATCCCTTCTCCTTGAGGATGGGTTGGTCTAATATTACCCGCTTACCCAACCTCCAGGGATGAGACTTTTTATTCTTTCTACCCCGCGCTGAGCACTATCTCTGCAGCTAGAGCACAATTAATTTTATTCAGTGACTATCTCTGTGGGCTAAGGTAGTTTTCCTAGAATAAACAGCCCTACTCCATTTGTCTTTACCTGAGACATTTGTTCCTGTCTACTGTAACTCTTCCTGGTTTTATATCCTCCAGTCTTTTCAGACGGGCTATCTCCTTACCTTTGTACTGCAGATTTCCGCTTAAAAGAACTTTTTTCCAGTTATTTTAGAATTCCACCCTGGGGGTGGTTTTGATACACATCCCAGATGAGAAAACTGGCAAATACACAAAACCACCTGCAGGAGAATCACTGTAGAACTTTACAAACTACACAAATGCTAAGGTCCTGCAGTGCTCTTTCTACTGAATTAGAATATCTGGGCTCAGAGCATGGCAATTATATTTCTAGAAAGCTCCGTAGATGACTCCAATACATACCCAAGAACTACTGGGATTTGCAGGGCACTCAGGACTAGAAGTAACACAAGAACTCCGTGTTCCCTCTGCCCCCAAACCTCTAACACCACTTAAAAAATAAATAAATAAATTCAGGCTTCCCTGGTGGTGCAGTGGTTGGGAGTCCGCCTGCCGATGCAGGGGACGCGGATTCGTGCCCCGGTCCGGGAAGATCCCACACGCCGTGGAGCAGCTAGGCCCGTGAGCCATGGCCGCTGAGCCTGCGCATCCGGAGCCTGTGCTCCGCAACGGGAGAGGCCGCAACAGTGAGAGGCCCGCGTACCGCCAAAAAAAAAAAAAAAAATCGAACATCTATTTATTTATTTACCTTCACTTAGTAGTATTTTCTTTTCACTTTTTTCTTCTGGTTTTATTAAGATATAACTGACTTACAGCACTGTATAAGTCTAAGGTGTACAGAGTAATGATCTGACTTACATGCATCATGAAATGATGACCACAATAAGATTAATGAACATCCATCATCTCATATAGATACAAAATTAAATAAACAGAAAAAAAAATGTTTTTCTCTTGATGAGAATTCTTAGGATTTACTGTCATAATAACTTTCAATATATAACATGTAGCAGTGTTAACTGTATTTATCATGTTGTGCATTGCATCCTTAGTACTTATTTATCTTACATCTGGAAGTTTGTACTTTTTGACCACCTTCATCCAATTATCCAACCCCACCTCCTCTGATAATACAAATCTGATCTCTTTTTCTATGAGTTTATTTGTTTGTTTATTGAAGTATAATTGATGTACAATATTACATAAGTTTTGGGTGTATAACATAGTGATTCATATTTTTTAAAGGTTGTATACCATTTATAGTTATTATAAAATAGTAGCTATATTCCCTGTGCTGTACAATATATCCTCGTAGCTTATTTATTTTATACATAGTAGTTTGTACCTCTTAATTCTAACACCACTCTTGATGTCAAACTCTTAGAAGCACAGTTTAGAGGGACTCGGAAGAGTTGTTTCACCCCTTCCCACCTGAGCTTCCATTGATAGGGGCAGATTCCACCATTTATTCCCACCAAGAAAAATGGTCTTCTTCTCCCCCACAGACTGGGTTGGAGTCCCCTAGAGATGGAGCTGGGCAGTCTGTGTATTGCAGGACCAATGGGGACAATGGGCTCTCGTAAGACCTGGGACAAATCTGATTAACTTTGTCCCCTCCCCTTCCCTCTACAGGGCCAGCTTTTAGAATCGATTCCTAATGTCCCACTTTCCGCCAGGGAGAGTAAGCAGGCACATCTGAAGCCTGAAGCAGATGCATATTAGACAGAAATGCAGCCCTCTAGCCAACTTTCCAGAATGTTCCTTAGGAGACACTGGAAGAAAAGTCCTCAGCTGGCCAGCCTGCCCTAATCAGGCTGAGGAGAAAGGAGCATGGAAACTCCAGAGCATAAACTGGAAGAGCATTTCGTTTAAACTTCAGGCTTCATTTTAATTTAATCTTGATTGAAAAGGGGCCAACTGGGAAACAGACAGGTTTTTTTATTTCCCTCTGAATATGGCCAATGAAACTGTGGATTTGGAATAGCTGTAGGGAGCAGTGGGCGTGTTGCAGCTCGGCAAGAACAGTTTGCACAGCTGCAAAAGGGAGTTTTCTGTGTGCATGCTCCAGTCTGAGTGGGAGGGAGGTGAGGGTTTGACGTCAGCCCTGGCTCTGAGTACAGCAACCAGGTCCCACACCCTCTGCCAATACTCACAGAGCCCTCCATCCCACCTTGACTTCTCCCCTTCAAATATGGAGCTTCCGAAAGGTGCCAGAATTATGCCTACGAAACAGTGGGTTCCAGCGTTTGGGCAGGGATCAGAGGCACGCTCTGTCACATTGCCGAGCTGACTCTGAGGGAACTGAACAGATTTTGTGGTGGCTGGAGTTTTGGCATAAGACCTTTCTTTCCATCTTGTACTGCTTTGAGCTGATTTAGAAAGTTTCTCTTTCCTAAATAGGAATGTATTTTAGATGTGCAGAATCTGGTTGCCATATTCCATTGGCTTATTTGCCTCCAACCAACTTTGAAAACCTACTTTGTCCTAATTGTGCCAACTCCTAGGCCATCCAAAATGTCCAGTGTCCCACAAATCCACATGTTGAGAAGCAAAGATGATCGGTCCAAAACATTTTCTTTTGTGTGGAGATTTTCACATCGACTAGATTGTCGATGATATTCACGACATCACAGGGACAATGTAGGTCTAACTTGGCATGGGGCACGGTGGCAGGGAGAGGCTGTTTCCACAGAACCATATTAACAATATGAGCATACACTTGTCATACTTGTCTCTTAGCTCCCAGTTCATTGCTTTTCTGTTATGCCTCTGCCACTAATATTAGTTAGTGTATGTAATCTTAGCAAGTCATTTAAACTGCCAGGCATTCAGTTTCCTCGTTTGTAAAATGAAGATAAATTCTCCCATTACTAAGTTGATATGAAATGAAATTGTGGATGTGGAGGTGCTTTTTAAAAGTTCAAAATGCTCCATGAATGTTTAAACAAATTCAGGAATAGAGAAATGGAGACTGTGAGGAAAATTCCAAGGGAAGCCAAGAGCTCAAAAGCACCATCTGTCAGGTGCTTACTCAAGGTGATTTCAGATTCCCCAACCCTGTGGAGAAATGGAAGAGCCACTTAGACATGTCCCAGGGACGCAAAGGAAAGATGCTTGGGTGGATCTTGCTTTTTTATGGCTTTTACTTTATGGAGCTAACAGACCAAGGAATAGCACATTCTGTCCATGCCTCTGGTCCTGTCTGCTCCAGTTCACTCCATCCCCTCCTGTCAGACCAGAAACAGCTCTGATCATAGAAGTCAGGAATGCTAGATGGGAAAGGAATTGTGAAATCATTTTATGTATAAGTGGGTTGATATTTGTGTTTGTTGCTAATTCTCTTACTCCAAACCTAAGTGGCTACCTCAGACAGTTACTATTTCTATGATCTGGACCCAGTTTTCTTACTATTTTCCTTCAATAGTCCAATGCTCTAGTCAAACTAGAATACAGTCTACTACCTAAAAATTCTATACTTCTTCAGGACCAAAAAAGGTGGGAAGGGAAGTTGACATAGAGGAGACAGAATGGGCAAGAGCACAAAGGAAGATGATACAAATATATTCAGGTGAGGTCAGGGATGTGAACTAGAGAAGGGGGCTTGAAAAGGTGAGTATGATTTAGATTGGAGGCAAGGAAAGGTAGCACAGGTAAGGACACACAGCATTTCAGAGCAAGGAGAGAGCTCAGAGCCTGTCGAGTCCAGTGATTTTTAAACTATATTCTGCAGATTGTTGGGAGTAGTAGCGGGTAGTACCCTCTTCCAACCCCAGGGGTCACAGTGAAAAGGAGTGGGGAGTTCAGGTCAGAACAGCCCCAGTATGTGAGAATCTGAACTCCATATTGTTTGTCAATTAAAGTGACATATTTTTCTTAATCTGCTCTACTTACAAGATTTCACATGAAGAAATTGTTTTGCACCAAAGGCAAACATGCAAAGATGATAGAATCAAAGTAATTGAGCTGGAAAGGACCTTTGTAATGACTGGAGACATTTTAGTAAAATAGGAAAATTTCACCTGTATCTCAATTCTTCTCACCCAATAACTCTTCTTTGAAGCCTCCCTTTCACAAATTTTCTCCTTTCTTCCATGTCTGATTAGTGTTCAAATATAGTGTTAAAAGAGATTGAAAAGGTATATGTGAAAGCAAAGTTGATAAGGTAGGGAAATGAAAGAAGAAAAAGAAGTTTCCAGATGAAATTAAAAAAAGATAAAACAGGCTACTTTCCACAACTGGAAGAATAATCCAGAGACACTTTTCAGAATATAGATGAAGTGGGAAAGGTCCTGAGTTATTGGTATAATAGGATGGATGGAGGAATAAAGTATCTGATCAAAGAATTTGAAGAAGATAAAGTTTCTCTGCACCATTAAAAATAAATGAATAAAAGCTTAGCTTTAAAATTACCTTTTAAGTCAGTTCAGGCAAATAAGCTAATATAGGGATCTATGTAGACACAGACTTAAGAGAGGTTGTTTGCAAGTAGAATAGATATAAGGAAAATAGGGAGAAGGAGGGACTCACTCAACTTTTACTGTCTCATTAAAAAAATGTTTTTTAATACTATGATATTTTCAGTGGATAGAGGAAAGAAGATGGGACTAAATGCCAAGTTCAAGTAAAATAACATGACATTTTCCCTTCACCCTGACACACACAAAATTCATGGTATAGCGGTTGACTTCTCCAGTGATCCAAGAGAGAGTGAAACAACACTGTCTTTTAATGCTTCTCTTCTTGCTATCTGTATTCTGAATGAGGATGTGCACAAGGCAGTTTTTCCAAAATGGGGAAGCATCATACATACCAAACCTTAGCTAATACCATCTCAAGAAGTTCCCATTTTCATATTTAATTCTATGTTCCTTTTAAAGAAGGAACATCTGGGGGAAAATTCTTACTCACCAGACACATCACCCTTTCTAAGCAATATTTCCAAATAACTTCTAGACAGAAGACAAGCATCATTAAAAAGTACTGGAATTGTAATATTCACAAACAGCAATCCATATTCATCAAGTAGAAAGTTGTCTCTAGTCACCAGGATTGAACACATGCATGTATATACACAAAATTACCCCAGTTACTTAAAATGAAGCCTGAGCATTATTTTACTTACCAAGTTTTAGTTACAATTAGTAGCCACCGATAATGTTCTACTGGTTATCAAGAGCAGTGTCTCAGAGAAAGGAGTCCAAAATATAGAGAAGAGAGATGGGGTATGGTGGCTAGCCTCCAAAATAGTCCCCAATGGTCCCTGCCTTTTTGTATTTACATCCTTGTGTAGTCACCTCCCACACTTTATCAGAATTTGTCTATGTGACCAATAGGATACGTCAGAAATGATAGTATGTAATTTCTGAAGCTAGGTCATAAAATACATTATTGTTTCACTGTCTCTTGTGTCGCTTACCCTGGGAGAAGCCAACTGCCATGTCATGAGGACACTCAAGCAGCTTCTGGGCAGAAACTTATGTGGTAAGGAACTGAGCCTCCAGCCAACAGCCATACTCTTCAGCTCCAGTCAAGTCAGCATCTTAATTGTAATGTCATGAGGGATCACGAGTCAGAACCATCTAGCTAAGCCACTACTGAATTCGTGACTCAAGTCACGAATCAGCAAGTCAGCATCTTAATTGTAATGTCATGAGGGATCACGAGTCAGAACCATCTAGCTAAGCCACTACTGAATTCGTGACTCATAACAATTGTGAAGTAATAAATGTTTGTTGTTTTAAGCCACTAAGTTTGGGGGTAATTTGTTATATAGCAATAAATACAATAAATTTGTTATATATCAATAAATAAAGCCCGTAAGTAAAGTTTTAAATTTAACATTTCAAAAAGAAAAAAATGATTGGGGAAGCTCTCTATGAAGCCAGCATAACACTTATATAAAACCTGACAAAAATGACACATAATAAAGAAAAGTATAGATGTCTCACTTAAGAATATACAGGCAGGGCTTCCCTGGTGGCACAGGGGTTAAGAGTCCGCCTGCCGATGCAGAGGACACGGGTTCATGTCCCGGTCCGGGAAGATCCCACATGCCGCGGAGCGGCTGGGCCCGTGAGCCATGGCCGCTGAGCCTGCGTGTCCGGAGCCTGTGCTCCGCAACGGGAGAGGCCACAGCAGTGAGAGGCCCGCGTACCGCCAAAAAAAAAAAAAAAAAAAAGAATATACAGGCAAATATCCTAAATATTACATAAGAAAACAGAATATAATAATATATCTTTAAAATACATCATAATCGGCTTCCCTGGTGGCGCAGTTGTTGAGATTCTGCCTGCTGGGACACGGGTTCGTGCCCCAGTGTGCGAAGATCCCGCATGCCGCGGAGCGGCTGGGCCCGTGAGCCATGGCCGCTGAGCCTGCACGTCCAGAGCCTGTGCTCCGCAATGGGAGAGGCCACAACAGTGAGAGGCCCGCGTACCGCAAAAAAGCAAACAAACAAACATCATAATCAACTAGTTTGTTCCAAGAATTCAAGGATGATTTCATTCATTCATCTATTCATTTAATATATTTTGGAAAATCAATTAATAGAATTTATTATATTAGTATATTGAATGAAAAAACTATATAATTATCTGGGTAGATGTCAAAGGACACTCAACGAAATTCAACATCTATTTCTGATAAAATACACACACATATACATAAATATACACATTTTTAATAAAAGATATGGACAGCAGTTTCCTTATTCTGACAAGATTTTTTTTTTAACATCTTTATTATGGCATAATTGCTTTACAATGGTGTGTTAGTTTCTGCTTTATAACAAAGTGAATCAGCTATACATATACATATATCCCCATATCTCCTCCCTCTTGCATCTGCTTGCCACCCTCCCTATCCCACCCTTCTAGGTGGTCACAAAGCACAGAGCTGATCTCCCTGTGCTATGCGGCTGCTTCCCACTAGCTATCTATTTTACATTTGGTAGTATATATAAGTCCATGCCACTCTCTCACTTTGTCCCAGCTTACCCTTCCCCCTCACCGTGTCCTCAAGTCCATTCTCTGTGTCTGCATCTTTATTCCTGTCCTGCCCCTAGGTTCTTCAGAACCTATTTTTTTTTATATTGCATATATATGTGTTAGCATACAGTATTTGTTTTTCTCTTCCTGACTTACTTCACTCTGTATGACAGACTCTAGGTCCATCCACCTCACTACAAATAACTCAATTTTGCTTCTTTTTATGGCCGAGTAATATTCCATTGTATATATGTGCCACATCTTCTTTAACCGTTCACCTGTCGATGGGCACTTAGGTTGCTTCCATGTCCTGGCTATTGTAAATAGAACTGCAATGAACACTGTGGTACATGTCTCTTTTTGAATTATGGTTTTCTCAGGGTATATGCCCAGTAGTGGGATTGCCGGGTCGTATGGTAGTTCTATTTTTAGTTTTTTAAGGAACCTCCATACTGTTCTCCATAGTGGCTGTACCAATTTACATTCCCACCAACAGTGCAAGAGGATTCCCTTTTCTCCACACCCTCTCCAGCATTTATTGTTTGTAGATTTATGATGGCCATTCTGATCAGTGTGAGGTGATACCTCATTGTAGTTTTGATTTGCATTTCTCTAATGATTAGAGATGTTGAGCATCCTTTCATGTGTTTGTTGGCAATCTGTATATCATCTTTGGAGAAATGTCTATTTAGGTCTTTTGCCCATTTTTGAATTGGGTTGCTTGGTTTTTTTTAATAATGAGCTGCATGAGCTGCTTGTAAAATTTGGAGATTAATCCTTTGTCAGTTGCTTCATGTGCAGATACTTTCTCCCATTCTGAGGGTTGTATTTTCATCTTGTTTATGGTTTCCTTTGCTGATTTTAAGTTTCATTAGGTCCCATTTGTTTATATTTGTTTTTATTTCCATTTCACTAGGAGGTGGGTCAAAAAGGATCTTGCTGTGATTTATGTCATAGAGTGTTCTGCCTATGTTTTCCTCTAAGAGTTTGATAGTTTCTGGCCCTACATTTAGGTCTTTAATCCATTTTGAGTTTATTTTTGTGTATGGTGTTAGGGAGTGTTCTAGTTTCATTCTTTTACATGTAGCTGTCCAGTTTTCCCAGCACTACTTATTGAAGAGGCTGTCTTTTCTCCATTGTATACTCTTGTCTCCTTTATCAAAAATAAGGTAACCATATGTGTGTGGGCTTACCTCTGTGCTTTCTATACTGTTCCATTGATCTGTATTTCTGTTTTTGTTCCAGTTCCATACTGTCGTGATTACTGTAGCTTTGTAGTATAGTCTGAAGTAAGGGAACCTGATTCCTCCAGCTCTGCTTTTCTTTCTCAAGATTGCTTTTGCTATTCAGGGTCTTTTGTGTTTGCATACAAATTGTGAAATTTTTTGTTCTAGTTCTGTGAAAAATGCCTTTGGTAGTTTGACAGCGATTGCATTGAATCTGTAGATTGCTTTGGGTAGTAGAGTCATTTCCACAATGTTGATTCTTCCAATCCAAGAACATGGTATATCTCTCCATCTGTTTGTATCATCTTTAATCTCTTTCATCAGTGTCTTTTAGTTTTGTGCATACAGGTCTTTTGTCTCCTTAGGTAGGTTTATTCCTAGGGATTTTATTCTTTTTGTTGCAATGGTAAATGGGAGGGTTTTCTTAATTTCTCTTTCAGATTTTTCATCATTAGTGTATAGGCATGCCAGAGATTTCTGTGCATTAATTTTGTATCCTGCTACTTTACCAAATTCATTGATTAGCTCTAGTCGTTTTCTGGTGGCATCTTTAGGATTCTCTATGTATAGTATCATCTCATCTGCAAACAGTGACAACTTTACTTCTTCTCTTCTGATTTGGATTCCTTTTATTTCTTTTTCTTCTCTGACTGCTGTGGCTAACACTTCCAAAACTATGTTGAATAACAGTGGTGAGAATGGACAACCTTGTCTTGTTCCTGATCTCTGAGGAAATAGTTTCAGTTTTTCACCATTGAGAATGATGTTGGCTGTGGGTTTGTCATATATGGCCTTTATTATGTTGAGGTAAATCCCTCTGTGCCTACTTTCTGGAGGGTTTTTCTCATAAATCAGTGTTGAATTTTGTCAGAAGATTTTTCTGCATCAATTGAGATTATCATACGGTTTTTATCCTTCAGTTTCTCAATATGTTGTATCATATTGATTGATTTGCATATATTGAAGAATCCTTACATTTCTGGGATAAACCACTTGATCATGGTGTATGATCCTTTTAATGTGCTGTTGGATTCTGTTTTCTAGTATTTTGATGAGGAGTTTTGCATCTATTTTCATCAGTGATATTGGCCTGTAGTTTTCATTTTTTGTAACATCATTGTCTGGTTTTGGCATCAGGGTGATGGTGGCCTCGTAGAATGAGTTTAGGAGTGTTCCTCCCTCTGCTATATTCTGGAAGAGTTTCAGATGGATAGATGTTAGCTCTTCTCTGAATGTTTGACAGAATTCACCTGTGGAACCGTCTGGTCCTGGGCTTTTGTTTGTTGGAAGATTTTTAATCACAGTCTCAATTTCAGTGCTTGTGATTGGTCTGTTTATATTTTCTATTTCTTCCTGGTTCAGTCTTGGAAGGTTGTGCTTTTTTTTTTTTTTTGCGGTACGCGGGCCTCTCACTGCCGTGGCCTCTCCCGCCGCGGAGCACAGGCTCCGGACGCGCAGGCCCAGCGGCCATGGCTCACGGGCCCAGCCGCTCCGCGGCATGTGGGATCCTCCCGGACCGGGGCGCGAACCCGCGTCCCCTGCACCGGCAGGCCGACTCCCAACCACCGCGCCACCAGGGAAGCCCGAAGGTTGTGCTTTTTTAAGAATTTGTCCACTTCTTCCAGTTTGTCGATTTTTTTGGCATATAGTTGCTTGTAGTAATCTCTCATGATCCTTTGTATTTGTGCAGTGTCAGTTGATACCTCTCCTTTTTCATTTCTAACTTCATTTTTTTAAGTTTGTTTTATTTATTTTTTTTTGCGGTACACAGTCCTCTCACTGTTGTGGCCTCTCCCGCTGTGGAGCACAGGCTCTGGACATGCAGGCTCAGTGGCCATGGCTCACTGGCCCAGCTGCTCCGCGGCATGTGGGATCCTCCCTGACCGGGGCACGAACCCGTGTCCCCGGCATCAGCAGGCAGACTCTCAACAACTGCGCCACCAGGGAAGCCCTCTAACTTTATTGATTTGAGTCTTCTCCCTTTTTTTCTTGATGAGTCTGGCTAATGGTTTATCAATTTTGTTTATCTTCTCAAAGAACCAGCTTTTAGCTTTATTGATCTTTGCTATTGTTTCCTCCATTTCTTTTTCATTTATTTCTGATCTGATCTTTATGATTTCTCTCCTTCTGCTAACTCTGGGCTTATTTTTGTTGTCTTCTTTATCTAATTGCTTTAGGTGTAAGGTTAAGTTGTTTATTTGAGATGTTTCTTGTTTCTTGAGGTAGGATTGCATTGCTATAACCTTCCCCTTAGAACTGCTTTTGCTGCATCCCGTAGGTTTTGGGTCGTCGTGTTTTCTTTGTCATTTGTTTCTAGGTATTTTTTTGATTTCCTCTTTGATTTCTTCAGTGACCTCTTGGTTATTAAGTAGTGTACTGTTTAACCTCCATGTGTTTGTATTTTTTACAGATATTTTTCCTGTAATTTATATCTAGTCTCATAGGATTGTGGTCAGAAAAGACACTTGATATGATTTCAATTTTCTTAACTTTACCATGGCTTGACTTGTGACCCAAGCTATGATCTATTCTGGAGAATGTTCCACGAGCACTTGAGAAGAAAGTGTATTCTGTTGTTTTGGGATGGAATGTCCTATACATATCAATTAAGTCCATTTTGTTTAATGTATCATTTAAAGCTTGTGCTTCCTTATTTATTTTCAGTTTGCATGATCTGTCCATTGGTGAAAGTGGGGTGTTAAAGTCCCCTACTATGATTGTGTTACTGTTGATTTCCCCTTTTATCGCTGTTAGCATTTGCCTTGTGTATTGAGGAGCTCCTATGTTGGGTGCATAAATAGTTACAATTGTTGGGTACATAAATATTTACAATTGTTATATCTTCTTCTTGGATTGATCCCTTGATCATCATGTAGTGTCCTTCTTTGTCTCTTGTATTAGTCTTTATTTTAAAGACTATTTAAATATCTATTTTGTCTGATATGAGAATTGCTACTTCAGCTTTCTTTTGATTTCCATTTGCATGGAATATCTTTTTCCATCCCCTCACTTTCAGTCTCTATGTGTCCCTAGGTCTGAAATGGGTCTCTTGTAGACAGCATATATACAGGTCTTGTTTTTGTATCCATTCAGTCAGTCTATGTCTTTTGGTGGGAGCATTTAATCCCTTTACATTTAAGGTAATTATTGATATGTATGTTCCTATTACCATTTTCTTAATTGTTGGTTTTGAGTTTGTTATTGTATGCCTTTTCCTTCTCCTGTGTTTCCTGCATAGAGAAGTTCCTTTAGCGTTTGTTGTAAAGCTGGTTTGATGGTGCTGAATTCTCTTAGCTTTTTCTTGTCTATAAAGGTTTTAATTTCTCCATCAAATCTTAGTGAGATCCTTGCTGGGTAGAGTAATCTTGGTGGTAGATTTTTCCCTTTCATTACTTTAAATATGTCTTGCCACTCCCTTCTGGCTTGCAGAGTTTCTGCTGAAAGATCAGCTGTTAACCTTATGGGGATCCCCTTGTATGTTATTTGTTGTTTTTCCCTTGCTGCTTTTAATATGTTTTCTTTGTATTTAATTTTTGATAGTTTGATTAATATGTGTCTTGGCATGTTTCTCCTTGGATTTATCCTTTATGGAACTCTGCGATTCTTGGACTTGATTGATTATTTCCTTTCCCATATTAGGGAAGTTTTCAACTATAATCTCTTCAAATATTTTCTCAGTCCCTTTTGTTTTCTCTTCTTCTTCTGGGACCCGTATAATTCGAATGTTGGGGTGTTTAATATTGTCCCAGAAGTCTCTAAGACTGTCCTCAATTCTTTTCATTCTTTTTTCTTTATTCTGCTCTGCAGTAATTATTTCCACTATTTTATCTTCCAGGTCATTTATCCGTTCTTCTGCCTCAGTTATTCTCCTATTGATTCCTTCTAGAGAATTTTTAATTTCATTTATTGTGTTGTTCATCATTGTTTTTTTGATCTTTAGTTCTTCTAGATCCTTGTTAAATGTTTCTTGAATTTTCTCCATTCTATTTCCAAGATTTTGGATCATCTTTACTATCATTACTCTGAATTGTTTTTCAGGTAGACTGCCTATTTCCTCTTCATTTATTTGGTCTGGTGGGCATTGTTTACCTTGCTCCTTCATCTGTTGTGTGTTTCTCTGTCTTCTCATTTTGCTTAACTTACTGTGTTTGGGGTCTCCTTTTTGCAGGATGCAGGTTTGTAGTTACCGTTGTTTTTGGTGTCTGTCCCCAGTGGCTAAGGTTGGTTCAGTGGGTTGTGTAGGCTTCCTGGTGGAGGAGACTGGTGCCCGTGTTCTGGTGGATGAGGCTGGATCTTGTCTTTCTGGTGGGCAGGACCACGTCTGGTGGTATGTTTTGGGGTGTCTGTGACCTTGTTATGATTTTAGGCAGCCTCTCTGCTAATGGGTGGGGTTGTGTTCCTGTGTTGCTAGTTGCTTGGCATAGGGTGTCCAGCACTGTAGCTTGCTGGTTGTTGAGTGGAGCTGGGTCTCAGCGTTGAAATGGAGATCTCTGGGAGAGCTTTTGCCATTTGATATTACGTGGAGCTGGGAGGTCTCTTGTGGACAAGTGTCCTGAACTTGGCTCTCCCACCTCAGAGCCATAGCCCTGATGCCTGGCCAGAGCAACAAGACCCTGTCAGCCACACAGCTCAGAAGAAAACGGAGAAAAAAAAAAGAAAGAAGAAATAAAATAAAAAGAAATAAAGTTATTAAAATAAAAAATTATTAAAAATAAAATAATTAAATAATTTAAAAAAGAAAGAAAGAAGAGAGCAACCAAACCAAAGAATAAATCCACAATGATGACAAGCGCTAAAAACTATATTAAAAAAAAAAAAAGGAAACAGACAGAACCCTAGGACAAATGGTAAAAGCAAACTATACAGACAAAATCACACAAAGAAGCATACACATACATACTCACCAAAAGAGAAAAAGGAAAAATATATATCTATATATAAAAAAATGGAAGACAGCAACCAAATCAATAAACAAATCTACCAATGATAATAAACTGTAAATACTAAACTAAGGTAAACATGAAACCAGAAACCAGTCAGTTGCATACAGCAAACCCCAAGTCTACAGCTGCTCCCAAAGCCCACTGCCTCAATTTTGGATGATTCGTTGTTTATTCAGGTATTCCACAGATTCAGGGTACATCAAGTTGATTGTGGAGATTTAATCCACTGCTCCCGAGGCTGCTGGGAGAGATTTCCCCTTCTCTTCTTTGTTCACACAGCTCCTGGGGTTCAGCTTTGGATTTGGACCCGTCTCTGAGTGTAGGTCGCCTGAGGGCGTCTGTTCTTCCTTCAGACAGGACGGGGTTAAAGGATCCGCTGATTCGGGGGCTCTGGCTCACTCAGGCCGTTGGGGAGGGAGGGAGGGGTACAGATGTGGGGCGAGCCTGCAGCGGCAGAGGCCAGCATGACGTTGCACCAGCCTGAGGCACGCCGTGCGTTCTCCCGGGGAAGTTGTCCCTGGATCACGGGCCCCTGGCAATGGCGGGCTGCACAGCCTCCCGGGATGGGAGGTGTGGATAGTGACCTGTGTTTGCACACAGGCTTCTTGGTGGCTGCAGCAGCAGCCATGGCATCTCATGCCCGTCTCTGGGGTCCGCGCTGATAGCCGCAGCTCGCGCCCGTCTCTGGAGCTCCTTTAAGCGGTGCTCTGAATCCTCTCTCCTCGTGCACCCCAAAACAATGGTCCCTTGCCTCTTAGGCAGTTCCAGACCTTTTCCCGGACTCCCTCCCGGCTAGCCGTGGCACACTAGCTCCCTTCAGGCTGTGTTCACGCAACCAACCTCAGTCCTCTCCCTGGGATCCAACCTCCGAAGCCCGAGCCTCAGCTCCCAGCCCCCACCCGTCCCGGCGGGTGAGCAGACGAGCTTCTTGGGCTGGTGAGTGCTGATCGACACCAATATTCTGTGCGAGAATCTCTCCGCTTTGCCCTCCGCACCCCTGTGGCTGTGCTCTCCTCCGTGGCTCCGAAGCTCTCTCGCTCCGCCACCCCCATCTCTGCCCGTGAAGGGGCTTCCTAGTGTGTGGAAACCTTTCCTCCTTCACAGCTCCCTCCCAGAGGTGCAGGTCCTGTCCCTATTCTTTTTTATTTTTCCTTTTACCCTACCCAGGTACGTGGGGAGTTTCTTGCCTTTTGGGAAGTCTGAGGTCTTCTGCCAGTGTTCAGTAGGAGTTGTTCCACATGTAGATATATTTCTAATGTATTTGTGGGGAGGAAGGTGATCTCCATGTCTTACTCCTCCGCCATATTGAAGGTCTCCTGGTCATTATCTGCAATATGATTATGCCTCAAAAACAATTATAACTAATAAGAGAGAGTTTAGGAAGATGTTCAGATAACAGAAAATATTTAAATATCAAACAATTATTAATATATCAGAAATAGTTTACATATTACTATAAATATTTTACAAAGTTCCAACAATAGTTTTATGCTATTGTAAATGGGATCTTTTTTAGAGTGTTTTTTTTTTTTCAGAAATAATTTGCAACTGTGCTTCTTTTTTGTTTATTTATTTATCTATGTATTTATTTGGTTTTTGGCCACATTGGGTCTTCTTTGTGGTGTCTGGGCTTCTCATTGTGGTGGCTTCTCTTGTGGCAGAGCACGGGCTTTAGGTACCTGGGCTTCAGTAGTCGTGACGGGCAGGTTCAGTAGTTGTGGCTCATGGGCTCTAGAATGCAGGCTCAGTAGTTGTGGTGCGCGGGCTTAGTTGCTCCTCAGCCTGTGGGATCTTCGGGACCAGGGATCGAACCCATGTCACTTGCATTGGCAGGTGGATTCTTAACCACTGTGCCACTAGGGAAGTCCCTAGAGTTATATTTTCTTAAGACTTCCATGAAACAAAAAACTTTATTGAATTACATGAAGGATTTAAATAAATGAATTTCTGTATTACATTTCTGCTTAGGACTATTCATATAAATTTCAATTCTTTCCAAATTAATTTATAAATTTAACACAATTCTAATAAAGTCTAATAGCAATTTTTTTTTTTTTTTTGGTGTAGGGAATCTACATTGAGTCTAACTTTCATTTAGAGGTATAAATGCACAAGAAGATTAATAAGTGGAAATCTGCCCTCCTAGAAATCAAAACATACCTTAAAGCCACAGCAATTAAAACACTCTGGATTTGAATTAAGTATGGAAAAAGAGATCAATGAAATAGAATATAGGGTCTAAATTAAAATCCACACGTGTATAATTTGTTTTTAAGTATAAAACATAGAGATGAATTATAAAATAACTGTAATATTTTAATATTTCACATTTCAATATGTAGCATTGCAATGATTGGCTGTCTACTGTCTAAAGAAATAAGTTAACTCCATTTTGGAGAAATTTATTTTTGTATATGATTAAAGACAATATTTGTTACTTCTTTTCTTTTTACATAGTTTTATACTCTTGAGGTGGAAAAGGCTTTTCCAAGTATGTCACAAAGCCAGAAACATTAAAGCAGAAGATTAACTTTGTGACTTTTGCTTTTATAGAAGTATGTAAAACTGTAACTCAAATCTTTCAATATGAGAAAACAATGAAAAGTATTATAAAATATTTTCAATGTATATCACAAAGGTTTAATATATTTGTAAAATATACAGAGCTTTTATCTATCAGTTAAAAAATATAAACAAAAGAAAAATGGACAAAAATTAAACAGTCAGTTAGATAAAATACAGATAATCACTATTATCCAAAAAGATACTGCTTAAATTCAATAATAAACAAAGAAATGCAAATTTTTTAAAGCAAGATTTATTTAAACCTCTCAGAGTGGCTGGAGTGGTAATATTCAGTGATCTAAAGGTGTGGCAAAATAGGTACTCTCACACTAGTTGCTAGGAGTATAAACTGTTGCAACATTTCTGGAAGATAATCTATGAACAATTTGAAAATTTTCCTGTACGTGCCTTTTGAGCTAATATTTCTAATTCTAGCAGTTTATCCTAAAGAAATTATAGGACAGATGTATAAAGATATACTGTATAAAGATACTTTTTGTAGTATTTGTCATAACAATAAGTGAATGGCAATAACCTAGTGTCTATCAATGGAGAGTTAAGTAAATGCGTCATGGTCCATCCACATAATAAAACACTCTGTAGATTTTTTAAAAGATGAGGTAGATCCCGTTGACATGGAAAAATGTCCCAACACCTTAAAATGAAATAAAAATGAAAGTTACAGAGCAATATATGTAGTATGATTCTATTTATATTTTTAAAAACATGAGGATATATGTTAGCATAAAAACATGGAAGAATACATGTCAAACTGTTCATTTACCTGTTAGAGATTCAGGAATAGAAAATAACCTTCTCTTTCTATTGTATTGCTTTAATCTTTATGATTAAAACATATTAGATTTTTCGAAAAGATAAATGTCAGAAAAATAACAAGGTATTTGTGACAATAACTCCTTGATTTTATACATAAAATGCTGGGCATTTGCTGGATTTGCTAATTATTTATTATCTAATTATTACATCTACTAGAACCAAGTGAAGACTGTCTCATTATTAGTGAAAATGGAAGAGATCAGCCCAGTTATTGGAATTTCTCATGTAATCTATATGATCAACCACCACAGAATCCCCTTCCAGCTGTATCACGTCCTGTTCTCCAAGAGTCTACATGCAATGAAACCACTAACCATGACCTTAAATAGTCAGCCTTATCTAAAGCTAGGTGAGACGAAGATATGAAAGTCTGGCCTTGCACCTGTTGGAACTGGGATGTGTGTCCGTGATCATCTATGGGGGAGTCACTCTGAAATAAGATGCCATCTGTGGAGGGAGAAAGGCACAGGCAACCTAGCTCTCCATCAATGGACCTCACCACTTTGGGTGTGATAGGCTCAGTGGCAGGAATGCAAAAATCTACAAGGCCAGCTGGCCAGAATTCAACATTGGGGCCAGTAATCCATGTTTTAGTTTGAGGTCCTACAGCCAAAAGTCACCCAGTTATAGCCACAAAACCAACTGCCCAGCAGGGAGGATGTCCTACCTTTCCTCTGTCTTATTTCAAGCGTTCATTTGGAGTCACAGCTGTGCCCACCGGGGGAAAAAGGTATGAGTTCTCAGTTCAGAGACAGGTCCTGAGAGGCCCACTGCAGGTGGCGGCATGAAGTGGGGTCTGGAGAAGAGGTTTCATAGAGAAGTCTCATTGGCTCAGTTCCTCCTACCAGTTCCTAGTGCACTTGTGAGAGGGGATGCAGCTGGGCTCAGGCTGAAAATGTAATGTGGCCATAGCCCATCCCTAGTTGTAGAAAGAGAACTGAAGAAGAACACACCACAGCTGCCTAACTCAGCCTTCTCTACATCCATGGAAATTTGATTTCCTGGAGTAGGAAGGTGCACTCAAGTAGCAGCTAGTCTTCTTTTCCCAACCTTGAAACTCGTGGCTTCTCTCAGACCTTCTGCCTCTGAGTTGAGCAACAGGTGTCCAAGTGATGAGGATCACATTCCTACTGACTTCTCCCAAAGCGTGGGCTGCTGTTACCAAACCTTGCTCCTTATGTCTTGTTCTGGCAAACGGCATGGAAGTAGAAGCCCATTGACTCGGTAGTGGATTCTAGCTGTCTCAAAGCTCCAACTTTTGAAATATCCGTAGCTTCAGAGGGCAGTGGTTTATTTCATGCTCAGGTAAAGTCTCACATTAGTTGGGAAGTCATCCTCTGTCTTGTAGCTTTGCTGAATGTTCCACCTGATCTCCAAGTTCTCCTTTGTAGAGCACATGAAGGATTGAGAAGGAACACTGACCTGAACTCACTAACCTGGATGAGGCTCATACTCCACTTCTACTCACAGTTCAAGCCAGATGGTCACGTGATTCCAACCTAACTTCAAAGGAATCTGGGGAGTGTTAGAGGAACACATGGAATAATCACTGTGCACCAACTGTCTCTGGCACATTCATCACATTGGAAATGTTTTGTGAAATCTCAAAATGGAAGAGCAGAGCAGTAGAAAGAGCCCTTGAGGGCCAGTCCAGGTACAGTGTTCCAGAGCCATTTCTGCCACTGGTTAGCTGGGCGAACCCTCTGCTCCTCCATACTTCAGTGTCCTCATCTGTCGAGGATGAAGCGGGGGTGCATGACCAGCATTATTCCCACATCAAAAAGACCATTCTATGAGGCTTCTGAAGACAGTACATGGATGACCTCTCAGCTCTTCACCAAGGATTCCACACTTAGAAAGCCCTAATGGAGAAAGCTGTGGTGGTTTCTGCCTTTCTGCTAGTGCCTGCCCCTCCTGCTGTCATTTACAAGTCTATCAATTCTCAGGATCCCGACTTTCACTGAATTCAAGCTCTTAGAGGCTCAGTGAAAAACCACAGAGGATCTTAATTCTACTAAGATGGGCAACAAATCTCTATTCATATCATTAAAACATACGCAGGGATGGGGGATCCTCCTAATTTCCTAATCCAAACACCATCCTTACTCCCCCTCTTAACAAGCAGAAACAGAGTATCTGCTATAGGGAAGACGTTACATTTTCAAATAGTATTTTGAATCCTAGGCACTACTATGGTGTTGTACTACCTGACTTTAAGGCCCCTTTCAGCTTTAACAATTACGTCTCTCTTGAGAGTTATTAGAATGCATTGGCTAAGAGCATGGCCTGTGGAGCCAGATAGCCCAAGTTCAAATTGCAGCTCTAGCACTGTCATGGCTTGGGTTCCCCAGAAAGCAGACTCTGAGTCAAGGGTTTTAGAATATTGGAGAGTTATTAGGGAATGTTCCTGGGATCAACTACTATGGAAGGAAAAGGAAATAAGTAGGATTGGGCTAAGGGAGAAATTAAGCTGCAATGTAATCTCAGTGAAGGCCTGCGTCAACCCTTCAGGATTCTGAAGCTGAGATGGACCTTCAGAATTATCCTGAGAGGGACCGAGGGGCCTGGGAAGTGAGGATAACCCTCGACTTGATGGCTCTCTTCAGCCAAGGTCATTCCCAAAGAGGGCTGAGAGTTAAGGGCTGTCTGTAGCCACACTCTCAGCAGTTGGAGGTATATGTCCTTCATCCCTGAAGAGGGATCTGAGCCACACATCTCAACATCCCTAGAAGCACTCATTAGTTACATGACCTTGAGCAAGTTACTCACCCTCTTTATCTATATTTTACAAATGAGAAAAATGAGGTACTATCAGAGTATCTACTTCATAGAGTGTGATAGTTAAATCAGTTAGCACATGTAAGACATTTATTAAGTACTTGCTGCATGCCTGGTACTGTTCTCAGTGTTAGTTATCACATGCCTCTCAAAAAACTGCACAAGAAGAGGAATGTTCACATTTGGGGATTAATTGGGACTGTGGAGTCTTATGGAAGACCAGAAAAGGGGGGATGCCCCCTCAAGAACCTATCTGTGGCCCAGCCTATTGTTAGAGGCCCAGGCTCTCAGCCAAAATGCTTAGCATGAAGGACTTCAAAGCAGTTCACATTCATTCCTAAGGTTAAAACCATGAAAGCTCGAGGAAGTAATTTTACCTAAAATGTCCTTTTTAATGCTTCTGCATGTGATCAACTCTGATCTCTCTCCGATATCATAGAGAAAATGTTCTCTCTCTTTTAAGGAATGGTTTTCAGAGCCCTGTCTTTTGAATTTAACCCCCAGATTCTCTGGATTCTTCAAGGTACAGGAAGAGTGTGTCAGATCCCCTGCAGGGACCCCCAGCCCCATCCCTGCAGGGCTGGGAGAGACACTGCTCAGGAGGGGATTTGTTCCAGGTGTGGACCTAGTTGGCAGAGGCTTCGCTGGCATCTGCACTTGGCGTGGGCCGTTTGCTTAGGAACAGAATTATCATTAATGAAAAAACATCTGAGGCCAGAGAACATGGGGCCTGCAGGAAACAAAAGGCAAAAGCTATGTTGGCATTGAGTGTTCTGCCTTCCTTGTTGAAGTGAGACTGATGACTCGAAAGGTAATGGGATCTTTCCTTCTAAGGCTGGGAGGATATCCCCTGTATCTTCTATGAACTATCCCTATAGCTCTGTGAACTAGCCTCTACTTCTCCTCTTTAAAATGTGCATGGCAATGCCTATCTCTAATTGACTTGCTATAAAGCAACTAGGGTTCCTGTCCTGGACTCGCCTTCTTGCTGCCTGGATCTGAGACTATGTTGTTACTCTGAAAAGTCACCCAGCTTTTCTCGTCCACGGTCTATTTTGCCATCACAGCAGGTCAGACAGAAATTTGTTGGACATGGAAACCTCCAATTATTTTCCTTCCTTCTAACCAATAAACCTTTTTTTTTCCCCTGCCCAGACCCAACCACTATTTTCGCCTCCCCTCCTCCAAACCATTCTGCCCCTACCCCCTCCTTGATTATGTGCCAATGTTGGTTTCAACTTCCTGCACATTTCAGTAGAAGTAGAACAGTTGTTTTCAATAACATTCCACAGCATAGGCAAGCGTTTCTGAAAGCGGCTTCCTAGTTTTCAATTGACTGTTGCAATAGCAGCCTCAGAGAAGAAAACTCTTTCCAGGAAGAATGCAAACCTCACTTACTCAGAAAGCAATTTGAGGCTTCTTTTTCCATTGCACAAAAAAAAAAAATTATTGGGGGCTCTCCTGTGCTCATAAGGAGGGGTTTCTCAGCAAAGCACTCCATCTAGAAGGAAGTCCATCAGAGGTCAGGATGGAGGGGACATAAGATAGATTTCTGGCCTCCAGAGCTGGGAGGAAACCCAAGAAAAGCAGGAGTGAAGGCCCAGGTCTTTCATTACTGGACTGTGTGAAATGCAGGCCAAAGTGGGGCCCTCACAGTTTGCAAGACCAAGCTGCTCCTTCATCTGTAATATGAGAAGCACTTTGGAGCCGCTGGCCTAGAGTGACAGGAGAAAATGAGAAGAAGGCAGAGTTTTGAGGTGAAAGAGCATGATAATACAAGTCCGGAAAGTGGGATGCTAGGCCAGGCTTGGCCACAAACCATCTGTCTGTCTTGTGCTGGATACCTTCCTTGTGTTTCTGCAGATCCATTCCCCACCCTCTCCACCCTGCCGTCTGTCCTGGGAGGCTGCTCTCTATGGTCTAAATCGAGGGCAACCCGGCCCTCTGGCTTCCCACTGGGTTCAGTGGATGGCAGCCACTGGCAGGAGGTCAGAAGGGAGGAGGGTGGGATGGGGTGTTCGTTCCCCCAGCTCTCTCCCTTCTACTCGCTAAGGTTGGCCGCTTCTCACCACGACACAGGACTTTCTCCACCCCTAGGAACCACTCCTTCCTTTGTCCTTTCTGCCCGAGGGGCTGTGATGGCTCCCTGCGGTTGCAAGCCCTGGGAGTACTGAGCCATACTTATTCTTCCTGAACCCTGCCCACATCTCTTAGAGTCCGTTATTAAACACTTCTCAGTGACCTAGTTTGGGTGTGCATTCTGGGACCCTGAAGATTATACTCCCAAATTCATCTTTATGATGTTTTTAGAGGCAGGGACTCCGAATCTCCCAGGGCCCCTCAGTATAGTCTCATAGAGGAGAATGATAGATGAAAGCAGTGACTTTTTGTCCTTCAACTTGAAAACTGAGGCCCAGAGAAGTAAATCATTTATCTGGTCTACCTCTCTTAAACCATATTCTGAAGGGGACCTTAGCAGCCACTGGGGAGAGGATGGAGAGGCTGAGAAGGTGATGTGATAAGCCCCCCCCCCCACCCAATGTTTCAATAACAGCTCTATTTTATCTGCTTCACAAAATTTTAGGCAGAAACTCCAAAATATTCGAGAAAAAAGATCACTGAAGAGCACTGTGTTTTAAGCAGAAGAGCCCATATGTAGACTTTGAAATGAATGCAACCTTGCGTGCTATTTTAGCAGTAGAACCCTTAATCCAAAAAGAGTCAAAGGAAAGTGAAGCAGGAGCGTTTTGCAGTGCCAGCCCATCATACTCCCATTTTAGACTTCACTCCTCCTTAGAGCTCTTACAAAGAGATGACAAGACGATTATGATTTTTACCAAGTAATTCCATCCCACTGCTGGCTTCAGCTAATTTAATTCAAGTGGACACCTGGCCCAGGAAGAATGACTTTATAAGCTAGGCTGAGAAAATGAGTTGTTTTCTCCTGAGAATTTGAGCCAGGCACCCCCAATTGTAGTCGGATGATGTTATGCCCTGGCGCTACAGTCATGTAGCCTGGAGGCAAAGGAGAGGGTCAGGCCACATAGAGGCTTTGGTTAGTTGAAACCATGAGGAAAGTAAAACTAAGAACTTTGTAGCAGAAGCCAGTCCACTGCCAAGGGAACAGAGCAGGCCACAGAGAGCATCTCTCTTGTTTTCACCATGTGGTCTCTTGTCTCAGTTTGTAATATCTCTGTAGACCCTATCATGCTGGGTATTTTTCCTGCCATTGGGTCCTAAGATTTCTCCCTGAATTTTTACTAACAAATGCCCTTTTTTTGTGCTAGATTGAGAATTGGAGACATACATACATACATATGTACATACATACAAACATACATACATACATACATAAATGAAGGAGAAAGGACAAATCTTCCTTACAGAAGAATTCCAAATATGTGAACACATGCCCCCTCCAGCAGATGGAACTTAACTTCCCTTTCTCCAAGTGTGAGCTGGACTTAGTGACTCCCTTCTAACAAATAGAGTATGGAAAAGGAAATATAGTAGCTTCACAGTGGAGAAACCTGGCAGACGGTACTTTAACGAGCCCATCAGTGTTAATATCACCAGTGATAAGTCATGTGGATATCATGTACCCCCTGATATTTAACACTTGAAGGAAAGAGACACTTCACCTCTGTAGTGTTTTTCCCCCAAACCCATAATTCCAGTCAAATAATGAGAAAACATCAGGTAAGTCAACTTAAGGAACATTTTATAAAATAACTGACCAGTTCTCTTAGAAAACAAGGAAAGACTATAAGAAACTGTCACAGATGAAAGGAGACCCAGGAGACATGACAACCAAAAGGAAAGTGGTATCCTGATTTGGATCCTGGAAGAGAAAAGAGATCTTAGTGGAAAAGTTGGTGAAATCCAAAAAAAGTATGTAGTTTAGATAATAGTGTCATTCCAACTCGAGTGTCTTAGTTTTGACAAAAGTACCATAGTTATATAAGGTGTTAACATTAGGACAAGCTGGGTGAGACGATATGAGGATTCTCTCTACAATCTCTGTAGCTTTTTTGTAAATCTATAACTACTTCAGAAAAAAAATGAAAAAGATGACTGAGAAGCTCATTGAATCTCCAGGAGCACCAGAGAGTCAGATGTGGTGGCTACAGAGCCAGGAACTGTTGCCAGGCCCACATGGCAGAACTGGGCCAACAAAGACTCCACAGCCCCCTCTGGCCACAGACACTGCAGGTTCTTCAACCCACACCATAACACCAGGCCCTCTTCTCTCTCGCTGCTGCTACCACAGTCTGCCCAGAACGGAGTCCAGACAGCCCCTGCCTCCTCCCATTGCTGGCTACACTTGTACAACTACTGCAGGGAGGTTGGGACTTGAGTACCTGAAATTTTAGCTTCCATCCCTGGAGGAGGCTCTACTTCTTAAAATGGGAGATTTCCCAGACATAAGAAGGATGTTCCAATGCTCGGTGGCCAGAAAGAAGGACATATATCCATTGCAGTGATTGAGGTCAGCTAATTGGAGTGGTCAGACAGGGCCCCTTGGAAGAAATAGAATATAGATAAGGCATTATTATAGTGAAACCGAATTTGGAATAAAACTCAATAGCATTTGGCACTCAGCCCTGTGGCCATGGTGTGGTTCTGACAAATAGAAAGGCATCATTCTCATGAAAACACTATATTGAACAAGCAGTACATAGAGTGTCAGCAGAAAACAACTTCATGTTTGTCTTCCACAGTCCCCCCACTGTCAGCTCTGAGGGGCCATGTCTGCTGAGTTTTACGCCCAGGGTAGGAGAAGTCTTCAAGAATTTTCTGGCCACTCTTGAGTAATACACACAACTGTAGGGTCACTTCAAGTCATAAATCACAATTTCAGAATAGCATTAAAATGTCTAGCCTTATGGAATAGTCAAAATTTCAAATCTGCTTTTAAGTTGTGGCTTCTCCCCCTCCTACAGTTTGGGTCTGAAGTCAAGGAAGGAAAGGGTCTGTCTTCTCTCATATCTGTCCTTCCTCTGGCTTTTATGGTTTCAACCCCTCAAGAGCTGAAGTACAGTCAGGGTGAGCGGGCCAGGGGAGCAGAAAAGTTTCTACTTCCCTGGTACTGTCATAAAGTTTAGAAGTTGTGATCTTATTTCCCCACATGTTTAAAGTTGACTTTTTTCACGGGCTGTGACATGGTTCTTCGGAGATCTTAGAGGTTTCTCATGTGCACTTTCTTGGAGGGCAAATGCAACTCTTTTCTGACTGGTCACTTCCTTTTCTCCTCATTCCCTAGAAATCCAGTTTCCCTCCACTCAGGTCTTAGGTCTCCATGCCTCTCTAGACCACTGTCTCAAACAAGATAACCACATGCTAGCTTGCTCTCTGGATCCACATCTGGTCCACAAGAAACACTCATGTGCCAATCTTCCGTGACTGACGATGGGGTTACATCCTGATAAATCCATTATAAGTTGAAAATATTGTAAGTCGAAAATGCATTTAACCTATGGAACATCATAGCTTAGCCTAGCTTACCTTAAATGTGCTCAGAACACTTACGTTAGCCTGCAGTTGGACAAAATCACCTAACACGAAGCCTATCTTATATTAAAGTGTTGAAATCATGTAATTTATTGAATACTGTGCTGAAAGCGAAAAGCAGAATGGTTGTATGGGTACAGGATGGTTATATGCGTATTGGTTGTTTACCCTTGTGATCACATGGCCAACTGGGAGCTGCAGCTCGCTGCCACTGCCCAGTATCATGAGAGAATATGTACCACATATTGCTGACCTGGGAAAAGATCAAAATTCAAAATCTGATTCATTTTGTTGTGAAGCTGAAACTAACATACCATTGTAAAGCAATTATACTCCAATAAAGATGTTAAAAAAAAAAAAATTCAAAATCAGAAGTATGGTTTCTACTGAATGAGTATGACTTTTGCACCATTATCAAGTCTAAAACTCGTAAGTCAAACTATGATAAGTCCGGGACTATCTGTACTCACTCAATGGCCTGACATCTCTGGAAATCTTGTACCTCTCCTTTTAACCAACCATGAAGGCAACTAGTAGGTCTCTCTCTCACCCTTTAGATTATTCTGTGCTCAGATGCAGGAGACATATATTAAGCTCTCTAAGTAGATCCCTTGAAGCTCCTTTCCATAAGCTTGAAAGTTCAGATACTCCTAGATCTTCCTTTGAAGGTAAAGGTTGTGTAGAACTCATGGCAAAAGAACAGCTTTCTCTCAAATTCTTCTTCACCCATTTCCAACTTCTGACTATTTTCCACCCAAAATGCCAAGGAAGAGTTTAAGAGTCATCTAGCCTGTTTTCTATCACTTCTTTTGAAAAGATTTTATTGTGGTGAAACCCCTTACTTTGAACTGTGATATTGATTGTCTTGGTGTTTCAACTGAATGTTCCATTTTAGTATCCTGTGATCTTGAATCCATCCTCAAAGCAAACAAAGGTTGCCTTCCTCCTGGTTCTCCCAGCTTGCTAGAACATCCTAAACTTCAACAATCATGTGGGGTGAGCTGGGGAAGGGGCAGCAGCAGACACAGCCCTCTAGTGTAGAACAGTATATGGTCAACTTCTCCAGCATTGTTCTGGTGGTTACTCCTGTCCCAGAGGTCTACTCAAATAACAGTTACCTTTCCAAATGTGATCTGTGCACTAAAGCAAGACAAATATTTCAGCTTCTCCCTTACAGACTCTAACATTTTAAATGCCCAAGTACATTCTATTTTTATTTCATAATAAAACAAACCTTCCTAGATAAAAATTGTTTGATGTCTATTCAATACACATTCTTCTTTTTGAGCTCATGGCCCTGAAATGAGAGGCTTATAGTGAGAGTACTAATACCAATAGAATGCAAAAATCCTCCAAAATACTGACAAAATAAACATAGAAATATATATATATATATATATGATTATATATATAAAGGATTATATACCATGACCAAGTGGGATTGGTTGGTTAAATATCTAAAAATCAATTAATGTAATACACTATATCAATAGAATAAAGGACAAAAATCACATGATCATCTCAATAGATACAGGAAAACATCTGACAAAACTCAATATCCCTTCATAATAAAAACATTCAACAAACTAGGTATAGAAGGAGGCTTCCTCAACCTGATAAAGGGCATCTACAAAAACCTTAAAGCTAGCAATATACTTAATGGCAAGAGAGTGAAACTTTCTCCCTAAGATCAAGAACAAGTCAAGGAAATCCACTCTCACCACTCATATTCAACATTGTACTGGAAGTTATAGTAAGGGTAATTAGGCAGGAAGATGAAATAAAAGGAAAATAGACTGGAAAAGTAAAATCATCTGCATTTGCAAGTGAAATGTCTTATGTAGAAAATCCTAAGGAAGCCATTGAGAAACAATTAAAATTAAAAGATTTCAACAAAGTTGCAGGTTACAAAATCAACATACAAAAATCAGTTGTATTTCTGTACATTACAAAATTAAGAAACAAAAATGAAAATTAAGAAAACAATTTCATTTACAATAGCTTCACAAAGAATAAAATACTTAGGAATAAATTGAACCAAGGAAGTACAAGACTTCTAGGTTGAAAACAACAAAACATTGTTGGAAGAAATTTTAAAAGACCTAAATAAGTGGAAAGACATCCTATGTTCATGGATCAGAAGACTTGTTAAGACGTAATAGTCCCCAAATTTATCTACAGATTCAATGAGATCTCTATCAAAATCTTTGCTGCATTCTTTGCAGAAATTGACAAGCTGATTTTGAAGTTCATATGAAAATTAACGAAGCCCAAAATAGGCAAACCAATCTTTTTCTTTTTATAAATATCTTTATTGGAGTATAATTGATTTACAGTGTTGTGTCAGTTTCTGCTGTACAACAAAGTGAATCAGCTATAGGTGTACATATATCCCCGTCTCCTCCCTCTTGAGCCTCCCTCCCACCCACCCTATCCCACCCTTCTAGGTCATCACAAAGCTTCGAGCTGATCTCCCTGTGCTATGCAACAGCTTCCCACTAGCCATCCATTTTGCATTTGGTAGTGTATATATGTGCATACTACTCTCTCACTTTGTCCCAGCTTCCCCTGCTTCATTTCCTGTGTCCTCAAGTCCGTTCTCTACGTCTGCATCTTTATTCCTGCCCTGCAACTAGATTCATCAGTACAGTTTTTGTAGATTCCATATATGTGCATTAGAATATGGTATTTGTTTTCTCTTTCTGACTTACTTCACTCTGTATGACAGACTCTAGCTCCATCCACCTCACTACAAATAACTTAATTTCTTTCCTTTTTATGGCTGAGTAATATTCCATTGTATATATGTGCCACTTTTCTTTATCCTTTCATCTGTCGATGGACATTTAGGTTGCTTCCATGTCCTGGCTATTGAAAATAGTGCTGCAATGAACATTGTGGTACATGTATTTTTTAAATTATGGTTTCTCAGGATATATGCCCAGTAGTGGGATTGCTGGGTCATATGGTAGTTCTATTTTTAGTTTTTTAAGGAACCTCCTACTGTTCTCCATAGTGGCTATATCAATTTACATTCCCACCAACAGTGCAGGAGGGTTCCCTTTTCTCCACACCCTCACCAGCATTTATTGTTTGTAGATTTTTAGGTGATGGCCATTCTGATTGGTGTGAGGTGATACCTCATTGTGGTTTTGATTTCCATTCCTCTAATGATTAGTGATGTTGAGCATCCTTTCATGTGTTTGTTGGCAATCTGTATGTCTTCTTTGGAGAAATGTCTATTTAGGTCTTCTGCCCATTTTTGGATTAGGTTGTTTGTTTTTTGATATTGAGCTGCATGAGCTGCTCGTATATTTTGGAGATTAATCTTTCGTCAGTTGCTTCATTTGCAAATATTTTCTCCCATTCTGAGGGTTGTCCTTTCATCTTGTTTATGGTTTCCTTGGCTGTGCAAAAGCTTTTAAGTTTCATTAGGTCCCATTTGTTTATTTTTGATTTTATTTCCATTACTCTAGGAGGTGGGTCAAAAAAGATCTTGCTGTCATTTATGTCATATAGTGCTGTGCCTGTGTTTTCATCTAAGACATTTATAGTGTCAGACCTTACATTTAGGTTTTTAATCCATTTTGAGTTTATTTTTGTGTATGGTGTTAGGAAGTGTTCTAATTTCATTCTTTTACATGTAGCTGTCCAGTTTTCCCAGCACCACTTATTGAAAAGGCTGCCATTGTATATTCTTGTCTCCTTTGTCAAAGAGAGGGTGACCATATGTGTGTGGGTTTATCTCTGGGCTTTTGATCCTGTTCCATTTATCTATATTTCTGTTTTTGTGCCAGTACCATACTGTCTTGATTACTGTAGCTTTGTAGTATAGTCTGAAGTAAGGGAGCCTGATTCCTCCAGCTCCATTTTTCTTTCTCAAGATTGCTTTGGCTATTCGGGGTCTTTTGTGTCCATACAAATTGTAAAATTGTTTGTTCTAGTTCTGTGAAAAATGCCATTGGTAATTTGATAGGGATTGCATTGAATCTGTAGATTGCTTTGCGTAGTAGTCATTTTCACAATGTTGATTCTTCCAGTCCAAGAACATGGTATATCTTTCAATTTGTTTGTATCATCTTTGATTTCTTTCATCAGTGTCTTATAGTTTTCTGCATACAGGTCCTTTGCCTCCTTAGGTAAGCTTATTCCTAGGTATTTTCTTCTTTTAGTTGCAATGGTAAATGAGAGTGTTTCCTTAATTTCTCTTTCTGATTTTTCATTGTTAGTGTATAGGCATGTAAGAGATTTCTGTGCATTAATTTTGTATCCTGCTACTTTACCAAATTCATTGATTAGCTCTAGTAGTTTTCTGGTGGCATCTTTAGGATTTTCTATGTATAGTATCATGTCATCTGCAAACAGTGACAGTTTTACTTCTTCTTTTCCAATTTGGATTCCTTTTATTTCTTTTTCTTCTCTGATTGCCGTGGCTAAAACATCCAAAACTATGTTGAATAATAGTCATGAGAGTGGGCACCCTTGTCTTGTTCCTGATCTTAGAGGAAATAGTTTCAGTTTTTCACCATTGAGAATGATGTTGTCCGTGGGTTTGTCATATATGGCATTTATTATGTTGAAGTAAATTCCCTCTATGCCTACTTTCTGCAGGGTTTTTATCATAAATGGGTGTTGAATTTTGTCAAAAGCTTTTTCCGCATCTATTGAGATGATCACATGCTTTTTATCCTTCAGTTTCTTAATATGGTGTATCATATTGATTGCATATATTGAAGAATCCTTGCATTCCTGGGATAAACCCCACTTGATCATGGTGTATGATCCTTTTAATGTGCTGTTGGATTCTGTTTGCTAGTATTTTGTAGAGGATTTTTGCATCTCTGCTCATCAGTGATATTGGCCTGTAATTTTCTTTTTTTGTGACATCTTTGGTTTTGGTATCAGGGTGATTGTTGCTTCATAGAATGAGTTTGGGAGTGTTCCTCCCTCTGCTATATTTTGGAAGAGTTTAGAAGGATAGGTGTTAGCTCTTCTCTAAATGTCTGCTAGAATTCACCTGTGAAGCCATCTGGCCCAGGGCTTTTTTTTGTTGGAAGATTTTTAATCACAGTTTCAATTTCAGTGCTTGTGTTTGGTCTGTTCATGTTTTCTATTTCTTCCTGGTTCAGTCTTGGGAGGTTGTACTTTTCTAAGAATTTGTCCATTTCTTCCAGGTTGTCCATTTTATTGGCATACAGTTGCTTGTATATGCCCAGCATGATCCTTTGTATTTCTGCAGTGTCAGTTGTTACTTCTCCTTTTTCATTTCTAATTCTGTTGATTTGAGTCTTCTCCCATTTTTCCATGATGAGTCTGGCTAATGGTTTATCAATTTTGTTTATCTTCTCAAAGAACCAGCTTTTAGTTTTATTGATCTTTGTTATTGTTTTCTTTGTTTCTTTTTCATTTATTTCTGATCTGATCATTATGATTTCTTTCCTTCTGCTAACTTTGGGGTTGTTTTGTTCTTCTTTCTTTAATTGTTTTAGGTGTAAGGTTGGGTTGTTTATTTGAGATTTTTCTTGTTACTTGAGGTAGGATTGTGTTGCTATATACTTCCCTCTTAGAACTGCTTTTGCTGCATCCCATAGGTTTTGGGTCATCGTGTTTTCATTGTCATTTGTTTCTAGGTATTATTTGATTTCCTCTTTGATTTCTTCAGTTATCTCTTCGTCATTTTGTAATGTATTGTTTAACCTCCATGTGTTTGTATTTTTTACAATTTTTTTCCTGTAATTGATATATAGTCTCATAGTGTTGTGGTTGGAAAAGATGCTTGATATGATTTAGATTTTCTTAAATTTATGAAGGCTTGATTTGTGACCCAAGATGTGATCTATCCTGGAGAATCTTCCGTGTGTACTTGAGAAGAAAGTGTATTCTGTTGTTTTGGGGTGGAATGTCCCATAAATATCAATTAAGTTCATCTGGTCTAATGTGGCATTTAAAGCTTGTTTTCTTATTTATTTTGTTTGGATGATCTGTCCATATAAGTGGGGGTGTTATATTTATCTACTATTATTGTAATACTGTTGATTTTCCCTTTTATGGCTGTTAGCATTTGCCTTATATAATGAGGTGCTCCTATGTTGGGTACATACATATTTACAATTGTTATATCTTCTTCTTGGATTGAGCCCTTGGATCATTATATAGTGTCCTTCCTTGTCTCTTTATTTTAAAGTCTAATAATAATCTTTATTTTAAAGTCTACTTTGCCTGATATGAGTATTGTTACTCCAGATTTCTTTTGATTTCCATTTGCATTGAATGTCTTTTTCCATCCCTTCATTTTCAGTCTGTATGTGTCCCTGTCTGAAGTGGGTCTCTTGTAGACAGCATATGTACGGGTCTTGTTTTTGTATCCCTTCAGCCAGTCTGTGTCTTTTGGTTGGGACATTTAATCGATTTACATTTAAGGTAATTATTGATACGTACATTCCTATTACCATTTTCTTAATTGTTTTGGGTTTGTTTTTGTAAGTCTTTTCCTTCTCTTGTGTTTCCCAATTAGAGAAGTTCCTTTAGCATTTGTTGTAAAGCTGGCTTGGTGGTGCTGAATTCTCTTAAGTTTTGCTTGTCTGTAAAGCTTTTGATTTCTCCATCAAATCTGAATGAGATCCTTGCTGGGTAGAGTAATGTTGGTTGTAGGTTTTCCTTTTTATCACTTTAAAAATATCTTGCCACTGCCTTCTGGCCTGTAGAGTTTCTGTGGAAAGATCAGCTGTTAACCTTACAGTGATTCCCTTGTATGTTATCTGTAGGCAAACCAATCTTGAAAAAGAAGGGTAAACTTGGAGAACTCACTTCCCAATTTCAAAACTTACTACAAAACTATAGTAATCAAGACACAATGGCACTGGCATAAGGATAGATATAAATATCAATAAGTTAGAACGGAGAGTACGGAAATAACCTCTTATGTCCAACTCATTTTTGACAAGGGAGCAAAGACAATTAAATGGGGAGATAATAGTCTCTTCAACAAATGGTACTAAGACAAATACATATCTACATGCTGTAGAATGAAGTTGGACCTCTACTTCACACCATATACACCATGTATAAAAATGAACTCAAAAGGAGTCAAAGATCTAATTTTAAGACCTAAAACTATAAAACTCTTACAAAAAAGCAGAGGCATTAATGTTCATGATTTTGGATTAGGACATATTTTCTTAGATACTGCATCAGAGGTACAAGTGACAAAAGAAAAAATAGATAAATTAGACATCATCAAAATTAAAACCTTTGTGTTTCATAGCACATCATCAAGAAAGTAAAAAGACAATCCACAGAATGGGAGAAAAATTTTGTATATCACATATCTGATAAAGATTACTATCCATAATATATAAATATCTCTTATAACTCAAGAATAAAAAGACAAATAATGCAATTAACAAAGGATCTGAATAGACATTTCTCTAAAGAAGATATACAAATGACCAATGAGTAAATGGAAAGATGTTCAACATCATTAGTCATCAGGGAAATGCAGATCAAAATCACAATGAGGGAACTCCCTGGCAGTCCAGTGGTTAGTACTCGGTGCTTTCACTGCCAGGGCCTGGGCCCAGGTTTGATCACTGGTCAGTGAACTAAGATCCTGCAAGCCACATGGCAGTCAAAAACAACAAACAAACAAACAAGCAAAAAACACAATGAGATACCACTTCATACCCATTAGGATGGCTAAAATTAAAAGGACAAATAATAAGTGTTGCTAAGGATGTAGAAAAATTGGAACCCTCACACACTGCTAGTGAGAATGTAAAATGTGGCAGCCACTTTGGAAAACAGTCTGGCAGTTTCCCAGAAGGTTAAACATAGAATTACCATATTACCCAGCAATTCCACTTCTAGGTATATATCCAAGAGAAATGAAAACATATAGCCACACAAAAACGGGTTCATGAATATTCATAGTATCATTTTTCACAATAGCCAAAAAACATGGAAACGACCTAAATGTCCATTAGCTGATGCATGGATAAATAAATGTGGTATATCCATACAGTGAAACATTATACAGCCACAAAAAGGAACTGATACTTGCTACAACATGATGACCCTTGCAAATATTATGCTAAGTGAAAGAAGCCAGTCTCAAAAGACCAAGTATTATATGATTCTATCTATATGAACTGTCCAGAACAGGCAAATCTATAGAAACAGAAAGTATATTAGTAGTTGCTTAGGACTGAGAGACTTGGGGGTAAATGAAGAGTGACTGCCAATGGGTACAGGGCTTTTCTTTTTTTTAAATTTTTATTTATTTATTTATTTTTGGCTGCTTTGGGTCTTCGTTGCTGCACACGGGCTTCCTCTAGTTGCAGCGAGTGGGGGCTATTCTTTGTTGCGGTATGCGGGCTTCTCATTGCAGTGGCTTCTCTTGTTGCAGAGCACGGGCTCTAGGTGCGTGGGCTCCAGTAGTTGTGGCACACAGGCTCAGTAGTTGTGGCTCGCGGGCTCTACAGCGCAGGCTCAGCAGTTGTGGCGCACAGGCTTAATTGCTCCGCGGCATGTGGGATCTTCCTGAACCAGGGCTCTAACCCATGTCCCCTGCATTGGCAGGCAGATTCTTAACCACTGCACCACCAGGGAAGCCCCCAGGTCTTCTTTTTGAGGTGATGAAAATATTCTAAAGTTGAGCATAGTGATGGCTGTACAGCTCTGTGAATATACTATTGAACTATATGCTTTGAATGAATTGTATGGTATGTAAATAATATCTCAATAAAGCTGTAATTTTTTTTAAAGTGCTGATGTAGTCTTTGCTATGCAAAAATACAAGCAATGCTGAGATGAAATGCAGAGGAGTCTTTTTAAAATATTACAAAACGCATTAAATCTTGGACTTGCTAAAAGTTGTGGTGAACAAGTTATTGTTTCTGGGACCTAACATGACCGGCAGACTAACTGTAATTAAGAGTAAAGGGATTTTCAACTAGAAGGTGGTTTGGGAAAAGCCTAGTTTCTCAGCATGATGCCAAAATGGCCAAGGCTCCCACCAGCACAAGGCCTCCTGGCTCCCACCTGCAGACCTGAGCTGCTGCCGATAAAGGGTCCTGCAAGGAGTGGTCCCTAGAGGCGAGTAATCCAGAGGGTAACTGTGTGCCTAAAGCTCATGCAAAAACCAAGATCCCCAGGGTCCATAGTCCTGGAGCACACAATACTAGGAGAATGTGAACTATTATTTTAGCCTAGGTTTCCTCCAAAGCAAAGGCTCCTCTGTGAGATAGATAGGGATAATAAATAGGACTGGAAGTGTCCATACCAATGTTTTTATGCTCAATCTTCTGGACACTCTGTAAAGCCTCACAGAATGCATTTTACAACTGTTTACCCATGGGATGAAAGGGGGAAGTCTTTATTTGTCAGCTCCACTTTGCCACTGGCCAAGGGCTGTTTTGTGGGGAGTTAACTCTCCCTACTTCCGGGGTGTGCAACCAAAAGTTCCCACAGGCATGCTGTGAAGACAGAGGGACCCAGGGTAGAAGGCACAAGGCACACCATACACTCATTTATAGCTGTGAACACACCTGGAACTGGTAGCCTCGGCCATAGTTAGAGGAGGAAGCCAATTTCAGAGAATTTGAAACAATGCTTAAGAGGTGTCTGATGCAACGATCAACTAAGTTCTGTGAGGTCTCAGAATCAGGTACAGAATTTTCAGGGTCCAATGAAACATGAAAATGTGGGGTGTTTGTTCCAAAATTATTAGAGTTTCCAGGTGGTGACAGCAGAGCATACGCCAAGCCCAGGGTCCTTCTGAGAGTGGACCCTGTGTGACTGCACTGGCTGTACATAGCCATGAAGCTGGCCTCGTGTGGACTCTAAAGTAGCAAATTACCCCCACCCTCACTCCTACACACACACACACACACACACACGCACACGCACACACACACACCACGTACTCCTGACTACATCTCCATAAGACACATTGACATTGAGGGGCTCAGTTCCCTCTTCTTTGCCTCTCCTTCAGCTCTGACCACACATCCATAGGCAAGGCAGGGGGGTTCCTGACCCTGCTGGTGTGTGCTAAGGTTTTTCCAGGCCAAGGTCAAGTCTGGGAAAAGGAGAGAATTTTTCATAAAGCTGCTTATTTTTTCCATAAGTTTCTTTATTATAAGATTCCTTCCTTACCTTAGAAATCATGGTGATCGTAAGCAGTACTTTTTTTTTTTCTGCCAAGGAAGGATATTAATTTTTTTTTTCAGTGTCGGTCCTTTGCCAATTTTGGACTTGAAAATTACTGGCTCATGAATGTGTGAAGATACTGGGTTGGGAGGAAGAAGAGGAGGTAGGTGTTCAAAATCAAGAGGCTGGTTGATGTAGGGATTGGAGGCCACTTGGATGGGCAGAGAACAGTGCAGGGTATTTTATCAGCAGCTCAGCACCCGCTACAAGATAGAGAACCATCGATACCTCCAAGCTCAAGTCTGCCCCTCGTGAGTGTTCCTGGCGTGCTCTTTCCTTCATCCATTTTCTTGCCAAGGCTCTGCGTAAGGGTGAAGGGGAAAGCCCTGCCTGTAGGTAGAGTATGAGCATGTGGGAAGCTCCTCTTCTTAAAAATATGAGCCTCTGGTTTACTCAAGTGACTTAATGTGTTAATTCTTTTAAAATGCATTAAAACCCTAGGTAAGAAAATGCCTCCGTAGCACTTTGTATAGTGCCTGATGCATTGAAAATACTGTACACATATGATGATGATGATATTAACATCAAGTGATTATATCACTAAATCCTAACAAAACCCAAAGAGACAGGTGCTAATATTATCCCCATTTTTTGGCTGAGGAAACTAAAGTTGAGAGAGACTGAATAAGTTACTCAAAGTTACACTGCTTGGGAGCAGAGGGCCAGGATCCAAAACAGACCCAGAGTCTATTGTTTAACCATACTGCCATGTCACTAGGTCTGTGAGAATATACAAGTCGGGCTGAGAAGTGTGGAGGTCGATGGGCCAGTGAGCTTCCTGATTCTTGCTGCACCACTGGGTAGGCAGCATTTACCCAAGAGCGCTTCAAGTAAAAACACAAAGCCCTTTCCTAACCTCTGTCTCCCCTTGTCCTCTTTCTGTACCCTCTTTTCTCCTGGCATTCCTTGTGTGATGCTGGAGGAGCCAATAGAGGAAACAGACCAAAGAGCTCCTTTCAGGACAAAATCTTGCATCTTCAATATCTAGAAGCAGTATCAACTATCTAGCATCTCACATACAGTAGGTGAATAATAAATGTTTGCCGATCACTACGAGAAGGCAGCCTCTTCCAGGTCCCCATGAAACAGCTAGTGGTGTTCCTGAGCAGGCTAGCAAAGTCTCCAGCGTTCAGCATGCCACACAGTGGGCTCCATGCCCACTTTTATTCCCGCATCTCTCCCTATGCAGGTCCAAACCAAACCTCATTATTAATTACAACACCTCTGAAAGATGCAGGAGGTGTGTAGTGTAGCCCCATCCCCAAATTCGGGGAATGTCATCTGATATATTCCATCACGTCCCATTACCTACCACCCACTCTCCAGATGTGTCCACTTCAGCCTCAGAAATCTGAAGAACAGCTTCTGTGTCATCTCGATTTTACCTAATTAATGCACGACTCTAAGGAAGCACCCCCAAGTGTCTGAGCAGGATCTCTGAAAGGTTAGAATCTGCCAAAGCCTCCAGATGTGGAAAAACATTAGACCCTGCACCCGAGCCCACCCCAAAGTATACCTTCTCTTAAGCAAAATCAGCTACTCTTCTGATAGTACCCCTTAGTATCCACTTATTAAATCACCAGTCATTTGTTAAGAAGCACTGAATTCATTATGAATTCAGAATTGAGACTATGCAGTTACAGCTCTACATATGGGAGAAACCATTTCGGACTGATTTTCAATTTCCAACTCTAAACAAGCCTTTGCCAAAATGTTTTATTTCATGTTTTATTTGAGCCAGCACCAAATGATAGGCATTGTTGCCTTTTAAATTGAACGCATATGCGAACCGGTAGACTATCCCAGATCCTCTGGAAGAAATCTGCCCAAGCTGCATAAGAATTACATGATTAATGAGTGATTCTTGGCATCTGGGTCTCACACTGATGTTCTTGCTGTAGCAGGCACACTCATAAACAATGTGAATTATCATTTTAAAGCACTTGTGTGTGTCTCATTCCAATATGGACACCAAATTTATTGGCCTGGAGTTGCAGATTTAACAGGAAAAAGAGGAAGGAAATCAGACTTTTTTGTTTGGCCAGGCTGGTAGTCCTAGCTCCAGAGATTTTATGGCTGAAGCAAGGAAGAGGCCAACATGGTCACAGAGACAAGTATGTCTGGCTCTTCCGCAAAGAACAGGTATTCTCCTTGCCCAGTCAAGGGAGAGCAAAGGCCCACTTACCAGATGCAAAGATGCTCCGCAGCCTTCTCTCTCTGTGTATAAGCTCAAGCACCGCCATTCTGCTTCTTCTGAGTGCCCAACTGCTTAGCACAGGCCTAAGAACAATTCTGAGTTGCACAGTGATCAAGCCAACATTGGGTTAAGGCTCTCATTCCTCCTCCTTTCTAAAGGGATCAAATACAAAAAAACACTTGAGGTGGGTACATAAAATTGAGGAATCCAGGAATGCAGGAGGGAATCACTTTTGGAACAGGAGTAGAGAAGTCTTCTTCAGCAACAGTTGTCCATGGCCAGGGATGGTGGCAACAGTTGTCTGTGGCATTACATCCAAGGATCTAAGACAAGGGTAGTTGTCTCTAGGCCCACATAGGCTATGCTTCCATTTATTCTGTAGACTGTGAAATCTGTTTCCACAAAGAACATTTAAAATTGGGTTGGGAGAGAAAAGCAACCTAGAAGAGCAGAAAGGGAGAAGGTGAGAAAAAAGCCTTTTCCATATGGAACACACCAGGGGCATCAGAATTTCGGGGACACTTTGACCTCATCTTTACCTTTGTAAATATCTTACTCCCCTTTTTTTCTTTTTCTCCTGATGTGCTCCACCTGTTAACACAAGGCAAATATTTTTCCTTAGGCAAGGAATATAAAGAAATGAGTCTGTTCAAGTTTTGTTTGATTTTTAATACATTCTCTAAAAAATGTTCATGTTTACCATTAGCCAATAACAATTTCAAACATACTACGGAATGTTCACCCTTCCATTCTGTTTTTAGAATACAATTTTTTGCCTAGACGTGGTAATGGGTTTATTAATCCTTCACTGGGTATACAAGAAAACTCTACATCATGGCTTTAACGAGAGTTTCTCAACCTTAGCATTATTGACATTTTGGGCCAGGTAATTCTTTGCCATGGGGGCTGTCTTGTACAGATATTTAGCAGCATCCTTGGCCTGTCCTCATTAGATGCCAGCAGCACCAGCTGCGAAATCCAAAAATGTCTCCTGACATTGCCAAATGCCCCTTAGGGGGAAGTTCCTCCCCCCACGCTAGAAACACTGGCTTTAAGAAAATCATTAAAATATGAAAAGGAGATATTAAAGTAGATGCCAATTTGAAAGATTAAATAATTTCCCAAGTATTTCAATACTTGAAGAGTAGATCCTACATATTGCCTATCTAATTGCCATTTCCCAGCCTTCCCTAATTACATGGTGGGCTGATTCATTGATCTCTGACCTGGCAGAATCCTCTCCCAGCCCCAGAAGAGATGTCAGTCACGTGAATCCCATTTCCCTTTGCCAATGGTTGGTCAAAGGATGGGAATCATGTTGCTCAGTTCTAGACAATGAGATGAAAAAGTGGGGGAAATATTTGGGAAGGCCTCAAGACTTTAAAAAATATTAATAAATAATAATAAATAAGATCCTGTCTAAGGAAAAGCCTCTCCTTTTCCCCCACTAGGATTTCTGCCTTTGAGTGGGACTGTATTGCTTGGAGCTCCAGCAGCCATCTCACAATCACAAGGAGCTAAACAAAAGGATGAAATGCCAATAGCTTGAGGAAGGTAAGGCAGAAAGAACAAAACGGCTTCAGTTCTCAACGACATCTTTGAACTGTTGAACCAGCCTTGGAATGTCCACCTCAGGCTGCTTGTTTGTAGAAATAATTGAACACTTTTATTACTTAGCTAAACCAATGATTGGCAAACTATAGTCTGTGGGTCACATTCAGGAAATAAGAATTGTTTTTACATTTTTAAAAGGTTGTTAAAAATTTTTTAAAAAGTAACCATATGTGTCCCACAAAACCTAAAATATTTTTACTATATGGTCCTGCACAGAGCAAGTTTGCCGGTCTGCAACCTAAACCCCACTCGTGGCAGATGTCTTGTGATTTGCTACCCAAAGCATTCCTAACTAATAGAAGTACTGATGTCACCATTTTACAATTACAGAAACTGAAGCTGAGTCGGCCAATGGTAGGCTCAACTAGACAAGTCAAATACAAATTTGCCATTATTTCAGTTCATTGTAAAGTGAAGCCAAATTGAGGTATCACAATAGCATTAAACCTATTCTTTAGGGCTTCAAATAATATTTGTACTATAGGCTTGACGTTACAAATCAGAATAGACACAGCCTCTTGATGAAACTCAATGTATTCAATGAATACTTGCAAAGGGGGCCAGACTATCGTACTATCTGGAGCACCAAGGCATTTCTTGCATTAAGAAGTCAAAGCTAGAGACTCCAAGGGGGAAAAGTCGTTACAGAAGAACACTAGAAACAAACTCACTGATATGACACATTACCTCTCCTACTTGCAGAAGCAGCTCTTGTACTTCCTCGTTGAATCACTCCGAGTGAATCCTCAGTGAAAAACAGTCAAAGCCTTCCTCCACTAACTCTAGCTCCCATGTTAATCTGCAGGTGGGCCAGCATGTTCTGTCACACCTTGGTAAAGGGTTTAAATAGTGGCAAAATCTTACGTACACTCAGAGCATCAGGTCCAGAAGAGGGTACACAAAGCTCACTGTGGACAGCCCACAACATGAGTGTTGTATAAAAGTTACAGTAGAGCTACAACAGAACACCAAGGGATGGCAGGGCTGGGCTTTTCTCAGTTCATCCAACCAGCATTTCTTTGTCTTTATATCCCAGCACCTGACACGCAGCAGGTGGTCAGTAAGGAACAAGCACCCTCGGTCTACACCCAGTACTGGCTGTGCTTCAATGTTGGGTTGGTTTGTGGCAGAGCTTGACCATGTCAGGATCCAGATTCACACACGTCTCCCAAGGAGCACGTTTTTCCACTGGCTCAATGACTGGAGATTTTTCTGCCAATGGTATGATTATCAGAAGGAGGCTGCCCTCCCTGGGCTGGGTGGGTGCCCAGGGCTGGCTTTGGTGGCATCTGGTGGCCAAATGACTCTGGTGGGAGAGGCCTTGACATCCAGAGTGGGCTCTTCACCGCTGTGTCATCCCCAGGGATCTGCTTCCTGCCATCTGGTCTGGGTCAGCTTCCCCAGAGTTCCCGTCTGTGCTGTAGGTCCTGAGGAAACCACAAGCTTTTCCTGAGAGACACCTGAAGTCACAAGTTTATCTGCAGTGACTAGTAAAGAAACATCAGGGGTAAAGGTCTGCAAAAGAAAGGGGTCAGGAGGCACTGTGGTGAAGGGGAGACAACCTGTCACTGGCTGTATGTGGGCTGCCCTGAGCAGGAACGTGAAGGAGTCATTCAGCCTATCCGTGCCGGTTAGACTGGCGTGTGGCTCGAGCATCAACAGTCCTTGGTCAACATCCTTCTGAGTGAACAGAGTCGTGTCTTCCATTGCGGTGCCCCGGGCCACTCTTCGTACAAGTCCGCCATGGACGGGGAGTTCTGTCACTTCAGATTTGGGATCACTGTTAGTCCTGTTAGCAAGCTCAGTAGCATCAAGGTCCTTTCTTCTCAGCTGCTGGGCCACTCTGTTGGCAATTGTCAGATCTGACATAACCCGCAGGAAAGGCTGCTCCCTGCTGCGCAGTGTTTGTCCTGATGTAAACAGCGAGAACCGTAGCTGGTCCTCGGAGGCAGTGAGGTGTGTCATGTGGTAAGAGAGCTTTCCTGAATTCAGATCCTCCTGTCCAAAGCTGATGACCACCTGGTTTTCGACGAGCAGATACCCATGTTGGAGGGGCCGTGTTATCTTGTACGTGATTTGGGGGCTCCTCCCATTGGTCACTGCTGACAGGTGAGCACTGGTGATGGGAACGGTTGTCTGGCCTTGTGGGAGAAGTAGGTCAGTGAGGTTCACGAGGGTGATGGAGATGGGGATGACATCCAGGTGGAAGAGCTTGTAGAGTGGGCGGTGTGGGGAATCGGTCACACTGAAGTAAAACTCTGGAGAATGGGCTTCCATCTCGTATGAACCACACCTGAGAGTTATCAATGTGGGCTTGTGTGAAACGCTGAACAGGTATGTGTGGACGGTGAGCCATTGCCAAAAAGCCACTATTAGGTTTACGGATGATCATATATCTGATCTCCTCTGGAGGACTGTCTGGATCTTCCACTTTTAGGTTTTCAGGTCCTAAAACCAACCTATTGCCCTGCAGAACTTTCAACCAAAGCCCTTTTGTCCTTAATTCTTGTGCCTTGTCATTTATAGGAGTGATGGTGATATTAAACGTCTCCTCAAGAAAGTCAGCCTCTGGCTTAGTGGTGGACTTGCTCTTTTGGTTGGGCCAAACAGCGAAGGTAAAATTGTCAGCTAGTGATTCAGAGTCATCGTGAAGGTATGTGAGTCCAAGTTTATTAATTACGTACTGAGAGAAACTGGGTTTGCTTTTGGTAATATTCCTCTCTCCAACCATAATAGTTCCACGGTGAGGAAGAGATGTAACTTGGAACCAAGTTTCATATGAAGAACACTGAGGTTTGGGCAATTTAAGTAAGAGGTTGGAAGCATCCGACTTAGATTGGCCGATGAGAACTTTGTCTCCTTCCTTGACAACAGCTCCTGTTAAAAACAAACGTAAAGACCAAAGTGACATCTCGTTAGAATTTTCAAATGACAGCTGTAAGACTTTTTCTCCCTCAGATTTGCCTGTCCTAGTGGATAATTCACAACACCTTGGTATCTGAATTAGCACTGCCACCCAAAGCATACAAAAAAAGTAAATTTTAAATACACACGCCCACACTGTTAAGTCAACATTTCACGTAAGAGAGTTTTAAAACCTTGAGGTTCACTTATAACGTGTTCATCTCCTAACTTACCTACTACCGCACTTTCTCTTGCCATGGAAACAGGTGCAGCTTTCAATACCCCTTTCCTTTTAAGAACTTGCCCTATTTGTTATTTTCATTTTCCATCAACAGTTCTCAGTCATGGGCATGGTGAAGTCCCCATTTGGAGGTACAAATAAGAATTTTGTAAGGCTAATTTGCCATCCTTCCCCACTACAATTATTGAGGCATATGAGAGGAGAGAGCAGAGGCCCAGAGAAAGAGCACACATAAAGAAATAACAAATTTTTATAGCCATATAAGTTTTATTTCAAAGGTGGATACATTGGCATTGACAATTAAAAAGGAAAAGATGTATTTCCAAATTGTCCCTACTTTAATAATTAGAGATAAGGTACTGACTATATCATGGTGGAATTACCTGTATTTGCGAGCAGACGACTCTGCCGACCAGGTTCATTAATTTCATATGAAATAGTTATAGGAAACTCCTCAGGGCCTAGAGCTGCTGGTGGGGAGGACACTGTCAACATGAAAGAGTCTTCTGCAGTCCAGCCTGTATTCTCCCGGTCTACATGCTGGTATAATACCAGCTGCTCACTGACCTGGCCACATAGTAAGAAAAATCAGCCCCTGGTTGGAGGGATAATACGAGAATTAACATATATCCTAATTGGAGGAGATACATGTCTTTTCAGGGTTTACTCTACCCCTCCTCAAACTTCTGCACATTTCCATGCAAACTCAGGAACATTAAACGTGTGCTAACTTATTGGTCAAACCTAAGTGATTCTATTACCAAAATGATCTACTTAGCAGAGAAAGAAAAGTACATTGATTCTGAGATGACTAATGCCTAAGGTATATATATTATAAAAAGTTTATAATGAACCTTCACTTCCATGTCAGCATCATAACTACCAGCTCCCAACCAATCTTGCTTCACATGTACTCCTACCCACGTCTCTGCCCACGAGATTATTTTGAAGCAAATCACAGACATCATGTCATTTCATCTGTAAATGCTCTAGGATTAGTAAAAGATGACTTTTTTCAAATATTCAGTTAGTGTAGTGTTCAAATATCTCTGGTGGTCTAGTACATGTCTTTTTTTTTTTTTTTTAACATAGTTGCTTTGAGTCAGGATCCTAAATCCACACCTCACATTTGTTTGGTACTTCTCATTGGTTTCTTTTCATCTATTGGTTTCTTCTCATTGGTTTCTTTTCATCTATAGGTTCCCTTTCTCTAATTTTTTTCTTGTAATTTATTTGCTGAAGAACTTGGGTTGTTTATCTTTTGAGTTTCCTACATTCTGGATTTTGCTGATTGCATCCATATGGTGGTGTTTAGCATGTTCCTCTGGTCCCTATATTTCCTATATACTACCGGTTAAATCTAGAGGCTTAATAAGAATCAGGTTCAATTTTTTGGTAAGAATGTTTTACACGTTGTATTGTATATTTCCTCTTGCATTGCATCGCAAGGCAAAATAATGCTGGGCTGCTGCTCTTTAGGATGTGTTAAGATTGATAAGTGGCTTCAAGTGCTGCCAGATTGATCCAACTATCTTCAAGTTCCCCATAAGCCTATCAACTAACAGTTTTACATACTCATTGATACAATTGCCTAAACTCATTATTTTTGCAGTGGCAAAACACTGATATTATTTATCTTGTCATTCCTTCTTCATTCTTATCTGTAATTCTCCTATTTATAAAGAACTTTCTCTTATCAGCTATTTGGTTGCACAGTACATGCAGGAAAGACAGGATTAAGTGTTTGATTCTTTCCCTTTATATATCATTTTTCAGTAGATGAGTCCCCTGGCTCCAATCTCCAAACATTGTTCTCGTTGTTTAAGAATCATCAACTCATGAATTTTAATATATGATGTATTTCATTCCATTGCAAGTATTATTTTCATTGATTTTCAAACTGCCCCACCTGGCTTAAGATATTTTTCAAGATGTAATCCAAGTCCCTAATGCCTGTGGCCTATCAGTGTCCTTTTTATCTCATCGGATGGAGATGGGTTCTACCCAGTGTTGTGTTGTCCAGATACCATGTGGGCAGTCCTTCCCTCAACAGCAGTGATTGAATGTTCTAAAACTGCAACCACAGAAGGGAAGGCTAGAGAGAAAATATTCGACCCTTAATTCTTATAGGTCACATCTTTTTCTGACCTGCTATCTGTTATAATATCTGAACTTACAGGTAGGTTCTGCCGAAATACTTGAGTGTCCACGTCAAACGTGCCGAGGATAAATTATCACATAATTTAGAGAGAAGTTGAGTTTGTTTCATCAGCCAGTATCAGAAGTATGGCCCTTCATAGCCACAGGTTCCATATCCACAGAGTCAACCAACTGCGGATCAAAAATATTTGGAAAAAAAATTCCATAAAGTTCCAAAAAGCAAAACTGGAATTTGCCACATGCTGGCAAGGACTTACATACCGTTTATATTGTATTGGGTGTTGTAAGTAATCTAGAAGTGATTTAAAGTATACAGAAGGATGTGTGTAGGTTATATGCAAATACTATTCCAGTTTACATATGGGACTTCAGCATCCTCGGATTCTGGTACCCATGGCGGTGGGGGAGGAGGGGGCGGTTGTCCTGGAGCCAATCCCCTGCAGATATGTAGTGATGACTGTACTGTATTAATTAACAGAGGTTTGGTGATGCATTGCTCTGACTCTCTGCTTGTTACAGTGGATGTTATCTAGAACCAGAAAGGCTTTTGACTAGTGAGTTTCACGGAAGAAAAGATCTGAAAAGATCTATGTTCCCAGAGTGGCCAAAACTGTTGTTGAGGAGATTTTTTGTTTCTTATCCTATTCAAGGGTAAAGCAAGGAAGTGCTGTCACTTGAGGATTTTAAGTGGGGAGAAGAATATATCATCTCTCAATATTTCCTAAGAGAAAAAGCAAGGTTACTCGTGAGAAATTGGAGTTTCTCCAAAGATAGTAATTTCCGGTACTAACTAGTAACTTAATTCCCCAGAAGCTCCTGGGGAATAAAGTCAGTTTTATTTAGTAGACCTACCATTTCTATTCCTAGCTTAAGATTTATGACAAAAGATCAATCATAAATATATTCCTCCTCCTAGAAGTGGGTGACTGTGCCATGGATTTCAGACGAGAGGATGGTTCCTTAAAGGTTCCCATTATACTTAGGAGTCATAATATTATACGGCAAAAGAGATCCAGTTTCTTAATATTAAAAGTAACAGCGTCTATTAACCAGGAGGGAAGGTTTTCTTGGATGCAGGTCATTCGTCCTCATTGCTCCTTTGGTGTTAAGTGAAAATTAGCTTCCCTAAAAAAATATAACAAGTTATTAGAATAATCTAAGGTCTTCTGATATCTACTGTAAGGAGAATGATTGTCCAAGGGAAAGAATGGTTCTCATAGATGGGAAGAGTGGTGATGAAGGTCAGAAATCTTCTGAAGGAAGTAACTGGGGAAGAGTCTTAAACATAGTTTTGTATTTCAGGAGCCTAGTGGAGGAGAGGTCTGTTTTAGGTTCTGTTTTTGAAAAGTCATTTTAAGAGTGAGGAATTGTGGAAAACAAAGTGACTTATTTCACATGGGAGAGTGTGAGAGAGAAATGAATTAGATTCACCTTGAGTGTCTGAGCTTTAAGACCAGATAGCAGGTAATTGAAAGTGCTGAGCTAGAAGTCAAAGGGAGGAAGGGCGCCTTTGGAATGTCAACTTGCCAGTCATCATGCCCTGAAAGAGGTTTGAGGTGAGTAGAGTCTCTAATGTTTAGAAAACAGATTTAACTTCACCAGCTTTAAGAGTCAGGTTTTATGGTGTGTGTGTGTGTGTGTGTGTGTGTGTGTGTGTGTGTGTGTGTGTGTGTGTGTGTGTGTGTGTGTGTGTGTGTGTCTACTGGGAGAGGGCCAGGAAAGGGAAAATAATAAAACCAAGACTTTATGAGAAAAAAGTGTAGGGTCAACCTGAGGAGAGAAGGTTCTCAGAGAAGATTAGGAATTATTTGTTACCTTAAATAGAAAGCGGCCTTAGGAACAACTTCCAACAGCTCTGCTGTATTTCCAGTGTTAAATATAGACAGATAAGCCACTTAGCAGAATACCTGGGCTCTGGGATTAAGGAGAGGGGAGAGGGGTGTTTTTATTTCCTATGGATTTAGATTAGCTCAGATATTTTCTTTTTTACAGAGTCTTTCTGGAATGTCATTAGCAATTCAATGGTGCAGAATTCCAATGTAGAAGGAAAAACAGAAAACTAGAAAGATCACCATTTGGCAACCAAGTAGTAATAAATGCCTCAGGCAAGAATCCTAAAATGGCTGCTAAAACTAGTGAGCCAAATTGTGATGAGAAACAGGACGTTTAGATAGTTCTAAAGTATCTCCTCACAGATGCTTACAGAATTCAAAGGGGAAAATACGCCTTCACGGTGGAGAAACCTAAAGGACAGCACTTGACCAACTGATGAAAGAAATCACCGTCAGTGACAGGGCAAAGAGAGCACCAGTGCTCCTGACAGGAAGCTCTGGGAAGAACCCAGCCTCTCTCAGGGCTATCCCGCCCCAAATGCATAACCTGAATTATGAGGAAACATCAGATAAAACCAAACTGAGAGGGCTTCCCTGGTGGCGCAGTGGTTGAGAGTCCGCCTGCCGATGCAGGGGACACGGGTTCGTGCCCCCGTCCAGGAGGATCCCACATGCCACGGAGCAGCTGGGCCCGTGAGCCATGGCCGCTGAGCCTGCGCGTCCGGAGCCTGTGCTCCGCAACGGGAGAGGCCACAACAGTGAGAGGCACGCGTACAGAAAAAAAAAAAAAAAAAAAAACCAAACTGAGGGACTTCCTACAAATAACTGGCCTGTTCTCTTCAGTAAATGGTAAGGTCACAAAAGTCAACACGACTGCGGAATGGATCCAGATTAAAGGAGACAAAGGCTCCTGAGAACTAAATGCTCTGTTTTATGCTATGGGTTTTTCCTTTGCTATAGAGGACATTCACTGAAACAACTTGTGAAATTTGACTAAGGTCTATAGATTATAAAATAGCACTGTATCAGTGTTAATTTCATGCTGCTGAAAATTATACTGTGGATATATAGCAGAATGGCCCCTTGTTTTTAGGAACGATACAGAGCTAAATATAAATATACTAAATATAGAGGTAAATAAATATAAATATATTACTAAATACAGTAGTAAGGGGGCATCATGTTTGCAACTGGCTCTCAATTTCAAGTTGTGTGTGTGTGTGTAGGGAGATTGATAAAGCTAAGTTAGATAAAAGGCAGTAAATGCTAAAATTTGGTGAATATGAATGAATAGTATAAGATAATTTTTTGTATTCTTTTGCGACTGTTCTGAGTCTGAAATTATTTCAAAATAAAAAGTTAAAATAATAATTTAAAAAAGTAAATCCCATGGTGTTTTACTATACCAACTTCAAGAATAGACCAATAGTCCCTTTTCTTTGATGACTCAGTACATGCAGAATGGGAGAAGGAACCCACAAATGCCTTGGGCACTATGAAATCAAGAAGTGGTTATTGCCTATGCCAACATGGTCCACCCTTCACCACCTCCAGCTTGGTCCATTTTTCTAGGGCTTTAATGAGGCTGTATTCCTACCTGACTTATGAATGGGTGGATATGTGGTTCCAAGTCCTAGACCTTCTCAGAGTAGTGCTTTTACTAGAAGGGATAATATGATACCATCCCTTGGATCGTCCCTTGATTCCTATAGAACCACAAAGAAAAACATTTGTCTGAGGCTAAAGAGATGGCCAGGGACCCTATTGACTTTTGTGTGACGGGTCAAGGTTTACAGCTGAGAGGCTACTGAGATGCTCAGAGAAGTTGGGATTCCAGGTAATTCCGATGCTGAAAGCTCAGCCTCTCTGCACTGGTGCCGAAATGAATCTCAGAGACAAGAGTTTTGGGCGAAGCAGAAAAGAATAGCTTTACTGCTTTGCCAGGCAAAGGGGGCCTCAGAGGGCTCCTGCCCTCGAAAACTATGTGTCCCAACCTGGGAGGATTTGATGAAGAGTTTTATAGCAATAGTTCAAGGGTGGGGTTGCTGACAGGATTAGGGTGTGTGCAGGGCCTGTGATGCCTTAATCTTGTCTCTTCTCCTAATCTGGTCTCTTCTCCTAATCTGGATGAGCTGCTCTGGTCCCTTTAATCTCGCCTCAGGTGGTTTCTTGGCTGCTTCTCCCCTGATTAGCAACTGTTCGAATCTGCCCTTTGGAACTCAGGGAAGGTCATGGAGGCTGGAGTCTTGCCTACAAGAAACAGGGGACAAAAAAGGCTTCCGTGCCCAGGGGCCCCAAGGGTCCTTCTCGGTTTCAATTCCTCTCCCTCCACTCAATGGCAGGGTTAGTTGGGAGCAGAGATGGGACCAGAACCCAGATCTTCAGGCTTGTAGATAAGAGCTCTTTCTTTAGTGCACATTACTGGGGCCATTTTGGCTCCAACTGCTTGAATTACTACCGTTCTTCCTCCAAGAAGGAAAAGGACATTCATTAATATAAAAATCTAAGTGTAGGAGTGTAGTAGAATTTGAACCTTGGATTGATCAGACGTAAAGTCAAATACAAATGCTACCAACTGTCAGCTCTGTGGCTTTTATGCAAGTCATTTAATCTCACTGAGCCTCCATTTATGCACTAAAATATAGAATAATATCTCACTTGTAGATATGCATTTGACCTAATTGGTCTGTTGCCATATCAATGTTCAAAATGGCAGGCCTTGGGCATTTCTAGGTCTTTCAAGAAAGGATCTAAGTCCTCACTAACCAATTCCTTACAGTTGGAAAGCTATACTCATTTTTATAGTGAATCATGGCATGAGAATATTAAGCAATCAGAAAGTTCTAAAATATGCCTAATAAAATAAATATTTTCCCATAAAACAAAGGAATTTGTAGGCTGGAATCCTGGCACATAGTTCAGAAGCTTACTTACAGTTGCTTTGTAAATGAGTATTAGTTCACCATTCTACATTTGGCATTTCAATAAATATTTGTTTAATGAATAAATAAACTACTTGAAAAGTACTTTACAAAATTTAATTATAAAGTATACATTTACATCCTGAAGCAGTAGAAATAAGGCAATCCAAGACATTTCTTAGCCATTTGTTTAACAAAAACACACTGACAATACCTAACTTTAATTGTGCTCTGCTAGGCACATTATGTAACTCGTTTTATTTAATTTTGTTTTAGGCAAGAATTGTTGTGTCCATTGACATATTTTTTAAAAACCTGAGGCTCAGAAAATTTAAATAATTCACTCTAGCCAATAGGTGCAAGAACCCAGTTTTTAATCTAGTCCTGTGTGACTCCAGAGTTCATACTTTTTCCACTGTACTGTACCTATGTGTGGAAAGCTCAGTGAGACTGTGGTCAACCAGAAATTCACAAGACATGCTCTCCAACCCCACGGAGTCTAGTAATGGGGAAAGTCAGTTGGTAGGTATGACTAGGGCAGACAAATGCTATTGTAGTCTGGCCTGTCTAGGACACAGTCACTATTGGCCAGAGCTTTTAAGGATTCAAAGAAATAGCTCCATATATAGTATCTATTACAAATGGCAAGTAAGGGAAGGTTGTATTCCAGTTCTTCACAACTGCCATTGTAGATCAGGTAGACTTTCTCATAGGACATTGAGGGAAAGAGGGTAGGAATGAGGGGAAAGGAGTTTCCACCTGGCTCCAGGCTGAGGACAATTCCTGTCTAAAAGTACGTGTGGTCAGAACTGAGTGTTGGAGGATAAAATTGTCAAGCTTGGCCAAAACGCAGGGCTAGAAAGCTCTGGATTATATCTTCATTCCAGGGGTCTTTCTAAATATAACCCCCCATAATCCTGATAAGAAAACCAGAACATGAGTCCTTTACACTGATCTATCCCAGAGCAGGGCCTAAAAGTCAATCACAGTTTTGAAATTCCCACTGGAGAAGAGAGTAACCAAATTATCTTAGGGTCAACTGGGTGAAAAGGGAGGGAGAAGGAGGGACACGCAGTCCACTCGCTTGATTCTCCACAACGTGATGGCTTTGCCAAAGGGCCAAGTCTCTAGCAGGACAATAATTGGCCAGAAGGAGCAAGGGAAAGAGAGCTGGCCAAAAAATCTCTATCTTGGGCAGATAATCATGGGGAAAGGAGACTACAGAAAGCCAAACAGTTCAAAAAGATAAAGTCTCTGAGGTTCCGTGTAGGTTAACCGAAAAGTCCTAAAGGCTAAGATTTGGAAAACAACAAGCTCCTGTGCTCCTGAACGATGAGCTCAGAGAAATGACTCCTTTCTATGTGCCCTTTCTTGTTTCCACCAGGACTGGGACCACCATGGTTGCAGAGAGCAGCCGGGCCTGGAGAGTTCAAGGTTCCCAGAAGAGGTTAGAAGTCCGGGGCAGTCCAGCGTGCCACAGGTTAGAGGGTGCCCAGGTATCAGACTAAACAAAATGGGACTGGGGTAAGTCCCAGGAATAATTCCCCTTAGTGGAAATGGATAGGAGAGGCATTTTAGGAAACTTAAGTTTCTAAATGGTGATATCTGGAAATCTCCAGCTAGAAATGGGCAATTGAAAACCAGGTCCAAATAATTATCCATGCCCCTCCATACTGGGTCAGTCTCTGCATAAAAATATTAGAACAAAAAGCTTTTCAAGGAGCCTAGCAATATATCCGTCTACAGCCCTACCTGGCAGAGAGGTCCAAATCCACATTTATATGAAAGTAGATATAGATTCTCGTAGGCCTTATACCATTACAAGCATGGAGCTCTTTAAAAACTACCAAGTGAGATCATGTAAGAGGTGATTCATTATAAAAGAGTATGGGACACCTTGCTTTTGTTATATATAAATGTAGTAGGCTAAAAATGTCCACCAAAGATATCAGGTCTGAATCCCTTGAACCTGTGAATGTTACCTTACATGCCAAAGACTTTGCAGATGTGATTAAGTTAAGATTGGTTCCTAAGATTGGAAGAGTGTCCTGGATTTTCCAGGTGGGCCCTGACTGCAATCACATACATCCTTACAAGAGGGAGGCAGAGAGATACACGATACAGACAGAAAAGTAGAAGGCGACGTGACCATGGAGGCAGACATTGGCATGATGGGGCCACATGCCAGGAGATGCTGGCAGCTACCAAAAGCTGGAAGAGGGAAGAAGGAGTTCTCCCCTAGAGCCTCCAGAGGGAGCATGGCCCTGCTGACACCTTGATTTCAGCCCAGTGAAATGGAGTTCCAACTTCTGGCCTCCAGAACTATGAGATAGTACATTTCTGCTATTTTAAGCCACCAAGTTTGTGGTAATTTATTACAGCAGCCTTAGGAAATTACTACAGGGAGCAAGAATAAACCACACTCGCTGAAATGGGATTTGGTTCTATCTGCTTTTTCAAAGAAAGAGCCAACAGTTTAAGAGAAAGAAACATTGTTGGGTATTCAAAGCCATTGGACTAGGACACATCAGCCAATTTTGTTTGAACAATGAATAGGTGACTAAGTGACAGTGCAATACACTAATTTCTACACATGGAAAAATATGCTAGCACATAATTCAGTGAACCGTAAGGGCCAAAACAAAACTGCCAAAACAAAAACCTAGTGGAAAATGTTCAAAATGACTACTGAGTCTAGTTGCCATTGAGCTTGTCACTGAAGAGACCCCCAAGAAAGCAGGGACGTGGGGCAGGAGTGATCACTAACACAAAGAAACTTATCCTTCTCTGTTCAGAAAAGTAAAGGGCCAAAGTTTAATGATCCCATTGCACTCTCCATTAAGTTGTAATAAATCAGCTTCTGTCCTATGGGAAATGTGTTTGCAATTTCTTAAAATGTACGTGTTGTCTTCAGAATCTAGAAGAGGGGGTAATTAGACAAAATTCATAACCCAGAATCGATTATATTATTTTCTAAATGTGACCCTGGAAACCTATATCTGTGTTGCAGCAGCAGGCAGAGACAAAGATGGATGGTCTACCCACAACAGCACAATGGCTAAAATGCAATTACTGGCTTTATGGAAAAGCAAAACGGCCAGGCGTCATAAACCTCAAAACCAGAACACTTTGCTTTTTAATGATTCTATATTATCTAAACAAGTGCTGGAATAAAAATCACTCAATTAGCCTTGTGCTCTACAAGGAAGAGATTAGTGCTTCAGAGAATTCAATGTATGTGCTTTGTTCATACACATTCTTTGAAATGAACAATAATTTCTCTACGTTTGTAAAAAGATTTCATTTTAAAATTTGATGATTCACCTTCTCTGTGTATTTGTATGTTTAATTCTTCAGGATATAAGATTTTCAGCACAAGTTTTTGTGGTTTAGCTTTTTCCCTTTTAGGCAGATATAATATTATGGTGAAAAACAAGATGTTACATGTTTATCTTGGTAGGTTGATATGGTATGGTTTGAAAATAATGAATTTATTCCAGGATAAGAAAGTATTTTGAGGTATAACATAACAAATGTTTTCCCCACAATTACTTTGCTAAAGGATGATATTAAGCATAATGGAGAACATCTAGTTTTCTTTCACAAGCTATATCCAGAGCCACTGATTAAAATGGTCATTTTTGACAGAAACAGACTCATAGGCATAGAGAAAAGACTTGTGGTTGCCAAGGGGAAGTGGGGGAGGGAGAAGGATGGACTGGGAGTTTGGGGTTGGTAGATGCAAACTATTACATTTAGAACAGATAAACAACAAGATTCTAATGTATAGCACAGGGAACTATATTGAATATTCTGTGATATATCATAATGGAAAAGAATATAAAAAAGAATGTATATATGTGTACAACTGAGTCACTTTGCTGTACAGCAGAGATTGGTGCAACACTGTAAATCAACTATACTTCAATAAGAAAAATAATTATGATTAAATATGAAAACAGCTAGAGCGGAAAAAAACAAAAAAATGGTCATTTTTGTTTATCCATCAAAAGCAAAAAAGGGTATAGGTTTTATGTGCAAATGATATGGTGTTCTTGCCTCCCCCAGCTGAGGGTAGTAGAGAGCTGGAAAGAATTTAGTCCTTTAAGGTAAAGGTATGAAAGAGGACTCAACCATCAGGTGCCTAAAGCACTCTCCCCCTTGGACACTTAGCACGTTATGGGCTGGAACTGACTCTTGAAATTAGAAAAACTGATCTAGAAAGCTGAAAAGCAACTGAAGCCATCTGATTACATGAGCATGGCTGAACAGCTCTGAGCTCCTTTTACAATGAAAATTGTTTCCTCTGTTAATATCTCTTCTCACCAACTAGACTAAAGAGGACTAGTCAAAGCACATAATATGTGTTCAATAAATGTCCTTGTTAAGTAATTTCAGAAAAAATGTCTTCATCATCTTCACTGCCTCCAAAACCTGCCCCACCCTTTCTTTTACTTCCCAAAATGTTCTAGAGCTGCTGGGGAGGAATCTGAGCCATCATAAAATGGCTGAGAGTTTGACCAAGGTCCTGTTTGACACAGGCCATAAAACTGCAGATTTTAGGAAAAGATTCACATTCCATTTGCATGTGAAGGAGACAGGACCTGAAAAGAGGAAAGTCAGGGAGATAATAATTTTCTTCTTCTTCCCAAGTCACAAATTAAAATGTGCCTTCTGAACACACAAGCTAAACGGAATTGGAACGCCTTCAGGTGAACATCAATTGTACTGAATTTATTGATGATGCCCTAGTCTTTTTCAATATGAATTTTCTGCTTTACTGTTTTCTAATTTTATTTTTACAATAAATGCGTGATATTTTGGTACTCAAAAAACCACACACACTAAAAGAGCCAGAGTTAGCCTTTGCGTTTATATCCTTGCAGAGTTTCCTCTGCACATTCTCCTCTCCCCACATTACTGATGTTCCTCATGACTACTGAAGTGGAAGGGAAGACAGGGTATTTCAATGAAATTTATTCATAGATGTTTAGAAATTTAGCCAAACATATCCTGCAAAAGCACCTCAACTTTGTACAGCAGCTCTCAGCTGCTCTGGTGCGGAGTCCTGCCACGGGGGCTTCCTTGCCCTGACCCTCTGGGGTGGGATATTTGGAGCTGCCCCAGCCCCAGGCCTCATTGTGTCTCCAGCCTGTGCTTGGCCCCAGGATGAAGTACTGCTGAATCCAGGCATGAGGCCACCTGACATTTTCCTCAGCCACCTCCTCTTGTCATCACTCAAGGAAATGTATTCCAGAACACCAGGGACTCTCCAACAAAGGGAAACAGTAAGCAGGTTACAGGGTGAAGTAAATGTCATTTTCTTCTAATGACCTCATTTCCATTCATTAAATTACTGCAGCACATTAGGGTAAACACAGCAGCCAATTCCAGTGTCCCAGAAAATTGCCTGCCCCGTGAAACTAGTCCTTTGGCTACTATGAGAGGAAAAGAATCTCTCACATTTTCAAGGGCAAAAAGATAATCACAACAGCCTTAGCTACTATTTATTTAACATCTGCTGCATGTGGGGCTGTGTGCTAAACGTTTTGTATCCACTTTCTGTGTTAATTCATTATGGCCAAGAGGAAAGTAGTCGAGACCCTGAGTTCAAATTCTGACTCTGCCACTTCTCAGCTGTGTAGCGGCGGGTGAGTTGCTTAACTTCCCTGTGCTTTAGGATCCAGGCCTGTAAAGTGACATAATGAGTAGTATAGAACAAAGCTTAGAATGGCACCTGGGACATGCGGAATGTTCAAAATGATTTCAATTGTCATTACTACCATTTTCCCCCTTTTACATATGAGGAAACTGAGGATTAAAAGATATGTCATTTGCCATAACTCACAGAGTTAATCCAGATCTTCTGACCTTAGAGGCCAAGGCACTGTCCTCAGTCATCAATGGTCAGCCGTGGATCAATGAGCAGCAACAGGGCGCCCAATTCCTAAATTATATTCTCTCTCCACACTCACACACCAAAGGCAGAGAGCATGGGCTGCCGTGCTGAATTCCTACAGACTCGAAATATATCTTAGACGCTGCTCTGGGGAGACAGGAATTGTCACATCCAGGAATGCACTTGCATAAACGGCCTGATATACAGTCTGATGCCTTGTATACCACAAAAGGGGCTCTCCTCTGTCCCCTGAGTCAAAGCACTGGGCCAGGCCGCTGGCACGGCATGCTTTGGAGAGGAAAGGGCTGTGTGTGTGGTGAGAAGGGCTGCTTTCCCGGTCCACTCGAGAAGGAGAACACACTCCTCTCTCACCACGCCTGGCTTGTGACATTGCCCAGGCAGTGCCTCCACACTGGAGCCTGCCCCTGCCTCCACGAGGACCGACAGTGGGTTCTAATGCCCCTCGTCCCAGACACCCCTCTGCAGGCCCTTTACAGCCCTGAGCCCCAAGGCAACACATCCCCCACAGACTACCACCTGCCATTGATGATATCTTTTCTTGACACTCGCCTCTTGGTTCGTCAAGTAGAAGGAATAATGAGAGGAAAAATAAAACCTTAAAATAATTGGATTCCAATCAGTCAAGACTTTGCCTGCCCTATGACCTCATAACTAGCTCGGGGCTTTAATTCCTGCTGACAAATGTGTTGTCTGTGGGGGAGGTTTGTTTTTACAGGAAAATGTACTCTCAGTGTATCATCAACTATTTTGTGATGACCAGGCTAGCCCACCGTGGTGGACTGTTCTATTGTGTCAGTGTCTCCTCCTTATGAGATGGTTCTCCTTCCCTACACCACTGACACCAGGCTTGCTCACGTGACATTCTTTAGTCAGTGAGACGTGAGCACAGTGATACGTGGCACTTCCGAGCATAGACGTGTGGAGTTGTCGCATGCTTCCACCATCACTTCTTTTCCCCCTGCTGCAAATACAGCAATGCCCAAGAGAGGGGTTGCTCCTTCAACGTGGACCCTGGAATAAGGGACAGACGGAACCCACAGGCCATGTACAACATACGTGAGAAATAAGCTTTTGCTATTGTAAGCCATTGAGACTGGGGAGTTGTTCGGTATTGCAGCATAACCTAGTGGATCTTGGCTACCATATCCACTAAAGCCTATTTAGACCATATTAATCTAAAATATTATATATTTGCAATGAAAAGTAGTGGACACTAATGCTCGAAATGATCATCATCAAAAAATACATATTTTTTTAAAGAACTAGGGCTAGACGTAAGGCATCTTAATATGACTGACATCATTCTTGCTAGTATTCAAAATGTAAGCTGAACCTGGGCAGGTTTTGATGCCTTTGGGCACATTAAGCTCCCACACACAATGCAGTTTTCACCCTAATCCCTCTTTTCCTCCTCCAGAGTTCATCTGTGAACTAGAGAATTTATACTTCCTCTTTTCAGTGTCACTTTCAGAACTTCTGCTAACCTCACGATCTGTTCCCTTAGATGCACCCCAGACAAAGGCGATAGCAGAACAAAAGCTAAATTCAAGTCTGCCACGTCACCCTGGAGAGAAATGGCTCAACGGTTAAAGGGCAGACATGTGGTTTACTCTGGCTATTTCCTCTAAACTTGACTTTGGATTTTTTATTCCTTAGTCATGTAAAGCTATAGACAGATCGCTATCAGATCCCTGTACACACAGTTTAAGAATGGAAAAAGAAGGCTGAATGGCAAGCAAGAAAAGTTATATGCAGGAAGATGGTTTGGAAACATAGACATTTAGAAAATGAAATCACATACACGCAAACACGACCAGTCAGTCAGATTCCTAGGATGCAAAAGTAAAAATAAATAAATAAATAAAATAAAAAGACTTGAAGGCTTATGCATGTAAAGAGGGCACGTGGATGGTCGTAGTGGTAAAGCACCAGTGAAGCTGGAAACAGATGGCTCTGGGTGCAGCTTAAATACACACCCTCTCCTTACATACGCACATATTTATATAAACACAACAATACATGAAATTATGTATATAATTTTACATATTAAGCATAAATGGACAGACATATCCTGTAGGATTTACTCCTGCAACTTTGCTTTGGGTTTCCTTTTAAATTCATCTTTAGTGATAAAAGGATCCCTTCTTATTTCTTAGACACAGTGTTTGAATTTGCTTGGTGCTTTCTGACAATTGTGTTCCATCCTGTGCTCACTACAGTGTCCGGTTTTAAAACCAGCACAACGGGAATGAGTAACTGCCTGGGCAAATGGGCACGTCTGCTTGGCGTCACAGGATGAGGACAAGCGAGGGGCCCGCCCTGTAGAGACGCCCAGCCCTGCCCAGCTGCACGGACAGATGTCAGGACTCACCAGATGCTGCGTAAACATGGAAACATCCTCTGTGCTGTTGTCAGAATTGACTCGCACCAACCTCCCGAGTCTAGGGGAACTTACAACTGTAAAGGTTATAGTTCTGTTTCCTGCACTGTCCATGTCATTGGTCATAGCTCTCAGGTCACAAGCTGAAAGGGGCTTTATGGGACCTAAGTGAAGACTGAAACATGCATGTAAGTATAAAGCATATGAAGGCTATGGTTAATGAAATGATCTTTACAGACCCCTGAAAACTGGAAAACACGTAGTTATGTACGGGGGGCTGGCTAGCTCGAACTTGAAATTGGGCTGTGAGGGGCCAACAGATCCATGCGGCTGCTGTTTGTGGATGTGCTTTGCTATGGGGGCCAGAGATGAAGGAGGAAAATCCCATGAAAAGAGCCCCTCAGCCCCCGCAGTCCTGCATGTCTAACTGATCTCGAGAGAAAGAAGGCAATGCCAGGCGAGTGACACCCAGCTCGGCTCTGAGCACAGGAAGGGGGCGCCGGCTAAACTTGGGAGGACAGACGCGTCCTGGCCTGACAGCGGCTGCAGGTGCTCGACAGAGTGTCCATCTGTGGATGCCTGGGGGAGAGGTTGGCTCTGAACCAAATGGTGGCGGTCTCCAGAGGAGCCCCCAGATGTGCAGGTTGCATGGACAACGTGGGGAGGGAAGGGCCTGTGTGGATGTTAAGAGAAGAAGAACCAGTGAGTGGTCAGTGTGCTAATGTGATCTCATTGATAACTAAGGGCCAGAGTGACTTGGGGACATTCAGGTTAGCTCAGTGCTTCTCAAATACTCTGTAGTGAAGGATCAGTGTTTCCCACCAAATCCATTGTGGACCAATAATTTTATAAAATACAATAAAATGTCACAACAATGTCAAATTGCTATAAAATTTTCTGAACACCTCCTTTCATTTCCCATTCTTATCAGTTCACAGACTAGAGGTCCATGGACCACAATTTGAGGAATATAGGGCTAGAGTTTCTATCGCTATACTTTGCATGGGTTTAGGGAATATCCCCAACCTGATAAGGTGGCAGATCTGAGAGAGATTTACAGTCATCCTGGCCCAATCTCACCTCTTTTCTGTTTTAGCCCTTGCTAAAGGGCTTTAGCATTAGGTCTTGCACAGGGGCCTTGCACTAGCTCTTGGAGTCGGCACTTTATAAACTGTCTATGAAGTTGAGCCAATCACCCAATAACTAAGCCTCCTAAATGACATTCATTTTGCTTTCCTGACTGAACCATTATAGCCTTGGAGAGTGAGGGCCACCGACTGCAGTATTTAAACCACATTAGGTGCTTAAAGGCAGGACCTTGACGACAGCTAATACACGAGGAAGCCAGCTTTCAGTAAGATTTTCAAACATGCAAACATTGTTCTGAGCCTTTAATTTAGAGGTTCCCTTTAAAATACCTGACAACAAAACCAAAAATAACAAGTGGGACTACATCTACTCAGCAAAGGAAACCATCAACAAAATGAAAAGGCAACCTGTGGAATGGGAGAAAATATTTGCAAACCACATATCTGATAAAGGGTTAATATCCAAAATGTACAAGGATCTCATACAACTTAGTAGCAAAAAACCCCAAATAACCCAATTTTAAAATGGGCAAATGACTTAAATAGACATTCTTTTCCAAAGAAGACTTACAAATAGGCAACAGGCACATGAAAAGGTGCTCATCAACGCTAATCATCAGGGAAATGCAAGTCAGAACCACAGTGAGATATCACCTCACACCTGTTAAGATGTCCATTATCAAAAAGACATGAAAGAACAAATGCTAGTGAGGGATGTGGAGAAAAGGGAACCCTTGCGCACTGTTGGTGGGAATGTAAATTAGTGCAGCCTTATAGAAAATAGTATGGAGGTTTCTCAAGAAATTAAAAGTAGAACTACCATATGATCCAGAAATCCCACTTTTGGGTATATATTCAAAGGAAACAAAATGATGATCTCAAAGAGGAATCTGTACTCCCATGTTTATTGCAGCATCACTCAAAATAGTCAAGGTATGGAAACAACCTAAATGTCAACCAGTGGATGAATGGATCGAGAAAATATTGTAAAATGTGATACACACATACACACACACACACACACACACACACACACACGACGGCATATTATTCAGCCTTAAAAAAGAAGGAAATCTTGTCACTTGCAACAACATGGATGAAGCTAGAGGGCACCAGGCTGAGTGAAACAAGGCAGACAGAGAAAGACAAATACTGCATGGTATTACTTACATGTGGAATCTTTAAAATGTGGAATCTTTAAAAAAAAAAAGTCAAACTCATGAAAACAGAGATTGGAAAGTGGTTGCCATAGGGCTGGGGGTGAAGGAAATGATGACAGTTTGCTAAAAGGGTATAAACTTTCAGTTATAAGATAAATAAGGTCTGAGGATCTAATGTGTAACATGGTGATTATAGTTAACATTGTATTGTATAATTGAAATTTGCGAAGAGAGTAGAACTGAAAAGATGAAAGTAAATATGTGAAGTGATGAATGTATTCATTAACTGGATGAGGGGGAATCTTTTCATAATGTATACATAAATCAAATCATCAGGTTGTATATTTCAGATATCTTACAATTTTATTTGTCAATTATACCTCTATAAAGCTGAAAAACAAATGACAAAATAAAATAAAATAAGATAAAATAAAATACCGGAGCTCCTGAGATAGGCACTAGGTCCTGGGGCTCCTGAGGCGTAGGCAGGAGTACCTGGACTATCAGCCTCAGGAACACAGTTCTGCCCCAGATTCAGGACTGCCTTGGTACAACCTTGGTTGTCACACACACACAAAGATGCTTTAACTCCCTCCCACATTTCTCTTAGTTCTTGCTCCTGAAAGTTTTGCGGTCACTGCCACCTTCTAGCTTCTGGAGCTGGGGACCCAGGATGTGAGGTCACCCCGGGGAGGCCAAGAGGAATTATTCTGTATACTTAGTCAACATTACAGAAAGTCATAACTGAGGCCCACTCTCTGCTGCCTGCCACGGTGGCCCCCATCCTGTCAAGTGGATTATACCTCTTTTGTGTGCAGTTTCTGGGCTCCCCAGCCTCCAACTTCTCATCTTCAGTTTTGCTTTGGAACTTTTCCCCACCGTGCCTTCTTAATTATTTCCTTCTTATAAAGGACTCTTAACTTTTCATTTATTCCTTCACCTCAGGGATTACCTTTGGCAGGTGTGTGTGTGGGGTAGGTGGGAGGGACTCTTTAAAAGAATCATTTCATTATCTTATTTAGCCTTTTGGGGTAGAGGCCACCAGAGGTGTTCCAGGCCAAGAGTACTTTTCTCTCAGCCAGGCTATATTAATCCCTCATTCCCTTGTCGAGCTTCCTAACCCAGTAGAGTGTCTAGTTGCTAGTCGGCAGTCACCTGGAGCATGCTCAGTCAGAAAGGCTAGCTGGCCCCATGTTGCCACTGCTCCATGAGCATCTCTTGCCGCGCAGCCCAGTTCACCAAGAGCCATCATTCCCCCCCCCACCCCATCTCCTTTCATCCAAGCATTGATATTTTCATCCATGAGCTTCCCCCCCCCGCCCCATCTCCTTTCATCCAAGCATTGATATTTTCATCCATGAGCTTCCCCCCCCCGCCCCATCTCCTTTCATCCAAGCATTGATATTTTCATCCATGAGCTTCAAGCACTTAATTTGGGAAAGGGTTCACGAAGGTCCCACCTAAATCTATATTCCACAGAAGAACTGTCCTACAAGGAGTGTGGTAATAAAAGGACTCTAAGCATATCTGTTTGGCAAGCTCTCACTCCATATGTAACTCTTGGAGATTTGAAGAGCAAATCAGCACATTAAAGACTCTAAGCCTTGGAGTAAAGACATCTTTTTCACCCTTCTTTTAGGTACACCTATTGTGTTTATTTCATGAAAAACAACCACCACCATAACAGCAAGAGTTTCATGGTCACCAGGCTACAAGGTCCTGTGCATCTCTTCAACAGACATTATCAAGTGCCTCGTATGTGACAAGCCCTAGAATAAGGAGTAGAGATATACCAGGAAATAGCACAAACACAGTCCTGTCTTTTCTTTCGGATGTCATGGTAATCCTAAGAAGTATGTATTTGTTTCCTCATCACTAAGAAGGGATGATAAGGCTCGGAGACATTAAGCAACTTGCCTAATGGTCAAACGTACGTCTCACTGACTCTGAAATGAGTATTATTAAAAAGTTGACACTATATTGCCTATACTATATTACTTTGAGCTCAGTGCTGACATGATATCTGAGTTAGGAAATGTGAGGAATCATGCAAGTAATCTGATAGATTCTGCTCTCCACCTTCCAGAAACAGGCTGCCTCTTCCCTGGGCTTCACATCTGCATTTATGCTGTCTTCTCTGGTATGCTCACCCCTCTTTGTTGTCACCCATCATAATGCTACTCACTCTGCAGGGGCAGCCTAAGACCCATCTGGCCAACAAGATCTCCCTCCCCATTGCAGTCTATGGGAAATTTTCCTCCCCTGAATGCAAGTAGCTCACCCAGTCTGCGCCCTCACTGGACACTTAGCATAATATATTTTGCATGATTAGTGTACTCTCAAGTATAAGTCTCTTATTTCCCTACTTAGCAAGCCTTTAATTTTTTCCTTCAAGATTGACAATCTTTTCTTATAGCTCTCGGTTACCTCCTGCTAAGCCTTACAATATTCAATCCAGTGTGTCAACACCATCTGACTAAAAGTTTTCATAAATCTCTGCTCTAAACCCTTTAGCAACACGCTGCGACTTCCTTCTGCTTTCTTCTCTCCCTCAATTCCCACCATGGAGGATAGATGGCCCGTTGGTGAGACATGATTCCCTCTATATTATAACCAAACCCCAAGGGGATTGAAGTCACACAGTTTGCTATGAATACCCTTCGCTAATCGGTTACTTAACTCTAGGTCTGTGTAAGCTTATATTCTAGACTAGTTTGACAAAGCTCTCAAGGTCAACCCCTCCTCAACACTCTATGTAAAAGAACCAAGTACAACTTGGATACACAGAAAGACTAGGACCTAAGGCCATAGTTTGTTCCAAAATGCCATCACTAAAGATAAACAAACACATTCAATGGTGGCATTCAAGGTGAAAAAAATTGGTTACAAAATTCCTTTCTGGGGAATAAATTTTCCTGAAAGAAATAGAATATATATATAAACACACACACGTATACACACAAATATAGATGCACATATATATGTATGTATGTGTTTTTATACAAAATAAGAAAATGAAAATACACATCGAGTGAATTTTTTAGTTCACACGCACAAAAAGTTTGTTTAGAACTATAGTTCTTCCTGCTTTAAAATAACTGAGTTAAAGAGTGACTCTCAAATTTGGCAGGGCATACAAGCTATGACGAACCTTAAAACATTCACCCACTAAGTATCCTTATCACTACCTTGTCTAACGCTACAAATTCTTACAAGTCTAGAGCCAGGGCCACTTTTTAGGGCAGTATATGCAAAGGAGGCAGTAGCATGGCCACGGGCTGCTGGGCTGGTGGGGAAAGCCCAATGGGCATGGGATCACTGAAGGTGAAAAAAAAGTTGGCTAATTCTGGGTTGCAGTATTTCCATAATCCAAGAAAGTAAAACACACAATATTTCCGTATAATCATTGTTGTTTATTAAATTGCTATGTATCTTTTCCTGGTTGTGTATATCAGTCCATCAATAACATTAAGAAGGAGACAAACTAAATAGCCACCATGATGGTCTCATTCTCAGGGAACTGATGTTCTAAAATAGAGACAGCCCTGGAACACAGGCCCGTACAGAAAGGACAGGAGTTGTGATCTGAGCACAGCGTTTGGGGGTGGCATCGGCACTCGGTCTTGGGGCTTAGGATTCCTATTAGTTACATGACTTTGAAACTGTCCAAGCCTCAGTGTTTTTTATGTGCCAAATACAGATGATCAAAACTTGGTTTTCAACACATGATTTTGTTTAAATCCTTCTAACAACTCAGTTCAGTAGATAAAAAATATAAAACACTATAAAAACATAAATATCAATAGTATTTGAATATCTATTCTAGAATAGGAATAGATTTCTCCTATTATAGTTCTATCAAATCCATAGCTCTATAAAAAGAAATAGATTTTCCCTGATATTTCAGAACATATAGGTCAACTCGAGTCTGACAAGAGCAGCAACAGTGGACAGCTGACAGCTGGAGTCACCCCAGAGGTGGGACACAGAGTGCCTCCCATCCCCCCACCAAGGGGCTGGCTCATAGATGAGGGCGGCAGAGGTCACTCAGGGTCTGCTCCCAGCAGGACCTGACATGGGGGGTCCTGAGGGAAGAAGACTGGGGCATCTGTCGTCATCATCCCTGCAGCTTCACACAGCATCAGGGACCAACATCCTGGGGAGGCTGCTGGGCCAGACTGAGCAAGGCTCAACTGTGTCCTGGAGACAGGATGAGAAGATGTGGTCTTCAGAAGCATGTCCACACCTACGAATTCTGATACAGAACAGAGGGGGCCACTGCTACTTGGGGGTGTTAGGGTAGGAAGAATGCCAAGAACAACTGGACCAAGTGACCCACTGTTTCCATCCCATCTCTAAAATCTGTGGCTCTATTGTTCTCATTCCACACCCATCCAACCTCAGATCAAATGTAAGAACCACCTGATGGAAACATACAATAAAAATCCATTTTCCTTCCTACTGGCCAGGAGCTGGAGTTGGAAATAAGTCACAGTCTGGGGATAAAAGGCGACACAGAAACCAAGAATAACAGACCTAACCAGCTAGAGGGAGCTGGAAAATGAAACAGCTCACTTTGGAATCTGAGGATAACGTGCATGTTCTAGGGGAGCGTTCTTGGATACAGGATACAGGGAGGCCAGGGCAGGGCAGATGCAGCGCATGCTGGGAAGGGAAATGAGATGGTGGCTCAGGGCTGAGTCCAGATATTAAATACAGGGCTAAGAAAACTATATGTTTTGCATAGTTCCACAAAGGTGACAACTATGTTTTGCATAGTTCCACAAAGGTGACAACACATTTTTCTTGCTAAACTAATATTCAGTAAAGCAGGTGCCAGAAACTCAAAACTTTCTAAGCTGTAGCGGCTGTAACTCCCCTTTAATCTAATAAAACTGTCTTCAATTACTAAACCAGAGTTTAGCCAGAATAGATGAAAGGTATTTAATCTTTTGCAGCAACCAGATTTACTCTGATTTTAGACCCTCTTTTTTAATAGATTGCTGTAGTTTTCAGAATTTTAGGGTGCAGTAGTTTGCTTATTTTTTAAAACATTAAATGGTACCCTAATTGCCTTGGAAAACCCGATGGAAGCATCACACTTATTCTCAGAGAAAAATTATGGAACATAAAAGGCTTCAGAAGAGAAGAATCTGGGCTAACGTATCTTCAACTGGATTTTGATAAGGTTTCTTTTTGTGAGCTCAAATGCTTAAAGCACCTAAAAATTTCAAAATTTCTCCTTAAAATTCTTGTTTTTTTTTTTAAGTTACAAACAGTAACCTTTTTCTCTAGGGTTACAATAGAGGTATGCAAGCTTTATCTATTTCCTGGTTGCATAGCCAAGTTATATCATCTCTTTAAGCCACAAATTCTGACAACTTGCTGTGCATATATCACCTATTTTGCATAGATGTAAGGATTAAAAGACTAGTACAATGCTAGCCCCATGGATCTCGGTCCTGGCTGTACTTCAGAACCACCTGGGACTTAAAAAAAATAATGATGGCCAGGACCCATTCCAAAGACTCCCATTCAATTGGTGTATGGTGAGGCTGAGACACTGGTATTTTTTAAATCTTCCCAGAGCTTGAGAACAACTGGCTAGAGTACCCTTGGAGTGGCCATAATTAATAAAATGATTAGTGTCTTTTTCCATCTATATTTGACTGAAAATGCGTATCAATAAAACAAGTTACAATGCACAGGTTTTTTTTTAAAAAACTGAAATATAAAATTTTATTATTTCCTGTGCCACCTACCTCAGTGCCTTTTTTGTGAAATAACAAGTTTTAATTTTTTTCCTCCTTTTTCATTACCCCTGCCATTGGGTAAATCTTTTTCTATTCCTGCAGTGAGGGTACTGAGCCAGAGATGCTACCTTAGATCTTTCCATTCTTGGCAAAAAGCAGTCCAAAGGCTTCAGATCCCCAAAGCAGGAACTCAGTGAAATCCTGATGGTCCCACTGATACACAGGGTTTTTATATTCAAAAACGAAAACCCCAAGATCTAGATGGTCAGGACAGAGCCTGGCTCTCCTGCTTCTTTAAGGACCCTAAGGAGAGAGCAGGAAGAAAGTGCACATGGAAATAAAGATTCCTTCCCCCCATTGCCCTTCACCAACACGCCCTCTTCTGAGGAACAGGAGATAGGAGAGAGAGGGGTGGGGAAGACCCAGCCTTGCTTTTGCTAAATTCCTGCAAAGAGACAGTTCTTTCTGGGACTTTGTCACTGTTGTTGATATCACTCTATAGTAGAAGATGACACTTTATACCATTCAGGTAGAACTTTCTAAATAAATTGAAAAACACTTAAACCCAAACACTCAATGAAGTTAAAATTCTTACCTGGAGAGATGCTCAGTCCTCTGTTTACTTCTAAGCTAATGATCAGAGCTCAAGGTGTGATACTAAAAATTTGTCGTGGTGCAAAGTTCAAACCATCAGTAACCTGAAAATTAAAGCGTCCTGACATTGCTCCTTTAAAAGAAGAAATTACATTCTGGTCAATTTGGTTGTTTTGCAAAAGCCACCCACTTCCACGTTCTCTCCCACCTGATCCCCCTGCAAAGTGACCCCTATCAATTTGAGAGAATGTTAATAGTCACTGAGCTCACCAAATCAAATATTGCCAAAACACAAAGTTAAAAGAACATCGATAAAGGTCTAAAATGCATATTCCTGCCTCACCCCCTCCTGAGAGTAATAAAAGAAAGCAAAGATGTTACCTCCAAGAAATTTTTTTAAAAAGTTAAAACATGTTCATCACCTGCATTTTATTATTTTGGCATCAATTTATACCAATAAAAGTAATACATGCATGCAATGTACACACACACACACACACACAGCCCTTAGCAATTTCTGAACTACTGATAACACTTACTTGATAATTAGAAAAATGAAAACTAGAGGGAAGTAAATAACACTTAGCCCCTCCCCCAAATAATTTCCCATTATTCATCTATTTCAAACTAGCTGTTTTCAGCTAAGAGGGGAAAGAGAAAAGTGGAGAAAGACTCAGCCCCATTTTTGTTAAATTCCTGCAAGAAGAGAATTCTACTCCCACACTTCTGTCAAGGGATCAATTAGTGATATCAGAAAAGTTATATATTAACTTATGTGCGAAACAGAAGTTGAGTCGGACCCCCTGTTGATCCCGTTCCCGGGAGTGCTTTACCAATCTGACTCCCAAAGCACCAGGCAGGATCACCACGCGGACAGCCTGATGATCACAATCCCCTCACCCTTTGAAATTGTTCATCCAGCATAAATCTGCAGGCCCACAGGTCTCTGCATCCTGTAATGGGTAGAAATGTCCTCTTTGTTGCCCTCAGGGACATGTGGCAGGGAACAAAGGAGGCATGGTTCACTCTGCAATTACCTACTACTCCCGTAATAACATGATTTAATAAAGGGCTGCTGGATGGCTTAACGGTCTCTCAAGTCTCTGCTATCTAAGCAAACCCAGGGAGTTCTGATTCCTCACCAAAAAAAGGTTACAGCCTTTAAAAATTTTTTTCCAAAACACTCAAGAGTCATATTTTTAAAAACAGCAAAAAAAAAAAACAGAGAAAGAGAATTCTGGGTCTGCCTAATTCAGAGCAGAGGCCCACAACGAAATGTTATTTTTCTTTGTCTGCTCGTTTTGACTAGAAATAGCACTTTGAAAATTGTATTTAATTAAATGTGAAATTAGGGAGAGAATACTTTCTGCCATTAGGCACTTTGAACATTTCATGAATCTGGAAACAAAATAGAAATGGAATCGGAAGGAATTATATCAAAACAAATACTAGAATAGTGTACTGGGTATGCCCTAACTATCATACTAATTATGACCAAAGAGGGGGGAGGAGGGAAACATGAAAGCAGCTGTGACCTGTGGATTTTCTATTGTACAACCTCAGATCTTCCTGACTTGACTGTACTTTCAGAAGGGCAACCTGAAATCACTTAGCTCCACCACTTCTCGGCTCTATCGGCCTACTTAGGTTGTTATGTGGAATAATGAATTAGATTAATGGCAGAGCACTTTGCAAATATAAATGCTAAGAGAGACTAATTAAACCTAAGCCTTTGTTTGGGGCTGCTGATGGACAGATGTAGCAGGGAGAACCAGCTGGTTTCAGCAAGAGACTCATCCGCAGCTGGGCTCCAGCCACTTTGAAGGCTATTATTGCCTCCAAGTCCATTTACAAAATGTAATGATTCACTCTCAAAGAGCTTGACTGTAATCCTCCTTCCTGCTTTTTAAGGAGAAATTATTTTCTCTACTTGCCAAAAGCAAATATTGACCTGGTAGTTTAACAAATAAATCAATCCAGAGAGCTAATTTATATTTTAATCCTTCACTGCAAAGGGTAACTTCAGTTCTTCAACCTACCCTAGCCTTCAATGGGTGGCAGCTAGTGGAGAAAGCCCAGCTTTACGGTCAGACCAACTTATATCTTTCTGAGCCTCAGTTTCTTCATCTCTAAAACAGGATCATCACTTCCGCTCACACAGAGAACTTCTGCAGGTTAAATGAAATAGATCATGTGATTGCACCTTCTGCAGTGCCTAGCATGTGTCAGAGAGTCAATAACTCCTTTCCATTGCAAACTGCATCGTTTAGAAATTCCAAACCTCCCCTGTGCAAGCCTCTAGAGTAGTTCTCACCATTTTGAAAATAAGTTAGTCCTTTCATAGAGACAAAAAACTTCCTAGTCCCTTGCCTAATAATACCTGGGTTTATAGTATCTACTAATCAAAACCACACATAACTGGCAGAAACATCCTGTCACTTCAATGCCCCTTTAAATAAGTTGTATTTTACTAATGAGCGCATCTGCACGCAATTAAAAAATAAAAACATACATATGTGGAAAAGATCATTCAGTCTAGAAATAATGCTTTGGTACATATGTGGGTGGATTTAGGATCTTGTTGCAATAAAACTAATCCCCAACAGGTCCCCAGGCTACAGGTTTTGGTACCACTAGATGACAGGAGTCACACAGTAAATGATTTTCAGATTATCTGGGGATTCTTTGTACTTAACTGCAAAGATAATCAGGAAATTACTGCATTTGAATTTAGAAGATTTTAATCTTTATTTTCTTTACTGTATTTTCAAAGAAGATAATTAAAAATGGCTGGAAAGATATGGCTTTTAGCTTTCCCATCATGCGCCCCCAGCTCACGCTCCCCCCCATTTCCTCCTGCAGGCTGAAAATGGGTGGCTTCCTCTCTGCGACCACTGACAAGGGTAGCCTGAAAACGAAGGCAGGTTAGATCACCCCTTCTGCAGATTTACAGTGGCTATTTGGCCTACTGATTTACTGATGACCAGAAAGAAGAAAACAAAGTCTTTTAATGTCAGGGTCTCTTAAATTTACAGTTATATTTATTCATTCATTCGTGTGTTCATTCATTTAACAAATACATTTGTTGTGTTCACTAATGTATCCCTCGCATTTGGAACATGACCTGGCACATAATAGGTATTCAATATGATTTCATTCTTTCAATAAGTTTGTATTAAGCACCTACTACGTTCCAGTCACTGTGCTGAGGATATAAGCTCAAACAAAAGAAAGAGCCTATTCTTCTAGCCCTTATACTCTAGTGGGGAAGACAGACAACAAACAAATGAACAAATCAATCTATACTGCAATGTCAGGTAGCCAGGGTAAGGGATAGTGGGTGACGGAAGAGACGCTATTTTAGTGTGTGGTCAGGAAAAGGCTCTCTGAGAAGCATATATATGAGCGCAGGCCTTACACGACAGTGTGAGTAAGCCACGTGTGAGTTACAGGTACCCTCTAATGTTTGCCATTATGGACCTCACCAAACTGTGTCACTTTTTTAAAAATTATAGAGTTTGCAAAGTTTTTAGATGGCTTGTGGTTTTCCTTCAGCAGCTATTAGGTTTGACTACATGTTAACCTCTGACACATTTTAGCTTCACGTTGTTTTTCTCAGTGACATACCAGTGTGTACAAACACTAGCTGACCCTCATTGATTTGAGCCTGGGTGAAGTTCTGCATGCTTAGGTCAGGAAAGGACTTGAGAGCCAAATGCCCATTGCTGGGTGGAGAGACCAAGTAGGCAAGGTCCTGCAGGGAGGAGTCCCCATGTTCTGCACAGAGCTCACCGCTGGTAATCTCAGTGACAGAATTCACCCACACCTTAAAAAGAAGAGAATCACAGATCTTGAAAGGACCAATTCCAACCATACAACCCTAGTAAACTGAATAGCTATGAGACCCTGGCCCCTTGCACAAAGATTTAAAAACTGAAGCCATACACCGAGTTTTTAAAGCATGAAGATTCTTAATTCAAAACAGACAGATAATTAAATGCCAGATGAAATGCAGAGCATATTGTAGTGTTTATTAGATTTATAAGGTTTATGAGGTTTCAATAAAAAATAGGATTCATCGTTATTTATTCAAAATTAATTATTTAAACTGCATATGCATTTATATAAAGTATAAAAGCAATAAAAGCTGATGGTTACTAAGTACCTTCTGTGTGGCTGGCATGTGCTAATACTCTGTGTGGAATCTCAATCACAGAACCTACCTCAAAGGGTCGACTTAAGGATTTCTATTCATTAAGAAGCGAATGATTTCATCAGCTTTTAAATATTTGAGGGCAAAGCACACACTGCACATTTTTTATTATTCTCCTTTATCCTACCTGTCTTGCAGGAAAACAAATATCTGGTCCCTACGGCCTTATAATGTCTGCTGTGCTGGTAGCTCATTGCAATCCTTTCTGAGTAACAGTCTCTATTTTTCCAGTTACATTTAAAATCTTTACATTTAAAATATTCCCATTATTCAACAATTCATCATCTTTTGAGCATCTACTACATTCCAGGCAATGTTCTGGGGTTTGCAATACATCAGTAAAACAGAGTCTTGTCCTTGTGGAGCATACATTCCAGCAGGAGAGCAGAAGGGAATACAGGGAAACAAAGAATAGAAATAATGAAGAAATGAATTACATAGTCTGTTAGAGGGTCACAGGCACTGTGAAAAAAACTTTAAATGAAGCAAAATGAGGCGCTCAGGAGTGGGAGAGTGTTAGATAGGAGGCTCGTCGGAGGAAACGTGGAAGGAGGCGAGCGGGGAGCCCCGTGGGCGTGTGGGAAAGAACATGAGGCAGAGAGAATAGCCCTATGGTGGGAGCAGCCCTCAGCTGTCTGAGGAGGAGCAAAGAGGTCAGGGTGGTGGGACCAGAACAAGCAAGATGAAGGGTAGGAGGCGGCGGGTCAAACACAGCCTGGAAGGTCAAATCCCACAGGCCCTTGAAGGCCACCAGAAGAGCATGGGCTTCACTTGAGTGCAACAGGGGATCATCGTGGGGCTTTAGGTGAGGTGTAACTTGGTCTGGCTTAGGTCTTAACAGATCCCTGTGGCTTCTGTGTCAAGGACAGACTCTAGAAGGCCAAGGGTAAAAGCAGGACGACAGTTAGGAGGCGACTGCAATGATCCTGGAGAGAGATGAAAGAAGAGATGGGGGGAGCTGGAGAGGAGGTAAGAAGCGGGGAAATTCTGGGTGTGTGTTGGCCACAGAGCCAACAGTTTCTGACGAGCTACGTGTGGTGAGGGGCAGAGGAAGGAAAGGCGGTGAGATGAACCTGGTTTGGGTCTCAGCAGCTAGAAGGATGGAGTCACCGTCAGCTGAAACGAGGGCAGCTGCGGGGGAAGTGTATCTGGCAGTAAGAGCAGGAGTTCAGTTTTGAACATGCTGAGTCTAAAGTGCTTGTTGAGACGTCACACCAGGTCTGATGGAATGAGGCTGTTTCGAGGTTCTCTAATCCTGCGGTCACGTGATATTTCACCAAAACTAAAGATGGCGGCTTTATCACTAACTAGGTTTTCTCATTTCTCTCTGTATTTATAAACGTCCTCCCCCAGAAATTCTGTGCCCATTCCCAAGCTCATGTGTCATTCTTTGCTCTCTGACTAGACCCTGATCATCTCTACGCTTGTTACCAACTTGCTTAAAAATTCAATCCTAAGCAATTTACTAGGTAATCGCTCTGGTCTAAGGGGCTGTTCTTCTCAGTAGAAAAGGCAGTTTATAAAATAACTTACCTGTAACTAAATGGAATTTGAGATAGGGAGATTAGAAAGTACATAGGATCCCTACATTTACCTACCAGACATGATATGCCACTTCACCTATGAAGCCCTGGGCACATTTGTCAATTTCTCTGTGCCTCAATTTCCTCAATAGTGAACTAGGAATAATAGGATTATTATGTATAATGAGTAAGTGAAGATCTGCAAGTGCTTCGGAAAAGCTTTATCTGGCACATAGTAAGCATTCAATAAATATTACCTTTATGTTACCCATCTTCTTCATCAGATTTGGCTCTGAGGATAGATGTGATTCCTTCACATTACTTAAAAGTCATTTGGAGTTTAATGACTACCACTTTCTTTTTTTTAATATTTATTTATTTGGCTGTGTTGGGTCTTAGTTGCGGCGCACGGGCTTCTCTCTAGTTGCGGTGTGCAGGCTCTCTAGTTGTGGCACGCGGCCTTAGTTGTCCCGCGGCATGTGGGATCTTAGTTCCCTGACCAGGGATCAAACCCATGTCCCCTGCATTGGAAGGCAGATTCTTAACCACTGGACCACCAGGGAAGACCCTGATTACCACTTTTAAGGCTATTCTTTTTTTAACTTTTTTAAATTGGAATATAGTTGATTTACAATATTAACTTAATTTCAGATGTACAGCAAAGTGATTCAGTTATATATTTTTTTTTTCAGATTATTTTCCATTATAGGTTATTACAAGATACAGAATATAGTTCCCTGTGCTACATAGTAAATCCTTTTTGCTTATCTATTTTACATATAATAGTGTGTATCTGTTAACCACATACTCCTAATTTATCCCTCCCCCCATCCCTTTCCCCTTTGGTAACCATAAATTGGCTATTCTATAATATGTACTGTACATTTTGTTTAATCCCACAGCATTCCTCCATAATTTGAGGTAAACAGTTTATCCATTTAATGATTCTGTTGTCAACGGATGCTCCTATATCTTGGCATCTGGAATATGCCCACTGAGGATTTTTCAGCCCTAAACTCTAAGGACATCAATTTTTTAATAGCTACCAGAAATGTTAATCAACCTAATGTTCAAATTATAAAGTTTTGGTCTTCAGTTAATCCATGGAAAGCCTACAGTTTCTATAAAATACACAAGTTGGACTGCTTAACAAAATTCCAAGTCCAATCATTCTAGTTTTTCACTTTTCACATTTTTAAATCCATCTGTGTATTTTATTCTCATTTTTTCAGGAACTTGAACTGATTTGGAAATGTACTGCCATTTCTCTTCCCATGACTCGTAGATACTCATTTTTTCCGACACCATGCATACGAAAGCTGGATGAAGCATGTTTTCCACTGTAGTTACTCTTCTGTGAAACACTGCTTTTGCTCCTCTTGCCTCTGGAATACACCATCTTCCAAAACAAATGTAAAACCTGCCACTGAAAACAAGAGCTAGTAACCTCAGGTCTCCACTTCCACTCAAACCAAATTTAGTTCAATTAAAAGTCCCATGGCTTTCGGTGAGGCCTGATTTAATGCCTAGTCCTTGGTAATGGAAACTTCAAATGGGTGGGGACAAGAAAAACAAAGACTCCAAACTTGAATTCAGATTTCAACGTGACCCAAAGCCCAAGAAATAATGGTTTAAGGAGTTAATATCTGAAAAAATTAACACTTGAACCTGGAATGATATATTTTTTAATTTGCCTTTAACTTAAACAGGAGGTTAGTGAGATTTAGAAAAATTATGATCCAATATATCCAAATTATGCTCTTAATATTTAAAAACCCAGACCTTTGTTTTGAGTTTCATATGAGAGATGTGAAATATTTGTGAACTGACTAGCCCACTATTTGACCCCTTCAGGCCTTCAGGCCTCCAAGTCACCGGCCCAGACTTTGCTGCCTTCATTCTTCCGCTGTCCCTAGCTCTCAAAGCTCTTTTCAGTGATGGCAAGTGCTTATCGGAAACAAGCAAACAGTTCTATTTCTGGTATGAACAGCAACAATAATAAAACAAAATGTACAGTATCACTGAAAGCAAAAGTTGAAAAATAGAAAAATGAAGCCCCCTTGTGGACACCAATACATTTTATCGGGTATGCACGAAAATCACTGGTCATGCTTGAGTACGAAAGAGAGTATGTTCAGGAGAACATATTTCTGAGAGTAAAATGCAAAGGATTTACCTGATGTGGTCTAACTCCAATTCCTAACTCCAGTTGGTCATGACAGGAATGATCTCCTGTACCACTGAATGGCCATGATCAGCCAGCCACAAGTCCTGTGACTTAAGGCAATTTGTTAAAATACTTTCAGTACACTTGAAATGATGGGACTGATGGGTTAACGTTAGATTTCTGCCTCTGAATTCCCATCCAGAGTCTGAGATGCTATTAGCAGCTCTGACCCTATCCTCCCACTTCCTTCTCGCAGGTAGACTGCAGATGACCCTTCATGCCCTCTCCTCTAAGCTCCAATGACAAGTAAGGAGAGTGAGCAGTCATGTGGGATAGTCTGAAGGTCTTGAGAAAATGTTGTTTGAAAGTCAAAGCCTGGTGGCGCAGGGGTTGAGAATCCACCTGCCGATGCAGGGAACGTGGGTTCGATCCCTGGTCCGGGAAGGTCCCACATGCCACAGAGCAACTAAGCCCGTGCACCACAACTACTGAGCCTGTGCTCTAGAGCCCGTGAGCCACAGCTACTGAGCCCACGTGCCGCAACTACTGAAGCCCACGTGCCTAGAACCCGTGCTCCACAAGGAGAGAAGCCACTGCAATGAGAAGCCCGTGCACTGCAACAAAGAGTAGCCCCTGCTCACCGCAACTAGAGAAAGCCCGCGTGCACCAATGAAGACCCAATACAGCCAAAAATAAATAAATAAAAATCAATAAATTTATAAAAAAAAAAAGAAAGAAAGAAAGTCAAAGACATCAGAGAATCTGAAGATGGTTAATTTTATGTGTCACCTTGACTGGGCCACAGGGTACCCAGCTCTTTGGTCAAATATTATTCTGGGTGTTTCTATGAGAATGTTTTTGGATGAGATTAACATTTAAATGGGTTGAGTAACACAGATTGTCCTCCCTCAGGTGGGTGGGCCTTACCAATCAGCTGAAAGCCTGAATGGAACAAAAGGACAGATCCTTCCCTAGGGTCAGGGCAGTAAAGAGAATCCTTTCCTGCCTGACTGCCTTTGAATTGGGACACTGGCTCTTCCTGGCAGCCTTTATATGGGAACTACACCATTGGCTCTCCTATGTCTCCAGCTTGCCCACTCACCCTACAGATCTTGGGACTTGCCAGCCTTCATGATCACATAAGCGAATTCCTTATAGTAAACAAACAAACAAATAAATAAACACACACACACACACCCTATTGGTTCTGTTTCTCTGGAGAACCCTACATAATACAGAGGACTTATTAATTCATATGTAGGATTGTTTTTGCCTCAGACTCTGCCACTGTCTCACTTGGTTATTTTGGGCAAGTCACTTAACCTCTGAAGCTTTCTCTCTTCTTTAAAATGGAAATAACAGCAGTACTTGCTTTATCTACCTCACCAGGTCCTTGGGCTTCTTAACTATAACAATGAAGGAAGAGATAGTAGAGCATCACAGTTACGAGCAGAAACTTGCATTCCAGCTCTGCCACTTACTGTCTACCAGCAGCTCTTCCAGTACTGACCTTGGGCAGATGTCTGAGCCTCTCTGTGCCTCAGATTCCTCATCCTTAAAATAGAAATGATATTCCATAGAGTTGTTGAAGATTAAATGAGTAAATAAATATAAAATGCTGAGAACAATGCCAGAAACAGAGTAAGTGCTAGGTAAGAATTAGCTACCATTAAGATTATGTAAATGATAGTTGTTATTACTGTTTGCTATGCTCTGAAATCTAGAAGAAGAAAAATCACTGTCTGAAATAATCCCCTACATTTGAAACTTCTGCCTGGAAAGAAGTAACTAGTAACTGTAGCTTTGGAGAAATTACCTGTTTGTTGGAAAATGTACTCTGCTATTTTCAAGAAATGCATACTCTTTATACATTAGTTTTCAGAAGGTTAACAAGCCTAATGTGTGGCAGTTCTTTTGTATAAACAGTTATCCATTTGTGAGAATAACTTGCATTATGTTCAACACACACAGTTTTTCCAGGAAGTTTTCTGTGTTCATTTGCCGTTGTTATTACACATTCTCATGGATATGATAGAGATATCATACTCCAATAAAAAAAATTAGGGGCATAAAGTAAAGAATATCTTAGATGTCATAAACTGCCAGTACAGGCTCTTGAAATCAGCAAAACCAATTCCTGACTGTCTCTTGGCTCTTTTTCATCAGGTCTAAATTACGCTGAGATTGGTAATAGACACTGTAGTTATATCATAAAATTTTAGTGCATAAGATTTCCTTCTTCTAAAATCCTTAAACCAATTCCATTCACATTATGCTATATATAACAGGAAAGCAATGTTGTAATTATATACCCTGGTCTACATCCCTTTTTCTTCGAATATGTAAAATTTTATAATTTATGTTCTTCCTTTTCTGTATTTGCCCTCCTCAACATGACTTTGGGCCATAAGAGCAGTACCTAAAGCGAATCAGCCAGGTTTGCAAACAATATACCTGGTCCGTCCACCCCTGTCTCCTTTCCTGCTGGACAGAGCAAGGCAGATGGGCAGCGAATGGGCAGGCAGGGCTACCCTGGCCAGCAGCCCTATGCTGATGGGTACTCACAGGGAGACTTCAAAGCTGAGGACGGCAATCTGTGCGCCTCCCCTAAACACAGAGACCTCTGGCATGTGGTAAAGTACCCTGATGAAGGGGTATAGAGGGGAGGCGGTTGTTACAGCCTGCATTAACTCTGTTATAACCTTCCAGTACACGTTTCTAGGTGCCCTGCTAAATAGAAGTTTCCGAGAATGAACTCCTAGGACTTTACTCAACCTGTAAAAGCTCAGGTGTTCCTAGAAACAGGAAGAGTCATTTTAAAAAGTGATTTATCCATATAAAAACATTTAGCTTTGCTAGATCAGTGGCATACAACGTTCTCTGATTAACACCCAAAGTAAGGAATACTTTTTACAAAACAACCTATTACTTATACGCATATATGGATATGTGTGTGTGTTTCAAATGACGCAAAAGTTTCATATAACAATTCTGCCCTCACTACATATAGTGCATTCTGATGCTACCTGTTCTATTCTATTTTATTCTATCTAATTTGTTTTTAAAATGTTGGTTCTGATCCACTCAGTTAATTTCAAAGTCTATTAATAGTTTGCAACCTGGAGTTTTAAAACACTTCCAGATCATTCTCATTGTGGATAGCAGAGTGGACTCTGCTCAGACTACCTGGGCTTAAAACTCACTCTCTTACTAATTGTATGACCTTGACCGAGGGACTTAGCCTTTCTGTGCCCCACGTCTACTATAGTCCTCATTCTATGTCAAGGGTTGTGAGAGAATTGAATGAGAAGTCACATGTGATGCTTTTTGAAGTGAGCCTGGCTCACAGCAGAGGCTCAATAAGTGCTGGTCCACTTCCCCTTCCTCACCTCTAGAAGCCCAGTGGAATGAAACGGTCTAGTGTAGGGGGTCCTTATGCCCAGAAACCAGCTCTCACCATGGAACCTAATGTCTGACCACTCTCCTCCCTCCATCTGCTCTGGCCTCCCTGAGCTTCTCATGTCCTCAAATACGCCAAACCTGCTACAGACTCCCTGGATTATCCCTTTGCTGGGAATGCTCTTGCCTCAGACATTCATATGGTTCCTCACTCGCCCACACGAGCAACCCTACACCGGCCCTTATTCAGAAAAAGAGGTAACAAAGCAGGCTTAAGACTGCCTTTCCTTAGACAGTCCTGCATGCAAGTTGGCACTTGGCTGGCATCAACCATCTGGGAACTCGATGGTTAAACAGTTTTCTGTACTGATATAAAACTTTCCCTAAATAATAAGAATGGCTCGCTGTATCTAAACAGCACAAACAATGTGGTTTGTGCAGGACTCCTGCTTTCCTTCTGGGAATCCGGGACTTTGGGTCATACTAGACAGAGGGCGCCTACCTGACCGGCCCCCAGTAAACATATTGGGTGCTCAGGATCTAATGATCTTCCCTGGTAGACAACACTTCCCACGCATTGTCACAGCTTGCTGCTGGTGGAATTCAGTGCATCCTGTGTGACGTCACTGGAAGAGGACTCTTATAGCCTGACCGACTTTCCTCTGGACTTCACCCCACATGCCTTTTCCCTGTGCAGATTTTGCTTCTTATCTCTCACTGTAATAAATCTTAGCCATGAGTCTGACTATATGCTGAGTTCTATGAGTCCTTGCTAACGAGCAAACCTGGAGAGGGCTTGGGGACCCCTGACACACAGGGCTTCATGCAAACATCCCTTCCATGAAGAGATACTCTCTCACTCCAATCTCTCTGCAAGGTCAGCATTCTCTAACCCCATCACTCTCTGTCCCCTTAAATACTCTGCAGAAAAATACAGCAGATCATCACTCTATTTATCACATACTTTTATTGTCTTCTCCACTCAACATAAGCTCCACAGGGCACTTAGACATTCAAAATTTATTGCCCCTACTACAGGCCTGGCACTGTGCCAGGCACTGAGGGCAGCATAGGAAAAGGACAGCAAAGTCCCTTCCCAATGGAGCTTACGTTTATGGGAGGTGACAAACAATAGATTGTCTATTTGTTTACTACAAAGGAGAATAAAGCAGGGTCAAGGGACAGAGGATGGCCTGGTGCTCTTTCTGCTGGTATGGCGAGGGAAGCATCTAACAGAGCAGCACGTCTAGAAGCGTGGGGAGCCACAGTCCAGCCAGGATTCCCAGAGGGGGTAACATGCCTTTGCTTAAGGAGCCCTGGTACTACGTTCTGTACCGGATGGCTGGAATCAGTGAAATCTAGAAAGCCTCTATTCACAACAGTCATAATTCAAAAACAGAAAAACTCATTTTGGCAAATGAGCCTAAATCTTTCTTGATGTAGAAAGATTTTCATTGATAGAGCACCATGACCATTACCTACAGCTGAAGAAACAAATTCTTGAGATCGCTTCCATTTTAAAACAGTCAAGCAAATCCTACCAAAACTATTTCTACATGTTTACATGACTAGTTAATATATCCTACCATAGTACCTAGTCACCTCCAGATTTTAGACACACGGACTTTAAAACCAAAATTATTCATATGTTTCTCAGTCAAAGAGAAAAGGTTCCCCCAGTGTATACCAGAGTACGTCCATCCAATAGAAAAAGGCTCAACACTCCCTCCATCCGTCTAAGCGCAGCTTCACCCAGAGAGTGTCAAGCAAGGTTTACAGTCATAAAAACCACAGGATATTAGAACTGGGAAGGACTGACAGATGACCAAGGAAAACACACACACATACAGACACACACACGCACACACACACACACACACACACACACATACACATACACACTCACACACCCTACCCTGCAACCTGCTTATGGTTTTGCTATTGAGGAAGGTGAGACCCAGAGAAATTTTGCTTAAATTGGGCAGTTTACAAGCCTTAAACTCTGGTCTCCTAACTTTAATCCAGAACTTTCAAAACAGAAATGAATTTCTTACTCGATAAATAAACGAATAAGCTCAGAAAGGGCCAGTGTCAAATGACCACATCCCTCAAAAGTTGTACCCTTCCTGGCCTGGATCCAGGCTATCTAGGGAAGAAGATAGGAAAAGAGGAAATGGCTCCTACTCCGGGCTATTCTTCCTTTTTCTCTTGAGAGAAACACTCTGGTATCAGGGATGGGGGAAGAGGTCGGGGCAGACTGCCTGAGTAAGTTCAAGGTTCCTGGTAGACTGTATTTCCCTAATTTTAAGGGAAGACAGAAACAAAGTCTAGGTTACACTTTTCTCTCCTTACAATTCAATGTTCTGAACATCTTAAATCGACAGGTACATTTAAATACAATAAAGCTATTATGAAGTTGATGGTGCATCTTACAATCCATGGTACCTCCAAGCCCACAGTGGGGCTTCAATTCCTTTCCATAAAGAAGCCTGAGAGTTCACTACCTAATTCTTTGTTCTTCCTCTCCCTCTGCCAACTCCAGCTCTTCTCCCATATCTTTCTAGATCCTAGGTCCCTCCCCCGGATCTCTCTCATCCTGCAGTTCTGCATCATGCAGCAAAATGCCCAAATCCTCTGCCGAGGCTCCTGGGCAAACACACAGATGTCAGTACAACTGCTGCAGACCTATTCCCTTAAGTCCACTTTAGTAGAAACAAAGGGCACAACAGCTCTGGAGACTTTTTTTTTTTTTTTTTTTATCTCTAGATCTGTTTTCCTTTTATTTTTCTTTTTTTTTTTTTAACATCTTTACTGGAGTATAATTGCTTTACAATGGTATGTTAGTTTCAGAGACTTTTTCTTACTAACAAGACAGCCCTGATCACACAGATGCACTGAGAGAGCTTGAGTCAGTCACAGGTAATGGGGGAAGTGGCAGAGCACAATGGCAAGAGAGTCAGACTTGGGCACACTCGGCTTCAAATCCACACCTTCCCTTGTGACAGCCTGGGGCCTCAGTGCTCCCATCTATGACGAGGTTAATAATCACAGCAGTTCCTTTGTAGGGCTGTGAAAACGACACCAATATGGAAGATGTCCAGTACTCTACTCAGTAAAAAATGTAAACTTTTATAACTGTGTTTAATAATAATTGACACCGACAATTCATCACGCTGGTCTGCAGCCTACTTCTTAGATCGCTTTGCTGAGAATGAGTCAATAGGTATTAATACAACAAGAATAAGTGTGAGGAGAGGGAGAAAGGCAGCTGAAAACAGCGGGGGGCAGCCCACGAGGTTGACCAGCTGGAACACACCATCCCCAGGCTACCTGGGTAATGACTGTGAAGTAAACTAAAAGATAAAGGGACAAGTTCCAAAGGTCCAAACACCACTAATTTTTCCCTTAAAATGTAGAGGCTGCATAACAAACCGAGCTGTAATATAACTAAAAGCACTAAAAAGCCTATTCCGAGATCTAATTATTTTGAGCGAATAAAAACAGATTTTAAAAACTCCAGTGATTGGGACTTCCCTGGTGGCACAGTGGTTAAGAATCCACCTGCCAATGCAGGGGACACAGGTTCGATCCCTGGTCCAGGAAGATCCCACATGCTGTGGAGCAACTAAGCCTGTGAGCCACAACTACTGAGCCCTCAAGCCACGACTACTGAGCTCATGTGCCACAACTGCTGAAGCCCACACACCCTAGAACCCGTGCTCCACAACAAGTCACTGCAATGAGAAGCCCGTGCATCGCAACGAAGAGTAGCCCCCGCTCTCCACAACTAGAGAAAGCCCGCACTCAGCAATGAAGACCCAACGCAACCAAAAAAAAATTTTTTTAATTAAAAAAAAAAAACTCCAGTGATTTTTAACAATGTAAAATTTTCTAGTTTGATTAGCCCCTGGTGGGCTCCTGAGTATGCCTGCACAATCATTTAGTTGGTGCTGGGGTGTTTTATAATTAAGGTCAAAGGCTTACAGTTCCTCATTTCTTTGTTGTTCTCCTTGCTTTCTTCCTGTCCCTCCCTGTCACCTACCTGGCCACCACTCTCACCAAAGACTCTTTTTCTCTTTGTGTCGACCACCAGCCAGACATCACGGGTGTGCTGCACCATCTTGTAGCTTGGTGGTCTAGATCCTTTGCCACTTAGAAAACAGTATTTAAGATTACTCGGTTAGAATAGCACAAGCCGTAACCAACAGAATGTCTTGGTAATAACTAGCATTTATTTAAAACCAGGAGGAATATGCCAAGTATACATACGTAGTCATATATCTTATTATTTAATAGTAGAAATACCACAAAAGAAAATCAAATTGGTAGTTCTATGTTATTATGATAAATCCAGAAGCGTGGAGCACTTACCTGGAGGATTTTATTGGCTGTTATTACTGGAGCCTCATCATTTACTGATTTGACAGTCACAGAAAGAGTCTGAGGCAAACTCTGTTTTCCAAGCTCTGAGCTATTTGCAAAGATGGTGAAATTGTCAAGAAGGTCCTCACTATCATCATTGAACATAGGAAATCAATTCATTTTCTACCTGTAACCAACAACAAAATTTCACCAAACTACTGAAATATAATTTAAAAATATGAAAAAATGCTTTAAAAGAAATCCTGATTTTTTTATATCTAAAACACAGAAGCATGTGTTCATCCCATGAAGTATGATTCTGACAATCAGAGTGCAAATTATGATGGATGGTATAATTTTTATGAAGCAGTGCTGCATCCCAGAAATAAGTTTCATGAGGGGCAGAGTGATCAAGCAATGTGAGGTAGTAAAGAGAATGCTGGACTGGTTATCAGAAGACCTGAGGTCAAAGGCTATTTCTAACCCTAAAATGTGTTGTAAGTGACATACTCCACCCTTTCTTCCAATGGAGTAATACCCGTTAAAATTCAGACTCTACTTATTTAGAGTGACTAATTTTTGAAGTTGTGGATTGTTTTATTGGACAATTCAGAATGTCGGATTTACGCTCTGAAGTTTTCACCCACTGATTGGATTTCTGTTCTTTGGAGACATATGGACCAGGGCAACTATTAAGTTTCCCCAAACTTCTCTTTTCTGAGCTAAGCATGCATCATTCCCTTAACTGCTCTTTGTATGCAAGGTTACACCTGCTACCTCCTAACCCTGCCCCTCCTCCTTCAAAATACAATCATTTCTGGTGTATCTCTTAACAGATGCTACCCATAACTAGCTATCATACATCTCCTGAGGACAGAGTATAATGAAATATATTGGAACTGAATTATTCTGTCAAGCCAGATTTCTCTCACTGTAATAACCAAAATGCAAATGTTAATTTTTTATCCCTGATAGATTTCATCTTTCTAATTTCCATTCTGAAATTCCTCTTGGATTTGTGATAGCCACTGATTTGATCAGAACGCCTTCCATGTCTTTAAGGCTCTGATGGAAATACGGAAGAGCTCAGCATTGAAATCAGAGACAAGGAGAATTTTAAAGCTAGAGGGAACTTGGCTTCAGTGAATATGTGACCCAAAAATACAACAGAAGAGAACTTCTAAAGCCCGACAGGAGTAGTTGAACTTCTCAGAAAGTCTCCAGGGTTGTGTTTGTTTTGATAAAATAGAGCCAACATTTTTAACAGTTCAACTTTGCCTAGTCCTATGGCGCACTTCCTTTGAGCAAAGACTTTTGATCTCTCAGAGGTGTTTCTGACAAGAGTTGAAAAGTTCATGAACAGTCTCAGGGGAATGTTGTGGTCACTTGAACACAGGTGCATGAGAATTTCTTTGGAGTTCCGTGGGAAGAGGAATTCCAGACCGTAGGCCTGACCACATGTTTCTGGAACATTCTGCTTTAAGCTATTGGAAAACAAATGTGGAAGATGGCACTCATCAGAGGACAGGAGAAATTCTAACCTAATATGCTTTAGGAAGATAGCATTTAAATAGCAGTCACCTTTTCCTATCTCTCCTGGAGAAACACATCATTTCCTCAATGAAGTGGTACCTCCCCCACCACGTTAATATTTAAACTATCAGTTAGTAGGTATTAATCTAAAGGCAAAGAGGTTTGGTGGGAATTTGTCTATTCCTAGTTCTAATACTAAAACAAATCTGCTGATTTGAAATTAAAGTAGATAACAAACTTGTAGAAAATCTTAGAAGATTAAAAAGTGTTTGGGCTTCCTGGTGGCGCAGTGGTTGAGAGTCCGATGCGGGGGGCGCGGGTTCGTGCCCCGGTCCGGGAAGATCCCACATGCCGCGGAGCGGCTGGGCCCGTGAGCCATGGCTGCTGAGCCTGCGCATCCAGAGCCTGTGCTCCGCAACAGGAGAGGCCACAGCAGTGAGAGGTCCGTGTACCGCAAAAAAAAAAAAAAAAAAAAAAGTGTTTGGCCCCCTGTCATCAGTCATGTTCAGGGTATATTACGTCCCCTCTCTGTTTACATCCTCCCGCTCCCATTACTCAGGGTCAAAGGTGAAGTCGAAAGCCCTCCCATGCTGGACCTCCCTAACCTCACCTCCTGCCCACCGCCCGCCCGTGCAGCTCTAGTCACACTATTCCCCCCACAGTGCTGTTTGTTTGCTCGTCCCTCTGCCTGAATGCTCTTCCTCTAAACCCACCGAGCTCACTATCCATCACCTCCTCCAGGTCTCTGCTCAATGCTGCCTTCTCAGCGGAGTCCCCCCGACCACCTTATTTGAACCTGAACATTCACACACACACCGCTCAAGTCCCCAGCATATTCTATCTCCCCTTCCTGGTTTATTTTTCTCCATAGCACTAACCTTGGTTCAACTATCTTATTTATATAAATTCACTTATTTATTTTATTTATTCTCTCTCTCTGCCTCCTTGTTTCCCCCACTAGGAGAAAGGATCCATAAGGACAGGGATTATTGCTGGGTTAGTTCACTGCTTTATCCGCAGTACTTAGAACTAGGATACCTGACACATAATGGACACTCAAAAACTACCGCTGAATGAATGAAGGGCAAAAATGGCCAAGCGCTCTCCTTCTCTGAGTCACTCAAGGTTACAGCCACGAGTTGTTAGGTTATCACCGTACATGAAAATGCTCATGTCTCAAAACCTAGAGACCTCAGAAGTCCTAAAGGAAGAGAAAGTGTAAAGGGCTCATCTGAAGAGCAGGAACACACAGCCTTGACTGTGAACAAGGCTACACGATAACATGGATACTACAGGGAACACACACGCTTGACACAGATTTCAACCAACCATGCTTAAATATACACTTCTTACAAAGCACAGACAACAATGAATTGGCTAAGACAGAACCAAAAGTTAGTGCTCAGTCTCTCACCCAGAGTGCACGAGGTGAACAGAATTAAATTCAGCTCACACGAGAGCAAGTGGTTATCTCGGACAGTTTGTCCAGCCTTTGAGAGGGAAGCTATGATTAAGAGACGGCTGCACGTAGTCACTAAGGAATCACCTTCCCTGGGTCCCCAGCTGAGAAGCACCGAGTTCTAAGGTCTTTTCCACCCTCAGCAATCTCCGCTTCTCCCCATGGCTCCCTAACACCAGCTGGTTAAGTCTAACCCTGTTGACGTGTAACTCAAGGCTCTGTGCAGTCTGGCCCCAAGCACCCTCTGGCACTCCTCTGCGCGTGCTAGAGCCTTGTGGATCATTCCGCAGCCCCCAGGAACCACGCCCTTCAGTGCCTCCATGCCCTTGGCCCTGCAGTCTGCTTTGCTTGCGTTGCTTTGTTTTCCGTCTCCACCTCCATTATGTCCTTGCTCTGTCTCTCTCTCCTCAAAGTCTAGCTTAAACTTTATTCCCTCTGTGAAGGCTTCAGTTAGAGTCAAATGTGACCATTCTGCACTCCTGCAGTACCACTGTGAAAGTGCTACATGAAAGATAAGAAGAGTGTGCCTTATATTAAAGTTCACGTGCCTGATTCCCCCACAGCATTTCTTGAGGGCAAGGAATATGTCTACTTATCATGGTAACCTCACACAGGAACTTGAACAGAGTAGGTTTTTAGTAAATGGATTCAAGTCACTTGATGAGGTGAAATCCTCAGAAGTAAAATGAAGCAGCACACATGGGTTCTTAGCGAACTGGACAAGGACACCCAAAGATGCTAGGTAGCTGTTCATGGTTTCCAACCTGAAGAGTGTGTATTCCTCGGAACTTATAAAGGAAATAATGGGGATCTGCAAGCTACTTTGCAATATTTAAAAAGAAAGGATGGAAATCATTCTTTTATTCATGATAAGAAAGCAAAGTATCACAATAATACCATTCTAACCCAAAGCAAAGAAACCTGATAGCAGCCCAAAGTTAAGTCTGGTTATTTTATGCTTATCGGACACCAGATTGTCAGTTGTGTCCAGCTGCTTGATTGCAGGGACTGCGCCATTTCAGCCACTGACAGCACTATGCTTAGCACAGGGCACAGCACAGAGTAAGCACTGATTGATAAGGGAATGAATGAATGAAAACATCCACTAATGATTGAAGCATGCCTGTATTAGATCTCTGGGTGTTATACTTTGAGAGGGGATGGTGTGGAGCTCCTCTAGAACTGGGCAGCCAGGATGGTGCAGGGGCTAGAAACCTACAGCATATAAGCAAAAGCTAAAGAAACTAGAGTTCTTTAACCTAAAGAAGATAAAATTCAAGGGACTTTGATAATTTTTCCTTTCAATATTTAAAGAGCTTTTATGAAAGGAGGTATAATTTGTTCTGTGAGCTACCAGAGCCAGGATCCAGGAGCAGAAGTTTCTAAGTGGCAGCTCAGCATAAAGAAACTTCTAACAACTGGAGCGTCTTTAAACTGGAAGGGCCCATCTCAGGAAGCAGTGAGTTCTCCATCACTGAGGATCTTTAAGCAATGACTAGATGACCTCTCTATGGGGTTACTGTGGAAGGGCTTCTCCATCTGTTGGGAGGTTGGACCAGATACCTTCTAAGGTCCCATCACTCCCGAAAGTCCATGATCTAAATGATAAATAGTCAAGTTTTTTCTCTTATCTAACATACCCAAAACCAAACGTATCAGCTGAGAGCTATTACCTGTTTCCTGGTAAATTTCATTAGCTTTACTCTTGGAAAATGAGAATTTTCAACATAACCGTGTTTTGGTGGTTTGAGTAGAACGAATTCACAGTCAAGTCCCTCAAAATGTTTGCTTGGAATTTTGAAGTAGTCTTCTGGAAGTGCTTTGGAACCACCTTCCTGGACTGTGAAATTTTGTACCGCCAGAGGAATCCACTTAGGGACAATATCCACCAAGATTTCAAGTCTACTCACAGCTTGGAAGCCATTCATCACATCCAGTCAAAAACAGTCCTGTTGTTGGTCAGGAGTTGTCTGTACATAATGGATAGAACCATCATCAATGTCCTGTTGTGTAAAAATCAAAGGTGACTTTTCATCTGTGCCCAAGCTGCCCTCCTCTGATAAAGATCTTTGGAGGTATCCATGCACTGGCAGAGTTCTAACAATGAACACTGCCTCTGACGGAATATCATCTTCATGCCCAGCCTGAGTGCACATTCACAACACACAGACAAAAAGAAAAACATTAACACATGAAAGAGTCAAGACCCCTGATGAACCAAATTGTTTTGTATTAACGTCCACAAATGGCTTAGGTTACCATCCAGGCAGATACACAGTTTAAGCCCCGGTCTGTTCTGGTGACCATGCTACTATTTTGAATTTCAGCCCTGGTCACAAAGGAAAAGCAACATTTGAACAGCTACTAATGTACTAACAAGGCATCATTCACAGTGGCAAGAGACCTAGGACTCAAAGTTGTGCTGAAAGAAATAAAATGGTATAAGGAGAAGGAATAAAAGATGGTAGAAGAAATAGCAGCTTACTCACTGAAATTGCAAGACTTTAGAGGAAAGCTTATTTTTAAACTAGTTCAGTATTTTCAATATACATTTAATTTTACGGATTCAGCAAAATCCATCTCAAAACTGTCATTGTTACTGATTTATAGTCACTGAACTATATACGCCCCCTTGTGGTGAAACTTTAACTCTCTAAGATCCTGAAAAAGAATTGAGGAAAGCTGGTAGGCCACGTATTCTCTTAGTCAAAACTCATTATTTAGTAAACTGCTTCTGATTTGAATTCATTTCTATTGATGTTATCGGCTGTATTTAGCAAGCAGGCAAACTCGTTTGCAGTCCTGAGGGTAGATTCAGAATAGCCTGCATTTGTGGCCAATTATCATAAATCATAGTTTACATACCTTGCACAGATTACTCTCTCCTGACTCTCAGCAGCAGGGCTATGCTACTGGAAGCTTCCAAGTTGGAGCCTCAGGAAACCAGGCAGCTTCTGGTCTGAGGTCTCACCCCTGGCCTTCCACTGGTCTAGGCCAATTTGATCCATCAAGTTCAAGAAATTACACAAGGCCACATTCACAGCTAAGGAAATAAACTGTGTAATATAGTATCCTCTTCTATTTTAGGGATCCTTTTTATGTCTGTTAAATTACCCTACTCGTTTATACCCGGCTTCACCGCATTACAAATGTAACTCAGACCAAATGAAATACTGGCAGTGTTGCCGTGACAAATGAAAAAAGCAATGACCTCTTCATTGACTATAATATATACATTCCGTCCTCCTTCTCAGGTCATCCTACACCAAACATACATGCATACGCGTGTGATCACGTGCACACAGCTTTAAAATGAGGCTTAGGATCATTTATATTCCATTTCTCCCTATAGCACAATTAGCAGTATCAAAATCATGAAACCTAGCTTCTCTTCTCAATGGCATCTACATTTTTTCAAAGTCATTCCAAATACCAGGAGAGAAATCAAGAGCCTTCCTCTACTCAGTTTTACTGGTTTTCCTTCTTCAACCACAAGGGTCTTGCTGTGCAAAATTTGGGTGTGATGTTGGTGGCTTTCCGAGTCCACTTGCACGTACACGCCCACTTCTAAATATGTATCTTTAACTTTCACCGTCAGGTTGAACACATCGAAGCTGCCACTGCCGTCGTGTCTATAAATCACACGTCCTTGCTTCAAGTCACGCAGGGAAAATGAGCTGGGCCCTGAGCTGTTGACCAGCACTCTGCCATGCTTTGGGGGACACGGGATGTGGAATTTGATCTCGTGGTCTGTTCTGACATCTTGGTTTGTGGTGACACTGAGGTTGGTTGTCGTGAGGCTGCCGTCCTTTCCTCTCTGTACCAGCAGTCCTGTGTTGTTGGCTATGCGGACACAGAGATCTGACACACTGATCTCGAGGAGGGACGATGTGTAGTGGACGCCATCTGTCACAAACAGCACAAAGCGGGCCGAGTCTGCGCCCTGATGCCTGAAGAGCACACGCCCTTCCCGCAGGTCTTCTTGCCTGAACTGGTAGAGTTTCTGAGTCGGGTCACTGGCTTGCACCAAGTCCCCATTCGGGATGCCCCACCGGGTGTAGAGCAACTGCCCATCATCAAATTCTGCCTCGGGGTCATGGTAACAGAGATTAGCTAGGGTCAACAAGCGCTGGCCGTTCCACACGACGCGAAAGACCTTATCCACCGCACACACTGGTTTCTCATCGTTCTTTAACTCCACAGAAACGGTGACTTTAATTTCTGTAGACAGATGCTCTGTATCAAAATCCCTGGCCACTCCCTCTTGGCCCGGTCCTGCGGTGGAGGCCATGAGGAGGAACTCGTCACGCTGGGTCCCAGAGTCATCGTGCACGTACATGAGCCGCTCACCCAAGATGTCTTGATCAGTGAATGTGGTGATACTGTCATGACTTCCCAGAGAATCTGAAGATCGAGTCAGTTTCAGCTTCCCATGTTGAGGACTCTTGGTGATTTTATACTGGAAAGTCTGACTGTCCGAGGTTTGAGCAAATAACTCCAATTTTGTGATTAATTTCTCTTCTCCTTCTTTTACAAATAATCCTCTGTTCATTACCATAATGCGCCTCTTATCTGCTTTAAAATTTATTCTGAACATATAATCTTTTGATTCCATGTGTTCTGCAACCATCAAGAACCTAATAGTGTCTTGTGAATGTGCCCTGGGCCTACTTCCCTGTGGTTTCATAACTTATCTTAGAGTCTGTAACATTTTGTTGGCTGAAGACTGAGTTTGTTTTTAGAAATTTTGTGCCAAGTAGCAATTTTCCTTTCTTAGGTGGGGTCAGTAACTTAAAATGAAGTTCCCTCTCAGCTACTTCCACACCCTCTGTCACAGCCTGCAAGTGATCAGAATTCAATACGTGCCTGTTTATTTTACTGATCTCAAGAGGAACGTTTTTCAGAAGGGTAAACTTCAGCCATTGTACCATAACCAGAAACATCAGCTTTTCACTGCTTTTTCCTTCTATGTTAACTTAAAAGTGATCCGTAACATTTTCTAGCTGCAATTCTTTGAATTTACTACAGTACCGGACCTGACCCCAATCAACAGAACGCTGAGAGAAGGTACTAGTTTGTTTTCACTCGCCACTTGACCCCTGCCACTGAACCTGGCCATACCGAGGTGGATGAGTGATAACATAGCGGGTGTCCACCTCAGGGCCTTCACCATTAACCTCCACCAACAAGTTGCTCTGTGTAATCAGAACCGTGCCACCCTGCCGTACGACCACACTGGTTCTACTGGCCACTGCAAAGTCCCAAGGAACAGCCATGACCCGTAACACCACTGTATTGCTAACCAGCTCTCCATCACTTGCTCTCAGAAGGATCCGGGAGTTCCGATGGCCCCTGTGCACATACAAAATGTTGCCATCTCTTAAATCCCCATATGTAAAACCATTAATGGCTCTCCCAGGATCACTGGTGTTTTCTAAAAACCCAGCATCTGAATTGAAGTTGCAAGAACTGAGAAACTAAGACTCAAGGAATCTGTGTCTGGGTCTGACACATGTATGGTATTTGGAGTCAGTCGTTTCTTAGAGTTCTCAAACACGAGAAGCAAGTTTCCTTCGGGGAGCTTAAGATTTGGGGGATCATTTACTGGAACGGCAATAATGTTAAACACATATGAAACATGTCCTTGAAGATATAATGGCGCTTCCTTCTTGCTGTTGGAAGAGACGGAAAATGTGAAATAATCCCTAGGTTCTTCTGAACCATCACGGACATACCAAACCCTTCCTTGCCCCAAATCTAACAGAGTAAAAGCCTTTTCCATTTCTTGTTCGGGGGAAACATCTAATCGAAGGAACCCACGAATAGGCATCTCCTTTATTTTAAATAGTATCTGAGACTGATGGAAACCCAAATCATTCAACTCCACATCCACCTTCATATGCCTTTGTTCCAGTAGGGCTTGCCCACCTTCTTGGACCTTCAAGTTATTCAGAACCAAGAAATAGCTACTGGCTTCTTGAAGAATAGGCTTGCCTACCTCAGGGTCGGCCGTGGAAAGGGGAACTTCTGCCTGAAGCAGCTTTTCTGTGGTTGTTACAGAAGGGTTTTTGTTATCACCACTCTTCATTTTACACCCAGCAGATATATCTTTGGAAATAGGGCATCCTTTAATGCTTTCTTTTCTGAGTTGGCTTCCAAGCCTCTTAAGCACCCTTTGAAAGAGATTCCTTGAGCACATTTCCTAGGCACAGAGGCAAGTTCTAACCTTTTAACTTCTCCCTTGAGGCTATCAAGACCTCCCACGAAGAGAGGGCCTTCAGATACAAACGGTTTGCTTTGTAAAGGCAGCCATGTCCTTACTCCCTGTTCATCCACCATCAGGTCCAGATACCTTTCAGTGAATCTGAGTTGAATAACGTGCCACTGGTTGTCACTAACTAAGCAAAAAGAAGAGAGCAGAGTGTTACTCTTATTCCTTCCTACATGAGCCTTCAATAAACCTTTAACTATTTCCAAAGCAACAAAATCTCCTTCTCTACCTGAATGAAATAAAAGCAAGGCTTGTTGAGTTCCAGTCTGCAAAGCAAATTCAAATAGCCCATCCCCTTGCACCCTTCATTCTGGGAAGGAGACATAGGACCTGGAGCTAAAGAAGTTGATGGCTTCATCCTCCGCTGCAAAAAATTCATCATTGCATCCTAGTGACACCTCATAAACTTCCTTAAAACCAGGGTAAGATCTAAGGGATGTTAAGGATCTCCCTCTGGTTAAACACCACATCCTCCATACGTCCACGGAAATTGGGGATCTCTCCATCTAGGCACGGGACATCAAGTCCACCGTGGCCTGCTACATAGATTCCACACTGACAGTGCAAATCGTGCATCCCGCCGATGATCTGGCCAGTCATCTCATAATGTTTGTCAATAACCAGAGAGATATTATCCTTAAAACAGTACAATTCCACTAAATGCCAAACCAAGTCATCCACACGAAGTCTTTTCTCAGAAAGGAGCCCTTGTTCACCTGTCCCCAAATTAACTCTCACCTGAAAGAGAAAGAATCATAATTAATCTCATCTCATAGTGTTTTATTGAGTAAACAAGGCTATTCACAAAGAGAAAGAGAGAAACTTGGCCATGGAAACTCTTCCCACATTTATGGAATACATATTGAGGTTAAAAAATTTCAGAGTTGGGGGCTTCCCTGGTGGCACAGTGGTTGAGAGTCCGCCTGCCGATGCAGGGGACACGGGTTCGTGCCCCGGTCCGGGAAGATCCCACATGCCGCGGAGCGGCTGGGCCCGTGAGCCATGGCCGCTGAGCCTGCGCGTCCGGAGCCTGTGCTCCGCAACGGGAGAGGCCACAACAGTGAGAGGCCCGCGTACCGCAAAAAAGGAAAAAAAGAAAAAAATTTCAGAGTTGGAACAGTTAAGACACGCTGATAAAATTGGAAAAGATCTCAACACTTACATATAGCACCTGATTTTATTCTAGTGAAATAACAGTAATCAAATGGATAGCTATCTTGTTCTCTTTTCTCTCACTGTTTTTCCCTCCAGTAACTAAAGGCTTATACATGTTTAAAGATTTTGTTTTTAATCTTACCCGTAAGTTTCCTGATAGAAGTTCTATCATACAGTAGTCATTTTCCCCAGCTGCAAGAAAAAGTAATCCTTGTGGTTTGCTGGTTTGAAACTTTAATTGAAGAGATAACTCAGAGGAAACTTCTATGATGTTGAGCCCCACATAGCTTTCACCATAAAAAGATGCTGGGGAAAAAAAAAAGTTAGTAAAGTTATTACACAATGACTATTCCATTTATATTGTCATCTCCCTTCAGAAGAGACCCTGACAAAGATAGCTGCCTTGCACAAGCCCACACCTGCTTCCTGGGGTAGCCCACAGATCTGTTGTGGGGAAATAAAGTCTCAGTGTTCTCCTGCTCCGACTCAGGATACCTCTGATGGGTCAGTCCCTCTTCAGAACTCTCAAGGGGGCTGGTCGAGGCTTCCACTGAAACTGAACTGCAAATCTACTTCTCCATCTACCCAATTCTGCTTCCTTCCCTTCCACAGGGGTTCATCCCAAGTCACTGGCGGTGAACCGGTGTAACGGTGGAAGGGAACACATTAGCCAGTGCTGAAATATCAACCTATGAGAAATATAGGGCAAGTACTAACCATGAGGACAATGGAATTGGGAGTCTATTGCTAAGTCTGAATGAAGCTTTGGAAAAGATAAGGAAAAACTAGGAGAGATTAGTTGACAATTACAAGCCAGGTGTGAAAGCCAAAGGGCTTCCACGGTAGTACATAAAGTCTTTCTTATCTCCTATAGTGGGTGGGCAGGGCAAGTTGAGACTCCCACCCAGGAATTAGTCATCAGAATTTTCAGCATCAAACTAAGTCAAAGTTCCAACCATGTCAGGCCACCTCTGACAAGTCTATGGCCTTGTTTGGTAAAGAATGGAACCTTGACAAATGGAATGGGGACATCTGGATTGGTGCATTCAAATATCCTGGGTCCCTAGGCCCCCCTGAACCCTCTGAGCCTGAAGAAGAGACCTGTCACCCTGTTAAGGTGATACTCCCCTTGCTTAAAGCGGATGCAGAAACCTCTCCCCACGAGGAACATGTCACCTCTGAAGATACACTCCCATCTCTCTTCCTGACCACTAGGCCAAAAACAAAGCCTAAGTCATGATATAACCTGTGTGGAGACATGCTGGGCTTGATATGGGAGGAAAAGGACGAGACCCTAATGGAGCTGCGGGACCTACCCAGAATGTAGTGCCAGCAGCTGGGGGAATGCACATGGGACTGAGGGTACCTGATCAAGGGGGCAGGAACATAAAGTTGAAAAAGGGGGAGTTTATACTAGATTTGGGGGCACTCTCGAGGGATGCAGGATATAACATGCTAGCACAGACTGCTGGAAATGGTGTGAACTCACTGCTAAGGTGGATCCTGGAAGCATAGAAAGTGCGGTGACCCACTCTAAGTGAGACACACACGACAGAATTGCTCTGACGGATGGATGGTGAAAGTAGAGATTCAAGGGATGGTAGTGGTACATCCTGGATCGAGCATGAATAGGACCAGAAGGTGTAACGAGATGGTGGCCTGGAGCGCCATGTCATCCCCATTCTTGCGCCAGCACGAATGCATCCTCAGCTCATGCAACTGGCTGCATGGAGAAACCCCTTATTACCAGCTGGTGGAAGGGCAAAACACCTGAGCTTGGTTCGTGGCTGAGTCAGCTTCACCACATGCATGCAAGCTGAAAAGGGACTCCAACTGCACTACAGCTCCTCTTAGCAGTGGCCATGAAAAACAGGGTTGAGGGAAAACTCTCCAAAAGGTAGAACTGTGAGTGGTACACCTAATCGCCCACTTTATATGGAGAGAGAAGAGGCTTGAGGTTAGAATAAATAAAGATGGATACGTAGTAGCAAACAGCCCGCCCAGATGGTCAGGAGTCTGGAATGAGAAAGATTGAAAGAGCAGGGCCGAGGAGGTCTGGGAGAGACGCGTGAGTGTCAGCAGGAAGCGGGAAGATCTTTATATTGCATGTTAATGCCCACCAGGAAACATCCACCACACAACAGGCACTAAAACAACCAGGCAGAAAAAATGACTTGGCCAGTTGCCATCAGCCAGCCTCTGTCATCGGCAGCCCTATGCTGACACAATGGGTGCGTGATGAAGTAGCCAGGGTGGTGAGGGAGGAGTCTATGCCTGCACCCAGCAGCCTGGGCCCCCTCTGACCAAGGCTTCCCTAGCGATGCTACTGCTGAATGCCCAGCGTGCCTCTCACAGAGTCCAACACCAAATCCCCAGTAGGTTAGCATCCCTTAAAGAGGGGCGACAAGGTGATGTCAATGAAACCCTTTCTTCTTGGAATAGCCAGTGATTCATTTCAACAAAAACAGACATATACTCTGGGTATATATTTGCTTTTCTTGCTTGCAGGCCGGCACCAGGCACCACTCTGAGAGCTTCTGGAGTGTTTAATTCACTAACACGGGATGCCGAATAGCATCACGTCAATCCAAGGCACACCCTTTACTCCAAAGGAGGTGTGGCGATGGGCCTAAGACCCTGAGACCCGCTGGTCCTATCACATAGTGCACCCCTGAAGCTGCAGGCCTGAGAGACTGTGGGAACAGCCTGCTAAAGGTACGGCTGAATCACCAGCTCAGAAGCGATACTCTATCAGGGTGGGGTTCCACCCTCCAGGACATAATCTACACTTTAAGTGAAAGATCTTTACACGGTCTTTAAATTAAAAATCTTTACACACCTCCTGCTATGTCTCCAGAAGTATAAGCTGTGGGTCTGAGAACAAGGGGCAGACGAGGAGTGGCCTTGTTGACCGTCACTCTCAGTGACCCACTTAAGGAATCTGTGTTCCCATCCCCATCAACCATAAATCCACGGTTTCAAAGCTCCTGGCTTCCAAAGGGGAATGCTTCTACCAGGGGACACAACAAGATTCTCTCTATATGATAAGTTACAGCTGCTGCCTGGACATTTCAGTCTCCCTATATCAAGGAACTAGCAGGCAGGAAGAGTCATGCCTCATCTGGCAGGTAATTGAGCCTGAGTCATCAGGAGGGGGTAGAACTATTGTTACACAACGGGCTCACAGAAAAGTAGGTTGGGTGTCCATGTGGTCCCCTTGGATGCCTCCTGGTACTTCTTTGGCAGTCAGTACATAAACGCAGTCACCCTGTCCTGAGAAGAGTGTGTTGACAAGAGCTCAGAACCCTCGGGGATGAAGGTCTGAGTCACATCATCAGGTGGCCACTGAGACCAGCAGAAATACCAGTTGAGGGTAAAAGGAATCACTGGATAAGGAGGAACATGAAGCTTATCACTCAGGTACTGTTCCCAGGATTTACATGAAGTGGATCCAGGTGATGCAAGGGATGGACTGTGGTGGATTCCGTGATGCACCCACTACCCTTCGAGAACAAAGGACTTTCTTTCTACCCTGGCTGCTGTGAATGCTGCTGGCAGGTAGCCCCAGCATCTTCAGAGCTCCCCACAAATGCAGCTGTTTGCATTGAGACTACATTGCAGGTTGACTCCTCTTCCTAAACCAGTTCCCTTCTCTTCTATTCTCTTCCTTTCCTCAAATCTTGCTCCCAGGAACATTCCCTAATAAAGTTCCTGCGTGTTCATCTCCATGTTTGATTCTGCTTCCTGAGGATCCCAACCTGCAATGTCTGCTTCTCATTCTTGTTCCTACCACACTGCGCATTCCTTTGCCCTAGCGTTCACCATGGTGTATTAAAATTACTTGTTTATTCGTCTAGCTCCTGCACGAGTCCATAAGTTTCCTATGATCAGGGACCATATTTTTTTTACCTTCCTCTCTCCAATACCTAGAACAGTGGCTGGCACACAGGTGGTATGATGGATTTTGTTGGTGTCCCATTTAGATTGCTTTTAACAGGTTGGTGCACGCATCCTCCAGCCGATTAACTGTGTTATCCAGAAATTTCAGTGAAATTATACCCTCTGTCCCGGGGTACAACCTCCAGCCAATGACTGAAAGAGGTGTATGTAGAAAAGTATGTAGAAAACTGTGTTGCTGTTCATATTTCAGAGCTTTCTCTGGGATCAGGCTGAGATGAGACCACATCCTTGCTTGGTTTCTTTTCCCGCCCTACCCTACTTCCCTCACTTCCTTCCAGTTCTCTCCTGGTAGCACTCACTCAGTTATTCACTCACACAAGAATCCCTCCCTAAGCCTCTCTCTCTAGGGAATCCAGTCTAAGCTAGGCAGGTGGCGAGCAAACATTTACTGAACCAAACTGAACTAACCTAGTAAACCCTCATTTTATAGTTGAGTAAACTCAGGCCCAAAGAAGCTTATGGACTTATGTAAAGTCAGCAGTTAATTAGAAACAGAGCTAAGACAAAAACTAAGCATTCCCAATCACCAAGCCAGTGTTTTTACCAAGATATGAGGTTGATACAGAGATGAACATGATCTCTTACAGACTTTCTCAGATATGTATAAGCCCCCGTTCTCTCGTTAAAAACAGCCATTAATAATTAAATTCAGTAAAACTAGAATGTAGGGACATGGTCATACAGTTTAAAGAAGCAGCTACAAACCCACTAGCTATCCTAGTTTATCCTCCTGGCCTTCCCATTACTGAATCCCCCCACTCCAATTTCTGACAGACTTAAAGGGTGTATTGTTAAGTTTTCAAAACCAGGAAATGTTTTCTAAATCATAAAATCTACTGCTGAGAATGACTAAGTAACCTTAATAAACAACATCCCTATATTTTCCCACATTTCACCTCTGGCACTAAATCAATTCCAGTCAGCTGGTGGCTAGAAATTTCCATTGCCTCAGGGGAAAAACAGGGAAGCAGGCTTAAAACTTCTGGTTTGACAGCCTGAAGCCAGTTCGGGTCCTCACAAACCTCCAAACTGAGCCTAATTTTTGTGGCCCCTAGTAAATGCCTCAAAATCACAATAAAAGGCAATAGAAGCACAAGTAAAACTGGTTCCTAGAAAAAGAAAGGCGATCTCGACCTGCAGTGAAGGAAAAGGTGTGTTTGGGCATTTTATAGGAAGGTAGCAAATCAAGTTGAACAAAAATCAGAGCAACTTCCTGGTTTTGTGTGCTTAGATAAAAGGTGAAAGGTTTGAATAGAAACCAAGGTTTGGCAGTGAGGTGGGTAAGATACTTTGCATGAAAGTTAAGAACTATTTCTCTGTAATTTCTTCCAGGTTGGTAATTATATGATTCATTCTATCTATCTTAGAATTGGTTCCCATTCCTTCCTCCAAACTATATGTTTCTGGTTTTTTGTTTGATTTTGGTTTTGTGTTTAAGTTTCTTTGGCACCTACTATGTGCCAGGTACTATCACAGGTTGGTTTGGAGAATTAATAAGACAAAGGGGCTTGCAATCTATCCAAGGAGAGAGCTGCTCAGAAGGAAGAGGGTATCCGAGCGATAGCAGAAAGTTGGTACAACAGAAGCTTGATGTGTGTCCAGTGGCGGTATGAGAGAAGGAGCGATCTAACTATTAAGTGTCTCTCCCTGGCAGATTTCAGTGTCCCATGCCATGTGCGTATTCTGTCTACATATACAGCTTGTTTGGTCCTGGGGATTCAATGGTGACTGAGAAAGACTGTAAGTAAAGCAATTACAGTTGCCTGATTATTAACTGGGAAATGCAGACCACAACAGAAGCACTGGGCCTTGTCAAGGAGGGTGGAGGGAGGAAAGGCGCTTCAGGCAAGGCATTGGCTGCTAGGAAGAGCTGGTGAGGGCTGGGGCAGGGGAAGAGGAGAGAAAAAAAGGGGGGGGGGGGAGAGAGAAGAGAGGTGACTGCAAGGAACCAAAAGCCCAGTCTGGCTGAGCACAGTATAAGGAGGGGGCAGCCAGGGTAGAAGCTGCAGAGGCAAGAGGGGTCAGGGGCAAACACCACTGCATCCATCTGAGGCCTTCCTTGAACTTTCAGTTCCAGGTGAGTGTGTACAGTCACGCACGCACACACACACACACACACACACACGCATGCCTGCCTGCAAACGCACATACCCAGTGCCTGGTTACTCCTTTCAAGGCTCTTATTATAATCTGATACCTTCTTAATTTGTTTTCTGGGTTATTATTCAGCCCCAATACCACACCACCCCAAACAGAATATAAGACTCTGGGGTCTCGACCACTGCTCAGCTGGCAGTGCACCCAGCACTGCTTGGCACATTAGGCACTCCGTAAATGATGGCTCTGGAAGCCAAGCTAAAGAGTTCAGACTCTTTCGAAAGAGGGCCGTAAAGGGATCAAAGAGGGAAATGAGATGGTCAGCTTGCAATTTAGAAGCTGACTCTGGCTGAAAGGCAGAGAATGGACTCAAGGGGATGGTGGGTGTGGGGAAGCAAACAGGGGGGTAGGTGGATAGGTTCAAGAGATATTTAAAAAGTGGGACTGTCACAAGAGGGAAGAAGAGGCCAAGGGGGCAATCCAGATTAATTTGCAGATTTCTGGCTGGGTAGCCACTTATTAAGAGGCGGACTCTGGGAGGGGAGCTTTCATTTTGCGTTGTTTTGCTGTGTATATATAACAAGAAATTCTCAATGAACGTTTGGGGAGAAAATGGCTGACGGACCACCTGGATCCCCATGGGCAGGGTCCCACTTACGGGGGTGGGGGGCAGCTTACAAACCGTACTAAGAAGGCTGAACCTTACTCTGCAGACAGTAAGGAAGCATTATGGTGTTAGCTGGGAAAAGACATATCGGTTCTGTGTTTTAGAAAGATCAGTCTGGTGACCGTGTGAGGGCAAAACATGAGTAGGGTAGAAACGAATTAGGACAGTATTTCAAAGAAAGATTTCAGAACTGTTTGCTTTCACTGAAAATTAGAATTGCTTTTTCATAATACAGTATTTTTGTTAATTTTATTTCGTGCCTTTTTATGTACTGATTTTCTTCCAAATATGTTCTACAGATGATATAGCATAAGTGTAGAAGCTTATTTTTTTTAATTAAAATAAAAAGCAACAAAACAAAAGTTCTCTGCTAGAGTACTTGCATTATACAAACTCCTAAGATGACATCCTAAGAGGAGGGCTAACATTATAAAACAGCTCTTACTCATGCTGTATCGTTTGAGTGGAATAACTTCACTTGGAAAGGAAAGCCACATTTCACCCCACAAATCTATTCTTAAGTGTTTCGACAGTGTTTTACTATGGTATCGAGGGCGTGTGCTTTGTCAAACTGAAGTTGAATATTTATTCAAGAGATAACTAACTTTATCCAGAGCAGTCTAAGAAGAAAACTTACAACTTTGAAACAAATTAGCACAAACATCTAACATGCCCTGGAGACCTGACCTCCTCTATTCACTGAAAGCAAATCCCAACAGGGAAAGTTTTAAGAGTCTCTCCCACGAGAGTTAGGTCCACTAAAATTTAAGTTGGGAAAGAAAATCAATGAGCGAATAGATATTTGCTCCACGGCTGCAGGATGGGCAGTTGACTGGAAGGGTGGGAGGGGTCCCTGGCATCACATCTCTATGCTAAATGTGTTGCTGACACATTTGGGAGGGTGTGGGAGAAGCCGGTAGTAGGCCCAGGGCCACCGTGACGATGGAAATCTTAGGTTTCCAGGTAGAGCCTGAGCAATCCACAGCCCTGGAATCCTTGCTAATGCAGAACAGGATTCACCAGCCTCTCATTTTTCATTCATCCCCCAAACATCAGTCTCCATGCCAACTGCTCAGGTTGCAAAGAGAAAACCAGCACTTGCCCTGCCCATACCCCCTCTCAATGGGGCAGTCTCTAGGCCTGCTGCAAATGGTCAGGCAGACTGCGTCCCGCACAACTCCAGGGGGAGCTACTCCTGCAGATGCTGTAGATTGCTGTAGCACCTCCTGGAATGAAGCAGTGAGGCTGTCCTCGTCCCCAGCCACCCCTGGCTGAGCTGACAACTCCCTCCTTAGTGACCGCAGAGCCTATGTCCTATCATAAATGTTCCACATGTGACATTTATATATTTTTATGTTTGCTACCCCTCTGTCTGGGAGTTTTCCAGGCCCGGCCACAGGCTTTGGAGTGAGTGCTGGAGCCAGGCTCACTGCGCACAGGAACAAAACCTTCCCTAAAGCTCCCAGCTCCTCATTCCTCTCTGATGGCACTGCCATCTTCTGACCATCAGAACTAAATGGCCCTTTATATGATCTCTTTTACTAGGACAGACACTCCCTCTATAAGCTTCCCATCGCTGCTATAACACATTGCCACTAATTTAATGGCTTAAAATGACACACATTTATTGTCTTACATTTCTGGAGCTCACTGAGCTAAAATCAAGGTGTCTGCAGGGCTGCATTCCTTCTGGAAGCTCTAGGGGAGAATCTGTTTCCTTGTCTTTTCCAGCTTCTAGAGACGGCCACATTGCTTGGCTTAGGGCCCCAGCCAGCCATCACATCACTCCGATCTCTGCTTCCATCACATCATCTCTTTTGACCCTCCTGCCTCCCTCTTATAACACCCCTATGATTGCATTTAGGGCCCACTCAGATAATCCAGGATAATCTCCCCACCTCAAAATCCTCAATCTGATCACATCTGCAAAGTCCCTTTCACCATGTAAAGCAACATGTTCCATGTTCTAGGAACTAGGATGTGAACTTCTTTGGGTGGACATTATTCTGCCTACCACAATCCCCAGGGGTGCTCTATCACTCAGTCACTCGTATTTATTGAGCACCTATCATTGTTAGGTACTGGACTCAGTATACAGAATACAGAGGTAAATAAAGCAGTAGCATTAGAAATGACCCCAGAAGCAGAAGGCATGAGTTTTGTTTGTGCTTTGTATGGCCTCTAGAGTTCTATTTTTACATTAAATTTTTTAAATTGTAATAAAAGACATTTTAACTAAAAACCTGGACTTTCTGACTTCCCTGGAAAAATCAGCCACTTGGGCCATCCTGGGACCTATTTATTCCCACAGCACAACAACTGTGAAGGGTGTGGAGGCCCCAGCTCCCAGCTCCCTCACTCCACGTCACCTCCTGCCACACCACCGTTGCTTGGCTCACCATGGCTCTCGGGCCACCGGAAGCCTTTGGGTTTGGGCGCCACAGTTTCAGGCAGAAATGACAAAGTGGCGCGCCAAGGTAGTCACTGCAGAGCCAGAAGGAAATGTAATTACAACTTCATGGGTTATTTTAGTCTAAAACATAAGAACTGAGGCTTTACTCATCTCTGCTTTACAGATTGATTGGCATCGTGCCACAGGTGGCATGTGAGACTGGCAGTGTGTCTTGTCTGCTGGGTACACAAGTCTCCCTAGGGGAGTAGCGCGAGTTCTACAAGGTGGAAGGATGGACAGTGGTGCCCTCACTCCCTCTCTCTTTCTCCATTCAGTGACACACCACACGCGGGTTTGCCTGCTTAACTGGGTTTACAATTATATTATCTCACTGTAATTAAACAAACCCTCACAAAAAGGATCAATTGATTAAAACAATTCCTACAGACAAGCCATACATTAAAGATATATACAAATAACGCAAGGACCAGTAAATGCAAAGGAACTGGTGGTGGTGGCCCTTCTCCTCTTTCTGTACGAGCTCATTAGCCCTGTTACAAGGTCAAAGCAATAATACACTAACGAGATCTGATAAGAAGGTAGTCAAAAAATGAGAAATCATTGAACTATTGACAACATGGGTCTAGAGCTAAGAGTATATTATACCTTGAGAAAATTGTTAGTGACAGTAGTACTGAGACTTGATTTACAAATAGAGATATACTGGGGGTGTGTGCTACAGATATTCTTACTGAGACAATCTGCTTACCAGACAAAGGTGACTTCCTGCTGTGGTGAGACTCCCTGAGGACACATCACCCTGTGTCCTGTAAGGACTGAAAGCAGCATTCACCTAAGGCTTTGACAGTCTTCAAAGTAACAGCTTAAGTCACCCAAGGAAGTAAGGAAGAAACCTAAATTTAGATTCCACAACTGGCTATTCAAGAAAAGTGCCCCAAAGCAGCTTTTGGTGAGACCTCGGTATCTGATATTTGTCATGCTATTAGTGCCAAGGGTGAAGAACAGTATATATGTTAAATTATATATGCTATGTGATCCTTTACTCAATAACTCTCCTCTAACCACATTCTGTACCCCTCAATGCATACCTAACCTGCTGCTCTTTGCCTCATGCCCAAGTTAACTGCACAGATGAAGAGGAAAGGAGAGTAATGAGTAGGAAAGGAGGGAAATGAGCATTTATCAAGTAGTTCCCAAGCAGGTCTTACACCTGTTTTATTCAAGTCTCTCTGAAGAAGTGATTATCATCCCAGTTTTACAAATGCAACATCAAGACCAACAGAAGTAAAGTAATTTCTCCAAAGTCACTCTGAGAATGCATGGTGGCACCCAGATTAAAGCCCAAGTCCACCTAACTCCAAAGCCATGGGCTTTCCATCTCTCTACACTGACCACTTGGATCCCTGGCTCAGGCCCCATCGCCATCCAGTCTGTCCCCCAATGCCACTCACTGCCCTCTCAGATCTCCCCGGCCTGCAACCAGCAGCTTCCCTCTCAAAGCCACCGTCACAGAGTCCCCACCCGTGGGCCCTAGTACCCGATCCACCCTGCACGCCAGGCCAGGAAGGGGCCGGGGAGGGGGCAGAGGAAGAACCAGGAAGAAAGGAGGAAGATAAAGAGGGAGGAGCTCGGAAGGGCCCCCAAACATCAGGATTGGCGCAGAGCTGCTGCTGGAGCTGGAAGGAGGGCCGCGCAAGGGTGAGAGCGAGGCGTCCTCCACCCACCACCGGAATGTTACTCCAAAGCTCCTGGTGAAATCGCCTAAGTGAAGTAAATAAGCGTTCAGAATTGAATTCGAATGCCACAAAGATTTACAAGGCCTTTGATTGAGAGTCTGTTCTCTGGTCTCGAAAAGTCTTTTGTTAAACTGAAGTAAATCTCAGAAAGCGGAGGCAGGGGGGTACTTCCAAGTGTCGAGCTCAGTTATGTAAAAAATCTCAATAACTATGCTTTTATTAGTCATCTTTGACGTCTGAAAAGCGCCATGGAAATGTAAAGCACTTCCAGCGAAGTAGGTCCAGAAAATATAAGCGGAAGCGTGGAGGGATCTAGGGAACAACAGGCCAGCCACCCAAGAATTTCGGCGAGGAGTTTAAGGCCCCCGTGACAGTCACGTGCAGCCGAGAAAGGGCCCGAGTAGGAGCTGAAAAGGATGAGAAGGGAGGACAGCAGGAAGCCTTCCTTCTGCCAGTCCGAGGGACACCAAGAGTCCGGCCCTGAAACCCCCAATCCGCGGCGAAGGCCGTGCCGAGGTCGGCGCAGGGCCCGCCCCCGAGGCTCGCGAACTGGTCGGGACCCGAGGGACCGGGCCTCGCGGGGCGGGAGTCGCAAGTTTTCCGCGGAGGAGCCACAGGCACTGCTCAGAGCCGAGCGGACCCCGACCTCGGCTGCCCGAAGGCCCTGCCTGAGAGTCCAAGTCGCGGTCGCCGTAGGGCTCACCCGGCCGCGGCGTCTCCCGAGGGCCCCGGAGTACAGGGGAATCCACGCCCCCCGAGCCGCCCGCCCTCGCCCCCCCTCTTCTAGCGGGCTCCGCGCGTGGCCGGCCGGGGAAGGGACGGGGAGGGGACGTTGGGGGGCACGTACCTCCGAGCGCCCCGCGCTCCCCGCAGAGCCCCAGGCAGGCGGCGAGCAGGGCGAGGCGGCGGGCCCGGAGCCACCCCATCCCGCCGCAGCGACCCCACGCTCGCTCCCGGGCGGCAGCCGAGCTACCGGCGCCGGCCCTCCCCGTCCGCGGCCGGGACCCGGAGCCGGCCCAGGGGACGCCGCCCCCAACCAACGCGGGGGGCTGGGCCGGGGCGGGGAGAGCCGCTTGCAGCCCGCAGCTGTTGCGCCCCATCACGCTCTGCCCGGCTCCGGGGTCCGCAGCGCGGCCGAGGAGGGCCCGCTCCGGGGCCCCAGCGCCCAGGCAAGGTCGGTAAGCAGAGACTACGCGTCCCCCGCCTTGCCGGGCGAGTTCTGCAGTGGAGTTGAGTGTAGAGCGGGCGCTGTTGAGAAATGGAGGCTGGAGGGAGAAGCGTTCCTGGCGGAGGTAGGACCCAACTTAACACGGCTTTAAGGCACCAGAGTGAGCCCCTGTTTATTGCTGAATCCCCAATGCATACCTGGTGCATAGGCACCGGCGTCGTGTTGGATGAATGAGTAAGACTTAAACACAAACTGGACCTCTGTTTTTTCCTTCTTAAAGCATGGAGAGTGCACCAAATCTCTAAGGTCCTTCCAGCTTTACCATTCTCACGTTCAAATTCTAAACAAATGCAGAGTCTCTCCACAAGGAATGTATTAGCACAGAGAATGACTGCACCCAGGGCTGGCTCTGTGTAGCTTGTGCCTGGTGTCGGAAGGCCGGGCTGATCCAGGCATGCGGAATTTCTCCTGGCAGCTCAGGTATCCACAGAAATGTGAAAGCACGAGCAGTGCAGCGCAGGCTTGCCCAGAGAGGCCGCAGACTGTCCCCAGTGTCCCCAGGGAGCCACTACTCAAATGTCATCCCTGGTTAAGAACATAAGCTTGGTACCTTGAGAGACGTGAAGGCAAATGCCAGCTCAGATATTAATAAGTGACCTTGGTATGTGACCCTGGGCACATCTCTTAATTGTCCCACCTTCAGTCTCCTCATCTGTAAAATGAAGATAATGATGCTGATCTCATAGGTGGGTTGTGAGGTTTATCCAGCCCATGAGGATTGAGTGTTAAGCATGGTGTCTGGCTCATGGTTAAGAACTCACTGGGCAGTCTTGTTATACCTGGGAGCCCAGCTAGGCCCACAGGGCTTCTCTGGCCAGTCTCTGAACAAATCTGGCTAGACACACTCCTGAGAATGAGCCATCTTTTATCTTTCCTTCAGGATGGAGGACTGTCTCATTTTCCTTCCATGGCCTTAGCCATATGTACTGCTGAAGACGACATACATTACCCATATTTGTAATCGTCAGCATCCCCCCACTGCCCATAGTCGTGCTGTTCTTGAGGCTGAAGGACCCTGGACCAGGTGGGTGGGAGTGACAGTTCTGCCTCTAGATGTGTGGCAGCTTCTGTTTCCTCTCCTATAAAATGCAAGGGTTGGATTAAATGATCTGTAAATTCTCTCCAGGTTCAAAATTTTATGATTCTGATTTGTCATCATTGGCATCAGGACAGCTCTGCCATTTAAATAGAGCCCTTTAATTAGTGCACAGAGAAACATGAAATGTTTGAGTTTCTGTACTTAAATCAGTGATTGCCAATAAACTTGGAGCTTTTAATTTAGAGAAATCATTCAAAGGGTCAAAAAGAGACTAGGAATTATCTCCCTGCAGAGCACCACTTGCTCCTCTTCTTTAAATTAGTTCTAATCTATCACATAAATGCTTCAAAAAATGAATGAAGTCTCCAGCCAATTTCCATAGCTCTTAAAGTGGCTCTAGAATAATGAGAAATTAGCATGCTCAGTTGTTAGGGAAAGCCCGATGATAAATACGGTGACTCTAAGGGTGTTTATAGTGTCTGATCAGGAAACCCACCTATGTAACAGTCGCTCAAATCTAATCATCTAGTCATTCTGACTGACACTCACCTGCTATGCCCCAGCAACAGGAATTATTCTACTCAAATGTTAACCTGCACACTGTTCACTCAGAAAGGAAGGTATAAAGAACAGAGAATGAATATAGAGATAGACATTCATTCAACAAATATTCATTGAACTCTTCCAAATGCAAAAGGCACACAAAAGATGTCATGGTGCAGAACAGAGATGAATTAGAGGTCCGGCTTTCAAGGAAGTTACAATATAGAGAGGAGTGGGACTTCCCTGGTGGTCCAGTGATTAAGACTCTGCACTTCCATTGCAGTGGGCACGAGTTCGATCCCTGGTCGGGAAACTAAGATCCCGCACAGCACGGCCAAAAAATAAGATAAAAAGTAAAAACATAGAGAGGAGTATAAGACAGGTATAGCAGTAATTTTAATAAAGGTACATTAGAAACTGGGCTCAAGACTCTTCTCTGGAACTGTCCAAACCATACATCTTTGGTGGTATGACTGGCTTGAACAGCCATGTCTCATTTACATGACCACTCACCCTCTGACCCCACATGACTGGGGCAGGGTGGGTTTCTGGTCGAAGGAGCATGACCCTGGAGAAAAGAGTGTCAAAGCTGATTCCTTCTCAAAACTTTCAACCAAGAGGCATTAAGAATGCAATGATTTGGTGGTGATCACAGACCAGTAAGTCATGTGGAGATGGCTCCTTAGTGAGCACCAGCCAAAGACCCATGTCCACAAAGGTCGTGAAGGGACCATGAGTCAGGAGAGGAAGCTGTCTGCCTCTGTCTTGGTCTTTGCAGAGAGAGGATTGGCACCATGTCCCAGAGAAAAGGTGATTATGAGGGACAGTCAGAGCAACAAGACAGTAGCTGCCTGTTGACTTTCGTAGTCTCATGAAGCCCAGCTGTACTTCCTGAATTTTGTTTCCATGAGATTCTCCTGGGTTCTTTTGATAAATCCACATTTTCCTGAGCTAGTATACAACTCTAGCTTCGCAAATTCAGGTGTGCGTGAATGATAATTTTCTACATTTTCCCAAAACTCAACTTAATTTCTGTTTTGACCTCTCAATTTGCTGTGGATGGAAAACTGTATCTCAGTCAATTTAAGTTTCTCCCCTGCATTTCCCTGTGTTGTGTTGTGTTGTGTTGAAGCGCCATGGGACTTATGTAGTGCCGAGACAGCCGTGACTGGGAGAAGGGGTGTGGCAGTTCTCTGCTCCTGGATGCCTTCACGCGGGCACCCATGAAATTTTGCCATTTGCAACAACATGGATGGACCTGGAGGGTATTATGCTCAGTAAAATAGGTCAGAGAAAGACAAATATCATATGCTCTCACGTATATGTAGAATCTAAAAAATAAAACGAATGAGTATAACAAAACAGAAACAGACTCAGATACAGAGAACAAACTAATGGTTACCACTGGGGACAGGAAAGGGGGGAGGGACAAGAGAGGGGTAGGTGGATTAAGAGGTACAAACTATAATGTATAAAATAAATAAACTACAAGGATATATGGCACAGCCCAAGGAATATAGCCAATATTTTATAATACCTGTAAATGAAGTATAACCTTTAAAAATTGTGACTCACTGTATTATATGCCAGTAACTTATATGATGTTGTACATCAACTATACTTCAATTAAAAAAAGGAAAGAATGACCTCCTCAAAATAAATAATAAAAAATTTAGGGCTTCCCTGGTGGCGCAGTGGTTGAGAGTCCGCCTGCCAATGCAGGGGACACAGGTTCGTGCCCCGGTCCGGGAAGATCCCACATGCCGCGGAGCGTCTGGGCCCGTGAGCCATGGCCGCTGAGCCTGTGCGTCCGGAGCCTGTGCTCCGCAACGGGAGAGGCCACAACAGTGAGAGGCCCACGTACAAAAACAACAACAAAAAAAAAATTTTAAAAACTACTCTGCCACACTAACTTGTTTGCAAGGAACAGAATCCCACTAAAAGGGCCTTAAGTAGAACAAACGTCTGTGTACGACGAACATGAGGAGAACAAGAGCCGTTTTTGGTATCTGAGCTAGACTTTGAAGCGTGGGTCAGTGGAGATTACCTAAGAGCGCAGGAAGAAGGAGGACATGAAGGCCTTGAGGTCTGCTTCTGTAGAGAGTGAGGACAGAAGGCAGTTGGCAACTGGTTAATAAAAAACGGGGGATGCTGGTGGTATAAAGAATATACCTTTACAAAACCTTCATGTTGCACTTGGTTCTCATTTCTTGTTTTGCTGTCAGCAAGGAAGAGCTTAACGTCGAAGGAATATAAAACATTTTGGAATCACATGACTTGATGCAATTACGGGGGTCAAGCCACTGTCTGTATTTCGAAACTTAAAAAGAATGAGAAGCCTGGGCTAATGGGTCTCTGAGGCCCCTGTCAGCTCTCACATTCCATGATGCCTTGAACAAATGAACTTTTACAGAGGCCTTTCAGTAACACAGAACACACAAAGATGACTCTTGTCCGTAGCCACAATGGGAATTCTTGCAACCTTCCCACAGCTGGGGAATCCTCTGCTTCCGACGGCCTCATCTCCTGCTTAGCTTCACTCAGAACCAAGGCTCCATCAGGCCACAGGCTTCAATGTGAAACCCCCCCCCAAGGGGTCCACACAGCCAGCTCGGAGTGGTAAGCTGCTCCCCGTAAGCTGACTACAAGGCCCCGCGTGGGGTTAGGCCTCACACGGAAGCTCTGCACTGAGTCCCTGGGTAGTTTATGGCCATTCAATATGTTTACAGGATGCCTACGTACTTCTCAGCAACTGGAAAATCACCCACTGAACAGCCCCAGGGGCTCACACACAATACCGACAGGCACCAGGCCTCATTAGGGAAAGACATGTTTCTGCTGAACTTGCATTTCCAACACAAAACTGTGTTCTGGTAACCCCAGTTAAAGAAATAGAATAAGCCACAGGAAACTATTTTTGGCTATCTTAGGACTGAAAAATTGATTTTAAATTGTTGAACTCTGCTTTCCAAAAAACTATTTAGTGCTGCATTTGGCCTCCCTCTTAGGCAAGTTACAGATATGACTCACTCCTGCCTTCACAGGTCGGTGGGACTTAAAGAAAAGGATGCTGAAAGACCCCTCAGTCACTTGCTTCTCCAGATCCAGATCCAGAGGATTTTCAAGTCCGAAATAAAGCGCATCACTAGCTTTTCTGGAGCCCCGTCTCTGCTCACCTGCTCACGACTCTGTGTGTGGAGCCATCTGCAGGAAGTAGAAATGGCCAAATGTTTTATATCTTCATATGGTATTTAGTCCACATAATATACTGGTATCAACTGACCATGGGGGAGACAGCGAGTGAGCAGCCTAAGAGAGGCACCAGGAGATCCAGGGAGGTGCTGTTTCATGGAGGATGAGGGAGTCAAGAGAATTCATCAGGAAGCTTCAACAATGCTAAAGGCATCAAGAGAAGTCAAGAAAGATAAAGTTCGTCCAGTGGTTTTGGCCACCGGGGTAAGGCTAACCTTGACGAGAGTCACTTTAAAACTCAGCGGGAGACAGAAATTATTCAGCCCTGAATGGTTGGGACACAAAGAAGAGGAGACATCACATGCAGATAGAGCTTCAAAGGGTTTGGTTAGAAGAGTAGGAATGAAGTTAGATTATTGGGTGAGGGGATCAAATACCAGGAAGGGGATTTTTAGGATTAGAGTTGACGTTTAGGTGGGGAAAAATAGAGAAGGAGAGATGGAAGATTACAGGACAGAGAGGGGAAGCTGGAGATGGGTCCTGGAGAGGCAGGAAGGAATGGGGTTCAGATGCAAGTGGAGGTTTGTCCTGAACAAGGGGAAAGGAGGGGAGGATGAACTTAGGCATATGGCAAGTTTATAGGTCAGAGCACAGGGAATTGAGCTTGGTAGCCTCAATTTTCTCCATGAAATGGGACGAAAGGTGTCTACTAACTATCGGTGAGTTCAACACAGGCCTGGAAGATTTGGAATTATCCTTTTTTTGTTTGTTTTTGGTTTTTTTGTTTGTTTGTTTTTTGTTTTTTTGCGGTACATGGGCCTCTCACTGCTGTGGCCTCTCCCATTGCGGAGCACAGGCTCCGGACGCGCAGGCTCAGCGGCCATGGCTCACGGGCCCAGCCACTCTGCGGCATGTGGGATCTTCCCAGACTGGGGCACGAACCCGTGTCCCTTGCATTGGCAGGCAGACTCTCAACCACTGCGCCACCAGGGAAGCCCTCGGAATTATCCTTTTTTTAAAAAATGTATCTCCCCACCCCCCCCCCCGCCCCTCTATCCCCTTTGGTAACCATAAGTTAGTTTTCTATGTCTGTGAGTCTATTTCTGTTTTGTAAATAAGTTCACTGGTTTTTTTAGATTCCACATATAAGTGATGTCACATGATGTTTGGAATTATCCTTGACCTGATCCTCCTTCCCTTTTCTCTGGTTGTGTAAAATTGTTTATAAGTAGGTTGGCCATTACTCCCTGTGTGTTCGAGAGAGTCCTGGTTTATGCCTACAGTATTGTCCTCATGTAATTATTCACCGTATCCATTCACTCTCAACAGTGTCGCAGTTGGAACAGTAAGTTATAGATAGGTAGGTAGGTAGATAGATAGATAGATAGACAGACATATAGATAGACGACAGATAGATAGATAGAGAGATAATTTGTGTTTTTTCAATCTGCACCATTGAGTCATTTTCTCCTGTGATGCAGAGCCCTGCATCCAGACACAGAGGTGGCAGGGTTGGGATTTCTCTCGGTTGGTGAAGTGCAAGAGTAGGAATTCAAGAGATTTGAAAGTTCTGGTAATTGGGTAGCATGGAGATAATGACATCCATCAATGCTGCTTCTGTGACACACAGGTAAGAAGACAGAAAAAGTTTGCGATTTTAGACATCTCTCAGAGGAAAAGCCAACGTCCTCCCAATTCCCTACAAGGCCCACGTGACCTATGCTCACCTCCAGCCCTCTACCACTTCCCTCTCATTTACTCCTCTGTGGAAAAGAAGACCAAAGTCTCAGAATTTACAGTGAGGACTGCACTGTGGGAAGGAGGGAGGGAAGTGCCTGGAAGGTGAGTGAACACCACAGCCCAGATCCTTAATACATCAACATTACAGACTTTCTTTTTTTTTTTGCGGTACGCGGGCCTCTCACCACTGTGGCCTCTCCCGTTGCGGAGCACAGGCTCCGGACGTGCAGGCTCAGCGGCCATGGCTCACGGGCCCAGCCGCTCTGCGGCATGTGGGATCTTCCCGGACCGGGGCACGAACCCGTGTGCCCTGCATCGGCAGGTGGACTCTCAACCACTGTACCACCCGGGAAGCCCCAGACTTTCTTTTACACATGGAAAAGACACACCTGCCACCACCTGAGAATTGCCTTATGCATCAGGAGGGGTGTGGGGATTTCGTGATATACAAATGGGGGTGGAGGGACTTCTGATAAGCAGGGGAGGGGAAATCTCAGGGATACCAAAGGAGGGAAAATATTGTCGTTCTAAATTAGCAAACTTCAAAGGGCCATATGGAAGGAGTGGCGATTGCATACTTTTTAAGGAGATGGTAGTGCTTCCTAGTCAACTGTCAGCAACCTTCACTTTACCAGACGTTGCTTTCTTTCTCTAAATAGCTGTTTGTGAAACTTGAAACTCTGAGGAACAAGAAGACGACAAGTATGTCTGGAGTGGATTCCTAAGGAAAAGTCAATGCCATAGCAGACAACCACCCTAAGTACATTCCCTGTTCTGGGCCTTGACACTCATGTCCTCTGCCTGTGATGTTCCTGTGTTCTCCTGGTCCATCCCTCTCTGCTTACAGGTCTCTGCTTAAATGTCCTCAGACTAGGGAGGCCTTCCATAGTCACCTATGGAAAATAACTCCTCCATCCCACTTCCCCTGCTTTATTTTTCTCCATAGCATTTGTCACTCCCTAATATGTATGTGTACACATTTATTGCCTGCCTTCCTACACTATAATGTGGACTCTGTGTGGCAGGGACTTGGTTTGGTCCCTGCAGTAACCCCAGTGCTTGGGCCATTATAGATTTTCAATTACTATGTGTTGAATGAATGAAAAAATAAGTGAATGAGTCGTTACTTAGAGTATTACTGCAGTGTCTGTTTTAATGGAATTTTGATACGTCCTCATGATCAAGTTGGGGAGATACTCTATGAGAGTGACTAAATCTTGATTCTTACAATGTAAGTAGAATATAAGTATAAGTTGCCTCTATCTCCCCTCAGGAAAATCTCTTGGGCTGTTGAGCTATGCTCAGTTTCTTGAGATTAAGGGCAAAAAACAAATATTAACATTTAAAGACCAGAAACAAAACAAAACCCCGTGGAGCAGGCAATATTGTCAAACCCACGTTGCAGATGAGGAAACTGACACTGAGTTGTGGAACAGTATTTGTTCAAGATCATCTAGGCGATGAGTCTCAGTCCTAGGATTCAAGTCTTCTAAGACTCCAAGTTCCATCCTGTCCTTATAGCCCAATATACTTCCCTTCCGGTAACACAGAAAGGAAGTTTTGGGGGGGGGCAGTTGTCTCCTTTCACTGTCCTCATTTCCCCATCTCCCAGATTCCTTTCAGGAACTCCAGCCTGGACTCCTCATCCCTGCTCCCCTGCATCTGGTCTTATCCTGCTCACCAGTCACTGCATCCAGTGGTGCGTCTCCGTTCTTACCTTCCCCGGCCTTCGGTAGCATTCAAGATGACTACTCCCTCCTTGAAACCCTGCCCTTTCTTGGCTTCCATAAAGCACAGGCTCCTGGTTAGCCTCCTACTTCAGTAACCTCACCTACACGGTCTCCTTTGCTAGCTCCAAGCAATCTCTACAGGCTGCAGTGCCTTAGAGCTCAACCCTGACTCCTCTTTTCTTCTCTACCTGCAAACTCTTTCCCACCCCCATGGTCTTAAGTACTACATGGAAATGACTCACATATTCACATCCCTAGTTATGAACTTGCCCCTGGATTTCAGCCTTACTTTTGTTTCCAAAAGCTTTGTTTTGGGTGAAATGTGTCAGTCCCTGCACTCCAAATTCATATGTTGAAATTCTAACCCCCAATGTGAGGGTATTTGGAGGTGGGGCCCCTAGGAGGTGATTAGGTCATGAGGCTGGAGCCCTCATGAATGGGATTAGTGCCCTTAAAACAAGAGACATGAGAGCTTCTTCTCCTCTCTCTGCTCTCTGCCATGTGAGGGTACAATGACAAGACAGCTATTTGCAAACCAGAAAGTGAGCTCTCACCAGACACTGGATCTGCCAGTGCCTTGATCTTGGACTCCCCAGCTTCTGGAACTGTGAGAAATAAATGTTTCTTATTTCAGTCATCAAGTTTATGGTATTTTTTTACAGCAGCCCGAGCTAAGACAAGCTTACTTACCATCTTCTTCTAGCTGTCTGTAGATATCTCAAAATTAACATGACAAAACTAGAACCCTTTATTTTGCCCTCCCACCCAAGCCTGATCCTCCTCTTATATCCCTCCTCTCTGTAAATAACACTACCATCTACTTCGTGGTTCCAGTTCAAACCTTAAGCATCAATCTTCATTCATCTCTTTTCCTCACATCCAAAGTTCTGCAGTTCTGCCTCTAACCATGACCTGCTTCTCTCCATCTCTATGCTACCCTAATCCACCTAACCATCATCTCTGTGCTGTACCCCCAGGATCTGCACCAGTGACTGACACATAGCAGGTACTCAATAAATATTTGGTGAAAAAGTGAATTTGAACTTTTTTTCAATTTAGAGTTATCAGTTTATTGGAGAATACTTGTGATCCAGGAATCGTTTCACAGCAGAACTCAGAGACACCCAGGAAAAATTTAGAAGTCAGTGAAGTGTACACCCTAATACCCCTAAATGCCAGTGCTGCCCTTGCTCCCGTGGGACCCTTCTACTCCTCTGCTGTCTTCATGATTTCTCATAATGAAAACCTGTTCTGAAGAAAGTAGATGAAATACCCCATACAAAAGTGCAAATCAGTGATAGCCACTTCAAGGACTGGTCTCCCAGAGCATTTGGGAGCAGAGCCTTAAACTGAAGACATAAAGTATTAAAGCAGACATGAGCCAGTGGGGATTTTCTTCTGTTTCCTCTAAGAGACAGCTCTGGAGACTCAGGGCCATGTGAGGCACTTCCTTTGGCCAAGATTGGATTCAAGATTAATCCATCAGCACGAGTCACACAGAAGTCCCCTGTAGGCCACAGAGTTACAGGAAGAGTTGCTAAAGCTGTGTGGAAGTTAGCATTCTGCGTGACACCATGAAAAATACCTGCTTTTCTCTCATTCCTCTAGCCCTGTAACCCCATTGTCTCTCTTCCTAGTCAGCGACTGGGTGACAGCTTCTGTTTTTACATCATGAGGAAGGACACGAATCTAGAGGGAAACAGATCGAGAAGATACAGGCTGAGGAGTGAATCTCTTTCCTATTTCTCTTCCCCCTTCTACCTGTAAGAGTGTCTGGCCTTAAAGCCAAGTCTCTGAAGCGAAAGCCCTCAGGCCCTGTGCCCTAGTGCCTCTGTACCTGCAGCACGGTGCCAGGTACTTTGTTAGAGCGTCTGCAAGGCATGTACCATCTTCAGCTGCTCGGAGGTTGTCACCTGAGGAAGCAGTAGCCAAGAAGTAGCTGTGACATAACCACAGCGTCTGTTCAGGGAGACTGCTGCTCTGTGACTCCTCACTGAAGCTTTCCTAGGCTTCAAGAGATCCAGCTGATGGTGGCTCACTCCATCACTCACTTCACATCCATGGGGGAGCCCAGTGTGCCCCTCCTCAGGAAGCCTGTATTCCCAAATGAGACTTCTGAACAAAGCGTCTTGACCAGCTCCATGTGCCCAGAGCTGCCCCTGGAGGGCTACTGGCCCTGCTGCAAACTGGCCTAAGTCCATTTGGTCGTTCAGCAAACGTCTGGTTCTTTTTGGCTGGACCACTCACTGGTGGTTCTAAGTGGGTGGGATTAGACTTTCGCTTCACTGTAACCTCACTACCAGGTGATAGAACAACAAAAGGGACAGATTCCACCCAGAGTCCTAATGCAGTCCCCAGTCTGTGTGTGGCTCTCTGCCCTGGCCACACGATCGCCCTCACATGAAAGGCCCATTCCAAGGTGTGTGAACAAGTCCAGTGACAACGTCCTCCTTGTAGCCAGCAGAAGCAGGGACAAAGGGATTGTAGATCTGGAAAGCAGATATTAAAGTCCTGGGCTTGACAGATTCTTGAACATCGTTCATTCAAGGACAGCGAGTCCTGTACTATACTCCCAATCAAACTCTATCGCACACCATGAATGTCATCACTTAAACTTATCTGACATCCCTTATGCTAATTAACATGCCCTCTTAGGTCTTATTTCAATAAGAACACTTTAAGAGCCGAGAAATCAACTTGAGGTTTAGATTGCTCTTCAGGATTCTCCATGACTAATTAATAGCCCTGTGAGTTTCAAAGACTGTTCATCACCTCTGGGATGAAGATTGGAGTTAATTTGTACACAAAGATCGCACCATTTATACAAATTATTTTAAAGGAAATTAATCCAAAGACAATATTACATGAACTCTAAAATAGGAGTAAACACTAATGCTCTTACTCAAGGAAGCCCTCATCTTCCTTCCAATATAAAGCAACTGGCAATCAATACCTCCCTTTCTCTCTCTCTCTCTCTCACACACACACACACAGAGAGAGAGAGAGAGAGATCTTCAGCGTACTTCATACTTCTCTGCTTACATTGGAAGGAACTGAGAAAATTGGGCAACAGCTGTGCACTTTCATGAAGGCTCCTATTTCTCTGGCTCAGCAAAACTTGTGATTTAGACCATTTACTCTCCATGGAGCATTTCTCGTCGAGAACATAAATGCAGGGAGCATGACTGGAAGGTTCAGAAAAGACTATTTGGTCTTTGTGTAAGTTTGAGGTTTCAGAGTCTCTAGATGTTGCTGTGAAGATGGCACATGTGAAACTTGCAGTGCGTGAGTCTAGGACCCTGGGATTGAGGGACCGCTGCTTCCTGGTAACACAATAATACCTGGGCCCCAAATAAAGGCTCACGATCCTCTTTCCCCACCCAATCACCAAGTGCCCTCCCCACCAAACTGCTGTGCGGGGCTCATTCTCCCTCCTCTCCACTCGCATACACCTTACACTCTACTCTCACTAGCCCGGCTGTGTCCTGATGATTTGAGTGCCTTGCTTGCAACTTTTTTAACAATGCAATTATGTCTAATATTCTAGATAGCTTCATGGCATCTTGCATAGCGTAGGTGCTTCACAAATATTTGTTGCCATTTTCTCTATAGCTCATTTATTCATTTATTCAATGATATTTAAACTCAGGGTGGAATATTCAAAGATGACTTCAAAGGGGAATTTCAAGAGGGAATTTACAGTGCTTTGTTAGTTTCTGGAGTTCAGCAAAGTGATTGAGATATATATATATTTTCAGATTCTTTTCCATTATAGGTTATTACAAAATAATGAATACAGTTTCCTGTGCTATACAATAGGACCTTGTTATTTATCTATTTTATATATAGCAGTATGTATCTGCTACTCCCAACTCTTAATTTATCCTTCCCCCTCTTTCCCCTTTGGTAGCTGTAAGTCTATTTTCTATGTCTGTGAGTCTGTTTCTGTTTTATAGATAAGTTCATTGGTATCATTTTTTTTTAGAGTCCACATGTAAGTGAAATCATATGATATTTGTCTTTCTCTGTCTGATTTACTTCACTTAGTATGATAATCTCTAGATCCACCCAAGTTGCTGCAAATGGCATTATTTCATTCTTTTTTATGGCTGAGTAGTATTCCATTGCATACGTATACCACATCTTCTTTATCCATTCATCTCTCAATAGACACTTAGGTTGTTTCCATGTCTTGGCTATTGTGAATAGTGATGCTATGAATATTAGGGTGCCTGTATCTTTATGAGTTAGAGTCTCCTCCAGATATATGCCCAGGAGTAGGATTGCTGGATCATATGATATCTCTATTTTTAGTTTTTTAAGGCACCTTCATACTGTTCTCCATAGTGACTGTACCGATTTACATTCCCACCAACAACGTAGGAGGGTTCCCTTTTCTCCACGCCCTCTCCAGCATTTATTGTTTGTAGATTTTTTGATGATGGCCGTTCTGACTGGTATGAGGTGATACCTCATTGTAGATTTGATTTGCATTTCTCTAATAATTAACGATGTTGAGCATCTTTTCAGTTGCCTGTTGGGCATCTGCCTGTCTTCTCTGGAGAAATGTCTATTTTGAAGACAAGGGTAGTTTTATAGGAAGTGTTTCAGGCTAAAAGCTAGCCCACCTCTTCCCAAACATGTCTCTTGGATAGATAATAAAAATGGTAATAATAACAATAAAAGCAACTGGTATTCTTACAGTGTTTACTTTTTGTCAAACACTGTTGTAAGTACTTTACTTATTTAATCCACATTATAACTTTATGAGATAAATACTATTAATATCTGCATTCTATAGATGCCATGGTACCTGGAATTCTGTTGTTAGAGACTCATTTGCTAGATTTAAACCACATCCTCCTTCAGGCAGTTCTCTCATTTTAAACGTGCGTATCCCGCAGCATGATGATGCCCAGAAGTATTCCAGATGAAAAAGGAAACTTGTGTAAATTAGTTAACAAAATACCTCCCCTCCAAGTAGTCTGCACTCCGGTGGAGCTGGGAACGAGGTTTTGAAGAGAGACAGTTGCAGACAAAGAAGGCGGGATGTACATCTGCGTCGTATCAAACTGGGAGCCCTGGGTCCGGGGTTTAACTGGGAAATGGCTGCAGATGTTGGCCAGAGCAACTTTTGTGTCTATGCAGTTGTCCATTGAGCCCAGGCTAAACAAGAGTTTAGGGAAGGAGAATTTGAGCCTTAGAACAATGGTCTGACTGATGTCTAGACCCAACATTCAGTACACAAGTGGTTGTCACTGGAGGGTGATTTTTGCCCCACGTGGACATTTGGAGATATCTGGGGATACTTTTTGTCATGACTGGGTGGGGGAGTAGCTCTCAGGGCCACTGTCATTTAGTAGTCAGAGGCCAGATATGCTGCCACACATGCTACAGTGCACAGGGCAGCCCCCTCGCCACAAAGATTGTCTGGTCCAAAATATCGACAGTGCTGAGGCTGAGAAACCCTGCAATATACATCTGGACCTGCGACGGAGAGGTCTTGTCTGGGCTTCTGGGCAGTGACAACTCACGGGCGTCCTCCAGTGGCCAGTGTGAATCACGAGCCTAAATCCCAGTGAGTGTGTCTCCAGGTTGCAATCCTTCCCTCACCGTCGGCTCAGATTTCTTTGGAAGAGCTAGAAGGCATGTCCTGTCCTTTACGGGGCTGTCCCCTCCTTCCAGGCTCAGGCATTTATGAGAAAGCATGGAGCATGAGGCTTCTCCCTTCATGATGAAACTCCTCCAGTCTTCCAGTCTTGGAACTTTATGGGAGCAGCTTTTTGTGGCAAGAGTACACAGTTCCCTTCCCAGAAGAGGGAGCAAGAGAACCAGGCAACTCTTTTTTTCTTTGGTGCCAACTAAGCACACCTACATTTGTGTTTTCTCTTTCTCAGCTCTTTCAGCCTCTTTTCATCTCCCAAGTCAGTGTGGCCACTTGTACTCCCATAATTAGCGGTGCTCTCCTGGGAATATCTCTGAGTTTTAGCAACAATAACGACAACAACCCAGTTGGTGTCTCCGAAGCTGATGAACCCCCTGACTCGTGTGTAAATCTCCATGACACCCTACTGAAATTCACCCCCCATTCTCCAATTAATGAAGAGACATTAGTAAAGCTTTTCTTTCCTACTCCTATAGTTTTTAAGCTCTCAGATAATTGCTTTGACCCTTCCTTTGGGCCTGTATAAAATGCCAAGATTATTGGGGAAGCGTAAGCGCGAGAATCACTCTAGGTTCTTCCCCTGACAGACGCTGTGCGAAGCAGTTTGCCTTCCCAGCCCCCAGACCGTGTCTGCATGTGCCAAGCTAAGTCTGCGCTGATTGTCGATCAGACCACTCATCCTGGCTGAGTAAGGGGAGGGGCAGTGCTTCCCAGCTCTTAGGGGGCTAATTCTTTGGGCCAAGTGACGAATAAAACACCCATGTAACAGATATTGGACTGTCGGCCACAGCCCTTGGCAGGCCTGTCTCTCCTGTCAGCCACGTCACTCCTATTGCACTGGGGCATGTGAGCAGGTCTGGCAAATGGTTTGCCAGTGGGTGGGAAGCTCTGAATCCATCTCCTTAGAATGCCTCAAAGATCCTTCGCTCTAAGTCAGCCTTGAAAAATAATGACCAAAATGGGTTGTTCATCCCCCCAGTAACCTGACCACTGACACTTGAGAGGAAACCAAAGAAATCAGCATTATTTACCACCCTGTGAAGTATACATCACTCTGCTTTCTTGAAACTGCGTGTGTGGGAGGAATAAAGGCAAGGCTATGCTTAGTTTCCAAGCCTTTACCTACTTTCTCAAGTCTTCTCCCTTGCTCAAGCCTTAACTCAGCACAACCACTGATTCTAGAAGCGAACTCACCCTTCCCGTGAGAGCACCCTGAGAAACCGTCCATCAGCCGTGCTCTGTAGAATCAGTGTATGCATCTGCGTTCTGTTCTCATGACAGCAGTTAGCAAGCAGCATCTCAAGTTCTCCAGGAATCGAAGCCTAATCCAGGAGAATTTAGGTAGTCATCTTAAAAGCTAATTAACCTAACCGCAGCTTTGATCACTGAAAAAAAAATCATTTCTCAATTTCTAAGAAGCAAAGCTTCTGAAAGAGTTGCCATTAGGCTTAGGGTCTTGAAATGGGATGCGCCGCTTGAGGGCGCCATTAGGTTTGAAGAAAAGAGCTTTCTGCTACTTTAAAGTGCCCAGATACATGTCCCACAAGTTCTATGAAATAAGACTGAATTTAGGTCTCGCTTCTAGGAAAAGGAAGGGAAACAGTAATCTATTGTCTTTAAACTCAAGAGGGATTAACCAAAATTCAGTTGACAAGTTCTAAATTCCCTTTTGCAGAGCTGCCTTTCCCCAGCCAAATGAAATAAAAAGGGATATTGTGTTAAAAGATGCCCTGTGTATTTTTGCAGAAGAGACAGTTGCTTAAGATCAACATTCCAATGTGAAGTGAGAAAAATAGTGGGAACAAATTGCATAATAGGAACCTTCTGACTTTAAACTGGAAACCTAAGCAGTTTGGGTTCCATGGGGAAAACTTGGCTTTACTTGGGTGTTTGAAAACTCCCAGAGAAAAGAAAAGCTGATAAGTGACCCCAGCTTCCTTATCAGACTTTATCTGCATGATACCGATCCTACTTTCAGCAGGGGATAGTAGCAAATGACAGGGAAAGCTGAAATTCCCAAGCTAGGGGCTGCAGAGGCTCCTGCAGGAAGGAATGCATAAAGGCTCTAAAATGAATTTTTGAATTTAATAGAGTATGTCAGTGTTAATGCAGATTTTTCAGAACAGGACATTTACTAGGCAAATAGTCTATAACAGAGAGCTAGATAAGAGAGCAGAGTATCATCGATCCAAATTGGACTTTCCTCTCCCTGCCTTCCGCCCAGCCCAATCTATTCAATCTTTGGTACTCAATGCGAGCTCCATGGTTTCTGTAGAGCTTTATTTTATTTTTTCGGATAATCATCTCACTGCTTAGATTTTCTCTTGCCATTGTATTGCTCTGATTTTTTCATATATGAATCCAGTCTCTCCCATTGGACTACAAGACCCTTGAAAACAGGGGACAAATATTATATGCTTGTAACTCCTATTGCCCCACCCAGGAACATTTCAGGCACATAATAAAGTGCTTTCTACTTTATGAGTTGTCCCAAAAGAAATGAGAAAAAAGTTTCCTTCTATTTGCTTGTCTTTAAAGGAGGAGAAGGTGGTTTCTATTGGTGAAAAGGCTTGAGGATGTCAAAGATCTAAAAAGAAATACTGATTAAAGTTTAAAAGCACATACACTACATTCCTTGAGGCTTTTCTTTTAAGGTAAATACTTGGAGGCAACATTACAGTCCAAGAGCTGTATTTTCGGAGAATGAATCTAGTGGTATCGTAAAGATTTGCCAGAAGGGAGAAAACCCAACATCCAATATTCATTACTGTTTATCAAATGCTGACTCTGCAAGCCACTTCATATTTACTACCTTTTTTTTTTCTCTTTTTTTTTTTTTTTTTTTGCAGTACGCGGGCCTCTCAGTGTTGTGGCCTCTCCCATTGCGGAGCACAGGCTCCGGACGCACAAGCTTAGCGGCCATGGCTCACGGGTCCAGGCACTCCGCGGCATGTAGGATCTTCCCGGACCAGGGCACGAACCCATGTCCCCTGCATCAGCAGGCAGACTCTCAACCACTGCGCCACCAGGGAAGCCCCATATTTACTACCTTTGAACTCCAGGAATCTTGCTCAGAGAGAATTAAGCAGCTCATCAGAGGCCTGCAGTGAATGGTGGGTAGAACGGAGGCTCAAGCTCTGAGCATGTGAATCAGAGTTTGTGGTCCTTCCCCTACAGCGAGTCCTGACTCCCTGGGATAATGGCTGTGGGTCTTGTGAGCTGCAGACCAAGGAGGCACTCAGCAAGAGCTGGAATATAAGAGAGATGTGATACAGCTCAAGCCTTCCTCTGCCAGCTCAGCATTCATGCGGGCTGTGAGCACCAACCCCCCCCCCCACCCCGGGTGTGATCAAGGCCCTGGGGGCCAAGCCTTGCGGGTGCTGTTTTGTGACCAGACAGAGGCTTCCTATCTCTCTACGGTCTCGTCTTATTATTAGCAAGCCACCTGGAGGGCTGGGTTGCATCCAACCCCTCCTTGCATTTCCAGCAGGGCTTTGCCCATAATAGACACTCAGTATCTATGGAATTGAATCTTCAAGAGACAAGAGAAGTCAAACTACAGTACGACAGTAGATCTAGAAAGGAAGTGTGGATTCAAATGGCAAGGCAGAAAGAATCTTTAGAATTTATCAACTATTAGATGTGAGAGTGAGGAAGACTTTTAGATGATTCTAAGTTTCCATGTCCAGGGGAAAAATATTAAGAAGAGATGTGGATAGAGGGGGATTGGTGTTAGGGGCATGATCAATTTAGATCGCTGAAAAGTCATCAGGTGGAATTGTCCAGACGCAGATTAAAATTGTGGGACTGGTACTTGGGAAAGAAGCCAACCAGAGATGCCCATTTGGAAATGTTCCTGCCCATCCTGTTGGCCATGACTTACAAGTCATCTCCAAATTGATTACTTTTCGTTTCCTCTAATACTCTTACGCTGGTCCAAGTCACCATCACTTTTTATAGATGCATCTTAACTGGTTTGGCAGTTTCTGGTTTTGCACCCTCCCACCCCTCCTATCTGTTCTCCCAACAGGCACTGTGGTCCTTCTAACACGTAATTCAGATCACTCTTCAGCCAGAACGCTGCAGTGACCTCCCTTCTCAGGCAAGTAAAAGCCAAAGTCCTCACAGAGGCCTGCATGACCCCACCTGCTGGGTACCAGCCCTGTCTTGACCCCACCCTCCTAATTCTCAGAACTCGTCTTCCTCTGCTCTCTTCCCTGCTCCTTCAGCTGCAGCAACATTACCCGCCTGGCTGGACCACAAGCCCACCAGGCTCACTCCTACCCCAGGGCCTTTGCCCTGGCTGTTTCCTCTGCTTGGGGCACTCTCCTTCCGAGGGTCCTCACGGTTTGCTCTCCTCCCTACTTTAGGGCTTTAGGACTTTGCTTCAAGGCCATTTTCACATTAAGACTTCCTCCAGCCTCCCTTTCGAATGACAGGAACCCCACCCCTCATTGGCTCTCCCTGCTTTAATTTTCTCCCCAGTGCTTATCATCCTCTGACATTTTACACATTTTCTTTGATTGTTTATTAAATTGTTAATTGTTTATTGTTCATGTCTTACCACTAGAAGCTGTGTGTGTGTGTGTGTGTATGTGTGTGTGTGTGTGTGTGTGTGTGTGTGTGTGTGTGTGTGTGTGTTCGGCAAGCATTAAGAACAGTACCTGGTACATAGTGAGCAGTTAGTAAATGTTTGTTGTAAAAATGTTGAATTATTAAACCTGTGCATGCTAACAGCTGGAGCCATGAGATTGCCAAGGGCAAGAAGTGAAGAGAGGAGAAGAGGACTGAGAACCAACCCTGGGCACAGAGAGGCTGCGTGTGTGTTCACCCAGGGCTGCACAGCTGAACTGGGACATAATAAGTTCATCCTCTGACTCCTGGACCAGCCTTTAGCCAAGATACCAAACAGTCTCATCTCCCAGAGATTTGGAGCCCCAGTAAGGGTGACAGAGGTAGAAGGAGGGGGCACTAGTGATCACATGTCAGACACCCTTGAAAAACATAGCGGATTATTTTTCAATCTGTGGCAATGGGCACCACTAAGGATCTAGTGACTTTGCTTGTGGAGAATGAACCAGGGATTATTTTATTACCACTGTAGCCTTGTTGTACCTCCTAGAGAAACAAAATTTCCTTTTAAATAAGGCAGGAATAAAACTAGTCCCCAGATGGTAATTGTCACCCAAACATTAGTTAATTTATTGAAACATCTCAGTAACTTACTCAGTTGCACCCTGGCAGCATGAGAAGCTCAATGTACTTTCTCCAGGAGCTTTAATTGCTACCAGAGATGTCTAAAAGACTGCGGGTTAGTATTGCTTAATGACGTGGTGACTATCCCATTTCCCCTGGCTTTCTCCTAAAACTCATCTGGTTATTTCCCTGGAAATTTGACTGTATTGTCAAGGTGGTCATGCGTCTTGAATCGTGAAAAGTGGCCCATTGTTCTCTGTCCAAATCCACACAATTATTTCATAAGATGTCAGCTCATCATTGAATTCCTGGAAAACTGGTTCATTGAAAGAGAGCTGTGCAGTTCATTGCCTGTGACCCTCCAGACACAGCTGTCGGGCTTGATGCTCAGCCAACCAGCAAGATTCCACTGCAAACGTCCACTGATTAGCTCTGCACTGAGGCAGTAAATTGGAAAGCCAAAGAGGAGAACCAGATCAGTGGAAAATAATTGCCCATTCATCAGTGCATCTAGACATGAGAAGACCTCCAGAGAGCACCATTAGAAAAATGGCTACATCTTTGCAAGCATCAATACCACTCTTATATACCAACCTTCATATGTGCAATGACCTTTGATGTGATCATCACCACCATCGTCAGCGTCCACAGAGGCAGAAGGCATTCATTAAGTTCCCACAGTCGGTCCAGTGCTGTTCTGATCACCCACAAAACATACTGTCCAGGGGCCCTTTAGATGTTCACTAAATCACCTATGATTGTTGTCTGAAGCTGAAGCTGCCTTGCACAGGAACCAGCTTCCACCTGGCTGATGTGTTTTGTTGCAATTGTTTTTTTAACCTTTCAAGAACATGATTCATGCTTTTATCATACACAGGCTACTTTGGAGTCCCTGACCAGGAAGAGTAATAAGAAAACTATCTGAATACTATTTTTGTGAATATAAAAAAAATTGTTCCTTACAATAACTCTTTGAGGGGGCAGGTATTATTTTTCCCAGTTTATAAATAGTGAAGCAATCTCAAATAAGGTATGTGTCTTATTGACTTATAATCTTGGATAAGTCATAGAGTCCATATTTGATGACTAAAGGGGAAAAGAAAACCCCAGAGAGCCATAACTTTTGCAAAGGATTACTCTAGTGGTTTGAAAAGAGAGAGAAATAGCAAACTCTTCCTCTGACTCCTGACCCAGCCTTTGGTCAAGATACAAAACAGTCTCATCTCCCAGAGGTTTGGAGCCCCAGTAACGGTGATAGCGGTAGAAGGAGGGAGCACTTTTCAAGTCAAAGTCTTGATTTGAAAAGACATTGTGGACACCAGTGTGTGTGTATGTGTGTGTGTATGTGTGTGTGAGAGAGAAATAGAATGAGAGACAGAGACAGAGAGAGAGACTGAGAATGAGTTCACATGTGCTGATTCAGAAAGGACACTGAGTTCAGGGATACAATAAAAGTTTATGTGACCAGAGAAAATGAAAAAGCTGGTCATGGGATCCCTGTAAGCAAAGTCTCTGACTGAATGGGAACATCAAGTCCCCTGAGGAGCAGAGAGAATCAGAGCAGAACCCACAGCCAGAAGGGAAAGAAATGCCCACACAGTCATTTCAGGCTCTGAATGGCCTTTATATAAACTTCTGCACACGGGGTAATATCCCCAGAGATCAAGCACCGTGGCTACCCCAAACATCAAGCCAGGGAGTGCCTAACCAAATGGAAGCAGAACGTGGTCCTGTGTCCCTCTATGCGCCAGGTCCCTGAAGAACAGAGAACAGTGCCTCACAGCACCCAGCAGACCCATTTCCCAAGGATTGCTTTAAATCACAGGTTGCAAAGGGCTGTGTTATCCAGCGGCGTTCTCAAGCTGCTGAGCCGGCAATCACCACCTCTTCGGCAATACCCATATCACTCAGGGTATCCTGGAAAGCTCTCTGGGTTCAAGATTCATCACTGCTGTTTCTTCATTGGTGATCTAAGGCTCGTTGAGCCTCTGTGTCCTCTAAGACCTCTTGGCAGCCCTGAGGCAAGAGCAAATGAAAAAATAGATGGGAAAAGTACTTTGTAAACTGCAAAACACTTGTATTCTTGATAATTCTTTCAATTGCAACATCTCCCAGCATGGACACACTCAGCCACAGCGGTAGCTGGATGACACAGCTGGACCAAGGCTGTAGAAGTGCTTGCTCTCCTTCCTATTGCACCGACGACTGTTCTAGATCTACATATTAACCCATTTTCTCCTTACTGTCATGCCAGAGTGTACTATTATTATTCCCATTTTGCACATGGGGAAACTGAGGCGTGAGGCAGTTAAGTAGCCAAGTCCAATGTGTCCTAGTTAAGAAAGTGACAGAGCCAGGATTCTAATCCAGGCAGTCAGAGTTCCTGCTCAAAAGCACTAAGTAACACCATTTCATCATAAACCGTAACTGGCCCAGGAAGAGGGCTACAGGTCAGTCATAATCAGAATAATGAGAGCTGTTTCAGCGTTGGCATGTGGGCACAGAGAGAAGGAAGCTCTCTTTCTGCTGGAACCAGGTCAGTCTGGAGCCAGTGGCAACCCCTGTGACTGACCACACAGAAAAAGCTGTCTGCAGAATGAAGATCTCATACTGGGTGTGTTGGGTAGGGAGGCTACTACCAACCCAAATAAGTTTATCTGGGGCTCTCACGGTGGCCCAACATCAGTAATCTTGATTGAGTAGCTCACCTCCAAGCAGCAACTCTGTGACCCACTTTCCATGTTTTTTGATATTAAAAAAGCTGGATGGTTTTCTGTTGTGGCATACCACCTGACACCTCTAGATTTAGTTCAGATGTGTGGTTGAATAAAAGACAAGGGAGCTGGGCTTCCCTGGTGGCGCAGTGGTTGAGAGTCTGCCTGCCGATGCAGGGGACACGGGTTCGTGCCCCGGTCCGGGAAGATCCCACACGCCGTGGAGCGGCTGGGCCCGTGAGCCATGGCCGCTGAGCCTGCGCGTCCGGAGCCTGTGCTCCGCAACGGGAGAGGCCACAGCAGTGAGAGACCCTTGTACCGCAAAAAACAAAAACAAACAAAAAGACAAGGGAGGTGTGGCTAGAGGATCCCAAAGTAGGAGATAGAGTTCTCCATTATCCTGTCATCACACTAAGGATGTCTAAGGAAACGCCTAATGTCAAAGAGAAAGGAGTTCGCTGCTGGGCATCCCCTTCTTTACAACTTTTCTCCAGCTCTCTCCTGGCTCCCAAATTCAAGCCACCATCCTCTAGTAGGAGGTAGGTGATGCTCATTAGATCTAGGTCTAAATGAGAGACCTAGACAGACGATTCTGCCTCTCTGAAAACAAAGGCAACAAATGATTTGACCACTTTCATTCCATTTTAACACAATGTGCTGGACACACTCCAAATCTGGAGGTACTCATTACCATGGTGGATAAGACACAGCCCTGCCCTGTAAGAGCATCAGGAAGATGCTGTATAGAAACAACTAAATGTGATAAATCTACAGTAGACATCTGGGTAAAATGCTTGAGAAACCAAGAGGCAAATGAGATTGAGAGGCTCTCAGGGATGTTACCAGCAATAAGCCCTTTGGTGGCTCTTTGAAGGAAATCCACAGACGAGAAAGCCCAGGGGTAAGCTCCTCAACACCTCACCACGCCCTACTGAATGGCAGAAGTCTTGCCCCATGGATTCAACGCCAGAGCTTAGTTCAGATAACACCCCTCTGATGCATCATTAATATCAAAGTGTTTCCTGGAGGAGATATGGGGTTATATGTATATGTATAGCTGATTCACTTTGTTATAAAGCAGAAACTAACACACCATTGTAAAGTAATTATACCCTAATAAAAATGTTAAAACAAAATACAGATCAGAATGAATACTCACTGACTCCTGAGCTTCCCTGAAAGCCAAACTCTTCTGGGACCATTTCCCCTTTTTTTACTCCTCTGATTCACATCTCTGAAAAAGACCAAGAGCTATTTTTTTCTTTTTACCTGTGACTCAGCACTGATTCATTTCTTCACTATTTCGTACAATTTCCTTTGTTATTCTCTTTGGCTGAAGCTTATCTACTTCCTATAATTTCCTGAAGTTTAGATTTCCCCTACCGTGTCACTTATTCAATTCAAAAAGGCACAGGCCTCTCATAATCAGATCATTTTATTAATTGCTATAGAAGTATGGGATCAAGTTTGAAATACTGGCTGTATAAAATGAAACTTCAGGCTCTATGAAAATGTAACTCACTCCAGCTGACAAATTAGTTGGTGCCCAGGCCCCATCTCCTTGCCTCCTGCTTTCTTTCACCCTTCTACAGCTAAACAGGCACCATTAGTGTTTTGTGTGTGGTGATGGCACAGCTAATCGTCACACTGGGACACTTTTGTAAGTGAAAGAAGGCGCTAAAATCAGCGACAAGCTTTGGTTGAGCTACAACGTGTATGTATTAGGACTGCCCTGGGCAAACCAAGCTATAAGATCATCCAGTTAGATCCAATTAGATCATCCAATGTTAGACATTCCTATGGCGGCCATCACCTTGGCCAGTCAGCCTGATGACTTAGTTCGGATGGTAGAGAAAATATTTTCCTTTTCAGCACAGTTAGGACTTTCCAAGCAAAGGAAACTAAAATTTGGGTTCAAAGGCAAACCTTGGAGAGGTCCCTGGTGGCCCAGTGATAAAGGATCCACCTTCCAATGCAAGGGACGTGGGTTCGATCGCTGGTTGAGGAACTGAGATTCCCACGTGACGCGGTGCAACTAGGCCCGTGTGCCACAACTACTGAGCTCCCATGCCTCAACAAGAGAGCCTGCGTGCTGCAAGCTACAGAGCCCATGCGGCCTGGTCCCCGCGCGCCATAACTAGAGACAGAAAACCTGCACACCACAATTAGAGAGAAACCTGCATGGCTCAACGAAGACCCGACACAGCCAAAATTAAGAAGAAGAAGAAGAAGGGGAAGGGGAAGGGGAAGGGGAAGGGGAAGGGGAAGGGGAAGGGGAAGAAGAAGAAGAAGAAGGAGAAGGAGAAGGAGAAAGAAAAGAATGTCATTTTTTTTTTTAAAAAAGGCAAACCTTGGAAGTTAAAGGGTGTTAGACTTGAAGCCAACAGCTCCTATTTGTAGGGTAACCAAACTTATCTCCTCAGGAGCCAAATGCTTGCTTGCACTCCAGGGTGGGGACTTTCCCCCTTACTTCCTGAGAGAATTGGTTTACATTCAAAAGATTGTTCATGACAGGAGAGCAAAGTCTTTTCTCCCTCTCTCAGAAGCAGAGTTTCAATTAATTGCTTTTTTCCTGTGTATGGATCAGACGTTCTAGTTTCTCAGCATGTCTCATAAATTTTGTTGAAACCTGGACATTTCAAATAATATAATGTGGCACCTCTGGAAATCAGATTCTCCCCTCTCCCCAGGGTTTGTTGGTGTTGCTTGTTGGAGTTGTTGTTTGTTCAGTGACTTTTCTGAACTAATTCCATAGAATATGTATTCTTTGTCATGTCTTACCACTGAGGTCGCTGCTCAGTTAGCTTTATAATCAACTAATGAAATGACTGAATGGAGAAATTCTTAAATGTCTAAATGAATAAGTCTCCAGTCTTTGCCAAGGGCCTCTGTGTGCAGGTTGAAGCTTGTCTTCCACATTCAACCAGGCAGTTTATAACTCTGCCTTAACCTTTACTTCTTACTTATACAGAGCCTCAAGGTCAACCAAAGGTGAGGACACAGGGCCTTCTAGCATCATTCATAAGCCTGCAGGCAGCCCTGCGTGTGCATATGGTTGTCTAGATTTTCAGAAATACGTTAGAGCTTTTCAAAGCACCTATGGATAATTCATTATTCAGTGTTTCATTTCAAGCTTGTGTTTAACCTATTGTTTGCTTTAATTGTTATCTGTCGCCTGAGGCAGCTGTGAGGTACCTGTACTTGCTTATAAATGTTTTCAACAAATGACTGCAGGGAAAGGGTTTTAGCCTTGGGTGAGCTCAAGTCAAATAAAGAAAAGTCTTCTCAGCTGCACAGCACAGGGAGATCAGCTCGGTGCTTTGTGACCACCTAGAGGGCTGGGATAGGGAAGATGGGAGGGAGACCCAAGAGGGAGGAGATATGGGGATACATGTATATGTATAGCTGATTCCCTTTTTATAAAGCAGAAGCTAACACACCATTGTAAAGCAATTAAATTATACCCCAATAAAGATGTTAAAAAAAAAAAGAAAAGAAAAGTCTTCTGGTTGAGGTCTTCTGGGGAACCACCAGCCAAAGCAAATAATAACAGTTCTCTGGGGATGAGGTTTTGAAAGAGCTCAAGCTCCATTCTGCTGTCTCTAATACCAAGCATGCAGACCCTGATTTTTCAAGGCTACCACTGAGCTGGGGAGCAACGGATGAGAATAGGGCACATTAAATGCCACAAATGTCAGTTTTCTTACTGAGATGCAGTCATTTTTCTCTACTAAATGATCCACAGTTTTCTGCAAGCTTTTGGTTAATGTCTAGATTTCTGAAAAAGTTTATTTTATCCCAATCAAATTCCAGCAAGTTACCTTATGGATGTCCACAAGCTGATTCTAAAGTTTACATAAAGAAGCAAAAGACCCAGAACAGCTGACAAATTATTGAATGAGAAGAGCAAAGTTGGAGGACTGATGCTACCTGACTTCAGGACTTACTATCAAGCTACCAAGACAGTGCTGTATTGGCAAAAGAACAGACAAATAGATCAATGGAATGGAGTAGAGAACCCAGAAATAGACCTATGTGAACATAGTCAATTGATCTTTGACAAAGGAGCAAAGGCCGTACAGTGGAGCAAAGACAGTCTCTTCAACAAATGGTGCTAGAACAACTGGATATCTAGATACAGACCTTACATCCTTTACAAAAATTAACTCAAAATGGATCATAAACCTAAATATAAAATGCAAACTATAAAACTCCTAGAAAATAACAGAAGAAAACCTAAATGACTTTGGGTATGTTGATGCCTTTTTAGATACAACACAAAAGACACAATACATGAAAGAAATAATTGACAAGCTGGACTTCTTTAAGATTAAAAACTTCTGCCTGTGAAAGACAATATCAAGAGAATTAGAAACAAGCCACAGACTAGAAGAAGATATTTGCAAAAGACACATCTGATAAAGGACTGTTATCCAAAATATACAAAGAACTCTTAAAACGCAACAATAAGAAAAAAAATAACCGGATTAAAAAATGGGCCAAATATCTTAACAGACACCTCACCAAAGAAAACGTACACATGGCAACTAAGCATATGAAAAGATACTCCAGATCCTATGTCATGGGGAAATGCGAAGTAAAACAATGAGATACTACTACACACCTATTAGAATGGTCAGATCCAGAACACTGACAACACCAAATGCTGGTGAGGAGGTGGAGCAACAGGAACTCTCATACATTGCCGGTTGGAATGGAAAAAGGTACGGCCACTTTGTAAGACACAGTGGTTTTGTCTTTAGAGGTTTCTTACAAAACTCGACCTACGGTAGTGCCCTCTCTCTGGAGTTTCTCTTTCCATCATTTCAGTTACCCGTGGTCAACCATGGTCTGAAAATATTAAACAGAAAATTCCCAAAATAAACAATTCCTAATATTTAAAATTTCAGGTCATTCTGAATAGTGTGATGAAATCTCATGCCATCCTGCTCTGTCCCACCCAGGACGTGAATCATCCCTTTGTCCAGTGTACCCCATACATTAGTCATTTAGTAGCCTTCTCAGTTCTCTCAGCTGCTCTAGCGCTGTGATTGTGTTATTTTACTTAATAATGCCCCCAAGGCACAAGAGTAGTGATGCTGGCAATTTGGATATGCCAAAGAGAAGCCATAAAGTGCTTCCTTTAAGTGAAAAAGTAAAGTGTTTTTTTTTTTTAAGTGAAGAGGTGTAAGTGCTCAATTTAAGAAAAAAAAATTGTATGCTGAGGTTGCTAAGATCTATGGTAAGAATGAATCTTCTATCAGTTAAATGGTGAAGAAGGAAAAAGAAATTCATGCTAGTTTTGCTGCTGAACCTCAGACTGCAAAAGTTAACGGCCACAATGCTTGGAGAAAGCATTAAGTTTTAAGATATTTTGGGAGAAAGAGAGAGAGACCACATTCACATAAATTTTATTACGGTATATTGTTATAAAAAATTGTTCTAGCTTATTATTAGCTACTGTTGTTAATCTCTTACTGTGCCTAATCTATAAATTAAACTTTATCATAGGTGTGTTTGTATAGGAAAAAACATAGCATACATAGGGTTTGGTACTTTCCAAGGTTTCAGGCATACATTGCGGGTCTGGGAATGTATCCTGCATAGATAAGGGAGTACTACTGTACTCTTACCATATGATTCAGCAAGCATGCTCCCTGGTATTTATCCAAAGGAACTGAAAATTATGTCCACACAAAACCTGCACACAGATGTTTATAGCAACTTTATACGTAATTACAGAAACTTGGAAGCAGCCAAGATGTCCTTCAGCAGGTGAATGGATAAATAAACTGTGGTACATCCAGACAACAAAATACTATTCAGCACTAAAAGGAAATGAACTATCAGGCCATGAATAGATGTGAAGAAACTGTAAATGCATTATTACTAAGTGAAAGAAGCCAATCTAAAAAGTCTACATACTATGTGATTCCAACTATATAACATTCTGGAAAAGTCAAAACTATGAAGACAATATCTAAATGCTACCAACAAATTAATAATTTAAGAAAAGCAGTCTGCTAACTGAACAAAGTCTACAAATTGGGAATAAACAGCCCGGACGCAGGTTATAATCTCTAGTGTGGTGTAACAGTGGGACATAGTGGGAAACATTTAATAAGGTTGAGTTAGGGCCTTATTATGAAAAAAAAAAACCTTGATTTCTAGGCTTGGAAAGGTGTGCTTAAATTGGTGTACATTGGAAAACCACTGAATATTTTTGAGCAGAAAAGTGGAGTGATCTGAGTTCTGCTAGAAAAAGATTAATCTGGAGATGGAGTGGAAAATAGATAGGAAAGACTTGGGTAGGGGGAGTGGAGGGCAGGCAGACAACTTACAAGTCTACAGCTCTATTTTAGGTAGGAAATCATGTGCAGGATTCGGGTAGAAGCTTCAAACAGGCATTCAATAGCAAGGAGGCACAAGGGACAATAAAATGCAGATGCATCAGTACAAAAAAAACACTCTACTCCTTTTGGGAAAAAAACCATACATAGGGTCCAAGTCACCCTGAAAGTTTAAGAGCTGAATGAGAAAAGCAAGTGGGTTGTGAATGCTAAGCAGCTTTGGAGCTGTGCCCCCTGCCCAGCCATATTGTGGAAAGGCGGGTTTCACAGACTTAACCCCACACCCACACAGGTGTACCAAACAGCCCATGGAAAAGAGCTCTGAGGAACCAAGCAAGCTAATGATGAGTCATGCCCAAGGGTGATCCCCCTAAGTGAGAAATCAGTCTTGATGGGGCTGGGAGAGAGACTTCATAAAACTCTGCCTCACACATAACTCTACTCTCTCATTATGTTGACAGAATCTCCCAAGTTCAGAAGGACCCAAAGAGTCAGGGAAGGTTCCAGACTAGCTATGAAGTGTGTCCTCTAGTTTCCATATCTCAGGGTTTCCAGACCCAGAGCTTCCAACTTTGAAGCCTCGCTTCAATTCTCCGTCTTCAAGGAATGTCATCTCAACCCTCTTTCACTTTCCTCTTCCTCATCCTAGTCTCTCTCTCCAAAACGACTCACCTGATCTCTGCTCTGTTCTTTCATACTTTTATTCTAGATCACAGGATAAACCAACCGATGCAGACACTGGTGATGCCCATGCTCTCTCACCCCACCCCTGAGTTCACCTGCATCTGCAGTGAGCAGTCCTGTCCATCGTGCCCACATTAGGTACACACATCCTGCTGTCTTCTGACTGGGGCTTTCTCCTGTGCGTTAGAAGCTTGCTCAGCCCTTGCACACGGTGTCCTGGGTGATCCAGAGATTAAACACCCCCAGAACAACCCTCACCACCAGGGGATGGATGTAAGAGGAAGTATTTGGTTTTCAAATAGTCCTGATGTGCATTTCTCACATTTCCTTAGAGAATCTTCAGCTAGAGGGAGGCCCGCTTGCCAACAGCAGTAATTCTCTCTTTAACAGAACTTTTATTGGCTTTTCTCCCTTCACTGTCGGACTTGCTCCTCTACCTTCTCCCACCTTCCTGGAATCAAGCCCCAAATAAACTGCCTGCATCAGAACCCTTTTCTAAGGGTCTGCTTTGGGGGAAAACCCAAAAGAGACATTACATATTTTATCTGTCAACAGATCATTGTGTTATTAGGTTGCCCCATTTAGATTACACTTGAGTGCTTACAGATGCCTTCTCTAGAGAAATAAAAGAATAATCTCTTAATAGAAAGGTGTGACACTTGAGTTGGTGATTTGGGAAAAAATTGTATACCATAGAGGAGACACTTTGAGGTACATGGCACCTGTAAATACCCCCAAACATACCACCTAAACTCTTACTTATGAGCTTTTTGCCCCATGTGAAGATGAGAACATGCCCTTCCCTACTTACATCAACAAACACAGTGGAACAAATTGAGATTCCATGCCTAAACAAGCTGTATTGTTCATTAAAGATATAAGCTTCTTTTTTCCATGAGGATCAATTTGAACTGCAAATGTTGAATGTGGTAAAGGCTGAGGGAAGTAAATATTGGCACCATTAAATACAACCATTGATTGATGACCTTCTGTGAACGAAAATGGTCAGGCAGCATTCAAAGTATGTTTACAAGCCCTATAATTTAATTTAAATGGAAAAACTTTTAAAAGCCCTAATCATCTTATAGTTGTCGTTGTATTTATATAAAGAAATCTTTTAAAATTAATTTTTATTGGAGTATAGTTGCTTTACAATGTTGTGTTAATTTCTGCTGTACAGCAAAGTGAATCATTTGTATGTATACATATATCCCATCATTTTTAGATTTCCTTCCCATTTAGGTCACCACAGAGCACTGAGTAGAGTTCCTTGTGCTATACAGTAGGTTCTCATTAGTTATCTATTTTATACATAATAGTGTATATATGTCAATCCCAATCACCCAGTTCATCCCACCCACCCTTCCCCCCTTGGTATCCATAAGTCTATTCTCTACATCTGTGTCTCTATTTCTGCTTTGCAGCTAAGTTCATCTGTACTATTTTTCCAGATTCCACATACAAACGATATTTACGATATTTGTTTCTCTCTTTCTGACTTACTTCACTCTGTATGACAGTGTCTAGGTCCGTCCACATCTCTGCAAATGGCACGATTCCATTCCTTTTAATGGCGGAGTAGTATCCCATTGGATATATGTATCACATCTTCTTTATCTATTCCTCTGTTGATGGGCATTTAGGTTAATTCCATGTCCTGGCAATTGTGAATAGTGCTGCAATGAACATTGGGGTGCATGTATCTTTTCGAATTATGGTTTTCTCCAGGTATATGCCCAGTAGTGGGATTGCTGGATCGCATGGTAGTTCTATTTTTAGTTTTTTGAGGAACCTCCATACTGTTCTCCATAGTGATTGTACCAATTTACATTCCTACCAACAGTGTAGGAGGGTTCCCTTTTCTCCACACCCTCTCCAGCATTTATTGTTTGTTGATGTTTTGATGATGCCCATTCTGACCCGTGTGAGGTGATACCTCATTGTAGTTTTGATTTGCATTTCTCTAATAATTAGTGATGTTGAGCATATAAAGAAATCTTGAGTATAATGTAGAAATAAACTGCAGTTACCTTTAAAATACATTATACCCAGCATAGGGAGAATGGTACAGTAATGGTCCGAGTATTAGCAAGAGTGTCATTTTTCTTTGTGTAAATTTATATTCCTACATTTTACGTCAGTTTTTCATCTTCTGGATTTCTTATAATCCATCAATCCTTTAGAATATTGTGTTATATTTATACGCTGAGCAGCTATCATATTAAAAACACAATGCCAGACCCACAGAGATGCGTTGGATATAGTTCTGGCCTTCCACAAGTTTATGGTCTAATAGGGAATTGAGTTAACACAAAGGATTAGATTTTCAAATCAAATTTACACGAATCAGAGATCTTATGCAATATCAAGCTTTATTCATAATTCAAGGATACAACATTCAGGAAGCACAGACGAAACAGAGAGAGGTCTGACCTCTCCCACATGGCCCTCGTCCATCCTCTCACATCAGACATGTGCTTTCTGGCCCAGCACAGATAAAGTTTCTAAGTGAGAGCTGTGGTTCACCTTACATAGCAGGGAGCATAGGTGTTATGATATATCTTCATTTTATACCCAAGAAAGCTGTATAGTTCATAAGACATTTTCCAGGGAACCATGCTTCATAAGCCCATAGATCACAGATATGTTTCCCCAAGCAAACCAAAGACATTAGTTAATTTTCCAGAGACCTAGTTACTATGTTGACAAGGAGATTCAACCAGGTCACGTGCCTCCTTTTCCTTCCCTTGGGAGCATCCCCTAGTAACAGGGAGAGAAAAATGCATCACAGGCCAGCTGCTTCAACTCCTTCCTCCCCTGGGAGAGAGGCACATATGCCCAAACAACTACAGACCCAACAGAAATCAGTTACTATTATAAGGGATCAGGCAGTGATGGGTATAGAATTCAGAGGATAGTAGAGCATTGAAAACTCTACTGTCTATGAGAGTTCATCATGTACATTTTAAAGTATCTGAAATCATGCCTCCTACTTATGACATGTATATCCAGGGAGCCCCAGAGACCAGTTGTGTCCAATATTGGAAGATCTGAACCAACAAAATGGAGATATGAAAGTCTAAAATATTCAAGGACAGGAGACTGGGATGAGTAGTTAAGGGGTTGAAAGCTCTGGTTTGAAAGGCAAGTGCTGTTAGATTGTGACATACCTTAGGTAACACTTTTAAGAGGGTTGTTCCTCCTCTCCATCTCCCCTTCTCTCTCACTCTCTTACTCTCTCCCTCTCTCTGCTTTTCTTCTCCCCTCCTCCTCTTCTCCTTCTCCCTCTTTAATTCAATAGAGGTAGCGGTAGGCATAAATATATTTTATATCATATTATAAAAATATTTTAAATCTATTTCTTATAATATAAATAATCTCTAAATTATATATGCACAGACGTGTGTGTTTCTATATACCAGTTGATATTGATTATAGCAAATACTTATTGAATGCCCCCTGTGTGGTGCCAGGCACTATTCCTGGTGCTTGTGATACATCCAAACACAAAATAAACAAAAGCCCTTCCATGTGGAGCTTACACCCTATCAGCAAGATATAGATAGCAAGCAATACACATAATTAATAAGTAACCTATATAGTTTGTTAGAAAATCATAAGTACTATAGAGAAAGGAAAGAGGAATAGGAATGCTGAGAGGGAGCAGGCTGAAATTTTAAGTCGAGTATTCATCCTGCAATTAGAGGAATAATGGGGTGAGGGAGAGGGGCAGATGATAGAACCTTACAGAGCATTTTGAAAACCTTGGCTTTTCTTCAGAGAGAAAAGAGGAGTCATTAGAGGGTTTGGGACAGAGTAATTCTGTAATCTGATTTGTGTCTGCCATATTGAGAAGACTTTGGGGGTCAGGAGAAGCAGGGATACCAGTTAAAAGACTATTGCAACAATCCAGACAGGAGATGAGGGTGGTGGCAGCAATAGAGGTGATGAGAAGTAATATTTCATCAAAGATGGAACCAACAAGATTTTCTCATGGACTGGATATAGTATGTCAGAGAAAAAGAAGTCAAAGATATCATCAAAATTTGGGGTGTGAGCAACTTGAAGTTTGGAATTACCCTCAACTGAAGTAGAGAAGATAGGGAATAAAGCAGCTTTGAAGTGTGCCTTGGTTATTAACCGTTGTCTCTCAGCCCCATACCTGCCTGTGTATACTCTGCTCTGTACTTCTGGGGACTAGGAGTCTGCAGACTACCTTTTCCAGGCTCCCTTGCTGTTTGGCTTCCTCTTAGAAAGTACAGGTAGGAGATCACAAGGTGGGAGGAAGAGAGAATCTTCCTGCTTCTGACACAATATGCTAGTTGCTGAAATGAGAACGGGTGATTCCAGAAGCCAGCAGCCCACTCAGGGGCAGCAGATTTCTGGCAACTTCAGCACTGACCCAGCAGCCCTGACACAATAGCATCTTCAGCAGTGCAGGCTTGTGGCTCTGGGATGAGAGAGCAGGCAGCTTCTGACTTCTGCATGTCACCTCTTCTGCCTTTATTGCCTCCGGACCCCTTCCAACCACATTTTGCATTTCCAGCCCTTCCAACACCTATGAGAGTTCCCTGTATGAAAAAGTGCACAGTGTTTTTGTTTTCCTGGCTGGACCTGATTGACACAGGGGGAAGACCAGGAATTCTGTTTTGGACATGGTAAGTTCAAGAAGTCTAGCAGATATCCAATAGCTGATGACAGGTGGCAGGTAGGCAGTTGGATATATAAGTCTGGAAGAGGTGAGGTTGCCCTCTTTTCTTGGGAAAGAAATCTGGGTTGGAAATATACTTTCATTGCATATTAATGATATTTGCAGTCATGAGACTGGATTAGATGACCAGGGAGTGAGTGTAGATGGAGAAGACATCCAAGGAGTGAGCCATGGACACTCCAACATTAAGAGAAGATGAAGATCTAGTAAAGGAGGACAAGAAGGAGCCCGGTATTATCGTTCACCATATAATGACCTCATTGAAGTAAGTAATCTTCCTGAATCTCATTTTCCTTATCTGTAGCAAGCAAATAATAACACTGACAGCAGAATGTCCAGGAGGATAAAATCATGCATTTGTGAAGTCCCTGACATGCAGTAAACTATAAAAAAAGTTAATTCTACCCCCTACCCCAAGTTCTTAGAAATCCAGTAGGCAAATGATCATATTTTAACATCAAATGGTTTCTAAAAATATAGAAATAATGAAAAGCCTGAATTATTTTAACTTGATAAGGCAGCGAGCCATGAAGTTATAAACAATGTTCTAAGGAAGTGAACGCTAGAGCAACCAGAACCTCAATTTGTCTGTTAAACTTGACCCAGGTCGTGCCTAACCAGCAGGTTCAAAGGTTAGTCATAGAGATAGCATTGGTTACACTGCTTTGTTTGTTTCATTGTTCGTGATCTGATTGACACATTTCAACTGACTGGATGGATCCACACCATGCTTTCCTCTCTGCGTGCCCGTTGTCTTTCAGAGTTATCTTTGGCTCGTTGGGCTCAGGTTATTTTTGGAGGCATCACACTTTCTTTGACTCAACCTGGCAAACCTACTCTTAACCTGCTTCAAATTTTGTTGGCGACAATGAGCCCAGGGGTTTCCTGGGTCCTGAGGGAGCTGGAACCTGTTGCTCTGTGTAAGGTCACAGCCGAGCAGCTTAAACTTTGTTGCTGATGCCTCTGTTGTAAGTATGGGGCAGTGCAGGAGGGCTGTATTTGTTTGCTAAGGCTGTCGTAACAAAGTAACACAAACTGGGTGGCTTAAACAAGAGAAACTTATTGTCTCACAGTCCCGGAGGCTAAAAGTCCAAGATCAAGGTGTGGGCAGGTTTGGTTTCTCCTGAGGCCTCTCTCCTTGGTTGTCGTCGGCTGCCTTTTCCCTGTGTCTTCACATGGTCTTTCTTCTGCACACATCCCTGCTGTCTCTGTGTATCCCAATTTCTTCTTCTTATAAGGACACCAGTCAAATTGGATTAGAGCCCACCTTATTGTCCTCATTTTTACTTAGTTACCTCTTTAAAAGCCCTGTCTCTAAATATAGTCACATTCTGAGTTATTGGGTTAGAGCTTCAACATATGTATTTTGGGACGCAGTTCAACCCATAACAAGAGCTGACTTAGAAACTTAGGAAACAAAATTTCATTTAGACCTTTAAGATATTACGTGGCTAACAGGAAGAGGCAAAAAGGGGTGCCCAAATGATAAGACTGTAGGAGTCCGGAAGGAGTGTGCTGCCGTATGAATGGTGGAGATCTCAGAACCACGTATTCTTATGAGGATGACATGAGCTGGCTCACACACAACCCTCTGTTCCTCCTGGACTTATTGATTGTCATATGCTTACTTTCTTATTTTTTTTTATTTTTTATTTTAATGGTTTTCTTTTATTTCGTCATGTCTGTTCCATAATGCTTTCTTTTTTTTTAACATCTTTTTTGGAGTATAATTGCTTTACAATGGTGTGTTAGTTTCTGCTTTACAACAAAGTGAATCAGTTATACATATACATATGTTCCCATATCTCTTCCCTCTTGCGTCTCCCTCCCACCCCCCCTATCCCACCCCTCTAGGTGGTCACAACTCACCGAGCTGATCTCCCTGTGCTATGTGACTGCTTCCCACTAGCTATCTATTTTATGTTTGGTAGTGTATATATGTCCATGCCACTCTCTCACTTTGTCACAGCTTACCCTTCCCCCTCCCCATATCCTCAAGTCCATTCTCTAGTAGGTGTGTATCTTTATTCCTGTCTTGCCCCTACTTTTTCATGACCTTTTTTTTTTCTTAGATTCCATATATATGTGTTAGCATATGGTATTTGTTTTTCTCTTTCTGACTTACTTCACTCTGTATGACAGACTCTAGGTCCATCCACCTCACTACAAATAACTCAATTTCGTTTCTTTTTATGGCTGAGTAATATTCCATTGTATATATGTGCCACATGAATGGTACATATATACAATGGAATATTACTCAGTCATATGCTTATTGATAGATATATACTCTCAGGGTAAAAGCTACTTCTCCGCTAGGTTGGGACACATGTCTCCTCATCCAGGGCCCTCCTCGTGGAATCAAGAGCTATCGATTGATTAATAGCTGGAGTTCACCAGTGGAACCTGGGAATTACCCTCTGATGTGATCATCATTAGTGGCTAGATAGTGACTGGGACACTTTCAACAGAGCATTCAGCACTTTCTATTAAAATAATGGAGTGAAATATGCTGCATCCTTGAACTTATCTTGCAGTTGCCAGATGGGGAATGGAAAGAGAGACAGCAAGAGCGAACAAGCCCAGAGTCTAGAAACCAAAACCAGAACACTGAGGATAACTAAGAAAGTGGCCTTTGTGTCTCTTGACCATCACACACTCCTTCTCCCAAAGGGTTTTCTTCCTTGACCTGCCTTGACGAGGGGAGGAGTTGGTATTGTCTTGGACATATGGCCAGAAAACCTATATATCACCTCACTTTGTTGTCTTTTCAATCTCTCCATATCAACTCCTTAAAAGAGGTTACTCAACCTTTCCCCCAAACGGACACCTAGTTCATGCAGTGTGGTACTGTTTAAGGTAAGTAATTCTAGCTGCCATACCAGTTAACCCCCAAATCTCAGTTAACACATTAGAAGTTCATGGTCAGCAGGTGGCCTCCACATGGTCCTTCAAAGATCCAGACACCTTCCATCTGTATTTCTCTCCTCTAGTGTCTCAGAGCTGTTTACATTCATATGGGGAAAAAGAAAGAAGGCGTAGAGGTAGCCAGGCCTAAAAGTGGCACTTTTGATCCAATTTCACTAACTAGAACTCAGAACTCAAAGGTCTACAAGGAAATACCAGTTGTTTCCTAGTTTACTCCCAAGAAGAATTTGGGCACATTATGTAAATTAAGCAAATATCACAAAACAACAAAAACTAAGAATCTCCAATTCTTGATGTAATTTGTTTGCAGGGATCAGACATTATTCCAGCACAAGATTTTTGGAACGTCTTTTAAAGTATTAAATTCCTGTCACCGAGAATCAGGATTTTCTAAAAGATGTGAACCAGAACATTCTCATTATGGATCTTTAATTAATACCACTACTGTTCTTGTTAATAACTAAAGGACTCATTTTTATTCTTGATAAATACAGGATGGAGAGTTCCTTAAGAATACAAATCGAATTCAAAGGTTATAGAAAAAAAACTCTATTGTATATTGTTCCAGTTGGTAGTTCTGGAAAAATGCAAATTCTCCTTCTCTAGCTGCTTTTTAACAGTGATAACGAGACCAAAATAATGTTCTAGCATCTGGAAAAGAGCTCAGTTCTATGTGATTGCAATCTACAAAGGGCTGGCTGGCTGAGTGGCTTCTGCGCAAATGACTCTGGTGATCTTGTCACAGTATGTGGTTGAGTTACACAGCCCCTAACATGGCCCACGTGGAAGCTTTGTAGCAAAGAGCCTTTCCTCCAGAACTGCATTTCCAGATGGACACAGGGACACCTGAAGTTAACCTTCCCCTGAGCAGAAAGATTACCTGCAAATGTGCTCCTGGAAATGCTGCCTGGGGAGGAGGAGAATGTTTTCTCCTATCTCTGAGTCTGGCCACAGAGAAGAGGCTGAACACGTGGTGAATGGATTTGCAGGAGGTCCAAGGTGGAGAAACCTTAGGGCATGATTGTGAGTATTTCACAAGCTTCCCACATTGACAGGAGGAAACTGGGCTCTGAAAGGCAAAGTGGCTTGTCCAGGATCACTCAAACACCACACCCTACTGTCTCCTCCAATTTTCAGGGAGCATGGCCTTTGGATCATACAAGCTGCGACTTAACATCTGGTTTCACCATTTTCGAGTTATGTTCCCATGGGTTAATTTCCTCAAACCTCTCTAGACTTCAGCTTTAACATCTGTAAAATCTAAAATTAATCAGTGTAAAATTGATCATAATGGCACCCTTTTCCCAAGGTTGTTGAGATGATTACATGAGATCATCATTATGTGAAATACTCAGCCTAGTGCCTAGTAGACAGGGAAGGGGAGCTGTTACTATTAAAATGAGTGGCTGAGCCAGGACTAGAGCACAGTTTGCCTGGCACCAGTACAAGTCTCTTTCTACTATGAGAGTCACTAGAAACAGGGCCAGCGGGGATTTACAAGCAGTAATTCCATCTTCCTCTCAAGAATTACACAGGCTCAGGGGGGAGTGGGGTCTTTTCTGTGCATCACTCCCTTGATTCTGTGACACCCTCCCTGCTATATACTGTATGTCACTCCACACCTCTTTTACACAAGTGCCAGAACTGTTGTCATAAAGGGTCCTGGCTGGGGGAGTCATCCTCGGCTGCATCTGAATAGAAACTGAGACCCAGAGGAGGCTTTGCTTCCCAGGCATCCACTCCCAGGGGATGAACCTTGTTCAGA